>NW_027362834.1:3600000-4200000 GCF_046119375.1 Phyllobates terribilis | reverse complement strand
CCTGCAGACTATAAAAGAGAAACCAACCCAAAAAGTTTGGTTGATTAGTCTGTGGCATTCTTTTAAACTGTTGCTTATGGCGGTCTCTGTGAGCTTCTCAGTGACATTCAGCCATCCAGGTATCCCGCCTGCAGTAGACGGAATGTGGCAATGGAACGCTGGCTGCGCGTGTCATAATAGGCTCTGAGCCTTTATATACCTGCGCACAGCAGCAGCCACCTTCAGTCTGCTGCTGGACAGCCAGCAGCAGCAGCAGGAGAGGTAATTAATCAGCAACCCTCCTGCTAAGGGTAGACAGCTGCTCGTTCCACCCCCCCCCCCGCCTTAATTGGTTCTCCTCCCTTCCAACGGTGTTGAGGCGGGTGGGAACAGCCGGGGGTTGAGGGTACTGTGCTAAAAGAGGTGGAGTTATGCAGATCTAAAACGCGTGGATTGCAGCAGCAGCAAGCCGAAAAGTGCAGGCATGTGAGGGATCTAGAGGTTGACAGCATGTCTTCTTAACGGGAGTCCAGGTGGCCATCTCCACAAATGGACTTTTCAGAATCCTTGGGTGGCACCGTAGTCGGAAACCAATTCTGGTTATCGCTTCTCGGCCTTTTGGCTAAGATCAAGTGTAGTATCTGTTCTTATCAGTTTAATATCTGATACGTCCCCTATCTGGGGACCATATATTAAATGGATTTTTAGAACAGGGAGATGGAAAAAGAGCTTGCTCTGTCCACTCCACGCATTGACCTGGTATTGCAGTATCTCCAGGACCGGTGCACCCCTTCTTTAATGCAGTTTCTAAAATCAGAAAGAATTGAATTCAATGCTTTTTGTTCATTTTGCTTGTTTGTCGGATTTTGGGATGGACTCTTTGGCTTTGCTTTTCTTCTCCTCATTGGATTTTTCATGTTAAAAGTTGCAGAAGCCAGATGACAAGCTCATTTTGGTTCATCTTCAGCAACTGTGCATTGCATTGCCATGTAATGTAATGTAATGCAATGCTATCTATCTAGCTCTCCCTCTATACTTCCTTTTGGATAAACAGACATATTAGGCAAGCATTTTGGAGCTTTCACCTAAATAACTACAGGTGGTGAGATAAGCTGCACAATATAATTGACCTTTCAGTATATTGTTGCACACACACCATCTATTTAGCAAATGCCCTTGTTATCAACAGCAGCCTTTTAAACTCACCTGAGCTAACAGGTATGTGAGCTGGTTACTCTGCTGCGCTTAAAATTTCTTTTTTGGTTTGCTACAATGCCTTTTCTGAAACGTTGTCTCCCTCTGCTGGAACACTGACTTCTTTCATTTAATGCCTGCAGACTATAAAAGAGAAACCAACCCAAAAAGTTTGGTTGATTAGTCTGTGGCATTCTTTTAAACTGTTGCTTATGGCGGTCTCTGTGAGCTTCTCAGTGACATTCAGCCATCCAGGTATCCCGCCTGCAGTAGACGGAATGTGGCAATGGAACGCTGGCTGCGCGTGTCATAATAGGCTCTGAGCCTTTATATACCTGCGCACAGCAGCAGCCACCTTCAGTCTGCTGCTGGACAGCCAGCAGCAGCAGCAGCAGGAGAGGTAATTAATCAGCAACCCTCCTGCTAAGGGTAGACAGCTGCTCGTTCCACCCCCCCCCGCCTTTATTGGTTCTCCTCCCTTCCAACGGTGTTGAGGCGGGTGGGAACAGCCGGGGGTTGAGGGTACTGTGCTAAAAGAGGTGGAGTTATGCAGATCTAAAACGCGTGGATTGCAGCAGCAGCAAGCCGAAAAGTGCAGGCATGTGAGGGATCTAGAGGTTGACAGCATGTCTTCTTAACGGGAGTCCAGGTGGCCATCTCCACAAATGGACTTTTCAGAATCCTTGGGTGGCACCGTAGTCGGAAACCAATTCTGGTTATCGCTTCTCGGCCTTTTGGCTAAGATCAAGTGTAGTATCTTTCGAAAAGGCGGTTTTGGATGTTGGCCACCCTAGTAGATTGATACATTATGCACACTGCGGTTTAGGCGCTTGTTAGTACGCCAGGTGGCTAATATAGTCATCTGGTGGAAAGCATGGCCCCCCAGGATCGACGCCATTGGGCCGGGGAAGATCGAAAGCCCGAAGTGTGAAGTGCCCCAGGAGTGGTGACCCTGGGGTGCCTTAACTCACTGGGATTGGGAACCCCACTTGAGTTTATGGCACATTTGCACAAGCACTTCAAATTTTCTTTCTTTGCACACTCCCTTATTCCGGGCCTTCTGGCCTTAGGATGGGGAATTTTTCAATTCCCGGTCGAAGGTCCGGGCAGTATTATACTGTGAAACCTTCACTATTTATTTAATTTTTTTGTCACTGTGTGTCCACTTATTCACGTGTGTCCACGTCCTTACTAGGATTTTGTCGGGATGCGGTTCCTTAACGGGTTACTCTCTTGGCAGGTCTAGGGGGGGAGTGTGTGGCCATCAGGTTCCGCTCCCCCCTGAACCCCCCTGGCTCTCCTCTTTCGGGAGGAGAGCGATGTTGGCTCCCCTCTTCCGGGAGGGGAGCACAGTCTTTTGGCTCCCAGTGCCTTGCTCGGGTGAGAACTCGGGCAGGTATTGGGGGTAAGATTGGGACGCCTCTGGTTTCGGCTGGAGGTGGCTATTTGTCCCTGTTCCTCGCTGTGGCCTTCTGGCTCGGAGGGACGGGGAATGGTTTGGGGGACCCTTCTCCTTTTGGAGAGGGTTTCAAGAAGACCAGCATCCTAGTGCACTTTTTTTGTGGCACTTGTCACTTTTTTAAGCGCACTCGGGTTTTGTACACGAATTCGGGCTTTCGATAAAAAAAAAAAAATCTGTTCTTATCAGTTTAATATCTGATACGTCCCCTATCTGGGGACCATATATTAAATGGATTTTTAGAACAGGGAGATGGAAAAAGAGCTTGCTCTGTCCACTCCACGCATTGACCTGGTATTGCAGTATCTCCAGGACCGGTGCACCCCTTCTTTAATGCAGTTTCTAAAATCAGAAAGAATTGAATTCAATGCTTTTTGTTCATTTTGCTTGTTTGTCGGATTTTGGGATGGACTCTTTGGCTTTGCTTTTCTTCTCCTCATTGGATTTTTCATGTTAAAAGTTGCAGAAGCCAGATGACAAGCTCATTTTGGTTCAACTTCAGCAACTGTGCATTGCATTGCCATGTAATGTAATGTAATGCAATGCTATCTATCTAGCTCTCCCTCTATACTTCCTTTTGGATAAACAGACATATTAGGCAAGCATTTTGGAGCTTTCACCTAAATAACTACAGGTGGTGAGATAAGCTGCACAATATAATTGACCTTTCAGTATATTGTTGCACACACACCATCTATTTAGCAAATGCCCTTGTTATCAACAGCAGCCTTTTAAACTCACCTGAGCTAACAGGTATGTGAGCTGGTTACTCTGCTGCGCTTAAAATTTCTTTTTTGGTTTGCTACAATGCCTTTTCTGAAACGTTGTCTCCCTCTGCTGGAACACTGACTTCTTTCATTTAATGCCTGCAGACTATAAAAGAGAAACCAACCCAAAAAGTTTGGTTGATTAGTCTGTGGCATTCTTTTAAACTGTTGCTTATGGCGGTCTCTGTGAGCTTCTCAGTGACATTCAGCCATCCAGGTATCCCGCCTGCAGTAGACGGAATGTGGCAATGGAACGCTGGCTGCGCGTGTCATAATAGGCTCTGAGCCTTTATATACCTGCGCACAGCAGCAGCCACCTTCAGTCTGCTGCTGGACAGCCAGCAGCAGCAGCAGCAGGAGAGGTAATTAATCAGCAACCCTCCTGCTAAGGGTAGACAGCTGCTCGTTCCACCCCCCCCCCGCCTTAATTGGTTCTCCTCCCTTCCAACGGTGTTGAGGCGGGTGGGAACAGCCGGGGGTTGAGGGTACTGTGCTAAAAGAGGTGGAGTTATGCAGATCTAAAACGCGTGGATTGCAGCAGCAGCAAGCCGAAAAGTGCAGGCATGTGAGGGATCTAGAGGTTGACAGCATGTCTTCTTAACGGGAGTCCAGGTGGCCATCTCCACAAATGGACTTTTCAGAATCCTTGGGTGGCACCGTAGTCGGAAACCAATTCTGGTTATCGCTTCTCGGCCTTTTGGCTAAGATCAAGTGTAGTATCTGTTCTTATCAGTTTAATATCTGATACGTCCCCTATCTGGGGACCATATATTAAATGGATTTTTAGAACAGGGAGATGGAAAAAGAGCTTGCTCTGTCCACTCCACACATTGACCTGGTATTGCAGTATCTCCAGGACCGGTGCACCCCTTCTTTAATGCAGTTTCTAAAATCAGAAAGAATTGAATTCAATGCTTTTTGTTCATTTTGCTTGTTTGTCGGATTTTGGGATGGACTCTTTGGCTTTGCTTTTCTTCTCCTCATTGGATTTTTCATGTTAAAAGTTGCAGAAGCCAGATGACAAGCTCATTTTGGTTCAACTTCAGCAACTGTGCATTGCATTGCCATGTAATGTAATGTAATGCAATGCTATCTATCTAGCTCTCCCTCTATACTTCCTTTTGGATAAACAGACATATTAGGCAAGCATTTTGGAGCTTTCACCTAAATAACTACAGGTGGTGAGATAAGCTGCACAATATAATTGACCTTTCAGTATATTGTTGCACACACACCATCTATTTAGCAAATGCCCTTGTTATCAACAGCAGCCTTTTAAACTCACCTGAGCTAACAGGTATGTGAGCTGGTTACTCTGCTGCGCTTAAAATTTCTTTTTTGGTTTGCTACAATGCCTTTTCTGAAACGTTGTCTCCCTCTGCTGGAACACTGACTTCTTTCATTTAATGCCTGCAGACTATAAAAGAGAAACCAACCCAAAAAGTTTGGTTGATTAGTCTGTGGCATTCTTTTAAACTGTTGCTTATGGCGGTCTCTGTGAGCTTCTCAGTGACATTCAGCCATCCAGGTATCCCGCCTGCAGTAGACGGAATGTGGCAATGGAACGCTGGCTGCGCGTGTCATAATAGGCTCTGAGCCTTTATATACCTGCGCACAGCAGCAGCCACCTTCAGTCTGCTGCTGGACAGCCAGCAGCAGCAGCAGCAGGAGAGGTAATTAATCAGCAACCCTCCTGCTAAGGGTAGACAGCTGCTCGTTCCACCCCCCCCCCCGCCTTAATTGGTTCTCCTCCCTTCCAACGGTGTTGAGGCGGGTGGGAACAGCCGGGGTTTGAGGGTACTGTGCTAAAAGAGGTGGAGTTATGCAGATCTAAAACGCGTGGATTGCAGCAGCAGCAAGCCGAAAAGTGCAGGCATGTGAGGGATCTAGAGGTTGACAGCATGTCTTCTTAACGGGAGTCCAGGTGGCCATCTCCACAAATGGACTTTTCAGAATCCTTGGGTGGCACCGTAGTCGGAAACCAATTCTGGTTATCGCTTCTCGGCCTTTTGGCTAAGATCAAGTGTAGTATCTGTTCTTATCAGTTTAATATCTGATACGTCCCCTCTCTGGGGACCATATATTAAATGGATTTTTAGAACAGGGAGATGGAAAAAGAGCTTGCTCTGTCCACTCCACGCATTGACCTGGTATTGCAGTATCTCCAGGACCGGTGCACCCCTTCTTTAATGCAGTTTCTAAAATCAGAAAGAATTGAATTCAATGCTTTTTGTTCATTTTGCTTGTTTGTCGGATTTTGGGATGGACTCTTTGGCTTTGCTTTTCTTCTCCTCATTGGATTTTTCATGTTAAAAGTTGCAGAAGCCAGATGACAAGCTCATTTTGGTTCAACTTCAGCAACTGTGCATTGCATTGCCATGTAATGTAATGTAATGCAATGCTATCTATCTAGCTCTCCCTCTATACTTCCTTTTGGATAAACAGACATATTAGGCAAGCATTTTGGAGCTTTCACCTAAATAACTACAGGTGGTGAGATAAGCTGCACAATATAATTGACCTTTCAGTATATTGTTGCACACACACCATCTATTTAGCAAATGCCCTTGTTATCAACAGCAGCCTTTTAAACTCACCTGAGCTAACAGGTATGTGAGCTGGTTACTCTGCTGCGCTTAAAATTTCTTTTTTGGTTTGCTACAATGCCTTTTCTGAAACGTTGTCTCCCTCTGCTGGAACACTGACTTCTTTCATTTAATGCCTGCAGACTATAAAAGAGAAACCAACCCAAAAAGTTTGGTTGATTAGTCTGTGGCATTCTTTTAAACTGTTGCTTATGGCGGTCTCTGTGAGCTTCTCAGTGACATTCAGCCATCCAGGTATCCCGCCTGCAGTAGACGGAATGTGGCAATGGAACGCTGGCTGCGCGTGTCATAATAGGCTCTGAGCCTTTATATACCTGCGCACAGCAGCAGCCACCTTCAGTCTGCTGCTGGACAGCCAGCAGCAGCAGCAGCAGGAGAGGTAATTAATCAGCAACCCTCCTGCTAAGGGTAGACAGCTGCTCGTTCCACCACCCCCCCCGCCTTAATTGGTTCTCCTCCCTTCCAACGGTGTTGAGGCGGGTGGGAACAGCCGGGGGTTGAGGGTACTGTGCTAAAAGAGGTGGAGTTATGCAGATCTAAAACGCGTGGATTGCAGCAGCAGCAAGCCGAAAAGTGCAGGCATGTGAGGGATCTAGAGGTTGACAGCATGTCTTCTTAACGGGAGTCCAGGTGGCCATCTCCACAAATGGACTTTTCAGAATCCTTGGGTGGCACCGTAGTCGGAAACCAATTCTGGTTATCGCTTCTCGGCCTTTTGGCTAAGATCAAGTGTAGTATCTGTTCTTATCAGTTTAATATCTGATACGTCCCCTATCTGGGGACCATATATTAAATGGATTTTTAGAACAGGGAGATGGAAAAAGAGCTTGCTCTGTCCACTCCACGCATTGACCTGGTATTGCAGTATCTCCAGGACCGGTGCACCCCTTCTTTAATGCAGTTTCTAAAATCAGAAAGAATTGAATTCAATGCTTTTTGTTCATTTTGCTTGTTTGTCGGATTTTGGGATGGACTCTTTGGCTTTGCTTTTCTTCTCCTCATTGGATTTTTCATGTTAAAAGTTGCAGAAGCCAGATGACAAGCTCATTTTGGTTCAACTTCAGCAACTGTGCATTGCATTGCCATGTAATGTAATGTAATGCAATGCTATCTATCTAGCTCTCCCTCTATACTTCCTTTTGGATAAACAGACATATTAGGCAAGCATTTTGGAGCTTTCACCTAAATAACTACAGGTGGTGAGATAAGCTGCACAATATAATTGACCTTTCAGTATATTGTTGCACACACACCATCTATTTAGCAAATGCCCTTGTTATCAACAGCAGCCTTTTAAACTCACCTGAGCTAACAGGTATGTGAGCTGGTTACTCTGCTGCGCTTAAAATTTCTTTTTTGGTTTGCTACAATGCCTTTTCTGAAACGTTGTCTCCCTCTGCTGGAACACTGACTTCTTTCATTTAATGCCTGCAGACTATAAAAGAGAAACCAACCCAAAAAGTTTGGTTGATTAGTCTGTGGCATTCTTTTAAACTGTTGCTTATGGCGGTCTCTGTGAGCTTCTCAGTGACATTCAGCCATCCAGGTATCCCGCCTGCAGTAGACGGAATGTGGCAATGGAACGCTGGCTGCGCGTGTCATAATAGGCTCTGAGCCTTTATATACCTGCGCACAGCAGCAGCCACCTTCAGTCTGCTGCTGGACAGCCAGCAGCAGCAGCAGCAGGAGAGGTAATTAATCAGCAACCCTCCTGCTAAGGGTAGACAGCTGCTCGTTCCACCCCCCCCCGCCTTAATTGGTTCTCCTCCCTTCCAACGGTGTTGAGGCGGGTGGGAACAGCTGGGGGTTGAGGGTACTGTGCTAAAAGAGGTGGAGTTATGCAGATCTAAAACGCGTGGATTGCAGCAGCAGCAAGCCGAAAAGTGCAGGCATGTGAGGGATCTAGAGGTTGACAGCATGTCTTCTTAACGGGAGTCCAGGTGGCCATCTCCACAAATGGACTTTTCAGAATCCTTGGGTGGCACCGTAGTCGGAAACCAATTCTGGTTATCGCTTCTCGGCCTTTTGGCTAAGATCAAGTGTAGTATCTGTTCTTATCAGTTTAATATCTGATACGTTCCCTATCTGGGGACCATATATTAAATGGATTTTTAGAACAGGGAGATGGAAAAAGAGCTTGCTCTGTCCACTCCACGCATTGACCTGGTATTGCAGTATCTCCAGGACCGGTGCACCCCTTCTTTAATGCAGTTTCTAAAATCAGAAAGAATTGAATTCAATGCTTTTTGTTCATTTTGCTTGTTTGTCGGATTTTGGGATGGACTCTTTGGCTTTGCTTTTCTTCTCCTCATTGGATTTTTCATGTTAAAAGTTGCAGAAGCCAGATGACAAGCTCATTTTGGTTCAACTTCAGCAACTGTGCATTGCATTGCCATGTAATGTAATGCTATAAATCTAGCTCTCCCTCTATACTTCCTTTTGGATAAACAGACATATTAGGCAAGCATTTTGGAGCTTTCACCTAAATAACTACAGGTGGTGAGATAAGCTGCACAATATAATTGACCTTTCAGTATATTGTTGCACACACACCATCTATTTAGCAAATGCCCTTGTTATCAACAGCAGCCTTTCAAACTCACCTGAGCTAACAGGTATGTGAGCTGGTTACTCTGCTGCGCTTAAAATTTCTTTTTTGGTTTGCTACAATGCCTTTTCTGAAACGTTGTCTCCCTCTGCTGGAACACTGACTTCTTTCATTTAATGCCTGCAGACTATAAAAGAGAAACCAACCCAAAAAGTTTGGTTGATTAGTCTGTGGCATTCTTTTAAACTGTTTCTTATGGCGGTCTCTGTGAGCTTCTCAGTGACATTCAGCCATCCAGGTATCCCGCCTGCAGTAGACGGAATGTGGCAATGGAACGCTGGCTGCGCGTGTCATAATAGGCTCTGAGCCTTTATATACCTGCGCACAGCAGCAGCCACCTTCAGTCTGCTGCTGGACAGCCAGCAGCAGCAGCAGGAGAGGTAATTAATCAGCAACCCTCCTGCTAAGGGTAGACAGCTGCTCGTTCCACCCCCCCCCCCTGCCTTAATTGGTTCTCCTCCCTTCCAACGGTGTTGAGGCGGGTGGGAACAGCCGGGGGTTGAGGGTACTGTGCTAAAAGAGGTGGAGTTATGCAGATCTAAAACGCGTGGATTGCAGCAGCAGCAAGCCGAAAAGTGCAGGCATGTGAGGGATCTAGAGGTTGACAGCATGTCTTCTTAACGGGAGTCCAGGTGGCCATCTCCACAAATGGACTTTTCAGAATCCTTGGGTGGCACCGTAGTCGGAAACCAATTCTGGTTATCGCTTCTCAGCCTTTTGGCTAAGATCAAGTGTAGTATCTGTTCTTTTAAGAACACAAGAGCTACGATCTACACTTGACGAGAGCGATCGAACTCGGAAGGAGAAGAGCTTCGGAGCCCAGCTGACATCGGAGAAGGAAGGCGGATATCGGTGGGAGGAAGAAGCTCTAAAGAATCCAGAAGAAGACGAAGACTCGGAGAAGAATCGGGCTGTCCTGTGGAATCTTCGAGGAAGAAAATCATAGAGACAAAGACCTTTCGGGGAATTTGTCCAGAACACGACGGGAGAAGAATCTGCATAGCTCCACCCATTCCGGGAAGAGTTCCAGTTCCAGCTCCAAGAAGTAACTGCAGGAGGAAAGCCATGGCAAGCGCTGCGAGGAAGACCGAAAAGAAGAGCCTGGAGCAGGGGACAGCCAGGAGGGCCCAGCCAGGAGCCTATTCTGACCCCAAGGACTCTGCCTCCACGACTGGCCAGCAGAAGGGACCCCAGAAGCGCCGCCACGAAGCTCCAGCCCTGGAGCCATGGATGCGGCAGACGGTGGCCCTGAAGCTGAAGGAAGTGGATGGGAGGGTGCCGGATATGTCCTCGGACGTGTTCTGCCAGAAGATGCTGCTGGATCGAGGCTTCTCCAGGTCGGACACCCTCAGCATCCAGACCTTCTTGACGGGGATCTTCTTCGTCACCTTCGCCACTGTGAACACCTGCAGGAGGTTCTGGGAAATGGTAAGCGCAAAAGGACCGGATAATTCTTTCTCTGCCTTTACAGGTAGCTGCCCTATCCAGAGGGACGAAAGGAGGATCACGGTCTCCATGCGCAACCCGCACACCCCAGGCCAAGACATCTGTACCTTCCTGAGACGCTTCTGTTTGGTTGTGAAGGAACCCTCTCACATCCTGAATGGACTCGGCTTCTGGACAGGTAAGTGGTCGGTGACCGTTAGACTTCACAGGGACCTGGCGTACTCAGACGGACTTCGGCACCTGCCCCCGACATTCTCCCTGGGCAACTCCTACGGCCTCATCTATTACCCGGACATGCCGCGGAACTGCAGGAGATGCGGCAAGAACGGCCACGAGATGAAGGACTGCAAGGAGGATGCCTGCAGGATTTGTCGAGTGACAGGACACAGCTCGAAGGACTGCCCGAAGAAGACGTCCTGCAACCTGTGTGGGCTGGCGGCTCATCTGTACAAGGATTGCCCCAAGCGTGAGAGATCCTGGGCATCGGTGGTTGCGACGACCCCAGCTCCGGAGGACAAGGCCCCGACGACCAGGCCTGTGAAGGTCAAGGACGCGACGACCAAGGCCCCAGCGGCCAAGGCTGAGACGACCAAGGCCAAAGCGGTCAAGGAGTCGGTGGCCAAAGCCCCAGCGACGGTCCCAGCAGCTCCGAAGCAGAAGAAAAAGTCAAAGGAGGGTAAGAGTTCTGTCACCCCTCTCTCGATCCCTCCCCCTGCCACCCCCGTCCAATCCCCCCCCACCCCGGCCACCCCTGCTGAGGATTCCACTTCCTCTTCCTCCTTCCCCTACTCCTCAGCAGGTGTCCTTTCCCCTGCCCCGGCAGCCACTCTCCCTCCCCAGACCATGGTAGCGGTGGAATTAACCTTTCCTCCACCCGCCGCTATCTATTCCGAGGAGGATTTTCCCCTTCTTGTCTCCCCAGTTCCAACCCGGGGAAAGAGGAAGGTGGAGGACAGCCCTGCTACTGAATCCTCCAAAAAGAAGATTCTGGATTTCGTAGGCGAAAAGGAGGATACCCTCCCTGAGCCAGAAGAGATGGAGCACATGGTTGAGACCCTGGTGGCCGAGCCAGAAGAGGAGGAACTGGTGGTCGCCGAGATCGAGGCCGCGCTGCTTGACCAGATGGAGGAAGAGGGCCTGCTGGTGATCCCGTCACCAGCAGTCAACACCGACGAGGGACCACCCGACCGGAGTGGTAACTAAGGTGTATTGCCTGCGCTAACTTTTTCTTTTTTCCCTACATGATGGCTAATATTAACTTATTTTCCATTAATGTCAGGAGCATCAAGGACAAGTTCAGACGTCAGACTATTTATGCCTTCCTTACTTCCCAGTTGTGTGATGTTTATATGTTGCAGGAATGTTCCCTTCCCTCCTCTAGGTCCTTCAAACATCTGGCCAGGGAGTGGTCCCACGGTCCATCCTACTGGTCTGGTGGGGGTGACTGCAAGTCTGCGGGGGTCGCAATTCTGATCAGGGGGGGCGCATTCACGCTTGAGTCCGTCCAGGAGCTCATCTGCGGCAGGGCTCTTGTTGTAGATGGCAACTGGGCGGGAGAACCTGTCAGGTTCATCAACGTGTATGCGTCCCCACTGAAGAATGAGCGTTTGGAGCTTTTCCAGACCCTGCGGCTTCAGCTTGCCACCACCAGGACCTTAGTGATGGCCGGGGATTTCAACTGCCCCATCGAGGAGGATGGTCGTAGTTCTGGCACATCTGCCAAGTTGGACATCACGTCCAAGCTGCTCATCGAGATGGTAACCGAGGCCTCTCTTCAGGACGTGGTGGGCTCCATGGGGAGAGGCTCCACAAACTATTCGTGGAGCCGACCCGATGGCTCACTTCGCTCCAGGATTGACTTTGTGTTCACCTCTCGGGCAGTCAGGCAGAGTAGGCACTCGATGGTCCCCTGCTTCTTCTCCGACCACAGAGCCATTCACTTACAAGGTGTCCTCGGCGACGGTTTTCCGTCCGGCCCCGGCTCCTGGAAGCTGAATTGTGCTCTGCTGGCTCAGGATGAAGTCGTGGAGGAGCTGAGAGCAGCCTACGCAATGTGGCAGTCCTACAAGGGTAGCTTCCAAACAGTCTCTGATTGGTGGGAATATGTTAAACTTGAGTTTCGCTGTTTCTTTCAGGCCAAGGGTCGACAACAGGCGTGTGAGAAGAGGAGGGACTTCAGAGGGCTGCAGCGCGAGCTGCGGTCGCTGCAGGACCTTCTTCACTGCGGCTGGGACGTGAGGGAGGAGCTGGAGGAGACCAAGAAGAGCCTGAAAAGGCACTTTGAGGAGGAGTCCAAGCGAATCGTCTTCCGTTCCAAAGTGGAGAATCTGGAGAAGGGTGAGAAATGTAACTCATTCTTTTTCAGGAAACTTCATGCCGGTCACACGCCCCTGAACGAGCTGCGAGACGAGAGCGGAAACATGCGACGTGGGAAGGAGGACGTGATGAGGGTCGTCAGCGACTTCTACAGCGAACTCTACTCCCACAAGACTACCGACCCCGACGCTGCTGATAAGTTCCTGTCAGGTATCACTAACCATCTTGATCCTGCAGGCACGGTAGCCTTGGACAAACCTCTGATGGTGGGCGAATTGCTCTCTGCCGCTAAATCCTTTAGGACCGGCAGGACCCCGGGCAGTGATGGTCTTCCAGCGGAGCTCTATGTAGCGCTGGGAGACCTCATCTGTCCGGACCTGTTGGATCTGTACGAGGAGATGGTGGTGGAGGGTAGAATGCCTCCATCTTTGAGGGAAGGAATGGTCACGATCCTGTACAAGCGGAAGGGAGAGAGGTGCGACCTGAGAAATTGGCGTCCCATCACTCTGCTCAACGTGGACTACAAGATCCTGGCCAAGACGATGGCGACACGACTTAAGACGGTCATCGGACGGATCATCCACCCGGACCAGACCTGCGGCATCCCTGGACGTCGCATCGCAGACAGCCTCGCTCTCGTGCGGGACACGGTCGAGTACATCAAGGTCCGCCGCGCACACGCGGCCCTGGTCTCCTTGGATCAGGAGAAGGCCTTCGACCGGGTTTCCCACGAGTTCATGGGCCGAGCTCTGCACCGGTTAGGTTTGGGTAACATGTTTTGTTCGTATGTCCGTCTGATGTATTTTGATATCCACAGCTCGGTGTTGGTGAACGGCTGGAAGACTGACCCCTTCCCTGTCCTCTCTGGGGTCAGACAAGGCTGCTCTCTATCACCTCTTCTTTTTGTTTGTGTTATAGAACTCTTCGCAGAGGCTATCCGGCAGAATGGAGAGATCAGAGGGATCACCGCACCGGGTCCGGGACGACACGTGGTCAAGTGCTCGCTCTACATGGACGACGTCACCGTCTTCTGCGCTGATCGTGGTTCAGTCGACGCCCTCGTCCAGACGTGTGAGAGGTTCGGCCGGGCTTTAGGGGCCAAAGTCAACTGCAGGAAGTCGGAAGCCATGCTCTTCGGGGATTGGCAGCCGGCCTCCTCCGCCCCCTTCCCCTTCAACATTCAACCGGATTTCCTCAAGGTGCTGGGAGTCTGGTTCGGGAAGGAAGGAGCGGCCCTCAAGTCCTGGCAAGAACGCTTGGCCAAAGTGAAGCAACGGATCGGACTCTGGAGCCTCAGACACCTCACTTGTGAGGGTAAGGCACTCGTCCTGCGTAATGAGGTCCTGCCCGTCTTGCAGTACACGGCGCAGGCCTGGCCCCCACACGTCACTGTGTGCAGGGCCATTACCAGGACAGTGTTTCACTTTGTCTGGGGATCCAAGATGGACAGAGTCAGGCGGGCCGTCATGTACAAGGAGCCTCGCAAGGGTGGGAAGGGCGTTCCAGATATCCCCACCCTCCTGCGATCCTCTTTTGTGTGTGATTGTGTCCGCCGGACTTTGCAAGTCAAGAATGGCTCCGCGGGCAGGTCCATGTCTCGCTTCTTCCTGCTTCCTTTTTGGAGGCGACTCGGCTGGGACAAGTGGGACAGCTCCTTCCCCTACAACTGGACGACGCCATGGTTCTACGGAGACGTCGTTCGATTTGTGGGGGAACATCAACTGGAGGGACTCAAGCCCGACTTGTGGAAGCCCAAAACTATCCACAAGCTCATCAGAGCCAAGGATGACGTGGAGAACATCACAGGACTTCACCAGGACACGCTGGAGACTGTGTGGACAAATGTGTCGTCTGACAGGCTGACCAACGGGCACAAGGACTTGTCGTGGATGGCGATTCAGGGCGGACTGCCCGTCCGGTCATTCATGCATGCCCGGAACCTGTGCAAGACCAGGTACTGCCCAAGGTGCCCCTTCGTGGAGGAAACATCTTTGCACACTTTTTGGGACTGCGGATTTGCACAGCGCCTGTTGACTGCCCTTGAGGACGACCTGAGGAACTCTGTCCCCAGGGCGAGCCTATCGCACCATTCTGTGCTTTACGGACTCTTCCCTGGGGTTCATACCGTCGGAGCCATCCAGGAGGCTTGGCGCCTTATGAACTGCTTCAAGGATGCAGTTTGGGTCGCCAGGAACCGGCTCATCTTGAGGAGGGAGAGGATGTCCATCCAGGACTGCCGCAGGCTGATCCACAGCCTGCTCAGAGACTATTCCATCGTGGACGGTCCGGAGGACGAGGATGAGGGCTAAACCCCTCCTCCCCCTCTCCCCTTATGTGTCTTGTCTTTCAATAAACCTTCGGGCCTGTGATTTTCCCCTCCCCATCCCCTTTTTCCCAATCCCCATCCCTTATCACGATTCGTCGTACTGTATTGATTGACATGCTTTTTCTTTCAGATTGAGTGTTTTGTGTAGCATAGGGGTGTGATGTGTCTAGTTAGTGCGTCGTATCCTCATGCTATGTAAATATGATGTAGAATTCTGTGTGTACTGGGCTGCGGCACTGTACACTGTCTGTTAACTTATTTTTTGTGCCAATAAAAGATATATTCAATCAAAAAATCTGTTCTTATCAGTTTAATATCTGATACGTCCCCTATCTGGGGACCATATATTAAATGGATTTTTAGAACAGGGAGATGGAAAAAGAGCTTGCTCTGTCCACTCCACGCATTGACCTGGTATTGCAGTATCTCCAGGACCGGTGCACCCCTTCTTTAATGCAGTTTCTAAAATCAGAAAGAATTGAATTCAATGCTTTTTGTTCATTTTGCTTGTTTGTCGGATTTTGGGATGGACTCTTTGGCTTTGCTTTTCTTCTCCTCATTGGATTTTTCATGTTAAAAGTTGCAGAAGCCAGATGACAAGCTCATTTTGGTTCAACTTCAGCAACTGTGCATTGCATTGCCATGTAATGTAATGTAATGCAATGCTATCTATCTAGCTCTCCCTCTATACTTCCTTTTGGATAAACAGACATATTAGGCAAGCATTTTGGAGCTTTCACCTAAATAACTACAGGTGGTGAGATAAGCTGCACAATATAATTGACCTTTCAGTATATTGTTGCACACACACCATCTATTTAGCAAATGCCCTTGTTATCAACAGCAGCCTTTTAAACTCACCTGAGCTAACAGGTATGTGAGCTGGTTACTCTGCTGCGCTTAAAATTTCTTTTTTGGTTTGCTACAATGCCTTTTCTGAAACATTGTCTCCCTCTGCTGGAACACTGACTTCTTTCATTTAATGCCTGCAGACTATAAAAGAGAAACCAACCCAAAAAGTTTGGTTGATTAGTCTGTGGCATTCTTTTAAACTGTTGCTTATGGCGGTCTCTGTGAGCTTCTCAGTGACATTCAGCCATCCAGGTATCCCGCCTGCAGTAGACGGAATGTGGCAATGGAACGCTGGCTGCGCGTGTCATAATAGGCTCTGAGCCTTTATATACCTGCGCACAGCAGCAGCCACCTTCAGTCTGCTGCTGGACAGCCAGCAGCAGCAGCAGCAGGAGAGGTAATTAATCAGCAACCCTCCTGCTAAGGGTAGACAGCTGCTCGTTCCACCCCCCCCCCCCCCCGCCTTAATTGGTTCTCCTCCCTTCCAACGGTGTTGAGGCGGGTGGGAACAGCCGGGGGTTGAGGGTACTGTGCTAAAAGAGGTGGAGTTATGCAGATCTAAAACGCGTGGATTGCAGCAGCAGCAAGCCGAAAAGTGCAGGCATGTGAGGGATCTAGAGGTTGACAGCATGTCTTCTTAACGGTAGTCCAGGTGGCCATCTCCACAAATGGACTTTTCAGAATCCTTGGGTGGCACCGTAGTCGGAAACTAATTCTGGTTATCGCTTCTCGGCCTTTTGGCTAAGATCAAGTGTAGTATCTGTTCTTATCAGTTTAATATCTGATACGTCCCCTATCTGGGGACCATATATTAAATGGATTTTTAGAACAGGGAGATGGAAAAAGAGCTTGCTCTGTCCACTCCACGCATTGACCTGGTATTGCAGTATCTCCAGGACCGGTGCACCCCTTCTTTAATGCAGTTTCTAAAATCAGAAAGAATTGAATTCAATGCTTTTTGTTCATTTTGCTTGTTTGTCGGATTTTGGGATGGACTCTTTGGCTTTGCTTTTCTTCTCCTCATTGGATTTTTCATGTTAAAAGTTGCAGAAGCCAGATGACAAGCTCATTTTGGTTCAACTTCAGCAACTGTGCATTGCATTGCCATGTAATGTAATGTAATGCAATGCTATCTATCTAGCTCTCCCTCTATACTTCCTTTTGGATAAACAGACATATTAGGCAAGCATTTTGGAGCTTTCACCTAAATAACTACAGGTGGTGAGATAAGCTGCACAATATAATTGACCTTTCAGTATATTGTTGCACACACACCATCTATTTAGCAAATGCCCTTGTTATCAACAGCAGCCTTTTAAACTCACCTGAGCTAACAGGTATGTGAGCTGGTTACTCTGCTGCGCTTAAAATTTCTTTTTTGGTTTGCTACAATGCCTTTTCTGAAACGTTGTCTCCCTCTGCTGGAACACTGACTTCTTTCATTTAATGCCTGCAGACTATAAAAGAGAAACCAACCCAAAAAGTTTGGTTGATTAGTCTGTGGCATTCTTTTAAACTGTTGCTTATGGCGGTCTCTGTGAGCTTCTCAGTGACATTCAGCCATCCAGGTATCCCGCCTGCAGTAGACGGAATGTGGCAATGGAACGCTGGCTGCGCGTGTCATAATAGGCTCTGAGCCTTTATATACCTGCGCACAGCAGCAGCCACCTTCAGTCTGCTGCTGGACAGCCAGCAGCAGCAGCAGCAGGAGAGGTAATTAATCAGCAACCCTCCTGCTAAGGGTAGACAGCTGCTCGTTCCACCCCCCCCCCGCCTTAATTGGTTCTCCTCCCTTCCAACGGTGTTGAGGCGGGTGGGAACAGCCGGGGGTTGAGGGTACTGTGCTAAAAGAGGTGGAGTTATGCAGATCTAAAACGCGTGGATTGCAGCAGCAGCAAGCCGAAAAGTGCAGGCATGTGAGGGATCTAGAGGTTGACAGCATGTCTTCTTAACGGGAGTCCAGGTGGCCATCTCCACAAATGGACTTTTCAGAATCCTTGGGTGGCACCGTAGTCGGAAACCAATTCTGGTTATCGCTTCTCGGCCTTTTGGCTAAGATCAAGTGTAGTATCTGTTCTTATCAGTTTAATATCTGATACGTCCCCTATCTGGGGACCATATATTAAATGGATTTTTAGAACAGGGAGATGGAAAAAGAGCTTGCTCTGTCCACTCCACGCATTGACCTGGTATTGCAGTATCTCCAGGACCGGTGCACCCCTTCTTTAATGCAGTTTCTAAAATCAGAAAGAATTGAATTCAATGCTTTTTGTTCATTTTGCTTGTTTGTCGGATTTTGGGATGGACTCTTTGGCTTTGCTTTTCTTCTCCTCATTGGATTTTTCATGTTAAAAGTTGCAGAAGCCAGATGACAAGCTCATTTTGGTTCAACTTCAGCAACTGTGCATTGCATTGCCATGTAATGTAATGTAATGCAATGCTATCTATCTAGCTCTCCCTCTATACTTCCTTTTGGATAAACAGACATATTAGGCAAGCATTTTGGAGCTTTCACCTAAATAACTACAGGTGGTGAGATAAGCTGCACAATATAATTGACCTTTCAGTATATTGTTGCACACACACCATCTATTTAGCAAATGCCCTTGTTATCAACAGCAGCCTTTTAAACTCACCTGAGCTAACAGGTATGTGAGCTGGTTACTCTGCTGCGCTTAAAATTTCTTTTTTGGTTTGCTACAATGCCTTTTCTGAAACGTTGTCTCCCTCTGCTGGAACACTGACTTCTTTCATTTAATGCCTGCAGACTATAAAAGAGAAACCAACCCAAAAAGTTTGGTTGATTAGTCTGTGGCATTCTTTTAAACTGTTGCTTATGGCGGTCTCTGTGAGCTTCTCAGTGACATTCAGCCATCCAGGTATCCCGCCTGCAGTAGACGGAATGTGGCAATGGAACGCTGGCTGCGCGTGTCATAATAGGCTCTGAGCCTTTATATACCTGCGCACAGCAGCAGCCACCTTCAGTCTGCTGCTGGACAGCCAGCAGCAGCAGCAGCAGGAGAGGTAATTAATCAGCAACCCTCCTGCTAAGGGTAGACAGCTGCTCGTTCCACCCCCCCCCCGCCTTAATTGGTTCTCCTCCCTTCCAACGGTGTTGAGGCGGGTGGGAACAGCCGGGGGTTGAGGGTACTGTGCTAAAAGAGGTGGAGTTATGCAGATCTAAAACGCGTGGATTGCAGCAGCAGCAAGCCGAAAAGTGCAGGCATGTGAGGGATCTAGAGGTTGACAGCATGTCTTCTTAACGGGAGTCCAGGTGGCCATCTCCACAAATGGACTTTTCAGAATCCTTGGGTGGCACCGTAGTCGGAAACCAATTCTGGTTATCGCTTCTCGGCCTTTTGGCTAAGATCAAGTGTAGTATCTGTTCTTATCAGTTTAATATCTGATACGTCCCCTATCTGGGGACCATATATTAAATGGATTTTTAGAACAGGGAGATGGAAAAAGAGCTTGCTCTGTCCACTCCACGCATTGACCTGGTATTGCAGTATCTCCAGGACCGGTGCACCCCTTCTTTAATGCAGTTTCTAAAATCAGAAAGAATTGAATTCAATGCTTTTTGTTCATTTTGCTTGTTTGTCGGATTTTGGGATGGACTCTTTGGCTTTGCTTTTCTTCTCCTCATTGGATTTTTCATGTTAAAAGTTGCAGAAGCCAGATGACAAGCTCATTTTGGTTCAACTTCAGCAACTGTGCATTGCATTGCCATGTAATGTAATGTAATGCAATGCTATCTATCTAGCTCTCCCTCTATACTTCCTTTTGGATAAACAGACATATTAGGCAAGCATTTTGGAGCTTTCACCTAAATAACTACAGGTGGTGAGATAAGCTGCACAATATAATTGACCTTTCAGTATATTGTTGCACACACACCATCTATTTAGCAAATGCCCTTGTTATCAACAGCAGCCTTTTAAACTCACCTGAGCTAACAGGTATGTGAGCTGGTTACTCTGCTGCGCTTAAAATTTCTTTTTTGGTTTGCTACAATGCCTTTTCTGAAACGTTGTCTCCCTCTGCTGGAACACTGACTTCTTTCATTTAATGCCTGCAGACTATAAAAGAGAAACCAACCCAAAAAGTTTGGTTGATTAGTCTGTGGCATTCTTTTAAACTGTTGCTTATGGCGGTCTCTGTGAGCTTCTCAGTGACATTCAGCCATCCAGGTATCCCGCCTGCAGTAGACGGAATGTGGCAATGGAACGCTGGCTGCGCGTGTCATAATAGGCTCTGAGCCTTTATATACCTGCGCACAGCAGCAGCCACCTTCAGTCTGCTGCTGGACAGCCAGCAGCAGCAGCAGCAGGAGAGGTAATTAATCAGCAACCCTCCTGCTAAGGGTAGACAGCTGCTCGTTCCACCCCCCCCCCGCCTTAATTGGTTCTCCTCCCTTCCAACGGTGTTGAGGCGGGTGGGAACAGCCGGGGGTTGAGGGTACTGTGCTAAAAGAGGTGGAGTTATGCAGATCTAAAACACGTGGATTGCAGCAGCAGCAAGCCGAAAAGTGCAGGCATGTGAGGGATCTAGAGGTTGACAGCATGTCTTCTTAACGGGAGTCCAGGTGGCCATCTCCACAAATGGACTTTTCAGAATCCTTGGGTGGCACCGTAGTCGGAAACCAATTCTGGTTATCGCTTCTCGGCCTTTTGGCTAAGATCAAGTGTAGTATCTGTTCTTATCAGTTTAATATCTGATACGTCCCCTATCTGGGGACCATATATTAAATGGATTTTTAGAACAGGGAGATGGAAAAAGAGCTTGCTCTGTCCACTCCACGCATTGACCTGGTATTGCAGTATCTCCAGGACCGGTGCACCCCTTCTTTAATGCAGTTTCTAAAATCAGAAAGAATTGAATTCAATGCTTTTTGTTCATTTTGCTTGTTTGTCGGATTTTGGGATGGACTCTTTGGCTTTGCTTTTCTTCTCCTCATTGGATTTTTCATGTTAAAAGTTGCAGAAGCCAGATGACAAGCTCATTTTGGTTCAACTTCAGCAACTGTGCATTGCATTGCCATGTAATGTAATGTAATGCAATGCTATCTATCTAGCTCTCCCTCTATACTTCCTTTTGGATAAACAGACATATTAGGCAAGCATTTTGGAGCTTTCACCTAAATAACTACAGGTGGTGAGATAAGCTGCACAATATAATTGACCTTTCAGTATATTGTTGCACACACACCATCTATTTAGCAAATGCCCTTGTTATCAACAGCAGCCTTTTAAACTCACCTGAGCTAACAGGTATGTGAGCTGGTTACTCTGCTGCGCTTAAAATTTCTTTTTTGGTTTGCTACAATGCCTTTTCTGAAACGTTGTCTCCCTCTGCTGGAACACTGACTTCTTTCATTTAATGCCTGCAGACTATAAAAGAGAAACCAACCCAAAAAGTTTGGTTGATTAGTCTGTGGCATTCTTTTAAACTGTTGCTTATGGCGGTCTCTGTGAGCTTCTCAGTGACATTCAGCCATCCAGGTATCCCGCCTGCAGTAGACGGAATGTGGCAATGGAACGCTGGCTGCGCGTGTCATAATAGGCTCTGAGCCTTTATATACCTGCGCACAGCAGCAGCCACCTTCAGTCTGCTGCTGGACAGCCAGCAGCAGCAGCAGCAGGAGAGGTAATTAATCAGCAACCCTCCTGCTAAGGGTAGACAGCTGCTCGTTCCACCCCCCCCCCGCCTTAATTGGTTCTCCTCCCTTCCAACGGTGTTGAGGCGGGTGGGAACAGCCGGGGGTTGAGGGTACTGTGCTAAAAGAGGTGGAGTTATGCAGATCTAAAACGCGTGGATTGCAGCAGCAGCAAGCCGAAAAGTGCAGGCATGTGAGGGATCTAGAGGTTGACAGCATGTCTTCTTAA
Source organism: Phyllobates terribilis (assembly GCF_046119375.1). Taxonomy (NCBI): domain Eukaryota; kingdom Metazoa; phylum Chordata; class Amphibia; order Anura; family Dendrobatidae; genus Phyllobates; species Phyllobates terribilis. The sequence continues at coordinate 4,178,562 of NW_027362834.1, read as the reverse complement.
CGGGAGTCCAGGTGGCCATCTCCACAAATGGACTTTTCAGAATCCTTGGGTGGCACCGTAGTCGGAAACCAATTCTGGTTATCGCTTCTCGGCCTTTTGGCTAAGATCAAGTGTAGTATCTGTTCTTATCAGTTTAATATCTGATACGTCCCCTATCTGGGGACCATATATTAAATGGATTTTTAGAACAGGGAGATGGAAAAAGAGCTTGCTCTGTCCACTCCACGCATTGACCTGGTATTGCAGTATCTCCAGGACCGGTGCACCCCTTCTTTAATGCAGTTTCTAAAATCAGAAAGAATTGAATTCAATGCTTTTTGTTCATTTTGCTTGTTTGTCGGATTTTGGGATGGACTCTTTGGCTTTGCTTTTCTTCTCCTCATTGGATTTTTCATGTTAAAAGTTGCAGAAGCCAGATGACAAGCTCATTTTGGTTCAACTTCAGCAACTGTGCATTGCATTGCCATGTAATGTAATGTAATGCAATGCTATCTATCTAGCTCTCCCTCTATACTTCCTTTTGGATAAACAGACATATTAGGCAAGCATTTTGGAGCTTTCACCTAAATAACTACAGGTGGTGAGATAAGCTGCACAATATAATTGACCTTTCAGTATATTGTTGCACACACACCATCTATTTAGCAAATGCCCTTGTTATCAACAGCAGCCTTTTAAACTCACCTGAGCTAACAGGTATGTGAGCTGGTTACTCTGCTGCGCTTAAAATTTCTTTTTTGGTTTGCTACAATGCCTTTTCTGAAACGTTGTCTCCCTCTGCTGGAACACTGACTTCTTTCATTTAATGCCTGCAGACTATAAAAGAGAAACCAACCCAAAAAGTTTGGTTGATTAGTCTGTGGCATTCTTTTAAACTGTTGCTTATGGCGGTCTCTGTGAGCTTCTCAGTGACATTCAGCCATCCAGGTATCCCGCCTGCAGTAGACGGAATGTGGCAATGGAACGCTGGCTGCGCGTGTCATAATAGGCTCTGAGCCTTTATATACCTGCGCACAGCAGCAGCCACCTTCAGTCTGCTGCTGGACAGCCAGCAGCAGCAGCAGCAGGAGAGGTAATTAATCAGCAACCCTCCTGCTAAGGGTAGACAGCTGCTCGTTCCACCACCCCCCCCGCCTTAATTGGTTCTCCTCCCTTCCAACGGTGTTGAGGCGGGTGGGAACAGCCGGGGGTTGAGGGTACTGTGCTAAAAGAGGTGGAGTTATGCAGATCTAAAACGCGTGGATTGCAGCAGCAGCAAGCCGAAAAGTGCAGGCATGTGAGGGATCTAGAGGTTGACAGCATGTCTTCTTAACGGGAGTCCAGGTGGCCATCTCCACAAATGGACTTTTCAGAATCCTTGGGTGGCACCGTAGTCGGAAACCAATTCTGGTTATCGCTTCTCGGCCTTTTGGCTAAGATCAAGTGTAGTATCTGTTCTTATCAGTTTAATATCTGATACGTCCCCTATCTGAGGACCATATATTAAATGGATTTTTAGAACAGGGAGATGGAAAAAGAGCTTGCTCTGTCCACTCCACGCATTGACCTGGTATTGCAGTATCTCCAGGACCGGTGCACCCCTTCTTTAATGCAGTTTCTAAAATCAGAAAGAATTGAATTCAATGCTTTTTGTTCATTTTGCTTGTTTGTCGGATTTTGGGATGGACTCTTTGGCTTTGCTTTTCTTCTCCTCATTGGATTTTTCATGTTAAAAGTTGCAGAAGCCAGATGACAAGCTCATTTTGGTTCAACTTCAGCAACTGTGCATTGCATTGCCATGTAATGTAATGTAATGCAATGCTATCTATCTAGCTCTCCCTCTATACTTCCTTTTGGATAAACAGACATATTAGGCAAGCATTTTGGAGCTTTCACCTAAATAACTACAGGTGGTGAGATAAGCTGCACAATATAATTGACCTTTCAGTATATTGTTGCACACACACCATCTATTTAGCAAATGCCCTTGTTATCAACAGCAGCCTTTTAAACTCACCTGAGCTAACAGGTATGTGAGCTGGTTACTCTGCTGCGCTTAAAATTTCTTTTTTGGTTTGCTACAATGCCTTTTCTGAAACGTTGTCTCCCTCTGCTGGAACACTGACTTCTTTCATTTAATGCCTGCAGACTATAAAAGAGAAACCAACCCAAAAAGTTTGGTTGATTAGGCTGTGGCATTCTTTTAAACTGTTGCTTATGGCGGTCTCTGTGAGCTTCTCAGTGACATTCAGCCATCCAGGTATCCCGCCTGCAGTAGACGGAATGTGGCAATGGAACGCTGGCTGCGCGTGTCATAATAGGCTCTGAGCCTTTATATACCTGCGCACAGCAGCAGCCACCTTCAGTCTGCTGCTGGACAGCCAGCAGCAGCAGCAGCAGGAGAGGTAATTAATCAGCAACCCTCCTGCTAAGGGTAGACAGCTGCTCGTTCCACCCCCCCCCCCCCGCCTTAATTGGTTCTCCTCCCTTCCAACGGTGTTGAGGCGGGTGGGAACAGCCGGGGGTTGAGGGTACTGTGCTAAAAGAGGTGGAGTTATGCAGATCTAAAACGCGTGGATTGCAGCAGCAGCAAGCCGAAAAGTGCAGGCATGTGAGGGATCTAGAGGTTGACAGCATGTCTTCTTAACGGGAGTCCAGGTGGCCATCTCCACAAATGGACTTTTCAGAATCCTTGGGTGGCACCGTAGTCGGAAACCAATTCTGGTTATCGCTTCTCGGCCTTTTGGCTAAGATCAAGTGTAGTATCTGTTCTTATCAGTTTAATATCTTATACGTCCCCTATCTGGGGACCATATATTAAATGGATTTTTAGAATAGGGAGATGGAAAAAGAGCTTGCTCTGTCCACTCCACGCATTGACCTGGTATTGCAGTATCTCCAGGACCGGTGCACCCCTTCTTTAATGCAGTTTCTAAAATCAGAAAGAATTGAATTCAATGCTTTTTGTTCATTTTGCTTGTTTGTCGGATTTTGGGATGGACTCTTTGGCTTTGCTTTTCTTCTCCTCATTGGATTTTTCATGTTAAAAGTTGCAGAAGCCAGATGACAAGCTCATTTTGGTTCAACTTCAGCAACTGTGCATTGCATTGCCATGTAATGTAATGTAATGCAATGCTATCTATCTAGCTCTCCCTCTATACTTCCTTTTGGATAAACAGACATATTAGGCAAGCATTTTGGAGCTTTCACCTAAATAACTACAGGTGGTGAGATAAGCTGCACAATATAATTGACCTTTCAGTATATTGTTGCACACACACCATCTATTTAGCAAATGCCCTTGTTATCAACAGCAGCCTTTTAAACTCACCTGAGCTAACAGGTATGTGAGCTGGTTACTCTGCTGCGCTTAAAATTTCTTTTTTGGTTTGCTACAATGCCTTTTCTGAAACGTTGTCTCCCTCTGCTGGAACACTGACTTCTTTCATTTAATGCCTGCAGACTATAAAAGAGAAACCAACCCAAAAAGTTTGGTTGATTAGTCTGTGGCATTCTTTTAAACTGTTGCTTATGGCGGTCTCTGTGAGCTTCTCAGTGACATTCAGCCATCCAGGTATCCCGCCTGCAGTAGACGGAATGTGGCAATGGAACGCTGGCTGCGCGTGTCATAATAGGCTCTGAGCCTTTATATACCTGCGCACAGCAGCAGCCACCTTCAGTCTGCTGCTGGACAGCCAGCAGCAGCAGCAGCAGGAGAGGTAATTAATCAGCAACCCTCCTGCTAAGGGTAGACAGCTGCTCGTTCCACCCCCCCCGCCTTAATTGGTTCTCCTCCCTTCCAACGGTGTTGAGGCGGGTGGGAACAGCCGGGGGTTGAGGGTACTGTGCTAAAAGAGGTGGAGTTATGCAGATCTAAAACGCGTGGATTGCAGCAGCAGCAAGCCGAAAAGTGCAGGCATGTGAGGGATCTAGAGGTTGACAGCATGTCTTCTTAACGGGAGTCCAGGTGGCCATCTCCACAAATGGACTTTTCAGAATCCTTGGGTGGCACCGTAGTCGGAAAAAAATTCTGGTTATCGCTTCTCGGCCTTTTGGCTAAGATCAAGTGTAGTATCTTTCGAAAAGGCAGTTTTGTCCTTGGGCTGCCCTAGTAAATTGATGCATATTACACACTGGTTTGGTGCACTTGTTAGTACGCCAGGTGGCTCATAGAATTATCTGATGGAAAACATGGCCCTCCAGGATCGAAGTCACTAGGCTGGGTAAGTGTGAGGGCTTTGGAGCAATGTGCCCCAGGAGTAGGCGCCCTGGTGGGAGTCCAAGCTTACTGGGACTGGGAACCCCAGAAAGACTTGGCTTCGTAGCACGCCGCACCTTTGCCAATCATACTTTCTGAGCAACCCCCCCTATTCCTGGCCTCCGGGCTAGGAAGGGGAATTTTTATAAACCCGGTCGGAGGTCCGGTCAGCTTTGGGCTGAGAAACCAACACAGGCTCCAGCTCCACTAGGGTGGCAGCCTAGATGGAAGCTGGGAGCACGAAAACGGCTCTTCTCCGGCTTCGGCTAGGGAGAGTATCGGAGATCCCTGACCCTCGCTGTGGCCTTCTGGCTCGGAGGGATGGGGATGGTTTATTGGGGACCCTCTCCTCCGGGATGGGTCCACATGAATCCTCGCCTCGTGCGCTGTTTTGGTGTGACTTCGGTCACATTTTTCAGTGCCTTGGATGCAGCTTCAATCAAAAAATCTGTTCTTATCAGTTTAATATCTGATACGTCCCCTATCTGGGGACCATATATTAAATGGATTTTTAGAACAGGGAGATGGAAAAAGAGCTTGCTCTGTCCACTCCACGCATTGACCTGGTATTGCAGTATCTCCAGGACCGGTGCACCCCTTCTTTAATGCAGTTTCTAAAATCAGAAAGAATTGAATTCAATGCTTTTTGTTCATTTTGCTTGTTTGTCGGATTTTGGGATGGACTCTTTGGCTTTGCTTTTCTTCTCCTCATTGGATTTTTCATGTTAAAAGTTGCAGAAGCCAGATGACAAGCTCATTTTGGTTCAACTTCAGCAACTGTGCATTGCATTGCCATGTAATGTAATGTAATGCAATGCTATCTATCTAGCTCTCCCTCTATACTTCCTTTTGGATAAACAGACATATTAGGCAAGCATTTTGGAGCTTTCACCTAAATAACTACAGGTGGTGAGATAAGCTGCACAATATAATTGACCTTTCAGTATATTGTTGCACACACACCATCTATTTAGCAAATGCCCCTTGTTATCAACAGCAGCCTTTTAAACTCACCTGAGCTAACAGGTATGTGAGCTGGTTACTCTGCTGCGCTTAAAATTTCTTTTTTGGTTTGCTACAATGCCTTTTCTGAAACGTTGTCTCCCTCTGCTGGAACACTGACTTCTTTCATTTAATGCCTGCAGACTATAAAAGAGAAACCAACCCAAAAAGTTTGGTTGATTAGTCTGTGGCATTCTTTTAAACTGTTGCTTATGGCGGTCTCTGTGAGCTTCTCAGTGACATTCAGCCATCCAGGTATCCCGCCTGCAGTAGACGGAATGTGGCAATGGAACGCTGGCTGCGCGTGTCATAATAGGCTCTGAGCCTTTATATACCTGCGCACAGCAGCAGCCACCTTCAGTCTGCTGCTGGACAGCCAGCAGCAGCAGCAGCAGGAGAGGTAATTAATCAGCAACCCTCCTGCTAAGGGTAGACAGCTGCTCGTTCCACCCCCCCCCGCCTTAATTGGTTCTCCTCCCTTCCAACGGTGTTGAGGCGGGTGGGAACAGCCGGGGGTTGAGGGTACTGTGCTAAAAGAGGTGGAGTTATGCAGATCTAAAACGCGTGGATTGCAGCAGCAGCAAGCCGAAAAGTGCAGGCATGTGAGGGATCTAGAGGTTGACAGCATGTCTTCTTAACGGGAGTCCAGGTGGCCATCTCCACAAATGGACTTTTCAGAATCCTTGGGTGGCACCGTAGTCGGAAACCAATTCTGGTTATCGCTTCTCGGCCTTTTGGCTAAGATCAAGTGTAGTATCTGTTCTTATCAGTTTAATATCTGATACGTCCCCTATCTGGGGACCATATATTAAATGGATTTTTAGAACAGGGAGATGGAAAAAGAGCTTGCTCTGTCCACTCCACACATTGACCTGGTATTGCAGTATCTCCAGGACCGGTGCACCCCTTCTTTAATGCAGTTTCTAAAATCAGAAAGAATTGAATTCAATGCTTTTTGTTCATTTTGCTTGTTTGTCGGATTTTGGGATGGACTCTTTGGCTTTGCTTTTCTTCTCCTCATTGGATTTTTCATGTTAAAAGTTGCAGAAGCCAGATGACAAGCTCATTTTGGTTCAACTTCAGCAACTGTGCATTGCATTGCCATGTAATGTAATGTAATGCAATGCTATCTATCTAGCTCTCCCTCTATACTTCCTTTTGGATAAACAGACATATTAGGCAAGCATTTTGGAGCTTTCACCTAAATAACTACAGGTGGTGAGATAAGCTGCACAATATAATTGACCTTTCAGTATATTGTTGCACACACACCATCTATTTAGCAAATGCCCTTGTTATCAACAGCAGCCTTTTAAACTCACCTGAGCTAACAGGTATGTGAGCTGGTTACTCTGCTGCGCTTAAAATTTCTTTTTTGGTTTGCTACAATGCCTTTTCTGAAACGTTGTCTCCCTCTGCTGGAACACTGACTTCTTTCATTTAATGCCTGCAGACTATAAAAGAGAAACCAACCCAAAAAGTTTGGTTGATTAGTCTGTGGCATTCTTTTAAACTGTTGCTTATGGCGGTCTCTGTGAGCTTCTCAGTGACATTCAGCCATCCAGGTATCCCGCCTGCAGTAGACGGAATGTGGCAATGGAACGCTGGCTGCGCGTGTCATAATAGGCTCTGAGCCTTTATATACCTGCGCACAGCAGCAGCCACCTTCATTCTGCTGCTGGACAGCCAGCAGCAGCAGCAGCAGGAGAGGTAATTAATCAGCAACCCTCCTGCTAAGGGTAGACAGCTGCTCGTTCCACCCCCCCCCCGCCTTAATTGGTTCTCCTCCCTTCCAACGGTGTTGAGGCGGGTGGGAACAGCCGGGGGTTGAGGGTACTGTGCTAAAAGAGGTGGAGTTATGCAGATCTAAAACGCGTGGATTGCAGCAGCAGCAAGCCGAAAAGTGCAGGCATGTGAGGGATCTAGAGGTTGACAGCATGTCTTCTTAACGGGAGTCCAGGTGGCCATCTCCACAAATGGACTTTTCAGAATCCTTGGGAGGCACCGTAGTCGGAAACCAATTCTGGTTATCGCTTCTCGGCCTTTTGGCTAAGATCAAGTGTAGTATCTGTTCTTATCAGTTTAATATCTGATACGTCCCCTATCTGGGGACCATATATTAAATGGATTTTTAGAACAGGGAGATGGAAAAAGAGCTTGCTCTGTCCACTCCACGCATTGACCTGGTATTGCAGTATCTCCAGGACCGGTGCACCCCTTCTTTAATGCAGTTTCTAAAATCAGAAAGAATTGAATTCAATGCTTTTTGTTCATTTTGCTTGTTTGTCGGATTTTGGGATGGACTCTTTGGCTTTGCTTTTCTTCTCCTCATTGGATTTTTCATGTTAAAAGTTGCAGAAGCCAGATGACAAGCTCATTTTGGTTCAACTTCAGCAACTGTGCATTGCATTGCCATGTAATGTAATGTAATGCAATGCTATCTATCTAGCTCTCCCTCTATACTTCCTTTTGGATAAACAGACATATTAGGCAAGCATTTTGGAGCTTTCACCTAAATAACTACAGGTGGTGAGATAAGCTGCACAATATAATTGACCTTTCAGTATATTGTTGCACACACACCATCTATTTAGCAAATGCCCTTGTTATCAACAGCAGCCTTTTAAACTCACCTGAGCTAACAGGTATGTGAGCTGGTTACTCTGCTGCGCTTAAAATTTCTTTTTTGGTTTGCTACAATGCCTTTTCTGAAACGTTGTCTCCCTCTGCTGGAACACTGACTTCTTTCATTTAATGCCTGCAGACTATAAAAGAGAAACCAACCCAAAAAGTTTGGTTGATTAGTCTGTGGCATTCTTTTAAACTGTTGCTTATGGCGGTCTCTGTGAGCTTCTCAGTGACATTCAGCCATCCAGGTATCCCGCCTGCAGTAGACGGAATGTGGCAATGGAACGCTGGCTGCGTGTGTCATAATAGGCTCTGAGCCTTTATATACCTGCGCACAGCAGCAGCCACCTTCAGTCTGCTGCTGGACAGCCAGCAGCAGCAGCAGCAGGAGAGGTAATTAATCAGCAACCCTCCTGCTAAGGGTAGACAGCTGCTCGTTCCACCCCCCCCCGCCTTAATTGGTTCTCCTCCCTTCCAACGGTGTTGAGGCGGGTGGGAACAGCCGGGGGTTGAGGGTACTGTGCTAAAAGAGGTGGAGTTATGCAGATCTAAAACGCGTGGATTGCAGCAGCAGCAAGCCGAAAAGTGCAGGCATGTGAGGGATCTAGAGGTTGACAGCATGTCTTCTTAACGGGAGTCCAGGTGGCCATCTCCACAAATGGACTTTTCAGAATCCTTGGGTGGCACCGTAGTCGGAAAAAAATTCTGGTTATCGCTTCTCGGCCTTTTGGCTAAGATCAAGTGTAGTATCTTTCGAAAAGGCAGTTTTGTCCTTGGGCTGCCCTAGTAAATTGATGCATATTACACACTGGTTTGGTGCACTTGTTAGTACGCCAGGTGGCTCATAGAATTATCTGATGGAAAACATGGCCCTCCAGGATCGAAGTCACTAGGCTGGGTAAGTGTGAGGGCTTTGGAGCAATGTGCCCCAGGAGTAGGCGCCCTGGTGGGAGTCCAAGCTTACTGGGACTGGGAACCCCAGAAAGACTTGGCTTCGTAGCACGCCGCACCTTTGCCAATCATACTTTCTGAGCAACCCCCCCTATTCCTGGCCTCCGGGCTAGGAAGGGGAATTTTTATAAACCCGGTCGGAGGTCCGGTCAGCTTTGGGCTGAGAAACCAACACAGGCTCCAGCTCCACTAGGGTGGCAGCCTAGATGGAAGCTGGGAGCACGAAAACGGCTCTTCTCCGGCTTCGGCTAGGGAGAGTATCGGAGATCCCTGACCCTCGCTGTGGCCTTCTGGCTCGGAGGGATGGGGATGGTTTATTGGGGACCCTCTCCTCCGGGATGGGTCCACATGAATCCTCGCCTCGTGCGCTGTTTTGGTGTGACTTCGGTCACATTTTTCAGTGCCTTGGATGCAGCTTCAATCAAAAAATCTGTTCTTATCAGTTTAATATCTGATACGTCCCCTATCTGGGGACCATATATTAAATGGATTTTTAGAACAGGGAGATGGAAAAAGAGCTTGCTCTGTCCACTCCACGCATTGACCTGGTATTGCAGTATCTCCAGGACCGGTGCACCCCTTCTTTAATGCAGTTTCTAAAATCAGAAAGAATTGAATTCAATGCTTTTTGTTCATTTTGCTTGTTTGTCGGATTTTGGGATGGACTCTTTGGCTTTGCTTTTCTTCTCCTCATTGGATTTTTCATGTTAAAAGTTGCAGAAGCCAGATGACAAGCTCATTTTGGTTCAACTTCAGCAACTGTGCATTGCATTGCCATGTAATGTAATGTAATGCAATGCTATCTATCTAGCTCTCCCTCTATACTTCCTTTTGGATAAACAGACATATTAGGCAAGCATTTTGGAGCTTTCACCTAAATAACTACAGGTGGTGAGATAAGCTGCACAATATAATTGACCTTTCAGTATATTGTTGCACACACACCATCTATTTAGCAAATGCCCTTGTTATCAACAGCAGCCTTTTAAACTCACCTGAGCTAACAGGTATGTGAGCTGGTTACTCTGCTGCGCTTAAAATTTCTTTTTTGGTTTGCTACAATGCCTTTTCTGAAACGTTGTCTCCCTCTGCTGGAACACTGACTTCTTTCATTTAATGCCAGCAGACTATAAAAGAGAAACCAACCCAAAAAGTTTGGTTGATTAGTCTGTGGCATTCTTTTAAACTGTTGCTTATGGCGGTCTCTGTGAGCTTCTCAGTGACATTCAGCCATCCAGGTATCCCGCCTGCAGTAGACGGAATGTGGCAATGGAACGCTGGCTGCGCGTGTCATAATAGGCTCTGAGCCTTTATATACCTGCGCACAGCAGCAGCCACCTTCAGTCTGCTGCTGGACAGCCAGCAGCAGCAGCAGCAGGAGAGGTAATTAATCAGCAACCCTCCTGCTAAGGGTAGACAGCTGCTCGTTCCACCCCCCCCCCGCCTTAATTGGTTCTCCTCCCTTCCAACGGTGTTGAGGCGGGTGGGAACAGCCGGGGGTTGAGGGTACTGTGCTAAAAGAGGTGGAGTTATGCAGATCTAAAACGCGTGGATTGCAGCAGCAGCAAGCCGAAAAGTGCAGGCATGTGAGGGATCTAGAGGTTGACAGCATGTCTTCTTAACGGGAGTCCAGGTGGCCATCTCCACAATTGGACTTTTCAGAATCCTTGGGTGGCACCGTAGTCGGAAACCAATTCTGGTTATCGCTTCTCGGCCTTTTGGCTAAGATCAAGTGTAGTATCTGTTCTTATCAGTTTAATATCTGATACGTCCCCTATCTGGGGACCATATATTAAATGGATTTTTAGAACAGGGAGATGGAAAAAGAGCTTGCTCTGTCCACTCCACGCATTGACCTGGTATTGCAGTATCTCCAGGACCGGTGCACCCCTTCTTTAATGCAGTTTCTAAAATCAGAAAGAATTGAATTCAATGCTTTTTGTTCATTTTGCTTGTTTGTCGGATTTTGGGATGGACTCTTTGGCTTTGCTTTTCTTCTCCTCATTGGATTTTTCATGTTAAAAGTTGCAGAAGCCAGATGACAAGCTCATTTTGGTTCAACTTCAGCAACTGTGCATTGCATTGCCATGTAATGTAATGTAATGCAATGCTATCTATCTAGCTCTCCCTCTATACTTCCTTTTGGATAAACAGACATATTAGGCAAGCATTTTGGAGCTTTCACCTAAATAACTACAGGTGGTGAGATAAGCTGCACAATATAATTGACCTTTCAGTATATTGTTGCACACACACCATCTATTTAGCAAATGCCCTTGTTATCAACAGCAGCCTTTTAAACTCACCTGAGCTAACAGGTATGTGAGCTGGTTACTCTGCTGCGCTTAAAATTTCTTTTTTGGTTTGCTACAATGCCTTTTCTGAAACGTTGTCTCCCTCTGCTGGAACACTGACTTCTTTCATTTAATGCCTGCAGACTATAAAAGAGAAACCAACCCAAAAAGTTTGGTTGATTAGTCTGTGGCATTCTTTTAAACTGTTGCTTATGGCGGTCTCTGTGAGCTTCTCAGTGACATTCAGCCATCCAGGTATCCCGCCTGCAGTAGACGGAATGTGGCAATGGAACGCTGGCTGCGCGTGTCATAATAGGCTCTGAGCCTTTATATACCTGCGCACAGCAGCAGCCACCTTCAGTCTGCTGCTGGACAGCCAGCAGCAGCAGCAGCAGGAGAGGTAATTAATCAGCAACCCTCCTGCTAAGGGTAGACAGCTGCTCGTTCCACCCCCCCCCCGCCTTAATTGGTTCTCCTCCCTTCCAACGGTGTTGAGGCGGGTGGGAACAGCCGGGGGTTGAGGGTACTGTGCTAAAAGAGGTGGAGTTATGCAGATCTAAAACGCGTGGATTGCAGCAGCAGCAAGCCGAAAAGTGCAGGCATGTGAGGGATCTAGAGGTTGACAGCATGTCTTCTTAACGGGAGTCCAGGTGGCCATCTCCACAAATGGACTTTTCAGAATCCTTGGGTGGCACCGTAGTCGGAAACCAATTCTGGTTATCGCTTCTCGGCCTTTTGGCTAAGATCAAGTGTAGTATCTGTTCTTATCAGTTTAATATCTGATACGTCCCCTATCTGGGGACCATATATTAAATGGATTTTTAGAACAGGGAGATGGAAAAAGAGCTTGCTCTGTCCACTCCACGCATTGACCTGGTATTGCAGTATCTCCAGGACCGGTGCACCCCTTCTTTAATGCAGTTTCTAAAATCAGAAAGAATTGAATTCAATGCTTTTTGTTCATTTTGCTTGTTTGTCGGATTTTGGGATGGACTCTTTGGCTTTGCTTTTCTTCTCCTCATTGGATTTTTCATGTTAAAAGTTGCAGAAGCCAGATGACAAGCTCATTTTGGTTCAACTTCAGCAACTGTGCATTGCATTGCCATGTAATGTAATGTAATGCAATGCTATCTATCTAGCTCTCCCTCTATACTTCCTTTTGGATAAACAGACATATTAGGCAAGCATTTTGGAGCTTTCACCTAAATAACTACAGGTGGTGAGATAAGCTGCACAATATAATTGACCTTTCAGTATATTGTTGCACACACACCATCTATTTAGCAAATGCCCTTGTTATCAACAGCAGCCTTTTAAACTCACCTGAGCTAACAGGTATGTGAGCTGGTTACTCTGCTGTGCTTAAAATTTCTTTTTTGGTTTGCTACAATGCCTTTTCTGAAACGTTGTCTCCCTCTGCTGGAACACTGACTTCTTTCATTTAATGCCTGCAGACTATAAAAGAGAAACCAACCCAAAAAGTTTGGTTGATTAGTCTGTGGCATTCTTTTAAACTGTTGCTTATGGCGGTCTCTGTGAGCTTCTCAGTGACATTCAGCCATCCAGGTATCCCGCCTGCAGTAGACGGAATGTGGCAATGGAACGCTGGCTGCGCGTGTCATAATAGGCTCTGAGCCTTTATATACCTGCGCACAGCAGCAGCCACCTTCAGTCTGCTGCTGGACAGCCAGCAGCAGCAGCAGCAGGAGAGGTAATTAATCAACAACCCTCCTGCTAAGGGTAGACAGCTGCTCGTTCCACCCCCCCCCGCCTTAATTGGTTCTCCTCCCTTCCAACGGTGTTGAGGCGGGTGGGAACAGCCGGGGGTTGAGGGTACTGTGCTAAAAGAGGTGGAGTTATGCAGATCTAAAACGCGTAGATTGCAGCAGCAGCAAGCCGAAAAGTGCAGGCATGTGAGGGATCTAGAGGTTGATGTAGCACCCTGAGGATTCGGCTGCTACAGGGGTATTGCACCTCATCCCAGAGGTGTGATATTCCACTCCCGGGCAAGGATGGAGAGTGGAACTGAGCTCGGTAGGCTGCATGCACTACACACATCCCATTTCCGGAGGGCAGACCAACGGTACTCCCACTTAGAAATGTGCAGGTACGACCGAGTCTGTCCTTGGCTGGAGTGGGAGGGGGTTGGAACATCCCATGTAGTGTAGGGGCAGATAGGGGGTGCAGTCTGGGTAGTGATAGGAGCTCATTGGGTGCTGGTCACCTGAGCTCACACATAGAGGGATATAAAAGGAGGGCACCAACTAAGAACAGGGTCAGATGCAGAGAACAAGTCAGATGCAGAGAACAAGTCAGTTGCAGAAACAAGGAGGAGAGGAGAAGAGAGGCCCAGAGTGAGAGAGGAGCAGAGAAGGAGTACCCAGAGGGGAAAACAGAGAGGACCCAAGAACCCAAATTAAAGCATCGGGTGAGGAGTCGGCACAGGGTACCGGAACCCAAACTGGTGGGGGCAGAAAACACACCCTAGCCAGAGACCGGAGGCCGTGGGCAGCATCTGCCACGGCCACCCACCACATCCACCCCGAAGGCATACCACGTGGAGGGTCAGGGAACCCAAGGCCAAGGGTGTCCCAACAGAAGGCCCGAGGGAGCTGGACCTAGGTGGATCACTGGTGGGGACGGCCAGAGAACGGGACAGAAGGAGAGCTCAGGGCCACGCTCCGGACTTGTTTGGGGGTTGGCTGCATCCAGGACCTGGTGGACGCAGCACGGCTCGGGTGGTCACTCGAAGCTGGAGTGACCAGTACAACATCTGCAGTAAGTAAACACCCTTAACTGCACAACCCGACTCTGTCTTAATTGCCGTCTGCACTGCACCACCACAACCCCCATCCTCTGCACCTGTCCCCCCTGAGGCTATACCCCTCCCGTTGGGGGTTATCCCACCAAGCTGCGCACCCACCATCAGCCTCAGCGGACCCTGCTGCAGCGGCGGCCACAGTGACCGCATCACAACGGGTGGCGTAGTCGACACAAAAGAACTCTTAATAACATCTGTAGGACTGCCACATAACACTGAGTTTGACGCCCTGGGCACGGGCCGGGTCACAGCCGCTCGGAGACTACAACCCCCATCTGATCCGGTGCCGGGTATTCCCCTCAAAAAGGAATATGTCCCAGGGGGCGCGTCAACTTTGGCGTAGTCGGCAGGATTACGTGCCCGCAACACCCGGGTACTGCGTGCCTGAAGCAAAGTGCAAGTTTACCTCAGAAAGAAGTCTCCCGCCGGTTCCGGAGGGTCCACGCCATCGGACTCCATCACCAGTCGTTTCCCGCCACTGGGAAGCGATTCCCGCCATTTCCAGCTTTTTCCCGCCTTGGAAGAGCAGCGGACGCCATTATGGGCGTGCCAAAGGAGGGCAGGAGGCCGCCTCCCATCGTGGGCCAGGACAGAAAATGGCGCCAAAAGTGGAAACCGCCCCCACCAACAGAGACTGTGATGCTGGAGGTGTCTGTCAGCGTGAGAGAACTGCCCCTGGAGCTGACGGTCACCGAGTTGCCCCGGGACCGCCCTCGAAGTGGGAGGAGACGAGAGAAGAGAGCGGGGATGGGTGCCGCCTGGAGCAGTCTGGAGCGAGCGCACCCGGAGACAAGAAGTCTAACAAGCAGTCTGGAGCGAGCGCACCTGGAGACAAGAAGTCTAACAAGGAGTATGGAGAGAGCTTACCCGGAAATGGAGAAAGAGCAGAGCAGCACCGGCCCGCTGGCCAGGAGCCTGCTGGAAGAAGAGCAGAGCAGCACCGGCCCGCTGGCCAGGAGCCTGCTGGAAGAAGAGCAGAGCAGCACCGACCCGTTGGTCAGGAGCCTGCTGGAAACCACGACCCCACTAGGCCTAGTGGAGGTCCTTGCACAGCTCCCCCGAGACCGGGAGTGTGCACAGACCGCTCTGGAGGGCCTCGCACGGAGGATGGCCCGGGTACAGCGCGAGATATTGGCGGAGTGGAGCCGAGAGATGGCCCAGCAAACCAAGACCCGGAGCACGCCAGCCAAGATGAGGAGACAGACCGCCTCTGAGGATGGCGCGGGAGGACCCAAGGCCGGAGACGGCGCCGAGAAGGGAGCCGAACGTATGGAGGCAGGTAAAGGGGACGTCTATACCCCAAACCGGGAAATCGCTTACCTGCCCCAGCTCCCCGTCGCAGAGCCCGAAAGTCCCCCTGCTGTGCCTGTAGCCGCCATGTCACCGCTATGGACTAGGCCCCGACCGGAAGCCGCCGCAGCGACCCCTGTGACGTCACACGCCTCGACCCGGAGCATGACAAAGCAGGAAGAGCCTCCGGCCTGGTCGCAAGGCCTAGTACCCCCGGGCGCCGCATCACCAACAGCGCCCCCTACCTCCGCGGAGCCTCCGGCCTGGCCGCAAGGCCAGGTAGCCCAGGGCGCCGCCGTCCTAACGGTGCCCTTCACCTTCCAGGTGCCCCAGGCCTGGCCGCAAGGCCTGGGCAACCCGGGCGCTACCACCACCGCGCCCGCGCCCGCGAAACCAAGGGTGCCACATCTGGGGGAGGACTTGTTTAGCCAGCTCACATGGCCGGACGGGCGGCCCTTCATCTGGCCCGAAGAATTCTATGAGCTGGAGCGGCAGCAGAGACTAGGGCCCTTGTGTGAGCCCCTGATTCCGGCTCCGAAGCCCGTGGCACGGGTCTCGCCTCCTCTGGAAGAAGCCCAATTTGCGTGGGACCCCACGGGAGAAGATCTAATGGGGTTCACCGGAGAAACCCGGGCAGCTGCGGCAGAGCGCGCTGAGTGCTGCCGACAGCAGCTCGAGGAGTTTGCGAGGGAGCGGAGAGAGAGGCGGGTCCGGGAACAACAGGCCCAAATACGGAGTGCCGAGCAGAAGAGCCGGACCAGGAGGGACCCCCGTGCAGCGCATTGTCCCCGCACCATCGGGACAGTGATCAAGTTCAACCAGCAGCATGGGTGGGGCTTCATCCGAGACCGCAACACCTTCGGTGACGTCTTTGTAACGCGCAGAGACGTTGAATCCCATCTGCCGGAGGGTCACAGAGGTCGTGACCTCTACATCGGAGACGAGGTCACCTTCACCCGGCACAAGTGTGCCAAAGGACCTTACGCCCTCCACGTACACCGCCTGACGGAGGAGGAGTTGCGGTGTGAGGAGGAGGAGCAAGAGGACCCGGATGGGTCTGAAGCTACAGTTAATTACAAGCAAAGGGCAGGAGGAAGACGCCGTTGAGTGCGGCAGAGCAGTAGATGTAAATAGTTACCCGACCGGGTACCAAAGAAACTGTTGCTACATATATAGTCCCCGTTGGGACCAGCATGAGTGAACTGTTTACCCGTTATCCCGTATCCATACCAGGCTGAGGACTGTGAGCAGCCATTCCCTTCCCTTTACCTGGCCGAGGACTGAGAGCGGCCACTTCCCCTGTATATAGTTGCGCTTCCTAAAGCGCCCCCTATTGGTTTTATAGGAAAGCCACGTGTTCCAGAGACTGTCGCGTTTTACCTGGTCACACGTTGCACAGTGACCGGAGGAGGAGCCAGAAGCGACGAGAAAGTTATTTTTATGAAAAGTTTTATGCTGCGTATATTTATAAAGTTTTATATGTTTTATTATGTTGATATTGAAAAAAAAAAAAAATTGCATGTATGGTGTTTTGTCTTTACAGCCCGAGGACGTGCTGTGGTTTACCAGGGGGGAATGTAGCACCCTGAGGATTCGGCTGCTACAGGGGTATTGCACCTCAACCCAGAGGTGTGATATTCCACTCCCGGGCAAGGATGGAGAGTGGAACTGAGCTCGGTAGGCTGCATGCACTACACACATCCCATTTCCGGAGGGCAGACCAACGGTACTCCCACTTAGAAATGTGCAGGTACGACCGAGTCTGTCCTTGGCTGGAGTGGGAGGGGGTTGGAACATCCCATGTAGTGTAGGGGCAGATAGGGGGTGCAGTCTGGGTAGTGATAGGAGCTCATTGGGTGCTGGTCACCTGAGCTCACACATAGAGGGATATAAAAGGAGGGCACCAACTAAGAACAGGGTCAGATGCAGAGAACAAGTCAGATGCAGAGAACAAGTCAGTTGCAGAAGCAAGGAGGAGAGGAGAAGAGAGGCCCAGAGTGAGAGAGGAGCAGAGAAGGAGTACCCAGAGGGGAAAACAGAGAGGACCCAAGAACCCAAATTAAAGCACCGGGTGAGGAGTCGGCACAGGGTACCGGAACCCAAACTGGTGGGGGCAGAAAACACACCCTAGCCAGAGACCGGAGGCCGTGGGCAGCATCTGCCACGGCCACCCACCACATCCACCCCGAAGGCATACCACGTGGAGGGTCAGGGAACCCAAGGCCAAGGGTGTCCCAACAGAAGGCCCGAGGGAGCTGGACCTAGGTGGATCACTGGTGGGGACGGCCAGAGAACGGGACAGAAGGAGAGCTCAGGGCCACGCTCCGGACTTGTTTGGGGGTTGGCTGGATCCAGGACCTGGTGGACGCAGCACGGCTCGGGTGGTCACTCGAAGCTGGAGTGACCAGTACAACATCTGCAGTAAGTAAACACCCTTAACTGCACAACCCGACTCTGTCTTAATTGCCGTCTGCACTTCACCACCACAACCCCCATCCTCTGCACCTGTCCCCCCTGAGGCTATACCCCTCCCGTTGGGGGTTATCCCACCAAGCTGCGCACCCACCATCAGCCTCAGCGGACCCTGCTGCAGCTGCGGCCACAGTGACCGCATCACAACGGGTGGCGTAGTCGACACAAAAGAACTCTTAATAACATCTGTAGGACTGCCACATAACACTGAGTTTGACGCCCTGGGCACGGGCCGGGTCACAGCCGCTCGGAGACTACAACCCCCATCTGATCCGGTGCCGGGTATTCCCCTCAAAAAGGAATATGTCCCAGGGGGCGCGTCATTGACAGCATGTCTTCTTAACGGGAGTCCAGGTGGCCATCTCCACAAATGGACTTTTCAGAATCCTTGGGTGGCACCGTAGTCGGAAACCAATTCTGGTTATCGCTTCTCGGCCTTTTGGCTAAGATCAAGTGTAGTATCTGTTCTTATCAGTTTAATATCTGATACGTCCCCTATCTGGGGACCATATATTAAATGGATTTTTAGAACAGGGAGATGGAAAAAGAGCTTGCTCTGTCCACTCCACGCATTGACCTGGTATTGCAGTATCTCCAGGACCGGTGCACCCCTTCTTTAATGCAGTTTCTAAAATCAGAAAGAATTGAATTCAATGCTTTTTGTTCATTTTGCTTGTTTGTCGGATTTTGGGATGGACTCTTTGGCTTTGCTTTTCTTCTCCTCATTGGATTTTTCATGTTAAAAGTTGCAGAAGCCAGATGACAAGCTCATTTTGGTTCAACTTCAGCAACTGTGCATTGCATTGCCATGTAATGTAATGTAATGCAATGCTATCTATCTAGCTCTCCCTCTATACTTCCTTTTGGATAAACAGACATATTAGGCAAGCATTTTGGAGCTTTCACCTAAATAACTACAGGTGGTGAGATAAGCTGCACAATATAATTGACCTTTCAGTATATTGTTGCACACACACCATGTATTTAGCAAATGCCCTTGTTATCAACAGCAGCCTTTTAAACTCACCTGAGCTAACAGGTATGTGAGCTGGTTACTCTGCTGCGCTTAAAATTTCTTTTTTGGTTTGCTACAATGCCTTTTCTGAAACGTTGTCTCCCTCTGCTGGAACACTGACTTCTTTCATTTAATGCCTGCAGACTATAAAAGAGAAACCAACCCAAAAAGTTTGGTTGATTAGTCTGTGGCATTCTTTTAAACTGTTGCTTATGGCGGTCTCTGTGAGCTTCTCAGTGACATTCAGCCATCCAGGTGTCCCGCCTGCAATAGACGGAATGTGGCAATGGAACGCTGGCTGCGCGTGTCATAATAGGCTCTGAGCCTTTATATACCTGCGCACAGCAGCAGCCACCTTCAGTCTGCTGCTGGACAGCCAGCAGCAGCAGCAGCAGGAGAGGTAATTAATCAGCAACCCTCCTGCTAAGGGTAGACAGCTGCTCGTTCCACCCCCCCCCCCGCCTTAATTGGTTCTCCTCCCTTCCAACGGTGTTGAGGCGGGTGGGAACAGCCGGGGGTTGAGGGTACTGTGCTAAAAGAGGTGGAGTTATGCAGATCTAAAACGCGTGGATTGCAGCAGCAGCAAGCCGAAAAGTGCAGGCATGTGAGGGATCTAGAGGTTGACAGCATGTCTTCTTAACGGGAGTCCAGGTGGCCATCTCCACAAATGGACTTTTCAGAATCCTTGGGTGGCACCGTAGTCGGAAACCAATTCTGGTTATCGCTTCTCGGCCTTTTGGCACGATCTATCAGGTTTACCTGTGTGGTCTTGCCTGTGAGGTGCTCTTGGTACCCTTTCTCTCGGCCTGGGGGGATCGTTCCTCTTCGGAGGGACTTAACCCCCCTGCTGCTATTGGGAGGAAGGATTAGTCCAGGAGCAATGGGAAGGGATCCCATGAAGGCTTGCGCCTTTCAGAGAAAAGAGTCGTTACGTTCCTGATTGAAGGATGCCGGCAACGCTCACATATTCATCGGGTGATGCCCGGATGCGGAACACCGTGAGGATTGAAGTTGGAGCAGCATCGAGGATGGAGAAGAATTTGGACTACATCTGCCATAGGATTCTTCTTGGAGTTCTGGAGTTTCGGCGGGAAGACATATTCTGCTTCCAGGACAACGAGTACAAGGGGACATACACCATCACCTTCAAGAGCCAGGGATGCTGTCAGCAACTCGTACAAAAGGTAAACGAGAAAAACTACTTAGATGAATTGGATGGACTAACCTTTTGTCTCTTGTATGCTTATGACGAGATCCCCATCGTGGTGCATTTCCCGAACCCCTTTGTGGAAGCTGCAGACATCTCTACCTACCTTACCCGCTATTGTGATGATCTGAGATACCTGGGTACTGTGAAGAACGCGGTAGGCTTCTGGTGCGGCAAGAGAAGGTATATGGCCCGTCTAAAGAGGGACCTTAGTGGAGTGGGAGGAATGCTACACCCTCCCTCAACCTTCGTAATCGGTAAGAGCAGAGGCTACTTATTTTATCCTGGAATGCCAGTATGTTGCAGGAACTGTGGACAAATGGGTCATACCCAAACGTCCTGCACGGGCAGGAAAGTAGACCGCTGCAATAACTGCAGCTGTTACGGACATTTAATGAAGGACTGTCCCGCTGGGAGGAAATGTAATCTCTGCGGTGAGGCGGGGCACATGTTCCGAGGATGCCCCAACAGGACCAGGACCAGGACCTACGCAGAAGCTGCATCTTCTGAAGCTGAGCCGATGCGCCCACCGGTCTTCACTGGCAGGCCGGCGTCGGAGGGCGGTTCGAAGGGCGAGAAGGCTGGGATGGAGCAGGGAGCCGGAGGCCCCTCTGGGGCGGCACCTGCATCGAACTCCCTTAACGATGGGCGGACCTCGCATGGACTGGAGCGGGGGGGTCCTCCTTCTGGGAGGGTATCCTCCGTATCGATGGTTCCCGATACCGATCCTGTTGGGCTGGAGGGTGGTGCCCCTGTGTGGTTGGCTACAGGGGACCACGCAGCGATAGCCTCAGGATCT
Organism: Phyllobates terribilis; assembly: GCF_046119375.1. NCBI lineage: Eukaryota > Metazoa > Chordata > Amphibia > Anura > Dendrobatidae > Phyllobates > Phyllobates terribilis. The sequence goes on along the minus strand of NW_027362834.1, from coordinate 4,157,846 downwards.
TCCAGGGCGATTAGCCAGCCAGATGAGGGGGCTTTGCTTCTAGGTGGCGAACATCAGGAAATCTGTGTTGCTGATCTTGTCCTGATGGACCAGTCTCCCCCCCTGGAGGAGGTGGAGGAAGAGGAGGACTGCACCAGTGACCTAGTGGAGTCTGCCCCGAAAAAGAGACGGAATGTCGAAGCCCCAGCGTCTCCTGGAATGTGGCTGGGAACCGTGACCTACGAGGGGGCAACCGCCGGCTCACAGAATATCGAGTCGTTTGGGTCCTCTAGCCCGGATGTCCTGGAGCAATTTGATATACAGGGCTTTGAGTCAGGTGTCCTCATGGAAGATCCACCACCCTGACCTATGAATGCCCACATTAAGACTTGTCTCACTGAATGTGAGGTCATTAAAGAGCCCAGTTCGTAGGGCTGCTCTATTCAAGTATTTAGAAACCACTGACTTTGACATATGTTTATTACAGGAATGCGGGATACAACATGCACTAAATTATAATGATATCAAGACAGATTGGAGACTGGGGCCCTCCATCTGGTCTGGCTCCAATGACAACAAGTCAGCGGGGGTGGGCTTCCTCTGTCGTGGGAGAAATATTACTATAAATGCTGTCACAGAAATAGTACCAGGCAGAGTGGTTTTAGTGCATTTTAAATTTAATGGTTTTACCCTACGTGTAATGAATATTTATGCTCCCCCTGATAAGCAAGAGAGAATTAATTTATTTGGGATATTGCCATTGTACTGTACTGGGTCATCTCCCCTGATCGTAGGGGGTGATTTTAATTGTCTTTGTGCTAGTGAACAACGAGCAGGGGGTGACCCTTTACGCAAATTGGATAAGTCATGTCATCTATTGAAAGATTTTATAACTGATTTTAAATTATGCGATGCGTGGAGGTCACTCCTGCCGACGGACCCTGGTTATACGTGGTCCGGAAGAGGGGTGTCCTCCAGGATCGATTTTATTTTCCTATCAGATGATTTTAACCCTGTAAAATGTGTTTTAACATCAAATATATTTTCTGACCATAAGGGCTTGGAGGTGCATCTAGAATACCGGGATGAACAGAGGGTCAACAGGGGCCTCTGGCGTCTAAGTACTTACCTGCTGGAGGACCCTCTGATTCGACAAGACTTTGGTAAAGCCTATCAAGCCTGGCGACGACAAAAACCTTCTGATGCCCCTATGGTAACCTGGTGGGAAAATTTGAAAAAAAAAAGTCAGAATGTTTTTTATAAAAGCAGGGAGACGTAAAGCTAGAGAGAAAAAAAGATGTTTTAGTGATCTTAACACCAAACTACAAACACTTTTTAAATTCAAAGAGCTAGGGGTGGAGGTGGGAGATGATATTGCTAGCCTAAAAACTGAAATTCAGAACTGCATAGACACAAAGGGGAAAGAGATTATTTTTAACTCTAGAGTGCAGCACTTGGAGGAGGGGGAGAAGTGCTCTCGCTTCTTCTTCAAAAAAGTCATGGATAAAAGAGTAGTGATCACAAATCTAGAGGGTGAAACATCTATGCAGGGAATGTTGAATGCTACTTTTAACTTTTATAAGCATCTTTTTAGTAAAAAGTGTATAGATGAGTCCTTTTTATCTGATGCTCTTAATGATCTCGATTTTAAGTTAAATTTTACAGACCAGGAGTTTTTAGAACGCGATATTGTTTTAGAGGAATTATTTTATGTTTTTAAAAGTTTCTCTAAGGGTATAGCACCTGGGTGTGATGGACTACCTGTAGAGTTTTATCTTACTTTTTGGGACATTTTAAAAGAGGACCTTTTTATGCTTTTTAAAGAAGTTTTTATTTCTGAACAGTTGCCATTTTCGTGGAGGAGAGGAGTGGTGTCTTTGATATATAAAAAAGGTGACCGCAGTACTCTAGCGAATTGGAGACCCATAACTCTCCTAAATGTTGATTACAAGGTACTTGCTAAGGTGGTTGCAGACCGGCTCAGGAGTGTCATTGCCAAACTAATCCAGCCTGAGCAGGTTTGTAGTGTACCAGGCAGAAGTATTTCAGAGGTTTTAAACGTATTAAGGGATGTAATTTGGTATTCCAGAGACCGGGGTCAAAATGTAGCTCTTTTAGCCCTAGATTTTGAAAAAGCTTTCGATAGAGTCTCTCATAGATTTCTTTTTAGAGTTTTAAAAAGAATGGGTATCCCTAATATGCTTTTAAATTGTATTAAGATTTTATATAAAAATTGTTTTAGTCAAATTTCTCTTAATGGCTTTTTAACAGATGGAGTTCCCCTTGAGTCCGGAGTGAAGCAGGGATGCCCCTTGTCGCCCATCCTGTTCATCTGCGCCATGGAGCCCCTGCTGAGCGCAATAAGGAAAGACAAAGTGATTAGAGGGGTTCCTGTTCCAGGCGGAGGTGGCAGTGATGTGAGAGTCTTTGGCTACATGGATGACGTGACGGTTGTGTGCGTGGACCCTGCTTCCCTCCGGAGGGCGGTGTTGCGCATTGATTTTTTTTCCCAGGCATCCGGTTTTAAACTTAATTTAAATAAATCTGAATGTCTGACTTTGGGATCCTGGGACACCGCCCAACTCCCGCAGCTCACTATAAAACGAGACAATGTAAAAATTCTTGGAGTTGTTTTTAACGAGGAGAATGTGGGAACTCAAAGCTGGGAGAATGTCATAGAAAAAATGTCAAGGAAAATATCATTTTGGGGTTTGAGGTCCCTAACAATGGAGGGGAAAATTTTAATTATAAAATCAGTGTTGTTACCCCTCATACTGTATATAGCTATGGTGTACCCCCCCTCTGATGTTTTAATTAAAAAAATGACTAGGATGATCTTTATGTTTTTATGGAACTCCAAAATGGAAAAATTAAGGCGAGAAATAATGAGGAAGAATAAAATGAAAGGCGGAAGGGATGTCCCCGACTTACATATTTATTTGTATTTAAATTATTTCTGCTTTTGTTTCAAACATTTTAATGGTAATAGTGCGCTAAGTTATTTTTTAAAATATACTTGTGGGATGATTTTTAAAAGATGGTTTAAGTTGTCGTTGAATTCCCCTGTTTTACTATGCCCCCCCAAACACCAAGCAATCTTAGAAAAGACTGTTCGATTTTATAGCCTTGGTGATTTTAATATGGACATTTTTAAAGACCGCAAGAAGCTTTTATCTTTTCTGAGGAGGAATGAAGATGTGACCCCCATAGTAAATTTCTCAGAAGAGAGATCGAAGCAAGTTTGGAAGAATGTCTTCGGGAAATTCTTAGCAAATGGACATAAGGACATCGCATGGATGGTGGTCCACCAGTGCCTCCCCACCAGAGAGTTTCAACACAGGAGAGGCCTGGTGGCCAGAGCAAAATGCCCCAGAGACTCATGTGTTAATGACGAAACCACCTTGCACCTTATGTGGAATTGCCCATTTGCACAGGAACTTTGGCACAAAGTTGGGATTCTTTTAAAATGGACTTGCGGTTTAAGAGATTTTAACCATGAATATGTTTTATATGGCCTTTTTAAATGTCCGACCCCTCAACAGTATTGTATATGTTGGTGTATGATTAACTGATTTAAAGACGCCCTTTGGAAGGCACGCAATATTTTACTTTTTAAACGTGATGCTATTTCTGTGAAGGATTGTCTTAAAATTGCTTTTAGCCAGATGTATATTTATTACTTGAGGGATGTCAAATGTATTGGGAGGAGGGATGCTAATCGTATATGGGGTTTTTATGGGTGGAATTCTGTGTTTTAATAATGTACTGTTTGTGTTGTTGTTTTTGATTGTAAACCATCTTTTACGCACTTAATAAATTATGTTGAAACCTGATCTGTTCTTATCAGTTTAATATCTGATACGTCCCCTATCTGGGGACCATATATTAAATGGATTTTTAGAACAGGGAGATGGAAAAAGAGCTTGCTCTGTCCACTCCACGCATTGACCTGGTATTGCAGTATCTCCAGGACCGGTGCACCCCTTCTTTAATGCAGTTTCTAAAATCAGAAAGAATTGAATTCAATGCTTTTTGTTCATTTTGCTTGTTTGTCGGATTTTGGGATGGACTCTTTGGCTTTGCTTTTCTTCTCCTCATTGGATTTTTCATGTTAAAAGTTGCAGAAGCCAGATGACAAGCTCATTTTGGTTCAACTTCAGCAACTGTGCATTGCATTGCCATGTAATGTAATGTAATGCAATGCTATCTATCTAGCTCTCCCTCTATACTTCCTTTTGGATAAACAGACATATTAGGCAAGCATTTTGGAGCTTTCACCTAAATAACTACAGGTGGTGAGATAAGCTGCACAATATAATTGACCTTTCAGTATATTGTTGCACACACACCATCTATTTAGCAAATGCCCTTGTTATCAACAGCAGCCTTTTAAACTCACCTGAGCTAACAGGTATGTGAGCTGGTTACTCTGCTGCGCTTAAAATTTCTTTTTTGGTTTGCTACAATGCCTTTTCTGAAACGTTGTCTCCCTCTGCTGGAACACTGACTTCTTTCATTTAATGCCTGCAGACTATAAAAGAGAAACCAACCCAAAAAGTTTGGTTGATTAGTCTGTGGCATTCTTTTAAACTGTTGCTTATGGCGGTCTCTGTGAGCTTCTCAGTGACATTCAGCCATCCAGGTATCCCGCCTGCAGTAGACGGAATGTGGCAATGGAACGCTGGCTGCGCGTGTCATAATAGGCTCTGAGCCTTTATATACCTGCGCACAGCAGCAGCCACCTTCAGTCTGCTGCTGGACAGCCAGCAGCAGCAGCAGCAGGAGAGGTAATTAATCAGCAACCCTCCTGCTAAGGGTAGACAGCTGCTCGTTCCACCACCCCCCCCGCCTTAATTGGTTCTCCTCCCTTCCAACGGTGTTGAGGCGGGTGGGAACAGCGGGGGGTTGAGGGTACTGTGCTAAAAGAGGTGGAGTTATGCAGATCTAAAACGCGTGGATTGCAGCAGCAGCAAGCCGAAAAGTGCAGGCATGTGAGGGATCTAGAGGTTGACAGCATGTCTTCTTAACGGGAGTCCAGGTGGCCATCTCCACAAATGGACTTTTCAGAATCCTTGGGTGGCACCGTAGTCGGAAACCAATTCTGGTTATCGCTTCTCGGCCTTTTGGCTAAGATCAAGTGTAGTATCTGTTCTTATCAGTTTAATATCTGATACGTCCCCTATCTGGGGACCATATATTAAATGGATTTTTAGAACAGGGAGATGGAAAAAGAGCTTGCTCTGTCCACTCCACGCATTGACCTGGTATTGCAGTATCTCCAGGACCGGTGCACCCCTTCTTTAATGCAGTTTCTAAAATCAGAAAGAATTGAATTCAATGCTTTTTGTTCATTTTGCTTGTTTGTCGGATTTTGGGATGGACTCTTTGGCTTTGCTTTTCTTCTCCTCATTGGATTTTTCATGTTAAAAGTTGCAGAAGCCAGATGACAAGCTCATTTTGGTTCAACTTCAGCAACTGTGCATTGCATTGCCATGTAATGTAATGTAATGCAATGCTATCTATCTAGCTCTCCCTCTATACTTCCTTTTGGATAAACAGACATATTAGGCAAGCATTTTGGAGCTTTCACCTAAATAACTACAGGTGGTGAGATAAGCTGCACAATATAATTGACCTTTCAGTATATTGTTGCACACACACCATCTATTTAGCAAATGCCCTTGTTATCAACAGCAGCCTTTTAAACTCACCTGAGCTAACAGGTATGTGAGCTGGTTACTCTGCTGCGCTTAAAATTTCTTTTTTGGTTTGCTACAATGCCTTTTCTGAAACGTTGTCTCCCTCTGCTGGAACACTGACTTCTTTCATTTAATGCCTGCAGACTATAAAAGAGAAACCAACCCAAAAAGTTTGGTTGATTAGTCTGTGGCATTCTTTTAAACTGTTGCTTATGGCGGTCTCTGTGAGCTTCTCAGTGACATTCAGCCATCCAGGTATCCCGCCTGCAGTAGACGGAATGTGGCAATGGAACGCTGGCTGCGCGTGTCATAATAGGCTCTGAGCCTTTATATACCTGCGCACAGCAGCAGCCACCTTCAGTCTGCTGCTGGACAGCCAGCAGCAGCAGCAGCAGGAGAGGTAATTAATCAGCAACCCTCCTGCTAAGGGTAGACAGCTGCTCGTTCCAGCCCCCCCCCCGCCTTAATTGGTTCTCCTCCCTTCCAACGGTGTTGAGGCGGGTGGGAACAGCCGGGGGTTGAGGGTACTGTGCTAAAAGAGGTGGAGTTATGCAGATCTGAAACGCGTGGATTGCAGCAGCAGCAAGCCGAAAAGTGCAGGCATGTGAGGGATCTAGAGGTTGACAGCATGTCTTCTTAACGGGAGTCCAGGTGGCCATCTCCACAAATGGACTTTTCAGAATCCTTGGGTGGCACCGTAGTCGGAAACCAATTCTGGTTATCGCTTCTCGGCCTTTTGGCTAAGATCAAGTGTAGTATCTGTTCTTATCAGTTTAATATCTGATACGTCCCCTATCTGGGGACCATATATTAAATGGATTTTTAGAACAGGGAGATGGAAAAAGAGCTTGCTCTGTCCACTCCACGCATTGACCTGGTATTGCAGTATCTCCAGGACCGGTGCACCCCTTCTTTAATGCAGTTTCTAAAATCAGAAAGAATTGAATTCAATGCTTTTTGTTCATTTTGCTTGTTTGTCGGATTTTGGGATGGACTCTTTGGCTTTGCTTTTCTTCTCCTCATTGGATTTTTCATGTTAAAAGTTGCAGAAGCCAGATGACAAGCTCATTTTGGTTCAACTTCAGCAACTGTGCATTGCATTGCCATGTAATGTAATGTAATGCAATGCTATCTATCTAGCTCTCCCTCTATACTTCCTTTTGGATAAACAGACATATTAGGCAAGCATTTTGGAGCTTTCACCTAAATAACTACAGGTGGTGAGATAAGCTGCACAATATAATTGACCTTTCAGTATATTGTTGCACACACACCATCTATTTAGCAAATGCCCTTGTTATCAACAGCAGCCTTTTAAACTCACCTGAGCTAACAGGTATGTGAGCTGGTTACTCTGCTGCGCTTAAAATTTCTTTTTTGGTTTGCTACAATGCCTTTTCTGAAACGTTGTCTCCCTCTGCTGGAACACTGACTTCTTTCATTTAATGCCTGCAGACTATAAAAGAGAAACCAACCCAAAAAGTTTGGTTGATTAGTCTGTGGCATTCTTTTAAACTGTTGCTTATGGCGGTCTCTGTGAGCTTCTCAGTGACATTCAGCCATCCAGGTATCCCGCCTGCAGTAGACGGAATGTGGCAATGGAACGCTGGCTGCGCGTGTCATAATAGGATCTGAGCCTTTATATACCTGCGCACAGCAGCATCCACCTTCAGTCTGCTGCTGGACAGCCAGCAGCAGCAGCAGGAGAGGTAATTAATCAGCAACCCTCCTGCTAAGGGTAGACAGCTGCTCGTTCCACCCCCCCCCCGCCTTAATTGGTTCTCCTCCCTTCCAACGGTGTTGAGGCGGGTGGGAACAGCCGGGGGTTGAGGGTACTGTGCTAAAAGAGGTGGAGTTATGCAGATCTAAAACGCGTGGATTGCAGCAGCAGCAAGCCGAAAAGTGCAGGCATGTGAGGGATCTAGATGTTGACAGCATGTCTTCTTAACGGGAGTCCAGGTGGCCATCTCCACAAATGGACTTTTCAGAATCCTTGGGTGGCACCGTAGTCGGAAACCAATTCTGGTTATCGCTTCTCGGCCTTTTGGCTAAGATCAAGTGTAGTATCTGTTCTTATCAGTTTAATATCTGATACGTCCCCTATCTGGGGACCATATATTAAATGGATTTTTAGAACAGGGAGATGGAAAAAGAGCTTGCTCTGTCCACTCCACGCATTGACCTGGTATTGCAGTATCTCCAGGACCGGTGCACCCCTTCTTTAATGCAGTTTCTAAAATCAGAAAGAATTGAATTCAATGCTTTTTGTTCATTTTGCTTGTTTGTCGGATTTTGCGATGGACTCTTTGGCTTTGCTTTTCTTCTCCTCATTGGATTTTTCATGTTAAAAGTTGCAGAAGCCAGATGACAAGCTCATTTTGGTTCAACTTCAGCAACTGTGCATTGCATTGCCATGTAATGTAATGTAATGCAATGCTATCTATCTAGCTCTCCCTCTATACTTCCTTTTGGATAAACAGACATATTAGGCAAGCATTTTGGAGCTTTCACCTAAATAACTACAGGTGGTGAGATAAGCTGCACAATATAATTGACCTTTCAGTATATTGTTGCACACACACCATCTATTTAGCAAATGCCCTTGTTATCAACAGCAGCCTTTTAAACTCACCTGAGCTAACAGGTATGTGAGCTGGTTACTCTGCTGCGCTTAAAATTTCTTTTTTGGTTTGCTACAATGCCTTTTCTGAAACGTTGTCTCCCTCTGCTGGAACACTGACTTCTTTCATTTAATGCCTGCAGACTATAAAAGAGAAACCAACCCAAAAAGTTTGGTTGATTAGTCTGTGGCATTCTTTTAAACTGTTGCTTATGGCGGTCTCTGTGAGCTTCTCAGTGACATTCAGCCATCCAGGTATCCCGCCTGCAGTAGACGGAATGTGGCAATGGAACGCTGGCTGCGCGTGTCATAATAGGCTCTGAGCCTTTATATACCTGCGCACAGCAGCAGCCACCTTCAGTCTGCTGCTGGACAGCCAGCAGCAGCAGCAGCAGGAGAGGTAATTAATCAGCAACCCTCCTGCTAAGGGTAGACAGCTGCTCGTTCCACCCCCCCCCCGCCTTAATTGGTTCTCCTCCCTTCCAACGGTGTTGAGGCGGGTGGGAACAGCCGGGGGTTGAGGGTACTGTGCTAAAAGAGGTGGAGTTATGCAGATCTAAAACGCGTGGATTGCAGCAGCAGCAAGCCGAAAAGTGCAGGCATGTGAGGGATCTAGATGTTGACAGCATGTCTTCTTAACGGGAGTCCAGGTGGCCATCTCCACAAATGGACTTTTCAGAATCCTTGGGTGGCACCGTAGTCGGAAACCAATTCTGGTTATCGCTTCTCGGCCTTTTGGCTAAGATCAAGTGTAGTATCTGTTCTTATCAGTTTAATATCTGATACGTCCCCTATCTGGGGACCATATATTAAATGGATTTTTAGAACAGGGAGATGGAAAAAGAGCTTGCTCTGTCCACTCCACGCATTGACCTGGTATTGCAGTATCTCCAGGACCGGTGCACCCCTTCTTTAATGCAGTTTCTAAAATCAGAAAGAATTGAATTCAATGCTTTTTGTTCATTTTGCTTGTTTGTCGGATTTTGCGATGGACTCTTTGGCTTTGCTTTTCTTGTCCTCATTGGATTTTTCATGTTAAAAGTTGCAGAAGCCAGATGACAAGCTCATTTTGGTTCAACTTCAGCAACTGTGCATTGCATTGCCATGTAATGTAATGTAATGCAATGCTATCTATCTAGCTCTCCCTCTATACTTCCTTTTGGATAAACAGACATATTAGGCAAGCATTTTGGAGCTTTCACCTAAATAACTACAGGTGGTGAGATAAGCTGCACAATATAATTGACCTTTCAGTATATTGTTGCACACACACCATCTATTTAGCAAATGCCCTTGTTATCAACAGCAGCCTTTTAAACTCACCTGAGCTAACAGGTATGTGAGCTGGTTACTCTGCTGCGCTTAAAATTTCTTTTTTGGTTTGCTACAATGCCTTTTCTGAAACGTTGTCTCCCTCTGCTGGAACACTGACTTCTTTCATTTAATGCCTGCAGACTATAAAAGAGAAACCAACCCAAAAAGTTTGGTTGATTAGTCTGTGGCATTCTTTTAAACTGTTGCTTATGGCGGTCTCTGTGAGCTTCTCAGTGACATTCAGCCATCCAGGTATCCCGCCTGCAGTAGACGGAATGTGGCAATGGAACGCTGGCTGCGCGTGTCATAATAGGCTCTGAGCCTTTATATACCTGCGCACAGCAGCAGCCACCTTCAGTCTGCTGCTGGACAGCCAGCAGCAGCAGCAGCAGGAGAGGTAATTAATCAGCAACCCTCCTGCTAAGGGTAGACAGCTGCTCGTTCCACCCCCCCCCCGCCTTAATTGGTTCTCCTCCCTTCCAACGGTGTTGAGGCGGGTGGGAACAGCCGGGGGTTGAGGGTACTGTGCTAAAAGAGGTGGAGTTATGCAGATCTAAAACGCGTGGATTGCAGCAGCAGCAAGCCGAAAAGTGCAGGCATGTTAGGGATCTAGAGGTTGACAGCATGTCTTCTTAACGGGAGTCCAGGTGGCCATCTCCACAAATGGACTTTTCAGAATCCTTGGGTGGCACCGTAGTCGGAAACCAATTCTGGTTATCGCTTCTCGGCCTTTTGGCTAAGATCAAGTGTAGTATCGGTTCTTATCAGTTTAATATCTGATACGTCCCCTATCTGGGGACCATATATTAAATGGATTTTTAGAACAGGGAGATGGAAAAAGAGCTTGCTCTGTCCACTCCACGCATTGACCTGGTATTGCAGTATCTCCAGGACCGGTGCACCCCTTCTTTAATGCAGTTTCTAAAATCAGAAAGAATTGAATTCAATGCTTTTTGTTCATTTTGCTTGTTTGTCGGATTTTGGGATGGACTCTTTGGCTTTGCTTTTCTTCTCCTCATTGGATTTTTCATGTTAAAAGTTGCAGAAGCCAGATGACAAGCTCATTTTGGTTCAACTTCAGCAACTGTGCATTGCATTGCCATGTAATGTAATGTAATGCAATGCTATCTATCTAGCTCTCCCTCTATACTTCCTTTTGGATAAACAGACATATTAGGCAAGCATTTTGGAGCTTTCACCTAAATAACTACAGGTGGTGAGATAAGCTGCACAATATAATTGACCTTTCAGTATATTGTTGCACACACACCATCTATTTAGCAAATGCCCTTGTTATCAACAGCAGCCTTTTAAACTCACCTGAGCTAACAGGTATGTGAGCTGGTTACTCTGCTGCGCTTAAAATTTCTTTTTTGGTTTGCTACAATGCCTTTTCTGAAACGTTGTCTCCCTCTGCTGGAACACTGACTTCTTTCATTTAATGCCTGCAGACTATAAAAGAGAAACCAACCCAAAAAGTTTGGTTGATTAGTCTGTGGCATTCTTTTAAACTGTTGCTTATGGCGGTCTCTGTGAGCTTCTCAGTGACATTCAGCCATCCAGGTATCCCGCCTGCAGTAGACGGAATGTGGCAATGGAACGCTGGCTGCGCGTGTCATAATAGGCTCTGAGCCTTTATATACCTGCGCACAGCAGCAGCCACCTTCAGTCTGCTGCTGGACAGCCAGCAGCAGCAGCAGCAGGAGAGGTAATTAATCAGCAACCCTCCTGCTAAGGGTAGACAGCTGCTCGTTCCACCCCCCCCCCGCCTTAATTGGTTCTCCTCCCTTCCAACGGTGTTGAGGCGGGTGGGAACAGCCGGGGGTTGAGGGTACTGTGCTAAAAGAGGTGGAGTTATGCAGATCTAAAACGCGTGGATTGCAGCAGCAGCAAGCCAAAAAGTGCAGGCATGTGAGGGATCTAGAGGTTGACAGCATGTCTTCTTAACGGGAGTCCAGGTGGCCATCTCCACAAATGGACTTTTCAGAATCCTTGGGTGGCACCGTAGTCGGAAACCAATTCTGGTTATCGCTTCTCGGCCTTTTGGCTAAGATCAAGTGTAGTATCTGTTCTTATCAGTTTAATATCTGATACGTCCCCTATCTGGGGACCATATATTAAATGGATTTTTAGAACAGGGAGATGGAAAAAGAGCTTGCTCTGTCCACTCCACGCATTGACCTGGTATTGCAGTATCTCCAGGACCGGTGCACCCCTTCTTTAATGCAGTTTCTAAAATCAGAAAGAATTGAATTCAATGCTTTTTGTTCATTTTGCTTGTTTGTCGGATTTTGGGATGGACTCTTTGGCTTTGCTTTTCTTCTCCTCATTGGATTTTTCATGTTAAAAGTTGCAGAAGCCAGATGACAAGCTCATTTTGGTTCAACTTCAGCAACTGTGCATTGCATTGCCATATAATGTAATGTAATGCAATGCTATCTATCTAACTCTCCCTCTATACTTCCTTTTGGATAAACAGACATATTAGGCAAGCATTTTGGAGCTTTCACCTAAATAACTACAGGTGGTGAGATAAGCTGCACAATATAATTGACCTTTCAGTATATTGTTGCACACACACCATCTATTTAGCAAATGCCGTTGTTATCAACAGCAGCCTTTTAAACTCACCTGAGCTAACAGGTATGTGAGCTGGTTACTCTGCTGCGCTTAAAATTTCTTTTTTGGTTTGCTACAATGCCTTTTCTGAAACGTTGTCTCCCTCTGCTGGAACACTGACTTCTTTCATTTAATGCCTGCAGACTATAAAAGAGAAACCAACCCAAAAATTTGGTTGATTAGTCTGTGGCATTCTTTTAAACTGTTGCTTATGGCGGTCTCTGTGAGCTTCTCAGTGACATTCAGCCATCCAGGTATCCCGCCTGCAGTAGACGGAATGTGGCAATGGAACGCTGGCTGCGCGTGTCATAATAGGCTCTGAGCCTTTATATACCTGCGCACAGCAGCAGCCACCTTCAGTCTGCTGCTGGACAGCCAGCAGCAGCAGCAGCAGGAGAGGTAATTAATCAGCAACCCTCCTGCTAAGGGTAGACAGCTGCTCGTTCCACCCCCCCCCGCCTTAATTGGTTCTCCTCCCTTCCAACGGTGTTGAGGCGGGTGGGAACAGCCGGGGGTTGAGGGTACTGTGCTAAAAGAGGTGGAGTTATGCAGATCTAAAACGCGTGGATTGCAGCAGCAGCAAGCCGAAAAGTGCAGGCATGTGAGGGATCTAGAGGTTGACAGCATGTCTTCTTAACGGGAGTCCAGGTGGCCATCTCCACAAATGGACTTTTCAGAATCCTTGGGTGGCACCGTAGTCGGAAACCAATTCTGGTTATCGCTTCTCGGCCTTTTGGCTAAGATCAAGTGTAGTATCTGTTCTTATCAGTTTAATATCTGATACGTCCCCTATCTGGGGACCATATATTAAATGAATTTTTAGAACAGGGAGATGGAAAAAGAGCTTGCTCTGTCCACTCCACGCATTGACCTGGTATTGCAGTATCTCCAGGACCGGTGCACCCCTTCTTTAATGCAGTTTCTAAAATCAGAAAGAATTGAATTCAATGCTTTTTGTTCATTTTGCTTGTTTGTCGGATTTTGGGATGGACTCTTTGGCTTTGCTTTTCTTCTCCTCATTGGATTTTTCATGTTAAAAGTTGCAGAAGCCAGATGACAAGCTCATTTTGGTTCAACTTCAGCAACTGTGCATTGCATTGCCATGTAATGTAATGTAATGCAATGCTATCTATCTAGCTCTCCCTCTATACTTCCTTTTGGATAAACAGACATATTAGGCAAGCATTTTGGAGCTTTCACCTAAATAACTACAGGTGGTGAGATAAGCTGCACAATATAATTGACCTTTCAGTATATTGTTGCACACACACCATCTATTTAGCAAATGCCCTTGTTATCAACAGCAGCCTTTTAAACTCACCTGAGCTAACAGGTATGTGAGCTGGTTACTCTGCTGCGCTTAAAATTTCTTTTTTGGTTTGCTACAATGCCTTTTCTGAAACGTTGTCTCCCTCTGCTGGAACACTGACTTCTTTCATTTAATGCCTGCAGACTATAAAAGAGAAACCAACCCAAAAAGTTTGGTTGATTAGTCTGTGGCATTCTTTTAAACTGTTGCTTATGGCGGTCTCTGTGAGCTTCTCAGTGACATTCAGCCATCCAGGTATCCCGCCTGCAGTAGACGGAATGTGGCAATGGAACGCTGGCTGCGCGTGTCATAATAGGCTCTGAGCCTTTATATACCTGCGCACAGCAGCAGCCACCTTCAGTCTGCTGCTGGACAGCCAGCAGCAGCAGCAGCAGGAGAGGTAATTAATCAGCAACCCTCCTGCTAAGGGTAGACAGCTGCTCGTTCCACCCCCCCCCCGCCTTAATTGGTTCTCCTCCCTTCCAACGGTGTTGAGGCGGGTGGGAACAGCCGGGGGTTGAGGGTACTGTGCTAAAAGAGGTGGAGTTATGCAGATCTAAAACGCGTGGATTGCAGCAGCAGCAAGCCGAAAAGTGCAGGCATGTGAGGGATCTAGAGGTTGACAGCATGTCTTCTTAACGGGAGTCCAGGTGGCCATCTCCACAAATGGACTTTTCAGAATCCTTGGGTGGCACCGTAGTCGGAAACCAATTCTGGTTATCGCTTCTCGGCCTTTTGGCTAAGATCAAGTGTAGTATCGGTTCTTATCAGTTTAATATCTGATACGTCCCCTATCTGGGGACCATATATTAAATGGATTTTTAGAACAGGGAGATGGAAAAAGAGCTTGCTCTGTCCACTCCACGCATTGACCTGGTATTGCAGTATCTCCAGGACCGGTGCACCCCTTCTTTAATGCAGTTTCTAAAATCAGAAAGAATTGAATTCAATGCTTTTTGTTCATTTTGCTTGTTTGTCGGATTTTGGGATGGACTCTTTGGCTTTGCTTTTCTTCTCCTCATTGGATTTTTCATGTTAAAAGTTGCAGAAGCCAGATGACAAGCTCATTTTGGTTCAACTTCAGCAACTGTGCATTGCATTGCCATGTAATGTAATGTAATGCAATGCTATCTATCTAGCTCTCCCTCTATACTTCCTTTTGGATAAACAGACATATTAGGCAAGCATTTTGGAGCTTTCACCTAAATAACTACAGGTGGTGAGATAAGCTGCACAATATAATTGACCTTTCAGTATATTGTTGCACACACACCATCTATTTAGCAAATGCCCTTGTTATCAACAGCAGCCTTTTAAACTCACCTGAGCTAACAGGTATGTGAGCTGGTTACTCTGCTGCGCTTAAAATTTCTTTTTTGGTTTGCTACAATGCCTTTTCTGAAACGTTGTCTCCCTCTGCTGGAACACTGACTTCTTTCATTTAATGTCTGCAGACTATAAAAGAGAAACCAACCCAAAAAGTTTGGTTGATTAGTCTGTGGCATTCTTTTAAACTGTTGCTTATGGCGGTCTCTGTGAGCTTCTCAGTGACATTCAGCCATCCAGGTATCCCGCCTGCAGTAGACGGAATGTGGCAATGGAACGCTGGCTGCGCGTGTCATAATAGGCTCTGAGCCTTTATATACCTGCGCACAGCAGCAGCCACCTTCAGTCTGCTGCTGGACAGCCAGCAGCAGCAGCAGCAGGAGAGGTAATTAATCAGCAACCCTCCTGCTAAGGGTAGACAGCTGCTCGTTCCACCCCCCCCCCGCCTTAATTGGTTCTCCTCCCTTCCAACGGTGTTGAGGCGGGTGGGAACAGCCGGGGGTTGAGGGTACTGTGCTAAAAGAGGTGGAGTTATGCAGATCTAAAACGCGTGGATTGCAGCAGCAGCAAGCCGAAAAGTGCAGGCATGTGAGGGATCTAGAGGTTGACAGCATGTCTTCTTAACGGGAGTCCAGGTGGCCATCTCCACAAATGGACTTTTCAGAATCCTTGGGTGGCACCGTAGTCGGAAACCAATTCTGGTTATCGCTTCTCGGCCTTTTGGCTAAGATCAAGTGTAGTATCTTTCGAAAAGGCGGTTTTGGATGTTAGCCGCCCTAGTAGATTGATACATTATGCACACTGGGGTTTAGGCGCTTGTTAGTACGCCAGGTGGCTAATATAGTCATCTGGTGGAAAGCATGGCCCCCCAGGATTGACGCCATTGGGCCGGGGAAGATCGAAAGCCCGAAGTGTGAAGTGCCCCAGGAGTGGTGACCCTGGGGTGCCTTAACTCACTGGGATTGGGAACCCCACTTGAGTTTATGGCACATTTGCACAAGCACTTCAATATTTCTTTCTTCGCACACACCCTTATTCTGGGCCTTCTGGCCTTAGGATGGGGAATTTTTTCAATTCCCGGTCGAAGGTCCGGGCAGTATTATACTGTGAAACCTTCACTATTTATTTAATTTCTTTGTCACTGTGTGTCCACTTATTCACGTGTGTCACGTCCTACTAGGATTTTGTCGGGATGCGGTTCCCTTATGGGTTCCTCTCTTGGCAGGTCTAGGGGGGGAGTGTTTGGCCATCAGGTTCCGCTCCCCCCTGAACCCCCCTGGCTCTCCTCTTTCGGGAGGAGAGCGTTGTTGGCTCCCCTCTTCCGGGAGGGGAGCACAGTCTTTGGCTCCCAGTGCCTTGCTCGGGTGAGAACTCGGGCAGGTGCTGGGGGTAAGATTGGGTCGCCACTGGCTTCGGCTGGAGGTGGCTATTTGTCCCTGTTCCTCGCTGTGGCCTTCTGGCTCGGAGGGACGGGGAATGGTTTGGGGGACCCTTCTCCTTTTGGAGAGGGTTTCAAGAAGACCAGCATCCTAGTGCACTTTTTTTGTGGCACTTGTCACTTTTTTAAGCGCACTCGGGTTTTGTACACGAATTCGGGCTTTCGATAAAAAAAAAAAAATCTGTTCTTATCAGTTTAATATCTGATACGTCCCCTATCTGGGGACCATATATTAAATGGATTTTTAGAACAGGGAGATGGAAAAAGAGCTTGCTCTGTCCACTCCACGCATTGACCTGGTATTGCAGTATCTCCAGGACCGGTGCACCCCTTCTTTAATGCAGTTTCTAAAATCAGAAAGAATTGAATTCAATGCTTTTTGTTCATTTTGCTTGTTTGTCGGATTTTGGGATGGACTCTTTGGCTTTGCTTTTCTTCTCCTCATTGGATTTTTCATGTTAAAAGTTGCAGAAGCCAGATGACAAGCTCATTTTGGTTCAACTTCAGCAACTGTGCATTGCATTGCCATGTAATGTAATGTAATGCAATGCTATCTATCTAGCTCTCCCTCTATACTTCCTTTTGGATAAACAGACATATTAGGCAAGCATTTTGGAGCTTTCACCTAAATAACTACAGGTGGTGAGATAAGCTGTACAATATAATTGACCTTTCAGTATATTGTTGCACACACACCATCTATTTAGCAAATGCCCTTGTTATCAACAGCAGCCTTTTAAACTCACCTGAGCTAACAGGTATGTGAGCTGGTTACTCTGCTGCGCTTAAAATTTCTTTTTTGGTTTGCTACAATGCCTTTTCTGAAACGTAGTCTCCCTCTGCTGGAACACTGACTTCTTTCATTTAATGCCTGCAGACTATAAAAGAGAAACCAACCCAAAAAGTTTGGTTGATTAGTCTGTGGCATTCTTTTAAACTGTTGCTTATGGCGGTCTCTGTGAGCTTCTCAGTGACATTCAGCCATCCAGGTATCCCGCCTGCAGTAGACGGAATGTGGCAATGGAACGCTGGCTGCGCGTGTCATAATAGGCTCTGAGCCTTTATATACCTGCGCACAGCAGCAGCCACCTTCAGTCTGCTGCTGGACAGCCAGCAGCAGCAGCAGCAGGAGAGGTAATTAATCAGCAACCCTCCTGCTAAGGGTAGACAGCTGCTCGTTCCACCCCCCCCCCCGCCTTAATTGGTTCTCCTCCCTTCCAACGGTGTTGAGGCGGGTGGGAACAGCCGGGGGTTGAGGGTACTGTGCTAAAAGAGGTGGAGTTATGCAGATCTAAAACGCGTGGATTGCAGCAGCAGCAAGCCGAAAAGTGCAGGCATGTGAGGGATCTAGAGGTTGACAGCATGTCTTCTTAACGGGAGTCCAGGTGGCCATCTCCACAAATGGACTTTTCAGAATCCTTGGGTGGCACCGTAGTCGGAAACCAATTCTGGTTATCGCTTCTCGGCCTTTTGGCTAAGATCAAGTGTAGTATCTGTTCTTATCAGTTTAATATCTGATACGTCCTCTATCTGGGGACCATATATTAAATGGATTTTTAGAACAGGGAGATGGAAAAAGAGCTTGCTCTGTCCACTCCACGCATTGACCTGGTATTGCAGTATCTCCAGGACCGGTGCACCCCTTCTTTAATGCAGTTTCTAAAATCAGAAAGAATTGAATTCAATGCTTTTTGTTCATTTTGCTTGTTTGTCGGATTTTGGGATGGACTCTTTGGCTTTGCTTTTCTTCTCCTCATTGGATTTTTCATGTTAAAAGTTGCAGAAGCCAGATGACAAGCTCATTTTGGTTCAACTTCAGCAACTGTGCATTGCATTGCCATGTAATGTAATGTAATGCAATGCTATCTATCTAGCTCTCCCTCTATACTTCCTTTTGGATAAACAGACATATTAGGCAAGCATTTTGGAGCTTTCACCTAAATAACTACAGGTGGTGAGATAAGCTGCACAATATAATTGACCTTTCAGTATATTGTTGCACACACACCATCTATTTAGCAAATGCCCTTGTTATCAACAGCAGCCTTTTAAACTCACCTGAGCTAACAGGTATGTGAGCTGGTTACTCTGCTGCGCTTAAAATTTCTTTTTTGGTTTGCTACAATGCCTTTTCTGAAACGTTGTCTCCCTCTGCTGGAACACTGACTTCTTTCATTTAATGCCTGCAGACTATAAAAGAGAAACCAACCCAAAAAGTTTGGTTGTTTAGTCTGTGGCATTCTTTTAAACTGTTGCTTATGGCGGTCTCTGTGAGCTTCTCAGTGACATTCAGCCATCCAGGTATCCCGCCTGCAGTAGACGGAATGTGGCAATGGAACGCTGGCTGCGCGTGTCATAATAGGCTCTGAGCCTTTATATACCTGCGCACAGCAGCAGCCACCTTCAGTCTGCTGCTGGACAGCCAGCAGCAGCAGCAGCAGGAGAGGTAATTAATCAGCAACCCTCCTGCTAAGGGTAGACAGCTGCTCGTTCCACCCCCCCCCGCCTTAATTGGTTCTCCTCCCTTCCAACGGTGTTGAGGCGGGTGGGAACAGCCGGGGGTTGAGGGTACTGTGCTAAAAGAGGTGGAGTTATGCAGATCTAAAACGCGTGGATTGCAGCAGCAGCAAGCCGAAAAGTGCAGGCATGTGAGGGATCTAGAGGTTGACAGCATGTCTTCTTAACGGGAGTCCAGGTGGCCATCTCCACAAATGGACTTTTCAGAATCCTTGGGTGGCACCGTAGTCGGAAACCAATTCTGGTTATCGCTTCTCGGCCTTTTGGCTAAGATCAAGTGTAGTATCTGTTCTTATCAGTTTAATATCTGATACGTCCCCTATCTGGGGACCATATATTAAATGGATTTTTAGAACAGGGAGATGGAAAAAGAGCTTGCTCTGTCCACTCCACGCATCGACCTGGTATTTCAGTATCTCCAGGACCGGTGCACCCCTTCTTAAATGCAGTTTCTAAAATCAGAAAGAATTGAATTCAATGCTTTTTGTTCATTTTGCTTGTTTGTCGGATTTTGGGATGGACTCTTTGGCTTTGCTTTTCTTCTCCTCATTGGATTTTTCATGTTAAAAGTTGCAGAAGCCAGATGACAAGCTCATTTTGGTTCAACTTCAGCAACTGTGCATTGCATTGCCATGTAATGTAATGTAATGCAATGCTATCTATCTAGCTCTCCCTCTATACTTCCTTTTGGATAAACAGACATATTAGGCAAGCATTTTGGAGCTTTCACCTAAATAACTACAGGTGGTGAGATAAGCTGCACAATATAATTGACCTTTCAGTATATTGTTGCACACACACCATCTATTTAGCAAATGCCCTTGTTATCAACAGCAGCCTTTTAAACTCACCTGAGCTAACAGGTATGTGAGCTGGTTACTCTGCTGCGCTTAAAATTTCTTTTTTGGTTTGCTACAATGCCTTTTCTGAAACGTTGTCTCCCTCTGCTGGAACACTGACTTCTTTCATTTAATGCCTGCAGACTATAAAAGAGAAACCAACCCAAAAAGTTTGGTTGATTAGTCTGTGGCATTCTTTTAAACTGTTGCTTATGGCGGTCTCTGTGAGCTTCTCAGTGACATTCAGCCATCCAGGTATCCCGCCTGCAGTAGACGGAATGTGGCAATGGAACGCTGGCTGCGCGTGTCATAATAGGCTCTGAGCCTTTATATACCTGCGCACAGCAGCAGCCACCTTCAGTCTGCTGCTGGACAGCCAGCAGCAGCAGCAGCAGGAGAGGTAATTAATCAGCAACCCTCCTGCTAAGGGTAGACAGCTGCTCGTTCCACCCCCCCCCCCGCCTTAATTGGTTCTCCTCCCTTCCAACGGTGTTGAGGCGGGTGGGAACAGCCGGGGGTTGAGGGTACTGTGCTAAAAGAGGTGGAGTTATGCAGATCTAAAACGCGTGGATTGCAGCAGCAGCAAGCTGAAAAGTGCAGGCATGTGAGGGATCTAGAGGTTGACAGCATGTCTTCTTAACGGGAGTCCAGGTGGCCATCTCCACAAATGGACTTTTCAGAATCCTTGGGTGGCACTGTAGTCGGAAACCAATTCTGGTTATCGCTTCTCGGCCTTTTGGCTAAGATCAAGTGTAGTATCTGTTCTTATCAGTTTAATATCTGATACGTCCCCTATCTGGGGACCATATATTAAATGGATTTTTAGAACAGGGAGATGGAAAAAGAGCTTGCTCTGTCCACTCCACGCATTGACCTGGTATTGCAGTATCTCCAGGACCGGTGCACCCCTTCTTTAATGCAGTTTCTAAAATCAGAAAGAATTGAATTCAATGCTTTTTGTTCATTTTGCTTGTTTGTCGGATTTTGGGATGGACTCTTTGGCTTTGCTTTTCTTCTCCTCATTGGATTTTTCATGTTAAAAGTTGCAGAAGCCAGATGACAAGCTCATTTTGGTTCAACTTCAGCAACTGTGCATTGCATTGCCATGTAATGTAATGTAATGCAATGCTATCTATCTAGCTCTCCCTCTATACTTCCTTTTGGATAAACAGACATATTAGGCAAGCATTTTGGAGCTTTCACCTAAATAACTACAGGTGGTGAGATAAGCTGCACAATATAATTGACCTTTCAGTATATTGTTGCACACACACCATCTATTTAGCAAATGCCCTTGTTATCAACAGCAGCCTTTTAAACTCACCTGAGCTAACAGGTATGTGAGCTGGTTACTCTGCTGCGCTTAAAATTTCTTTTTTGGTTTGCTACAATGCCTTTTATGAAACGTTGTCTCCCTCTGCTGGAACACTGACTTCTTTCATTTAATGCCTGCAGACTATAAAAGAGAAACCAACCCAAAAAGTTTGGTTGATTAGTCTGTGGCATTCTTTTAAACTGTTGGTTATGGCGGTCTCTGTGAGCTTCTCAGTGACATTCAGCCATCCAGGTATCCCGCCTGCAGTAGACGGAATGTGGCAATGGAACGCTGGCTGCGCATGTCATAATAGGCTCTGAGCCTTTATATACCTGCGCACAGCAGCAGCCACCTTCAGTCTGCTGCTGGACAGCCAGCAGCAGCAGCAGCAGGAGAGGTAATTAATCAGCAACCCTCCTGCTAAGGGTAGACAGCTGCTCGTTCCACCCCCCCCCCCGCCTTAATTGGTTCTCCTCCCTTCCAACGGTGTTGAGGCGGGTGGGAACAGCCGGGGGTTGAGGGTACTGTGCTAAAAGAGGTGGAGTTATGCAGATCTAAAACGCGTGGATTGCAGCAGCAGCAAGCCGAAAAGTGCAGGCATGTGAGGGATCTAGAGGTTGACAGCATGTCTTCTTAACGGGAGTCCAGGTGGCCATCTCCACAAATGGACTTTTCAGAATCCTTGGGTGGCACCGTAGTCGGAAACCAATTCTGGTTATCGCTTCTCGGCCTTTTGGCTAAGATCAAGTGTAGTATCTGTTCTTATCAGTTTAATATCTGATACGTCCCCTATCTGGGGACCATATATTAAATGGATTTTTAGAACAGGGAGATGGAAAAAGAGCTTGCTCTGTCCACTCCACGCATTGACCTGGTATTGCAGTATCTCCAGGACCGGTGCACCCCTTCTTTAATGCAGTTTCTAAAATCAGAAAGAATTGAATTCAATGCTTTTTGTTCATTTTGCATGTTTGTCGGATTTTGGGATGGACTCTTTGGCTTTGCTTTTCTTCTCCTCATTGGATTTTTCATGTTAAAAGTTGCAGAAGCCAGATGACAAGCTCATTTTGGTTCAACTTCAGCAACTGTGCATTGCATTGCCATGTAATGTAATGTAATACAATGCTATCTATCTAGCTCTCCCTCTATACTTCCTTTTGGATAAACAGACATATTAGGCAAGCATTTTGGAGCTTTCACCTAAATAACTACAGGTGGTGAGATAAGCTGCACAATATAATTGACCTTTCAGTATATTGTTGCACACACACCATCTATTTAGCAAATGCCCTTGTTATCAACAGCAGCCTTTTAAACTCACCTGAGCTAACAGGTATGTGAGCTGGTTACTCTGCTGCGCTTAAAATTTCTTTTTTGGTTTGCTACAATGCCTTTTCTGAAACGTTGTCTCCCTCTGCTGGAACACTGACTTCTTTCATTTAATGCCTGCAGACTATAAAAGAGAAACCAACCCAAAAAGTTTGGTTGATTAGTCTGTGGCATTCTTTTAAACTGTTGCTTATGGCGGTCTCTGTGAGCTTCTCAGTGACATTCAGCCATCCAGGTATCCCGCCTGCAGTAGACGGAATGTGGCAATGGAACGCTGGCTGCGCGTGTCATAATAGGCTCTGAGCCTTTATATACCTGCGCACAGCAGCAGCCACCTTCAGTCTGCTGCTGGACAGCCAGCAGCAGCAGCAGCAGGAGAGGTAATTAATCAGCAACCCTCCTGCTAAGGGTAGACAGCTGCTCGTTCCACCCCCCCCCCGCCTTAATTGGTTCTCCTCCCTTCCAACGGTGTTGAGGCGGGTGGGAACAGCCGGGGGTTGAGGGTACTGTGCTAAAAGAGGTGGAGTTATGCAGATCTAAAACGCGTGGATTGCAGCAGCAGCAAGCCGAAAAGTGCAGGCATGTGAGGGATCTAGAGGTTGACAGCATGTCTTCTTAACGGGAGTCCAGGTGGCCATCTCCACAAATGGACTTTTCAGAATCCTTGGGTGGCACCGTAGTCGGAAACCAATTCTGGTTATCGCTTCTCGGCCTTTTGGCTAAGATCAAGTGTAGTATCTTTTGAAAAGGCAGTTTTGTCCTTGGGCTGCCCTAGTAAATTGATGCATATTACACACTGGTTTGGTGCACTTGTTAGTACGCCAGGTGGCTCATAGAGTTATCTGATGGAAAACATGGCCCTCCAGGATCGAAGTCACTAGGCTGGGTAAGTGTGAGGGCTTTGGAGCAATGTGCCCCAGGAGTAGGCGCCCTGGTGGGAGTCCAAGCTTACTGGGACTGGGAACCCCAGAAAGACTTGGATTCGTAGCACGCCGCACCTTTGCCAATCATACTTTCTGAGCAACCCCCCCTATTCCTGGCCTCCGGGCTAGGAAGGGGAATTTTTATAAACCCGGTCGGAGGTCCGGTCAGCTTTGGGCTGAGAAACCAACACAGGCTCCAGCTCCACTAGGGTGGCAGCCTAGATGGAAGCTGGGAGCACGAAAACGGCTCTTCTCCGGCTTCGGCTAGGGAGAGCATCGGAGATCCCTGACCCTCGCTGTGGCCTTCTGGCTCGGAGGGATGGGGATGGTTTATTGGGGACCCTCTCCTCCGGGAAGGGTCCACATGAATCCTCGCCTCGTGCGCTGTTTTGGTGTGACTTCGGTCACATTTTTCAGTGCCTTGGATGCAGCTTCAATCAAAAAATCTGTTCTTATCAGTTTAATATCTGATACGTCCCCTATCTGGGGACCATATATTAAATGGATTTTTAGAACAGGGAGATGGAAAAAGAGCTTGCTCTGTCCACTCCACGCATTGACCTGGTATTGCAGTATCTCCAGGACCGGTGCACCCCTTCTTTAATGCAGTTTCTAAAATCAGAAAGAATTGAATTCAATGCTTTTTGTTCATTTTGCTTGTTTGTCGGATTTTGGGATGGACTCTTTGGCTTTGCTTTTCTTCTCCTCATTGGATTTTTCATGTTAAAAGTTGCAGAAGCCAGATGACAAGCTCATTTTGGTTCAACTTCAGCAACTGTGCATTGCATTGCCATGTAATGTAATGTAATGCAATGCTATCTATCTAGCTCTCCCTCTATACTTCCTTTTGGATAAACAGACATATTAGGCAAGCATTTTGGAGCTTTCACCTAAATAACTACAGGTGGTGAGATAAGCTGCACAATATAATTGACCTTTCAGTATATTGTTGCACACACACCATCTATTTAGCAAATGCCCTTGTTATCAACAGCAGCCTTTTAAACTCACCTGAGCTAACAGGTATGTGAGCTGGTTACTCTGCTGCGCTTAAAATTTCTTTTTTGGTTTGCTACAATGCCTTTTCTGAAACGTTGTCTCCCTCTGCTGGAACACTGACTTCTTTCATTTAATGCCTGCAGACTATAAAAGAGAAACCAACCCAAAAAGTTTGGTTGATTAGTCTGTGGCATTCTTTTAAACTGTTGCTTATGGCGGTCTCTGTGAGCTTCTCAGTGACATTCAGCCATCCAGGTATCCCGCCTGCAGTAGACGGAATGTGGCAATGGAACGCTGGCTGCGCGTGTCATAATAGGCTCTGAGCCTTTATATACCTGCGCACAGCAGCAGCCACCTTCAGTCTGCTGCTGGACAGCCAGCAGCAGCAGCAGGAGAGGTAATTAATCAGCAACCCTCCTGCTAAGGGTAGACAGCTGCTCGTTCCACCCCCCCCCCCCCCGCCTTAATTGGTTCTCCTCCCTTCCAACGGTGTTGAGGCGGGTGGGAACAGCCGGGGGTTGAGGGTACTGTGCTAAAAGAGGTGGAGTTATGCAGATCTAAAACGCGTGGATTGCAGCAGCAGCAAGCCGAAAAGTACAGGCATGTGAGGGATCTAGAGGTTGACAGCATGTCTTCTTAACGGGAGTCCAGGTGGCCATCTCCACAAATGGACTTTTCAGAATCCTTGGGTGGCACCGTAGTCGGAAACCAATTCTGGTTATCGCTTCTCGGCCTTTTGGCTAAGATCAAGTGTAGTATCTGTTCTTATCAGTTTAATATCTGATACGTCCCCTATCTGGGGACCATATATTAAATGGATTTTTAGAACAGGGAGATGGAAAAAGAGCTTGCTCTGTCCACTCCACGCATTGACCTGGTATTGCAGTATCTCCAGGACCGGTGCACCCCTTCTTTAATGCAGTTTCTAAAATCAGAAAGAATTGAATTCAATGCTTTTTGTTCATTTTGCTTGTTTGTCGGATTTTGGGATGGACTCTTTGGCTTTGCTTTTCTTCTCCTCATTGGATTTTTCATGTTAAAAGTTGCAGAAGCCAGATGACAAGCTCATTTTGGTTCAACTTCAGCAACTGTGCATTGCATTGCCATGTAATGTAATGTAATGCAATGCTATCTATCTAGCTCTCCCTCTATACTTCCTTTTGGATAAACAGACATATTAGGCAAGCATTTTGGAGCTTTCACCTAAATAACTACAGGTGGTGAGATAAGCTGCACAATATAATTGACCTTTCAGTATATTGTTGCACACACACCATCTATTTAGCAAATGCCCTTGTTATCAACAGCAGCCTTTTAAACTCACCTGAGCTAACAGGTATGTGAGCTGGTTACTCTGCTGCGCTTAAAATTTCTTTTTTGGTTTGCTACAATGCCTTTTCTGAAACGTAGTCTCCCTCTGCTGGAATACTGACTTCTTTCATTTAATGCCTGCAGACTATAAAAGAGAAACCAACCCAAAAAGTTTGGTTGATTAGTCTGTGGCATTTTCTTAAACTGTTGCTTATGGCGGTCTCTGTGAGCTTCTCAGTGACATTCAGCCATCCAGGTATCCCGCCTGCAGTAGACGGAATGTGGCAATGGAACGCTGGCTGCGCGTGTCATAATAGGCTCTGAGCCTTTATATACCTGCGCACAGCAGCAGCCACCTTCAGTCTGCTGCTGGACAGCCAGCAGCAGCAGCAGCAGGAGAGGTAATTAATCAGCAACCCTCCTGCTAAGGGTAGACAGCTGCTCGTTCCACCCCCCCCCCCGCCTTAATTGGTTCTCCTCCCTTCCAACGGTGTTGAGGCGGGTGGGAACAGCCGGGGGTTGAGGGTACTGTGCTAAAAGAGGTGGAGTTATGCAGATCTAAAACGCGTGGATTGCAGCAGCAGCAAGCCGAAAAGTGCAGGCATGTGAGGGATCTAGAGGTTGACAGCATGTCTTCTTAACGGGAGTCCAGGTGGCCATCTCCACAAATGGACTTTTCAGAATCCTTGGGTGGCACCGTAGTCGGAAACCAATTCTGGTTATCGCTTCTCGGCCTTTTGGCTAAGATCAAGTGTAGTATCTGTTCTTATCAGTTTAATATCTGATACGTCCCCTATCTGGGGACCATATATTAAATGGATTTTTAGAACAGGGAGATGGAAAAAGAGCTTGCTCTGTCCACTCCACGCATTGACCTGGTATTGCAGTATCTCCAGGACCGGTGCACCCCTTCTTTAATGCAGTTTCTAAAATCAGAAAGAATTGAATTCAATGCTTTTTGTTCATTTTGCTTGTTTGTCGGATTTTGGGATGGACTCTTTGGCTTTGCTTTTCTTCTCCTCATTGGATTTTTCATGTTAAAAGTTGCAGAAGCCAGATGACAAGCTCATTTTGGTTCAACTTCAGCAACTGTGCATTGCATTGCCATGTAATGTAATGTAATGCAATGCTATCTATCTAGCTCTCCCTCTATACTTCCTTTTGGATAAACAGACATATTAGGCAAGCATTTTGGAGCTTTCACCTAAATAACTACAGGTGGTGAGATAAGCTGCACAATATAATTGACCTTTCAGTATATTGTTGCACACACACCATCTATTTAGCAAATGCCCTTGTTATCAACAGCAGCCTTTTAAACTCACCTGAGCTAACAGGTATGTGAGCTGGTTACTCTGCTGCGCTTAAAATTTCTTTTTTGGTTTGCTACAATGCCTTTTCTGAAACGTTGTCTCCCTCTGCTGGAACACTGACTTCTTTCATTTAATGCCTGCAGACTATAAAAGAGAAACCAACCCAAAAAGTTTGGTTGATTAGTCTGTGGCATTCTTTTAAACTGTTGCTTATGGCGGTCTCTGTGAGCTTCTCAGTGACATTCAGCCATCCAGGTATCCCGCCTGCAGTAGACGGAATGTGGCAATGGAACGCTGGCTGCGCGTGTCATAATAGGCTCTGAGCCTTTATATACCTGCGCACAGCAGCAGCCACCTTCAGTCTGCTGCTGGACAGCCAGCAGCAGCAGCAGCAGCAGGAGAGGTAATTAATCAGCAACCCTCCTGTTAAGGGTAGACAGCTGCTCGTTCCACCCCCCCCCCCGCCTTAATTGGTTCTCCTCCCTTCCAACGGTGTTGAGGCGGGTGGGAACAGCCGGGGGTTGAGGGTACTGTGCTAAAAGAGGTGGAGTTATGCAGATCTAAAACGCGTAGATTGCAGCAGCAGCAAGCCGAAAAGTGCAGGCATGTGAGGGATCTAGAGGTTGACAGCATGTCTTCTTAACGGGAGTCCAGGTGGCCATCTCCACAAATGGACTTTTCAGAATCCTTGGGTGGCAACGTAGTCGGAAACCAATTCTGGTTATCGCTTCTCGGCCTTTTGGCTAAGATCAAGTGTAGTATCTGTTCTTATCAGTTTAATATCTGATACGTCCCCTATCTGGGGACCATATATTAAATGGATTTTTAGAACAGGGAGATGGAAAAAGAGCTTGCTCTGTCCACTCCACGCATTGACCTGGTATTGCAGTATCTCCAGGACCGGTGCACCCCTTCTTTAATGCAGTTTCTAAAATCAGAAAGAATTGAATTCAATGCTTTTTGTTAATTTTGCTTGTTTGTTGGATTTTGGGATGGACTCTTTGGCTTTGCTTTTCTTCTCCTCATTGGATTTTTCATGTTAAAAGTTGCAGAAGCCAGATGACAAGCTCATTTTGGTTCAACTTCAGCAACTGTGCATTGCATTGCCATGTAATGTAATGTAATGCAATGCTATCTATCTAGCTCTCCCTCTATACTTCCTTTTGGATAAACAGACATATTAGGCAAGCATTTTGGAGCTTTCACCTAAATAACTACAGGTGGTGAGATAAGCTGCACAATATAATTGACCTTTCAGTATATTGTTGCACACACACCATCTATTTAGCAAATGCCCTTGTTATCAACAGCAGCCTTTTAAACTCACCTGAGCTAACAGGTATGTGAGCTGGTTACTCTGCTGCGCTTAAAATTTCTTTTTTGGTTTGCTACAATGCCTTTTCTGAAACGTTGTCTCCCTCTGCTGGAACACTGACTTCTTTCATTTAATGCCTGCAGACTATAAAAGAGAAACCAACCCAAAAAGTTTGGTTGATTAGTCTGTGGCATTCTTTTAAACTGTTGCTTATGGCGGTCTCTGTGAGCTTCTCAGTGACATTCAGCCATCCAGGTATCCCGCCTGCAGTAGACGGAATGTGGCAATGGAACGCTGGCTGCGCGTGTCATAATAGGCTCTGAGCCTTTATATACCTGCGCACAGCAGCAGCCACCTTCAGTCTGCTGCTGGACAGCCAGCAGCAGCAGCAGCAGGAGAGGTAATTAATCAGCAACCCTCCTGCTAAGGGTAGACAGCTGCTCGTTCCACCCCCCCCCGCCTTAATTGGTTCTCCTCCCTTCCAACGGTGTTGAGGCGGGTGGGAACAGCCGGGGGTTGAGGGTACTGTGCTAAAAGAGGTGGAGTTATGCAGATCTAAAATGCGTGGATTGCAGCAGCAGCAAGCCGAAAAGTGCAGGCATGTGAGGGATCTAGAGGTTGACAGCATGTCTTCTTAACGGGAGTCCAGGTGGCCATCTCCACAAATGGACTTTTCAGAATCCTTGGGTGGCACCGTAGTCGGAAACCAATTCTGGTTATCGCTTCTCGGCCTTTTGGCTTAGATCAAGTGTAGTATCTTTCGAAAAGGCGGTTTTGGATGTTGGCCGCCCTAGTAGATTGATACATTATGCACACTGGGGTTTAGGCGCTTGTTAGTACGCCAGGTGGCTAATATAGTCATCTGGTGGAAAGCATGGCCCCCCAGGATTGACGCCATTGGGCCGGGGAAGATCGAAAGCCCGAAGTGTGAAGTGCCCCAGGAGTGGTGACCCTGGGGTGCCTTAACTCACTGGGATTGGGAACCCCACTTGAGTTTATGGCACATTTGCACAAGCACTTCAATATTTCTTTCTTCGCACACACCCTTATTCTGGGCCTTCTGGCCTTAGGATGGGGAATTTTTTTCAATTCCCGGTCGAAGGTCCGGGCAGTATTATACTGTGAAACCTTCACTATTTATTTAATTTCTTTGTCACTGTGTGTCCACTTATTCACGTGTGTCACGTCCTACTAGGATTTTGTCGGGATGCGGTTCCCTTATGGGTTCCTCTCTTGGCAGGTCTAGGGGGGGAGTGTGTGGCCATCAGGTTCCGCTCCCCCCTGAACCCCCCTGGCTCTCCTCTTTCGGGAGGAGAGCGTTGTTGGCTCCCCTCTTCGGGGAGGGGAGCACAGTCTTTGGCTCCCAGTGCCTTGCTCGGGTGAGAACTCGGGCAGGTGCTGGGGGTAAGATTGGGTCGCCACTGGCTTAGGCTGGAGGTGGCTATTTGTCCCTGTTCCTCGCTGTGGCCTTCTGGCTCGGAGGGACGGGGAATGGTTTGGGGGACCCTTCTCCTTTTGGAGAGGGTTTCAAGAAGACCAGCATCCTAGTGCACTTTTTTTGTGGCACTTGTCACTTTTTTAAGCGCACTCGGGTTTTGTACACGAATTCGGGCTTTCAAAAAAAAAAAAAAAAAATCTGTTCTTATCAGTTTAATATCTGATACGTCCCCTATCTGGGGACCATATATTAAATGGATTTTTAGAACAGGGAGATGGAAAAAGAGCTTGCTCTGTCCACTCCACGCATTGACCTGGTATTGCAGTATCTCCAGGACTGGTGCACCCCTTCTTTAATGCAGTTTCTAAAATCAGAAAGAATTGAATTCAATGCTTTTTGTTCATTTTGCTTGTTTGTCGGATTTTGGGATGGACTCTTTGGCTTTGCTTTTCTTCTCCTCATTGGATTTTTCATGTTAAAAGTTGCAGAAGCCAGATGACAAGCTCATTTTGGTTCAACTTCAGCAACTGTGCATTGCATTGCCATGTAATGTAATGTAATGCAATGCTATCTATCTAGCTCTCCCTCTATACTTCCTTTTGGATAAACAGACATATTAGGCAAGCATTTTGGAGCTTTCACCTAAATAACTACAGGTGGTGAGATAAGCTGCACAATATAATTGACCTTTCAGTATATTGTTGCACACACACCATCTATTTAGCAAATGCCCTTGTTATCAACAGCAGCCTTTTAAACTCACCTGAGCTAACAGGTATGTGAGCTGGTTACTCTGCTGCGCTTAAAATTTCTTTTTTGGTTTGCTACAATGCCTTTTCTGAAACGTTGTCTCCCTCTGCTGGAACACTGACTTCTTTCATTTAATGCCTGCAGACTATAAAAGAGAAACCAACCCAAAAAGTTTGGTTGATTAGTCTGTGGCATTCTTTTAAACTGTTGCTTATGGCGGTCTCTGTGAGCTTCTCAGTGACATTCAGCCATCCAGGTATCCCGCCTGCAGTAGACGGAATGTGGCAATGGAACGCTGGCTGCGCGTGTCATAATAGGCTCTGAGCCTTTATATACCTGCGCACAGCAGCAGCCACCTTCAGTCTGCTGCTGGACAGCCAGCAGCAGCAGCAGCAGGAGAGGTAATTAATCAGCAACCCTCCTGCTAAGGGTAGACAGCTGCTCGTTCCACCCCCCCCCCCGCCTTAATTGGTTCTCCTCCCTTCCAACGGTGTTGAGGCGGGTGGGAACAGCCGGTGGTTGAGGGTACTGTGCTAAAAGAGGTGGAGTTATGCAGATCTAAAACGCGTGGATTGCAGCAGCAGCAAGCCGAAAAGTGCAGGCATGTGAGGGATCTAGAGGTTGACAGCATGTCTTCTTAACGGGAGTCCAGGTGGCCATCTCCACAAATGGACTTTTCAGAATCCTTGGGTGGCACCGTAGTCGGAAACCAATTCTGGTTATCGCTTCTCGGCCTTTTGGCTAAGATCAAGTGTAGTATCTGTTCTTATCAGTTTAATATCTGATACGTCCCCTATCTGGGGACCATATATTAAATGGATTTTTAGAACAGGGAGATGGAAAAAGAGCTTGCTCTGTCCACTCCACGCATTGACCTGGTATTGCAGTATCTCCAGGACCGGTGCACCCCTTCTTTAATGCAGTTTCTAAAATCAGAAAGAATTGAATTCAATGCTTTTTGTTCATTTTGCTTGTTTGTCGGATTTTGGGATGGACTCTTTGGCTTTGCTTTTCTTCTCCTCATTGGATTTTTCATGTTAAAAGTTGCAGAAGCCAGATGACAAGCTCATTTTGGTTCAACTTCAGCAACTGTGCATTGCATTGCCATGTAATGTAATGTAATGCAATGCTATCTATCTAGCTCTCCCTCTATACTTCCTTTTGGATAAACAGACATATTAGGCAAGCATTTTGGAGCTTTCACCTAAATAACTACAGGTGGTGAGATAAGCTGCACAATATAATTGACCTTTCAGTATATTGTTGCACACACACCATCTATTTAGCAAATGCCCTTGTTATCAACAGCAGCCTTTTAAACTCACCTGAGCTAACAGGTATGTGAGCTGGTTACTCTGCTGCGCTTAAAATTTCTTTTTTGGTTTGCTACAATGCCTTTTCTGAAACGTTGTCTCCCTCTGCTGGAACACTGACTTCTTTCATTTAATGCCTGCAGACTATAAAAGAGAAACCAACCCAAAAAGTTTGGTTGATTAGTCTGTGGCATTCTTTTAAACTGTTGCTTATGGCGGTCTCTGTGAGCTTCTCAGTGACATTCAGCCATCCAGGTATCCCGCCTGCAGTAGACGGAATGTGGCAATGGAACGCTGGCTGCGCGTGTCATAATAGGCTCTGAGCCTTTATATACCTGCGCACAGCAGCAGCCACCTTCAGTCTGCTGCTGGACAGCCAGCAGCAGCAGCAGCAGGAGAGGTAATTAATCAGCAACCCTCCTGCTAAGGGTAGACAGCTGCTCGTTCCACCCCCCCCCCGCCTTAATTGGTTCTCCTCCCTTCCAACGGTGTTGAGGCGGGTGGGAACAGCCGGGGGTTGAGGGTACTGTGCTAAAAGAGGTGGAGTTATGCAGATCTAAAACGCGTGGATTGCAGCAGCAGCAAGCCGAAAAGTGCAGGCATGTGAGGGATCTAGAGGTTGACAGCATGTCTTCTTAACGGGAGTCCAGGTGGCCATCTCCACAAATGGACTTTTCAGAATCCTTGGGTGGCACCGTAGTCGGAAACCAATTCTGGTTATCGCTTCTCGGCCTTTTGGCTAAGATCAAGTGTAGTATCTGTTCTTATCAGTTTAATATCTGATACGTCCCCTATCTGGGGACCATATATTAAATGGATTTTTAGAACAGGGAGATGGAAAAAGAGCTTGCTCTGTCCACTCCACGCATTGACCTGGTATTGCAGTATCTCCAGGACCGGTGCACCCCTTCTTTAATGCAGTTTCTAAAATCAGAAAGAATTGAATTCAATGCTTTTTGTTCATTTTGCTTGTTTGTCGGATTTTGGGATGGACTCTTTGGCTTTGCTTTTCTTCTCCTCATTGGATTTTTCATGTTAAAAGTTGCAGAAGCCAGATGACAAGCTCATTTTGGTTCAACTTCAGCAACTGTGCATTGCATTGCCATGTAATGTAATGTAATGCAATGCTATCTATCTAGCTCTCCCTCTATACTTCCTTTTGGATAAACAGACATATTAGGCAAGCATTTTGGAGCTTTCACCTAAATAACTACAGGTGGTGAGATAAGCTGCACAATATAATTGACCTTTCAGTATATTGTTGCACACACACCATCTATTTAGCAAATGCCCTTGTTATCAACAGCAGCCTTTTAAACTCACCTGAGCTAACAGGTATGTGAGCTGGTTACTCTGCTGCGCTTAAAATTTCTTTTTTGGTTTGCTACAATGCCTTTTCTGAAACGTTGTCTCCCTCTGCTGGAACACTGACTTCTTTCATTTAATGCCTGCAGACTATAAAAGAGAAACCAACCCAAAAAGTTTGGTTGATTAGTCTGTGGCATTCTTTTAAACTGTTGCTTATGGTGGTCTCTGTGAGCTTCTCAGTGACATTCAGCCATCCAGGTATCCCGCCTGCAGTAGACGGAATGTGGCAATGGAACGCTGGCTGCGCGTGTCATAATAGGCTCTGAGCCTTTATATACCTGCGCACAGCAGCAGCCACCTTCAGTCTGCTGCTGGACAGCCAGCAGCAGCAGCAGGAGAGGTAATTAATCAGCAACCCTCCTGCTAAGGGTAGACAGCTGCTCGTTCCACCCCCCCCCCGCCTTAATTGGTTCTCCTCCCTTCCAACGGTGTTGAGGCGGGTGGGAACAGCCGGGGGTTGAGGGTACTGTGCTAAAAGAGGTGGAGTTATGCAGATCTAAAACGCGTGGATTGCAGCAGCAGCAAGCCGAAAAGTGCAGGCATGTGAGGGATCTAGAGGTTGACAGCATGTCTTCTTAACGGGAGTCCAGGTGGCCATCTCCACAAATGGACTTTTCAGAATCCTTGGGTGGCACCGTAGTCGGAAACCAATTCTGGTTATCGCTTCTCGGCCTTTTGGCTAAGATCAAGTGTAGTATCTGTTCTTATCAGTTTAATATCTGATACGTCCCCTATCTGGGGACCATATATTAAATGGATTTTTAGAACAGGGAGATGGAAAAAGAGCTTGCTCTGTCCACTCCACGCATTGACCTGGTATTGCAGTATCTCCAGGACCGGTGCACCCCTTCTTTAATGCAGTTTCTAAAATCAGAAAGAATTGAATTCAATGCTTTTTGTTCATTTTGCTTGTTTGTCGGATTTTGGGATGGACTCTTTGGCTTTGCTTTTCTTCTCCTCATTGGATTTTTCATGTTAAAAGTTGCAGAAGCCAGATGACAAGCTCATTTTGGTTCAACTTCAGCAACTGTGCATTGCATTGCCATGTAATGTAATGTAATGCAATGCTATCTATCTAGCTCTCCCTCTATACTTCCTTTTGGATAAACAGACATATTAGGCAAGCATTTTGGAGCTTTCACCTAAATAACTACAGGTGGTGAGATAAGCTGCACAATATAATTGACCTTTCAGTATATTGTTGCACACACACCATCTATTTAGCAAATGCCCTTGTTATCAACAGCAGCCTTTTAAACTCACCTGAGCTAACAGGTATGTGAGCTGGTTACTCTGCTGCGCTTAAAATTTCTTTTTTGGTTTGCTACAATGCCTTTTCTGAAACGTTGTCTCCCTCTGCTGGAACACTGACTTCTTTCATTTAATGCCTGCAGACTATAACAGAGAAACCAACCCAAAAAGTTTGGTTGATTAGTCTGTGGCATTCTTTTAAACTGTTGCTTATGGCGGTCTCTGTGAGCTTCTCAGTGACATTCAGCCATCCAGGTATCCCGCCTGCAGTAGACGGAATGTGGCAATGGAACGCTGGCTGCGCGTGTCATAATAGGCTCTGAGCCTTTATATACCTGCGCACAGCAGCAGCCACCTTCAGTCTGCTGCTGGACAGCCAGCAGCAGCAGCAGCAGGAGAGGTAATTAATCAGCAACCCTCCTGCTAAGGGTAGACAGCTGCTCGTTCCACCCCCCCCCCGCCTTAATTGGTTCTCCTCCCTTCCAACGGTGTTGAGGCGGGTGGGAACAGCCGGGGGTTGAGGGTACTGTGCTAAAAGAGGTGGAGTTATGCAGATCTAAAACGCGTGGATTGCAGCAGCAGCAAGCCGAAAAGTGCAGGCATGTGAGGGATCTAGAGGTTGACAGCATGTCTTCTTAACGGGAGTCCAGGTGGCCATCTCCACAAATGGACTTTTCAGAATCCTTGGGTGGCACCGTACTCGGAAACCAATTCTAGTTATCGCTTCTCGGCCTTTTGGCTAAGATCAAGTGTAGTATCTGTTCTTATCAGTTTAATATCTGATACGTCCCCTATCTGGGGACCATATATTAAATGGATTTTTAGAACAGGGAGATGGAAAAAGAGCTTGCTCTGTCCACTCCACGCATTGACCTGGTATTGCAGTATCTCCAGGACCGGTGCACCCCTTCTTTAATGCAGTTTCTAAAATCAGAAAGAATTGAATTCAATGCTTTTTTTTCATTTTGCTTGTTTGTTGGATTTTGGGATGGACTCTTTGGCTTTTCTTTTCTTCTCCTCATTGGATTTTTCATGTTAAAAGTTGCAGAAGCCAGATGACAAGCTCATTTTGGTTCAACTTCAGCAACTGTGCATTGCATTGCCATGTAATGTAATGTAATGCAATGCTATCTATCTAGCTCTCCCTCTATACTTCCTTTTGGATAAACAGACATATTAGGCAAGCACTTTGGAGCTTTCACCTAAATAACTACAGGTGGTGAGATAAGCTGCACAATATAATTGACCTTTCAGTATATTGTTGCACACACACCATCTATTTAGCAAATGCCCTTGTTATCAACAGCAGCCTTTTAAACTCACCTGAGCTAACAGGTATGTGAGCTGGTTACTCTGCTGCGCTTAAAATTTCTTTTTTGGTTTGCTACAATGCCTTTTCTGAAACGTTGTCTCCCTCTGCTGGAACACTGACTTCTTTCATTTAATGCCTGCAGACTATAAAAGAGAAACCAACCCAAAAAGTTTGGTTGATTAGTCTGTGGCATTCTTTTAAACTGTTGCTTATGGCGGTCTCTGTGAGCTTCTCAGTGACATTCAGCCATCCAGGTATCCCGCCTGCAGTAGACGGAATGTGGCAATGGAACGCTGGCTGCGCGTGTCATAATAGGCTCTGAGCCTTTATATACCTGCGCACAGCAGCAGCCACCTTCAGTCTGCTGCTGGACAGCCAGCAGCAGCAGCAGCAGGAGAGGTAATTAATCAGCAACCCTCCTGCTAAGGGTAGACAGCTGCTCGTTCCACCCCCCCCCGCCTTAATTGGTTCTCCTCCCTTCCAACGGTGTTGAGGCGGGTGGGAACAGCCGGGGGTTGAGGGTACTGTGCTAAAAGAGGTGGAGTTATGCAGATCTAAAACGCGTGGATTGCAGCAGCAGCAAGCCGAAAAGTGCAGGCATGTGAGGGATCTAGAGGTTGACAGCATGTCTTCTTAACGGGAGTCCAGGTGGCCATCTCCACAAATGGACTTTTCAGAATCCTTGGGTGGCACCGTAGTCGGAAACCAATTCTGGTTATCGCTTCTCGGCCTTTTGGCTAAGATTGGGTGTGGTGTTTAGGCATTGCATCTGGTCTTGGCTGATAGGTGTTTGGGGTACCCGGCTCCTTGGCCTGGGGGGATCGTCCCACCTTACGGTGGGGCTTCACCCCCCTGCTGCTATTAGGGAGCTGGCTTAGTCCCCTTACAACGTGTTGCGATCCCTTAAAAAGGCTCACGCCTTTTTTCTTTTCTTCTGTAGTTGGTACGCTTTCGTGGAAGGATGCCTGCTACAATTTCTTTTGCATCGGGAGAGCCCCGGATGAGGAACACAATCCGTATCGAGGTCTTGGAAAGTTTCAGAGAGCAGAAAGGTATCCGCTTCGTCTGCAATACCATCCTCCTTGGGATCCTGGAGTTCGACAGAGATGACATCTTTTGCTTCCAGGACAATGAACTCAAAGGTATTTATACCATCACTTTTAAGAACCAAGGATGCTGCCAACAGTTGGTCCAGAAGGTGAACGAGCATGGTTGGAGAGATGAGATGGATGGCCTGGTGTTTTCCCTGCTTTTCGTCCATGAGGAAGTACAAATAACAACGTATTTTCCCAACCCTTTTGTGGAGAGGCAGGACATCCAAACCTGTTTGAGCCGTCACTGTGATGAGGTGAGATACATTGGGCCTGTGAAGAACTCTGTTGGCTTCTGGGGTGGGAAGCGGAGGTTTCTTGTGCGGTTGCGGAAGGATCCCCAGGGCTATGGAGGAACACATCACCCCCCCTCTACTATCACTATCGGGAAAAGTCGGGGTATTTATTTTATGCTGGCATGCCTATGTACTGTCGAAATTGTGGGAAAATGGGGCATGTCCAGAGCAATTGTGCAGAGTCCAAGGCATTCCGTTGTAATAACTGTGGTCTACTAGGACATTTATTTAAGGATTGCCCCCATAAGGATTCTTGCAACCTTTGTGGCGTGGACGGCCATATATTTCGGGAGTGCCCACTGAAGACCAAGACCCGAACATATGCGGAAGCTGCTGGAGGACCTATGCCACGGGAAGGACCAGTTCGTGTTCCGGAGACCAGTAAAGGACCTGAGCCTCGTCCTTCTGTTTCCACAACAGAGGAGGTGGCGGAGAAGGTCAAGGGCGCGAGGAAGGAGACGGAGAGGATGGAGCAGGAGTCGGGTCTCCCCCGTGGAGAGCCTCCTGTGGCGAAGTCCCAGAAAAAGGGCGGAGGGCGGACCACCCAAAGACCGGAGCAGAGGGACTCTCCCGTCAGAGAGAAGACCACTGTGTCGATGGTCCCTGGTGTGTTGGAGCAGGGCGCCCCCAATGAGTTGGCGGTGGGGGGCTCTGTGTCGAAGACCCCAGACATACCTAGGGACTTGTGCCAGCAGACCACGGTTCTTTGTCCAGCAGGTGGCAATGATGGTGAGGTTTTCATGTCTGACCTGGAGAGTCTTCAGGAAGTGAGAGGCCACACAGCAATAGCGGAGGATGACTGCACGAGCGACGTGATTGAGCCGTGTGGCAAAAAGTTGAGAGCGGACGATCCTCCGGCATTTAATCCAGACTCGCCTGATGTGTGCCTTGCCAGGGACGATATATGGCAACCCGGTTCCTCCGGGTATCCGATATCCGGTTCGGACCCCCAGAATATTCTCTGCTTCTCCTCAACACTCGAGAGCTTGACGGGGTCTGCAGGGGATATAATGGATGACTCCCCTCCCCCATGACACAAATGCCATCTATTAAGTGTCTCTCACTCAATGTGAGATCTTTAAAGAGCCCTGTCCGCAGGGCTGCTCTCTTTGATTTTTTCAAAACATTAGACTTTGATATTTGTTTCCTACAGGAATGCGGTCTGCAACACGGACTACGGTATAATGAGCTAAAGAAAGACTGGAAACTAGGGCCCTCCATTTGGTCCGGCTCTAATGAGAATAAATCAGCTGGTGTGGGTCTGCTCTGCCGAGGTAATGCTTTTATAATCTCCTCTGTCACTGAGATTGTGCCCGGCAGAGCTATATTAGTACATTTATGTTTTAATAATTTTAACTTTCGTGTTATAAATGTGTATGCCCCTCCAGATAAACAAGAGCGGATACAATTGTTTGAGATTTTACCGTTGTTCTGTGTAGGGTCATCTCCTCTTTTGGTAGCTGGGGACTTTAATTGCCTCAGTGTAAATGAGCGCCGAGGAGGAGGTGACCCAATCCGTAAATTAGATAAATCATGTTTTTTATTAAGTAATTTGCAGACAGATTTTAAGTTGCGCGATGCCTGGAGGTCGCTATCGCCGACGGACCCGGGATTTACGTGGTCCGGTCGGAGAGTGACCTCCAGGATCGATTTTATCTTTTTATCTGAAACTTTTAGCCCTGTATATTTTGTTTTAATTCCTAATTTATTTTCTGACCATAACATATTAAAATTAGAGATAGAATACCAGGGGGAACTAAAGGTGAATAGAGGGTTGTGGCGCCTGGGGGTACACCTATTGGAAGACCCCCTGGTAAGGTCAGATTTTATCAAAAAGTACCAACAATGGAGGCAGCTCAAACCCCCATATTTTAAAATGCTGTCCTGGTGGGAAGGGATTAAAGATAAGATCCAACATTTTTTTATCAGGGCTGGGAAGAGGAAGGCGAGGCAGAAGAAGCAGGGCTATGCAAATTTGAATACTAGACTGCAGACTCTCCTTAAATTCAAAGAGATAGGCTTAGAGG
This sequence comes from Phyllobates terribilis, assembly GCF_046119375.1. NCBI lineage: Eukaryota > Metazoa > Chordata > Amphibia > Anura > Dendrobatidae > Phyllobates > Phyllobates terribilis. The sequence goes on along the minus strand of NW_027362834.1, from coordinate 4,118,835 downwards.
TGCATGATGATATTGTAAGCCTTAAAAATGAGATACAGTCATACCTTGAACAAAAAGGGAAGGAAATAATATTTAATTCTAAGGTGCAATTTTTAGAAGAAGGGGAAAAGTGTACACGTTTCTTTTTCAAAAAAGTGGTGGAGAGGAAAGAAACGATTACCTGCCTAGATGGAGATAGCACAATACAAGGTATGAAGAGGGTAGCTTTTAATTTTTATAGAAACCTTTTTAGCAAAAAAAGTGTTAATAATGTGTTTTTACAAGATGCTCTTAATGTCCTGGATTTTAGGCTAAATTCTGCAGATCAGGGGTTTTTAACAAAAGATATTACTTTAGAAGAACTTTTTAGTGTTTTTAAAAGTTTTTCAAGAGGGAAAGCCCCAGGAGCTGATGACCTTCCTGTGGAATTTTATTTATCCTTTTGGGATATTTTAAAAGAGGATCTTTTAGCACTTTTTAAAGAGGTTTTTTTGTGTGATAAGTTACCCAAGTCATGGAGGAGGGGGATAGTGTCCTTAATATACAAGAAGAAGGGCGCTCGGGACGACCTCAAAAATTGGAGACCTATCACCCTCCTTAACATGGATTACAAGGTTTTAGCTAAGATTATTGCATGTCGTTTTAAAACTGTTATTAATGTGTTAATACAACCCGAACAAGTATGTGGTGTACCAGGGAGGAGTATTACAGAGACCCTAAATACGATCAGAGACGTAATATGGTACAGTAAAGACAGGGATCAAGGGCTGGCCCTGTTGGCGCTAGACTTCGAGAAAGCGTTTGACAGGGTTTCTCATGAATATCTTTTTAAAGTTTTAAAACAAATGGCAATCCCAGACTGGTTTTTATCTCGCATTAAGAGTTTATATAATAATATGTTTTCACAAATCTCTGTCAATGGTTTTTTAACTGATTTTATCCCACTGGAATCCGGAGTGAAGCAGGGATGTCCATTATCCCCAATTCTGTTTATTTGCGCTATGGAACCCCTTTTATGCATGATCCGGAAAGACAAGGTAGTCCGGGGGGTTCCTGTCCCAGGAGGGGGAGGGGCTCAGGTTAAAGTGCTTGGATATATGGATGACGTGACGGCTATTTGCACTGATCCTGCTTCACTCCGGAGAGTAGTATTGTGCACCAATCTTTTTAGTCAAGCTTCTGGTTTTAAAATGAATTTTAATAAAACTGAGTGTTTGATTATGGGTGCCTGGGATAGAAATGACTTACCGACTGTTAATGTGAAATATGACAATGTGAAAATTTTAGGGGTTGTATTTGATGCAAATAATGATGGGCTTGTGAGTTGGGGAGAGGTTCAAGATAAAATGGCAAAGAAACTTTCCTTTTGGACCCTGAGGAATCTTTCGATCGAAGGGAAAGTCCTTGTTATTAAATCTGTTTTATTACCTATGATTTTATATATTGCCATGGTGTATCCTCCCTCTGACTTAATGCTAAAAAAACTAACTCGTTGTATTTTTATGTTTATATGGGGCTCTAAAATGGAAAAGCTTAAACGATCAGAAATGTATAAGAGAAAGCAGAATGGAGGAAAAGATGTTCCCGATCTTCGCCTGTTTTTATATGTAAATTTTTTCTGTTTTTGTTTTAAAGCTTTTAAGTCTGATAGTACTTTTGACCTGTTTTTAAAATACACGTGTGGTTTTATCTTTAAGAGATGGTTTAGGCCATCCTTATCAGCGCCTGTTTTATTGTGTCCACCAAAGCACCTTATTATTTTAGAAAAAGTTACAAAGACTCATAATTTAAAAGACCTTGGAGCTGACATCCTTCTGGACCGGAAGAAGCTATTTGTCCATTTGAGGAGAGAAGAAGAGACATCCCCAGTTTGCAACTACTCATGGAACAGATCCAAACGTGTGTGGAGGAATGTCTTCGGGAAGTTCCTCGCCAATGTCCATAAAGACCTTGCCTGGATGTCCGTCCACCAGTGCCTCCCAACCAGAGAATTCCAACACCGGAGAGGCCTGGTGGCACGGGCAAAATGCCCAAGAGACTCTTGCCATTGTGATGAGACCGTTATGCACCTTTTTTGGAACTGCACCTTTGCACAAGAACTCTGGGGGAAATTTGGGATTCTTTTAAAGTGGGTTTGCGGTTTAAAGGACTTTTATTATGAATATGTTTTATACGGACTTTTTAATTGCCCTACTGCATACCAATCTGAAATCTGCTGGTGTATAATAAACTGTGCCAAGAATGCAATTTGGAAAGCAAGGAATATTTTATTGTTTAATCGTGATTTTATTTCTGTGCTTGATTGTATTAAACTGGCTTTTAGTGAAATGTATGTTTATTATTTAAAAAATGTAAAAGATATGGGCAAGAAGGAAGCGAACCGTAGATGGTGCTTTTATATGTGGAATTCTATTTTATATTGATTATTCTCTGTAATGTATAATTGTCAAATGTTTTTATGGGTTTTTTTGTACTTGAAAGGTTTCGCATTGATTGTCTTGTAATCTGACTTATGTACAATAAAATTATGTTGAAACCTTATCTGTTCTTATCAGTTTAATATCTGATACGTCCCCTATCTGGGGACCACATATTAAATGGATTTTTAGAACAGGGAGATGGAAAAAGAGCTTGCTCTGTCCACTCCACGCATTGACCTGGTATTGCAGTATCTCCAGGACCGGTGCACCCCTTCTTTAATGCAGTTTCTAAAATCAGAAAGAATTGAATTCAATGCTTTTTGTTCATTTTGCTTGTTTGTCGGATTTTGGGATGGACTCTTTGGCTTTGCTTTTCTTCTCCTCATTGGATTTTTCATGTTAAAATTTGCAGAAGCCAGATGACAAGCTCATTTTGGTTCAACTTCAGCAACTGTGCATTGCATTGCCATGTAATGTAATGTAATGCAATGCTATCTATCTAGCTCTCCCTCTATACTTCCTTTTGGATAAACAGACATATTAGGCAAGCATTTTGGAGCTTTCACCTAAATAACTACAGGTGGTGAGATAAGCTGCACAATATAATTGACCTTTCAGTATATTGTTGCACACACACCATCTATTTAGCAAATGCCCTTGTTATCAACAGCAGCCTTTTAAACTCACCTGAGCTAACAGGTATGTGAGCTGGTTACTCTGCTGCGCTTAAAATTTCTTTTTTGGTTTGCTACAATGCCTTTTCTGAAACGTTGTCTCCCTCTGCTGGAACACTGACTTCTTTCATTTAATGCCTGCAGACTATAAAAGAGAAACCAACCCAAAAAGTTTGGTTGATTAGTCTGTGGCATTCTTTTAAACTGTTGCTTATGGCGGTCTCTGTGAGCTTCTCAGTGACATTCAGCCATCCAGGTATCCCGCCTGCAGTAGACGGAATGTGGCAATGGAACGCTGGCTGCGCGTGTCATAATAGGCTCTGAGCCTTTATATACCTGCGCACAGCAGCAGCCACCTTCAGTCTGCTGCTGGACAGCCAGCAGCAGCAGCAGGAGTTGTAATTAATCAGCAACCCTCCTGCTAAGGGTAGACAGCTGCTCGTTCCACCCCCCCCCCGCCTTAATTGGTTCTCCTCCCTTCCAACGGTGTTGAGGCGGGTGGGAACAGCCGGGGGTTGAGGGTACTGTGCTAAAAGAGGTGGAGTTATGCAGATCTAAAACGCGTGGATTGCAGCAGCAGCAAGCCGAAAAGTGCAGGCATGTGAGGGATCTAGAGGTTGACAGCATGTCTTCTTAACGGGAGTCCAGGTGGCCATCTCCACAAATGGACTTTTCAGAATCCTTGGGTGGCACCGTAGTCGGAAACCAATTCTGGTTATCGCTTCTCGGCCTTTTGGCTAAGATCAAGTGTAGTATCTGTTCTTATCAGTTTAATATCTGATACGTCCCCTATCTGGGGACCATATATTAAATGGATTTTTAGAACAGGGAGATGGAAAAAGAGCTTGCTCTGTCCACTCCACGCATTGACCTGGTATTGCAGTATCTCCAGGACCAGTGCACCCCTTCTTTAATGCAGTTTCTAAAATCAGAAAGAATTGAATTCAATGCTTTTTGTTCATTTTGCTTGTTTGTCGGATTTTGGGATGGACTCTTTGGCTTTGCTTTTCTTCTCCTCATTGGATTTTTCATGTTAAAAGTTGCAGAAGCCAGATGACAAGCTCATTTTGGTTCAACTTCAGCAACTGTGCATTGCATTGCCATGTAATGTAATGTAATGCAATGCTATCTATCTAGCTCTCCCTCTATACTTCCTTTTGGATAAACAGACATATTAGGCAAGCATTTTGGAGCTTTCACCTAAATAACTACAGGTGGTGAGATAAGCTGCACAATATAATTGACCTTTCAGTATATTGTTGCACACACACCATCTATTTAGCAAATGCCCTTGTTATCAACAGCAGCCTTTTAAACTCACCTGAGCTAACAGGTATGTGAGCTGGTTACTCTGCTGCGCTTAAAATTTCTTTTTTGGTTTGCTACAATGCCTTTTCTGAAACGTTGTCTCCCTCTGCTGGAACACTGACTTCTTTCATTTAATGCCTGCAGACTATAAAAGAGAAACCAACCCAAAAAGTTTGGTTGATTAGTCTGTGGCATTCTTTTAAACTGTTGCTTATGGCGGTCTCTGTGAGCTTCTCAGTGACATTCAGCCATCCAGGTATCCCGCCTGCAGTAGACGGAATGTGGCAATGGAACGCTGGCTGCGCGTGTCATAATAGGCTCTGAGCCTTTATATACCTGCGCACAGCAGCAGCCACCTTCAGTCTGCTGCTGGACAGCCAGCAGCAGCAGCAGCAGGAGAGGTAATTAATCAGCAACCCTCCTGCTAAGGGTAGACAGCTGCTCGTTCCACCCCCCCCCCGCCTTAATTGGTTCTCCTCCCTTCCAACGGTGTTGAGGCGGGTGGGAACAGCCGGGGGTTGAGGGTACTGTGCTAAAAGAGGTGGAGTTATGCAGATCTAAAACGCGTGGATTGCAGCAGCAGCAAGCCGAAAACTGCAGGCATGTGAGGGATCTAGAGGTTGACAGCATGTCTTCTTAACGGGAGTCCAGGTGGCCATCTCCACAAATGGACTTTTCAGAATCCTTGGGTGGCACCGTAGTCGGAAACCAATTCTGGTTATCGCTTCTCGGCCTTTTGGCTAAGATCAAGTGTAGTATCTGTTCTTATCAGTTTAATATCTGATACGTCCCCTATCTGGGGACCATATATTAAATGGATTTTTAGAACAGGGAGATGGAAAAAGAGCTTGCTCTGTCCACTCCACGCATTGACCTGGTATTGCAGTATCTCCAGGACCGGTGCACCCCTTCTTTAATGCAGTTTCTAAAATCAGAAAGAATTGAATTCAATGCTTTTTGTTCATTTTGCTTGTTTGTCGGATTTTGGGATGGACTCTTTGGCTTTGCTTTTCTTCTCCTCATTGGATTTTTCATGTTAAAATTTGCAGAAGCCAGATGACAAGCTCATTTTGGTTCAACTTCAGCAACTGTGCATTGCATTGCCATGTAATGTAATGTAATGCAATGCTATCTATCTAGCTCTCCCTCTATACTTCCTTTTGGATAAACAGACATATTAGGCAAGCATTTTGGAGCTTTCACCTAAATAACTACAGGTGGTGAGATAAGCTGCACAATATAATTGACCTTTCAGTATATTGTTGCACACACACCATCTATTTAGCAAATGCCCTTGTTATCAACAGCAGCCTTTTAAACTCACCTGAGCTAACAGGTATGTGAGCTGGTTACTCTGCTGCGCTTAAAATTTCTTTTTTGGTTTGCTACAATGCCTTTTCTGAAACGTTGTCTCCCTCTGCTGGAACACTGACTTCTTTCATTTAATGCCTGCAGACTATAAAAGAGAAACCAACCCAAAAAGTTTGGTTGATTAGTCTGTGGCATTCTTTTAAACTGTTGCTTATGGCGGTCTCTGTGAGCTTCTCAGTGACATTCAGCCATCCAGGTATCCCGCCTGCAGTAGACGGAATGTGGCAATGGAACGCTGGCTGCGCGTGTCATAATAGGCTCTGAGCCTTTATATACCTGCGCACAGCAGCAGCCACCTTCAGTCTGCTGCTGGACAGCCAGCAGCAGCAGCAGCAGGAGAGGTAATTAATCAGCAACCCTCCTGCTAAGGGTAGACAGCTGCTCGTTCCACCCCCCCCCCGCCTTAATTGGTTCTCCTCCCTTCCAACGGTGTTGAGGCGGGTGGGAACAGCCGGGGGTTGAGGGTACTGTGCTAAAAGAGGTGGAGTTATGCAGATCTAAAACGCGTGGATTGCAGCAGCAGCAAGCCGAAAAGTGCAGGCATGTGAGGGATCTAGAGGTTGACAGCATGTCTTCTTAACGGGAGTCCAGGTGGCCATCTCCACAAATGGACTTTTCAGAATCCTTGGGTGGCACCGTAGTCGGAAACCAATTCTGGTTATCGCTTCTCGGCCTTTTGGCTAAGATCAAGTGTAGTATCTGTTCTTATCAGTTTAATATCTGATACGTCCCCTATCTGGGGACCATATATTAAATGGATTTTTAGAACAGGGAGATGGAAAAAGAGCTTGCTCTGTCCACTCCACGCATTGACCTGGTATTGCAGTATCTCCAGGACCGGTGCACCCCTTCTTTAATGCAGTTTCTAAAATCAGAAAGAATTGAATTCAATGCTTTTTGTTCATTTTGCTTGTTTGTCGGATTTTGGGATGGACTCTTTGGCTTTGCTTTTCTTCTCCTCATTGGATTTTTCATGTTAAAAGTTGCAGAAGCCAGATGACAAGCTCATTTTGGTTCAACTTCAGCAACTGTGCATTGCATTGCCATGTAATGTAATGTAATGCAATGCTATCTATCTAGCTCTCCCTCTATACTTCCTTTTGGATAAACAGACATATTAGGCAAGCATTTTGGAGCTTTCACCTAAATAACTACAGGTGGTGAGATAAGCTGCACAATATAATTGACCTTTCAGTATATTGTTGCACACACACCATCTATTTAGCAAATGCCCTTGTTATCAACAGCAGCCTTTTAAACTCACCTGAGCTAACAGGTATGTGAGCTGGTTACTCTGCTGCGCTTAAAATTTCTTTTTTGGTTTGCTACAATGCCTTTTCTGAAACGTTGTCTCCCTCTGCTGGAACACTGACTTCTTTCATTTAATGCCTGCAGACTATAAAAGAGAAACCAACCCAAAAAGTTTGGTTGATTAGTCTGTGGCATTCTTTTAAACTGTTGCTTATGGCGGTCTCTGTGAGCTTCTCAGTGACATTCAGCCATCCAGGTATCCCGCCTGCAGTAGACGGAATGTGGCAATGGAACGCTGGCTGCGCGTGTCATAATAGGCTCTGAGCCTTTATATACCTGCGCACAGCAGCAGCCACCTTCAGTCTGCTGCTGGACAGCCAGCAGCAGCAGCAGCAGGAGAGGTAATTAATCAGCAACCCTCCTGCTAAGGGTAGACAGCTGCTCGTTCCACCCCCCCCCCCGCCTTAATTGGTTCTCCTCCCTTCCAACGGTGTTGAGGCGGGTGGGAACAGCCGGGGGTTGAGGGTACTGTGCTAAAAGAGGTGGAGTTATGCAGATCTAAAACGCGTGGATTGCAGCAGCAGCAAGCCGAAAAGTGCAGGCATGTGAGGGATCTAGAGGTTGACAGCATGTCTTCTTAACGGGAGTCCAGGTGGCCATCTCCACAAATGGACTTTTCAGAATCCTTGGGTGGCACCGTAGTCGGAAACCAATTCTGGTTATCGCTTCTCGGCCTTTTGGCTAAGATCAAGTGTAGTATCTGTTCTTATCAGTTTAATATCTGATACGTCCCCTATCTGGGGACCATATATTAAATGGATTTTTAGAACAGGGAGATGGAAAAAGAGCTTGCTCTGTCCACTCCACGCATTGACCTGGTATTGCAGTATCTCCAGGACCGGTGCACCCCTTCTTTAATGCAGTTTCTAAAATCAGAAAGAATTGAATTCAATGCTTTTTGTTCATTTTGCTTGTTTGTCGGATTTTGGGATGGACTCTTTGGCTTTGCTTTTCTTCTCCTCATTGGATTTTTCATGTTAAAAGTTGCAGAAGCCAGATGACAAGCTCATTTTGGTTCAACTTCAGCAACTGTGCATTGCATTGCCATGTAATGTAATGTAATGCAATGCTATCTATCTAGCTCTCCCTCTATACTTCCTTTTGGATAAACAGACATATTAGGCAAGCATTTTGGAGCTTTCACCTAAATAACTACAGGTGGTGAGATAAGCTGCACAATATAATTGACCTTTCAGTATATTGTTGCACACACACCATCTATTTAGCAAATGCCCTTGTTATCAACAGCAGCCTTTTAAACTCACCTGAGCTAACAGGTATGTGAGCTGGTTACTCTGCTGCGCTTAAAATTTCTTTTTTGGTTTGCTACAATGCCTTTTCTGAAACGTTGTCTCCCTCTGCTGGAACACTGACTTCTTTCATTTAATGCCTGCAGACTATAAAAGAGAAACCAACCCAAAAAGTTTGGTTGATTAGTCTGTGGCATTCTTTTAAACTGTTGCTTATGGCGGTCTCTGTGAGCTTCTCAGTGACATTCAGCCATCCAGGTATCCCGCCTGCAGTAGACGGAATGTGGCAATGGAACGCTGGCTGCGCGTGTCATAATAGGCTCTGAGCCTTTATATACCTGCGCACAGCAGCAGCCACCTTCAGTCTGCTGCTGGACAGCCAGCAGCAGCAGCAGCAGGAGAGGTAATTAATCAGCAACCCTCCTGCTAAGGGTAGACAGCTGCTCGTTCCACCCCCCCCCCCCGCCTTAATTGGTTCTCCTCCCTTCCAACGGTGTTGAGGCGGGTGGGAACAGCCGGGGGTTGAGGGTACTGTGCTAAAAGAGGTGGAGTTATGCAGATCTAAAACGCGTGGATTGCAGCAGCAGCAAGCCGAAAAGTGCAGGCATGTGAGGGATCTAGAGGTTGACAGCATGTCTTCTTAACGGGAGTCCAGGTGGCCATCTCCACAAATGGACTTTTCAGAATCCTTGGGTGGCACCGTAGTCGGAAACCAATTCTGGTTATCGCTTCTCGGCCTTTTGGCTAAGATCAAGTGTAGTATCTGTTCTTATCAGTTTAATATCTGATACGTCCCCTATCTGGGGACCATATATTAAATGGATTTTTAGAACAGGGAGATGGAAAAAGAGCTTGCTCTGTCCACTCCACGCATTGACCTGGTATTGCAGTATCTCCAGGACCGGTGCACCCCTTCTTTAATGCAGTTTCTAAAATCAGAAAGAATTGAATTCAATGCTTTTTGTTCATTTTGCTTGTTTGTCGGATTTTGGGATGGACTCTTTGGCTTTGCTTTTCTTCTCCTCATTGGATTTTTCATGTTAAAAGTTGCAGAAGCCAGATGACAAGCTCATTTTGGTTCAACTTCAGCAACTGTGCATTGCATTGCCATGTAATGTAATGTAATGCAATGCTATCTATCTAGCTCTCCCTCTATACTTCCTTTTGGATAAACAGACATATTAGGCAAGCATTTTGGAGCTTTCACCTAAATAACTACAGGTGGTGAGATAAGCTGCACAATATAATTGACCTTTCAGTATATTGTTGCACACACACCATCTATTTAGCAAATGCCCTTGTTATCAACAGCAGCCTTTTAAACTCACCTAAGCTAACAGGTATGTGAGCTGGTTACTCTGCTGCGCTTAAAATTTCTTTTTTAGTTTGCTACAATGCCTTTTCTGAAACGTTGTCTCCCTCTGCTGGAACACTGACTTCTTTCATTTAATGCCTGCAGAATATAAAAGAGAAACCAACCCAAAAAGTTTGGTTGATTAGTCTGTGGCATTCTTTTAAACTGTTGCTTATGGCGGTCTCTGTGAGCTTCTCAGTGACATTCAGCCATCCAGGTATCCCGCCTGCAGTAGACGGAATGTGGCAATGGAACGCTGGCTGCGCGTGTCATAATAGGCTCTGAGCCTTTATATACCTGCGCACAGCAGCAGCCACCTTCAGTCTGCTGCTGGACAGCCAGCAGCAGCAGCAGCAGGAGAGGTAATTAATCAGCAACCCTCCTGCTAAGGGTAGACAGCTGCTCGTTCCACCCCCCCCCCCGCCTTAATTGGTTCTCCTCCCTTCCAACGGTGTTGAGGCGGGTGGGAACAGCCGGGGGTTGAGGGTACTGTGCTAAAAGAGGTGGAGTTATGCAGATCTAAAACGCGTGGATTGCAGCAGCAGCAAGCCGAAAAGTGCTGGCATGTGAGGGATCTAGAGGTTGACAGCATGTCTTCTTAACGGGAGTCCAGGTGGCCATCTCCACAAATGGACTTTTCAGAATCCTTGGGTGGCACCGTAGTCGGAAACCAATTCTGGTTATCGCTTCTCGGCCTTTTGGCTAAGATCAAGTGTAGTATCTGTTCTTATCAGTTTAATATCTGATACGTCCCCTATCTGGGGACCATATATTAAATGGATTTTTAGAACAGGGAGATGGAAAAAGAGCTTGCTCTGTCCACTCCACGCATTGACCTGGTATTGCAGTATCTCCAGGACCGGTGCACCCCTTCTTTAATGCAGTTTCTAAAATCAGAAAGAATTGAATTCAATGCTTTTTGTTCATTTTGCTTGTTTGTCGGATTTTGGGATGGACTCTTTGGCTTTGCTTTTCTTCTCCTCATTGGATTTTTCATGTTAAAAGTTGCAGAAGCCAGATGACAAGCTCATTTTGGTTCAACTTCAGCAACTGTGCATTGCATTGCCATGTAATGTAATGTAATGCAATGCTATCTATCTAGCTCTCCCTCTATACTTCCTTTTGGATAAACAGACATATTAGGCAAGCATTTTGGAGCTTTCACCTAAATAACTACAGGTGGTGAGATAAGCTGCACAATATAATTGACCTTTCAGTATATTGTTGCACACACACCATCTATTTAGCAAATGCCCTTGTTATCAACAGCAGCCTTTTAAACTCACCTGAGCTAACAGGTATGTGAACTGGTTACTCTGCTGCGCTTAAAATTTCTTTTTTGGTTTGCTACAATGCCTTTTCTGAAACGTTGTCTCCCTCTGCTGGAACACTGACTTCTTTCATTTAATGCCTGCAGACTATAAAAGAAAAACCAACCCAAAAAGTTTGGTTGATTAGTCTGTGGCATTCTTTTAAACTGTTGCTTATGGCGGTCTCTGTGAGCTTCTCAGTGACATTCAGCCATCCAGGTATCCCGCCTGCAGTAGACGGAATGTGGCAATGGAACGCTGGCTGCGCGTGTCATAATAGGCTCTGAGCCTTTATATACCTGCGCACAGCAGCAGCCACCTTCAGTCTGCTGCTGGACAGCCAGCAGCAGCAGCAGCAGGAGAGGTAATTAATCAGCAACCCTCCTGCTAAGGGTAGACAGCTGCTCGTTCCACCCCCCCCCCCCCGCCTTAATTGGTTCTCCTCCCTTCCAACGGTGTTGAGGCGGGTGGGAACAGCCGGGGGTTGAGGGTACTGTGCTAAAAGAGGTGGAGTTATGCAGATCTAAAACGCGTGGATTGCAGCAGCAGCAAGCCGAAAAGTGCAGGCATGTGAGGGATCTAGAGGTTGACAGCATGTCTTCTTAACGGGAGTCCAGGTGGCCATCTCCACAAATGGACTTTTCAGAATCCTTGGGTGGCACCGTAGTCGGAAACCAATTCTGGTTATCGCTTCTCGGCCTTTTGGCTAAGATCAAGTGTAGTATCTGTTCTTATCAGTTTAATATCTGATACGTCCCCTATCTGGGGACCATATATTAAATGGATTTTTAGAACAGGGAGATGGAAAAAGAGCTTGCTCTGTCCACTCCACGCATTGACCTGGTATTGCAGTATCTCCAGGACCGGTGCACCCCTTCTTTAATGCAGTTTCTAAAATCAGAAAGAATTGAATTCAATGCTTTTTGTTCATTTTGCTTGTTTGTCGGATTTTGGGATGGACTCTTTGGCTTTGCTTTTCTTCTCCTCATTGGATTTTTCATGTTAAAAGTTGCAGAAGCCAGATGACAAGCTCATTTTGGTTCAACTTCAGCAACTGTGCATTGCATTGCCATGTAATGTAATGTAATGCAATGCTATCTATCTAGCTCTCCCTCTATACTTCCTTTTGGATAAACAGACATATTAGGCAAGCATTTTGGAGCTTTCATCTAAATAACTACAGGTGGTGAGATAAGCTGCACAATATAATTGACCTTTCAGTATATTGTTGCACACACACCATCTATTTAGCAAATGCCCTTGTTATCAACAGCAGCCTTTTAAACTCACCTGAGCTAACAGGTATGTGAGCTGGTTACTCTGCTGCGCTTAAAATTTCTTTTTTGGTTTGCTACAATGCCTTTTCTGAAACGTTGTCTCCCTCTGCTGGAACACTGACTTCTTTCATTTAATGCCTGCAGACTATAAAAGAGAAACCAACCCAAAAAGTTTGGTTGATTAGTCTGTGGCATTCTTTTAAACTGTTGCTTATGGCGGTCTCTGTGAGCTTCTCAGTGACATTCAGCCATCCAGGTATCCCGCCTGCAGTAGACGGAATGTGGCAATGGAACGCTGGCTGCGCGTGTCATAATAGGCTCTGAGCCTTTATATACCTGCGCACAGCAGCAGCCACCTTCAGTCTGCTGCTGGACAGCCAGCAGCAGCAGCAGCAGGAGAGGTAATTAATCAGCAACCCTCCTGCTAAGGGTAGACAGCTGCTCGTTCCACCCCCCCCCCCCGCCTTAATTGGTTCTCCTCCCTTCCAACGGTGTTGAGGCGGGTGGGAACAGCCGGGGGTTGAGGGTACTGTGCTAAAAGAGGTGGAGTTATGCAGATCTAAAACGCGTGGATTGCAGCAGCAGCAAGCCGAAAAGTGCAGGCATGTGAGGGATCTAGAGGTTGACAGCATGTCTTCTTAACGGGAGTCCAGGTGGCCATCTCCACAAATGGACTTTTCAGAATCCTTGGGTGGCACCGTAGTCGGAAACCAATTCTGGTTATCGCTTCTCGGCCTTTTGGCTAAGATCAAGTGTAGTATCTGTTCTTATCAGTTTAATATCTGATACGTCCCCTATCTGGGGACCATATATTAAATGGATTTTTAGAACAGGGAGATGGAAAAAGAGCTTGCTCTGTCCACTCCACGCATTGACCTGGTATTGCAGTATCTCCAGGACCGGTGCACCCCTTCTTTAATGCAGTTTCTAAAATCAGAAAGAATTGAATTCAATGCTTTTTGTTCATTTTGCTTGTTTGTCGGATTTTGGGATGGACTCTTTGGCTTTGCTTTTCTTCTCCTCATTGGATTTTTCATGTTAAAAGTTGCAGAAGCCAGATGACAAGCTCATTTTGGTTCAACTTCAGCAACTGTGCATTGCATTGCCATGTAATGTAATGTAATGCAATGCTATCTATCTAGCTCTCCCTCTATACTTCCTTTTGGATAAACAGACATATTAGGCAAGCATTTTGGAGCTTTCACCTAAATAACTACAGGTGGTGAGATAAGCTGCACAATATAATTGACCTTTCAGTATATTGTTGCACACACACCATCTATTTAGCAAATGCCCTTGTTATCAACAGCAGCCTTTTAAACTCACCTGAGCTAACAGGTATGTGAGCTGGTTACTCTGCTGCGCTTAAAATTTCTTTTTTGGTTTGCTACAATGCCTTTTCTGAAACGTTGTCTCCCTCTGCTGGAACACTGACTTCTTTCATTTAATGCCTGCAGACTATAAAAGAGAAACCAACCCAAAAAGTTTGGTTGATTAGTCTGTGGCATTCTTTTAAACTGTTGCTTATGGCGGTCTCTGTGAGCTTCTCAGTGACATTCAGCCATCCAGGTATCCCGCCTGCAGTAGACGGAATGTGGCAATGGAACGCTGGCTGCGCGTGTCATAATAGGCTCTGAGCCTTTATATACCTGCGCACAGCAGCAGCCACCTTCAGTCTGCTGCTGGACAGCCAGCAGCAGCAGCAGCAGGAGAGGTAATTAATCAGCAACCCTCCTGCTAAGGGTAGACAGCTGCTCGTTCCACCCCCCCCCCGCCTTAATTGGTTCTCCTCCCTTCCAACGGTGTTGAGGCGGGTGGGAACAGCCGGGGGTTGAGGGTACTGTGCTAAAAGAGGTGGAGTTATGCAGATCTAAAACGCGTGGATTGCAGCAGCAGCAAGCCGAAAAGTGCAGGCATGTGAGGGATCTAGAGGTTGACAGCATGTCTTCTTAACGGGAGTCCAGGTGGCCATCTCCACAAATGGACTTTTCAGAATCCTTGGGTGGCACCGTAGTCGGAAACCAATTCTGGTTATCGCTTCTCGGCCTTTTGGCTAAGATCAAGTGTAGTATCTGTTCTTATCAGTTTAATATCTGATACGTCCCCTATCTGGGGACCATATATTAAATGGATTTTTAGAACAGGGAGATGGAAAAAGAGCTTGCTCTGTCCACTCCACGCATTGACCTGGTATTGCAGTATCTCCAGGACCGGTGCACCCCTTCTTTAATGCAGTTTCTAAAATCAGAAAGAATTGAATTCAATGCTTTTTGTTCATTTTGCTTGTTTTTCGGATTTTGGGATGGACTCTTTGGCTTTGCTTTTCTTCTCCTCATTGGATTTTTCATGTTAAAAGTTGCAGAAGCCAGATGACAAGCTCATTTTGGTTCAACTTCAGCAACTGTGCATTGCATTGCCATGTAATGTAATGTAATGCAATGCTATCTATCTAGCTCTCCCTCTATACTTCCTTTTGGATAAACAGACATATTAGGCAAGCATTTTGGAGCTTTCACCTAAATAACTACAGGTGGTGAGATAAGCTGCACAATATAATTGACCTTTCAGTATATTGTTGCACACACACCATCTATTTAGCAAATGCCCTTGTTATCAACAGCAGCCTTTTAAACTCACCTGAGCTAACAGGTATGTGAGCTGGTTACTCTGCTGCGCTTAAAATTTCTTTTTTGGTTTGCTACAATGCCTTTTCTGAAACGTTGTCTCCCTCTGCTGGAACACTGACTTCTTTCATTTAATGCCTGCAGACTATAAAAGAGAAACCAACCCAAAAAGTTTGGTTGATTAGTCTGTGGCATTCTTTTAAACTGTTGCTTATGGCGGTCTCTGTGAGCTTCTCAGTGACATTCAGCCATCCAGGTATCCCGCCTGCAGTAGACGGAATGTGGCAATGGAACGCTGGCTGCGCGTGTCATAATAGGCTCTGAGCCTTTATATACCTGCGCACAGCAGCAGCCACCTTCAGTCTGCTGCTGGACAGCCAGCAGCAGCAGCAGCAGGAGAGGTAATTAATCAGCAACCCTCCTGCTAAGGGTAGACAGCTGCTCGTTCCACCCCCCCCCCCGCCTTAATTGGTTCTCCTCCCTTCCAACGGTGTTGAGGCGGGTGGGAACAGCCGGGGGTTGAGGGTACTGTGCTAAAAGAGGTGGAGTTATGCAGATCTAAAACGCGTGGATTGCAGCAGCAGCAAGCCGAAAAGTGCAGGCATGTGAGGGATCTAGAGGTTGACAGCATGTCTTCTTAACGGGAGTCCAGGTGGCCATCTCCACAAATGGACTTTTCAGAATCCTTGGGTGGCACCGTAGTCGGAAACCAATTCTGGTTATCGCTTCTCGGCCTTTTGGCTAAGATCAAGTGTAGTATCTGTTCTTATCAGTTTAATATCTGATACGTCCCCTATCTGGGGACCATATATTAAATGGATTTTTAGAACAGGGAGATGGAAAAAGAGCTTGCTCTGTCCACTCCACGCATTGACCTGGTATTGCAGTATCTCCAGGACCGGTGCACCCCTTCTTTAATGCAGTTTCTAAAATCAGAAAGAATTGAATTCAATGCTTTTTGTTCATTTTGCTTGTTTGTCGGATTTTGGGATGGACTCTTTGGCTTTGCTTTTCTTCTCCTCATTGGATTTTTCATGTTAAAAGTTGCAGAAGCCAGATGACAAGCTCATTTTGGTTCAACTTCAGCAACTGTGCATTGCATTGCCATGTAATGTAATGTAATGCAATGCTATCTATCTAGCTCTCCCTCTATACTTCCTTTTGGATAAACAGACATATTAGGCAAGCATTTTGGAGCTTTCACCTAAATAACTACAGGTGGTGAGATAAGCTGCACAATATAATTGACCTTTCAGTATATTGTTGCACACACACCATCTATTTAGCAAATGCCCTTGTTATCAACAGCAGCCTTTTAAACTCACCTGAGCTAACAGGTATGTGAGCTGGTTACTCTGCTGCGCTTAAAATTTCTTTTTTGGTTTGCTACAATGCCTTTTCTGAAACGTTGTCTCCCTCTGCTGGAACACTGACTTCTTTCATTTAATGCCTGCAGACTATAAAAGAGAAACCAACCCAAAAAGTTTGGTTGATTAGTCTGTGGCATTCTTTTAAACTGTTGCTTATGGCGGTCTCTGTGAGCTTCTCAGTGACATTCAGCCATCCAGGTATCCCGCCTGCAGTAGACGGAATGTGTCAATGGAACGCTGGCTGCGCGTGTCATAATAGGCTCTGAGCCTTTATATACCTGCGTACAGCAGCAGCCACCTTCAGTCTGCTGCTGGACAGCCAGCAGCAGCAGCAGCAGGAGAGGTAATTAATCAGCAACCCTCCTGCTAAGGGTAGACAGCTGCTCGTTCCACCCCCCCCCCCCCGCCTTAATTGGTTCTCCTCCCTTCCAACGGTGTTGAGGCGGGTGGGAACAGCCGGGGGTTGAGGGTACTGTGCTAAAAGAGGTGGAGTTATGCAGATCTAAAACGCGTGGATTGCAGCAGCAGCAAGCCGAAAAGTGCAGGCATGTGAGGGATCTAGAGGTTGACAGCATGTCTTCTTAACGGGAGTCCAGGTGGCCATCTCCACAAATGGACTTTTCAGAATCCTTGGGTGGCACCGTAGTCGGAAACCAATTCTGGTTATCGCTTCTCGGCCTTTTGGCTAAGATCAAGTGTAGTATCTGTTCTTATCAGTTTAATATCTGATACGTCCCCTATCTGGGGACCATATATTAAATGGATTTTTAGAACAGGGAGATGGAAAAAGAGCTTGCTCTGTCCACTCCACGCATTGACCTGGTATTGCAGTATCTCCAGGACCGGTGCACCCCTTCTTTAATGCAGTTTCTAAAATCAGAAAGAATTGAATTCAATGCTTTTTGTTCATTTTGCTTCTTTGTCGGATTTTGGGATGGACTCTTTGGCTTTGCTTTTCTTCTCCTCATTGGATTTTTCATGTTAAAAGTTGCAGAAGCCAGATGACAAGCTCATTTTGGTTCAACTTCAGCAACTGTGCATTGCATTGCCATGTAATGTAATGTAATGCAATGCTATCTATCTAGCTCTCCCTCTATACTTCCTTTTGGATAAACAGACATATTAGGCAAGCATTTTGGAGCTTTCACCTAAATAACTACAGGTGGTGAGATAAGCTGCACAATATAATTGACCTTTCAGTATATTGTTGCACACACACCATCTATTTAGCAAATGCCCTTGTTATCAACAGCAGCCTTTTAAACTCACCTGAGCTAACAGGTATGTGAGCTGGTTACTCTGCTGCGCTTAAAATTTCTTTTTTGGTTTGCTACAATGCCTTTTCTGAAACGTTGTCTCCCTCTGCTGGAACACTGACTTCTTTCATTTAATGCCTGCAGACTATAAAAGAGAAACCAACCCAAAAAGTTTGGTTGATTAGTCTGTGGCATTCTTTTAAACTGTTGCTTATGGCGGTCTCTGTGAGCTTCTCAGTGACATTCAGCCATCCAGGTATCCCGCCTGCAGTAGACGGAATGTGGCAATGGAACGCTGGCTGCGCGTGTCATAATAGGCTCTGAGCCTTTATATACCTGCGCACAGCAGCAGCCACCTTCAGTCTGCTGCTGGACAGCCAGCAGCAGCAGCAGCAGGAGAGGTAATTAATCAGCAACCCTCCTGCTAAGGGTAGACAGCTGCTCGTTCCACCCCCCCCCGCCTTAATTGGTTCTCCTCCCTTCCAACGGTGTTGAGGCGGGTGGGAACAGCCGGGGGTTGAGGGTACTGTGCTAAAAGAGGTGGAGTTATGCAGATCTAAAACGCGTGGATTGCAGCAGCAGCAAGCCGAAAAGTGCAGGCATGTGAGGGATCTAGAGGTTGACAGCATGTCTTCTTAACGGGAGTCCAGGTGGCCATCTCCACAAATGGACTTTTCAGAATCCTTGGGTGGCACCGTAGTCGGAAACCAATTCTGGTTATCGCTTCTCGGCCTTTTAGCTAAGATCAAGTGTAGTATCTGTTCTTATCAGTTTAATATCTGATACGTCCCCTATCTGGGGACCATATATTAAATGGATTTTTAGAACAGGGAGATGGAAAAAGAGCTTGCTCTGTCCACTCCACGCATTGACCTGGTATTGCAGTATCTCCAGGACCGGTGCACCCCTTCTTTAATGCAGTTTCTAAAATCAGAAAGAATTGAATTCAATGCTTTTTGTTCATTTTGCTTGTTTGTCGGATTTTGGGATGGACTCTTTGGCTTTGCTTTTCTTCTCCTCATTGGATTTTTCATGTTAAAAGTTGCAGAAGCCAGATGACAAGCTCATTTTGGTTCAACTTCAGCAACTGTGCATTGCATTGCCATGTAATGTAATGTAATGCAATGCTATCTATCTAGCTCTCCCTCTATACTTCCTTTTGGATAAACAGACATATTAGGCAAGCATTTTGGAGCTTTCACCTAAATAACTACAGGTGGTGAGATAAGCTGCACAATATAATTGACCTTTCAGTATATTGTTGCACACACACCATCTATTTAGCAAATGCCCTTGTTATCAACAGCAGCCTTTTAAACTCACCTGAGCTAACAGGTATGTGAGCTGGTTACTCTGCTGCGCTTAAAATTTCTTTTTTGGTTTGCTACAATGCCTTTTCTGAAACGTTGTCTCCCTCTGCTGGAACACTGACTTCTTTCATTTAATGCCTGCAGACTATAAAAGAGAAACCAACCCAAAAAGTTTGGTTGATTAGTCTGTGGCATTCTTTTAAACTGTTGCTTATGGCGGTCTCTGTCAGCTTCTCAGTGACATTCAGCCATCCAGGTATCCCGCCTGCAGTAGACGGAATGTGGCAATGGAACGCTGGCTGCGCGTGTCATAATAGGCTCTGAGCCTTTATATACCTGTGCACAGCAGCAGCCACCTTCAGTCTGCTGCTGGACAGCCAGCAGCAGCAGCAGCAGGAGAGGTAATTAATCAGCAACCCTCCTGCTAAGGGTAGACAGCTGCTCGTTCCACCCCCCCCCCGCCTTAATTGGTTCTCCTCCCTTCCAACGGTGTTGAGGCGGGTGGGAACAGCCGGGGGTTGAGGGTACTGTGCTAAAAGAGGTGGAGTTATGCAGATCTAAAACGCGTGGATTGCAGCAGCAGCAAGCCGAAAAGTGCAGGCATGTGAGGGATCTAGAGGTTGACAGCATGTCTTCTTAACGGGAGTCCAGGTGGCCATCTCCACAAATGGACTTTTCAGAATCCTTGGGTGGCACCGTAGTCGGAAACCAATTCTGGTTATCGCTTCTCGGCCTTTTGGCTAAGATCAAGTGTAGTATCTGTTCTTATCAGTTTAATATCTGATACGTCCCCTATCTGGGGACCATATATTAAATGGATTTTTAGAACAGGGAGATGGAAAAAGAGCTTGCTCTGTCCACTCCACGCATTGAACTGGTATTTCAGTATCTCCAGGACCGGTGCACCCCTTCTTTAATGCAGTTTCTAAAATCAGAAAGAATTGAATTCAATGCTTTTTGTTCATTTTGCTTGTTTGTCGGATTTTGGGATGGACTCTTTGGCTTTGCTTTTCTTCTCCTCATTGGATTTTTCATGTTAAAAGTTGCAGAAGCCAGATGACAAGCTCATTTTGGTTCAACTTCAGCAACTGTGCATTGCATTGCCATGTAATGTAATGTAATGCAATGCTATCTATCTAGCTCTCCCTCTATACTTCCTTTTGGATAAACAGACATATTAGGCAAGCATTTTGGAGCTTTCACCTAAATAACTACAGGTGGTGAGATAAGCTGCACAATATAATTGACCTTTCAGTATATTGTTGCACACACACCATCTATTTAGCAAATGCCCTTGTTATCAACAGCAGCCTTTTAAACTCACCTGAGCTAACAGGTATGTGAGCTGGTTACTCTGCTGCGCTTAAAATTTCTTTTTTGGTTTGCTACAATGCCTTTTCTGAAACGTTGTCTCCCTCTGCTGGAACACTGACTTCTTTCATTTAATGCCTGCAGACTATAAAAGAGAAACCAACCCAAAAAGTTTGGTTGATTAGTCTGTGGCATTCTTTTAAACTGTTGCTTATGGCGGTCTCTGTGAGCTTCTCAGTGACATTCAGCCATCCAGGTATCCCGCCTGCAGTAGACGGAATGTGGCAATGGAACGCTGGCTGCGCGTGTCATAATAGGCTCTGAGCCTTTATATACCTGCGCACAGCAGCAACCACCTTCAGTCTGCTGCTGGACAGCCAGCAGCAGCAGCAGCAGGAGGGGTAATTAATCAGCAACCCTCCTGCTAAGGGTAGACAGCTGCTCGTTCCACCCCCCCCCCGCCTTAATTGGTTCTCCTCCCTTCCAACGGTGTTGAGGCGGGTGGGAACAGCCGGGGGTTGAGGGTACTGTGCTAAAAGAGGTGGAGTTATGCAGATCTAAAACGCGTGGATTGCAGCAGCAGCAAGCCGAAAAGTGCAGGCATGTGAGGGATCTAGAGGTTGACAGCATGTCTTCTTAACGGGAGTCCAGGTGGCCATCTCCACAAATGGACTTTTCAGAATCCTTGGGTGGCACCGTAGTCGGAAACCAATTCTGGTTATCGCTTCTCGGCCTTTTGGCTAAGATCAAGTGTAGTATCTGTTCTTATCAGTTTAATATCTGATACGTCCCCTATCTGGGGACCATATATTAAATGGATTTTTAGAACAGGGAGATGGAAAAAGAGCTTGCTCTGTCCACTCCACGCATTGACCTGGTATTGCAGTATCTCCAGGACCGGTGCACCCCTTCTTTAATGCAGTTTCTAAAATCAGAAAGAATTGAATTCAATGCTTTTTGTTCATTTTGCTTGTTTGTCGGATTTTGGGATGGACTCTTTGGCTTTGCTTTTCTTCTCCTCATTGGATTTTTCATGTTAAAAGTTGCAGAAGCCAGATGACAAGCTCATTTTGGTTCAACTTCAGCAACTGTGCATTGCATTGCCATGTAATGTAATGTAATGCAATGCTATCTATCTAGCTCTCCCTCTATACTTCCTTTTGGATAAACAGACATATTAGGCAAGCATTTTGGAGCTTTCACCTAAATAACTACAGGTGGTGAGATAAGCTGCACAATATAATTGACCTTTCAGTATATTGTTGCACACACACCATCTATTTAGCAAATGCCCTTGTTATCAACAGCAGCCTTTTAAACTCACCTGAGCTAACAGGTATGTGAGCTGGTTACTCTGCTGCGCTTAAAATTTCTTTTTTGGTTTGCTACAATGCCTTTTCTGAAACGTTGTCTCCCTCTGCTGGAACACTGACTTCTTTCATTTAATGCCTGCAGACTATAAAAGAGAAACCAACCCAAAAAGTTTGGTTGATTAGTCTGTGGCATTCTTTTAAACTGTTGCTTATGGCGGTCTCTGTGAGCTTCTCAGTGACATTCAGCCATCCAGGTATCCCGCCTGCAGTAGACGGAATGTGGCAATGGAACGCTGGCTGCGCGTGTCATAATAGGCTCTGAGCCTTTATATACCTGCGCACAGCAGCAGCCACCTTCAGTCTGCTGCTGGACAGCCAGCAGCAGCAGCAGCAGGAGAGGTAATTAATCAGCAACCCTCCTGCTAAGGGTAGACAGCTGCTCGTTCCACCCCCCCCCCCGCCTTAATTGGTTCTCCTCCCTTCCAACGGTGTTGAGGCGGGTGGGAACAGCCGGGGGTTGAGGGTACTGTGCTAAAAGAGGTGGAGTTATGCAGATCTAAAACGCGTGGATTGCAGCAGCAGCAAGCCGAAAAGTGCAGGCATGTGAGGGATCTAGAGGTTGACAGCATGTCTTCTTAACGGGAGTCCAGGTGGCCATCTCCACAAATGGACTTTTCAGAATCCTTGGGTGGCACCGTAGTCGGAAACCAATTCTGGTTATCGCTTCTCGGCCTTTTGGCTAAGATCAAGTGTAGTATCTGTTCTTATCAGTTTAATATCTGATACGTCCCCTATCTGGGGACCATATATTAAATGGATTTTTAGAACAGGGAGATGGAAAAAGAGCTTGCTCTGTCCACTCCACGCATTGACCTGGTATTGCAGTATCTCCAGGACCGGTGCACCCCTTCTTTAATGCAGTTTCTAAAATCAGAAAGAATTGAATTCAATGCTTTTTGTTCATTTTGCTTGTTTTTCGGATTTTGGGATGGACTCTTTGGCTTTGCTTTTCTTCTCCTCATTGGATTTTTCATGTTAAAAGTTGCAGAAGCCAGATGACAAGCTCATTTTGGTTCAACTTCAGCAACTGTGCATTGCATTGCCATGTAATGTAATGTAATGCAATGCTATCTATCTAGCTCTCCCTCTATACTTCCTTTTGGATAAACAGACATATTAGGCAAGCATTTTGGAGCTTTCACCTAAATAACTACAGGTGGTGAGATAAGCTGCACAATATAATTGACCTTTCAGTATATTGTTGCACACACACCATCTATTTAGCAAATGCCCTTGTTATCAACAGCAGCCTTTTAAACTCACCTGAGCTAACAGGTATGTGAGCTGGTTACTCTGCTGCGCTTAAAATTTCTTTTTTGGTTTGCTACAATGCCTTTTCTGAAACGTTGTCTCCCTCTGCTGGAACACTGACTTCTTTCATTTAATGCCTGCAGACTATAAAAGAGAAACCAACCCAAAAAGTTTGGTTGATTAGTCTGTGGCATTCTTTTAAACTGTTGCTTATGGCGGTCTCTGTGAGCTTCTCAGTGACATTCAGCCATCCAGGTATCCCGCCTGCAGTAGACGGAATGTGGCAATGGAACGCTGGCTGCGCGTGTCATAATAGGCTCTGAGCCTTTATATACCTGCGCACAGCAGCAGCCACCTTCAGTCTGCTGCTGGACAGCCAGCAGCAGCAGCAGCAGGAGAGGTAATTAATCAGCAACCCTCCTGCTAAGGGTAGACAGCTGCTCGTTCCACCCCCCCCCGCCTTAATTGGTTCTCCTCCCTTCCAACGGTGTTGAGGCGGGTGGGAACAGCCGGGGGTTGAGGGTACTGTGCTAAAAGAGGTGGAGTTATGCAGATCTAAAACGCGTGGATTGCAGCAGCAGCAAGCCGAAATGTGCAGGCATGTGATGGATCTAGAGGTTGACAGCATGTCTTCTTAACGGGAGTCCAGGTGGCCATCTCCACAAATGGACTTTTCAGAATCCTTGGGTGGCACCGTAGTCGGAAACCAATTCTGGTTATCGCTTCTCGGCCTTTTGGCTAAGATCAAGTGTAGTATCTGTTCTTATCAGTTTAATATCTGATACGTCCCCTATCTGGGGACCATATATTAAATGGATTTTTAGAACAGGGAGATGGAAAAAGAGCTTGCTCTGTCCACTCCACGCATTGACCTGGTATTGCAGTATCTCCAGGACCGGTGCACCCCTTCTTTAATGCAGTTTCTAAAATCAGAAAGAATTGAATTCAATGCTTTTTGTTCATTTTGCTTGTTTGTCGGATTTTGGGATGGACTCTTTGGCTTTGCTTTTCTTCTCCTCATTGGATTTTTCATGTTAAAAGTTGCAGAAGCCAGATGACAAGCTCATTTTGGTTCAACTTCAGCAACTGTGCATTGCATTGCCATGTAATGTAATGTAATGCAATGCTATCTATCTAGCTCTCCCTCTATACTTCCTTTTGGATAAACAGACATATTAGGCAAGCATTTTGGAGCTTTCACCTAAATAACTACAGGTGGTGAGATAAGCTGCACAATATAATTGACCTTTCAGTATATTGTTGCACACACACCATCTATTTAGCAAATGCCCTTGTTAACAACAGCAGCCTTTTAAACTCACCTGAGCTAACAGGTATGTGAGCTGGTTACTCTGCTGCGGTTAAAATTTCTTTTTTGGTTTGCTACAATGCCTTTTCTGAAACGTTGTCTCCTTCTGCTGGAACACTGACTTCTTTCATTTAATGCCTGCAGACTATAAAAGAGAAACCAACCCAAAAAGTTTGGTTGATTAGTCTGTGGCATTCTTTTAAACTGTTGCTTATGGCGGTCTCTGTGAGCTTCTCAGTGACATTCAGCCATCCAGGTATCCCGCCTGCAGTAGACGGAATGTGGCAATGGAACGCTGGCTGCGCGTGTCATAATAGGCTCTGAGCCTTTATATACCTGCGCACAGCAGCAGCCACCTTCAGTCTGCTGCTGGACAGCCAGCAGCAGCAGCAGCAGGAGAGGTAATTAATCAGCAACCCTCCTGCTAAGGGTAGACAGCTGCTCGTTCCACCCCCCCCCCGCCTTAATTGGTTCTCCTCCCTTCCAACGGTGTTGAGGCGGGTGGGAACAGCCGGGGGTTGAGGGTACTGTGCTAAAAGAGGTGGAGTTATGCAGATCTAAAACGCGTGGATTGCAGCAGCAGCAAGCCGAAAAGTGCAGGCATGTGAGGGATCTAGAGGTTGACAGCATGTCTTCTTAACGGGAGTCCAGGAGGCCATCTCCACAAATGGACTTTTCAGAATCCTTGGGTGGCACCGTAGTCGGAAACCAATTCTGGTTATCGCTTCTCGGCCTTTTGGCTAAGATCAAGTGTAGTATCTGTTCTTATCAGTTTAATATCTGATACGTCCCCTATCTGGGGACCATATATTAAATGGATTTTTAGAACAGGGAGATGGAAAAAGAGCTTGCTCTGTCCACTCCACGCATTGACCTGGTATTGCAGTATCTCCAGGACCGGTGCACCCCTTCTTTAATGCAGTTTCTAAAATCAGAAAGAATTGAATTCAATGCTTTTTGTTCATTTTGCTTGTTTGTCGGATTTTGGGATGGACTCTTTGGCTTTGCTTTTCTTCTCCTCATTGGATTTTTCATGTTAAAAGTTGCAGAAGCCAGATGACAAGCTCATTTTGGTTCAACTTCAGCAACTGTGCATTGCATTGCCATGTAATGTAATGTAATGCAATGCTATCTATCTAGCTCTCCCTCTATACTTCCTTTTGGATAAACAGACATATTAGGCAAGCATTTTGGAGCTTTCACCTAAATAACTACAGGTGGTGAGATAAGCTGCACAATATAATTGACCTTTCAGTATATTGTTGCACACACACCATCTATTTAGCAAATGCCCTTGTTATCAACAGCAGCCTTTTAAACTCACCTGAGCTAACAGGTATGTGAGCTGGTTACTCTGCTGCGCTTAAAATTTCTTTTTTGGTTTGCTACAATGCCTTTTCTGAAACGTTGTCTCCCTCTGCTGGAACACTGACTTCTTTCATTTAATGCCTGCAGACTATAAAAGAGAAACCAACCCAAAAAGTTTGGTTGATTAGTCTGTGGCATTCTTTTAAACTGTTGCTTATGGCGGTCTCTGTGAGCTTCTCAGTGACATTCAGCCATCCAGGTATCCCGCCTGCAGTAGACGGAATGTGGCAATGGAACGCTGGCTGCGCGTGTCATAATAGGCTCTGAGCCTTTATATACCTGCGCACAGCAGCAGCCACCTTCAGTCTGCTGCTGGACAGCCAGCAGCAGCAGCAGCAGGAGAGGTAATTAATCAGCAACCCTCCTGCTAAGGGTAGACAGCTGCTCGTTCCACCCCCCCCGCCTTAATTGGTTCTCCTCCCTTCCAACGGTGTTGAGGCGGGTGGGAACAGCCGGGGGTTGAGGGTACTGTGCTAAAAGAGGTGGAGTTATGCAGATCTAAAACGCGTGGATTGCAGCAGCAGCAAGCCGAAATGTGCAGGCATGTGAGGGATCTAGAGGTTGACAGCATGTCTTCTTAACGGGAGTCCAGGTGGCCATCTCCACAAATGGACTTTTCAGAATCCTTGGGTGGCACCGTAGTCGGAAACCAATTCTGGTTATCGCTTCTCGGCCTTTTGGCTAAGATCAAGTGTAGTATCTGTTCTTATCAGTTTAATATCTGATACGTCCCCTATCTGGGGACCATATATTAAATGGATTTTTAGAACAGGGAGATGGAAAAAGAGCTTGCTCTGTCCACTCCACGCATTGACCTGGTATTGCAGTATCTCCAGGACCGGTGCACCCCTTCTTTAATGCAGTTTCTAAAATCAGAAAGAATTGAATTCAATGCTTTTTGTTCATTTTGCTTGTTTGTCGGATTTTGGGATGGACTCTTTGGCTTTGCTTTTCTTCTCCTCATTGGATTTTTCATGTTAAAAGTTGCAGAAGCCAGATGACAAGCTCATTTTGGTTCAACTTCAGCAACTGTGCATTGCATTGCCATGTAATGTAATGTAATGCAATGCTATCTATCTAGCTCTCCCTCTATACTTCCTTTTGGATAAACAGACATATTAGGCAAGCATTTTGGAGCTTTCACCTAAATAACTACAGGTGGTGAGATAAGCTGCACAATATAATTGACCTTTCAGTATATTGTTGCACACACACCATCTATTTAGCAAATGCCCTTGTTATCAACAGCAGCCTTTTAAACTCACCTGAGCTAACAGGTATGTGAGCTGGTTACTCTGCTGCGCTTAAAATTTCTTTTTTGGTTTGCTACAATGCCTTTTCTGAAACGTTGTCTCCCTCTGCTGGAACACTGACTTCTTTCATTTAATGCCTGCAGACTATAAAAGAGAAACCAACCCAAAAAGTTTGGTTGATTAGTCTGTGGCATTCTTTTAAACTGTTGCTTATGGCGGTCTCTGTGAGCTTCTCAGTGACATTCAGCCATCCAGGTATCCCGCCTGCAGTAGACGGAATGTGGCAATGGAACGCTGGCTGCGCGTGTCATAATAGGCTCTGAGCCTTTATATACCTGCGCACAGCAGCAGCCACCTTCAGTCTGCTGCTGGACAGCCAGCAGCAGCAGCAGCAGGAGAGGTAATTAATCAGCAACCCTCCTGCTAAGGGTAGACAGCTGCTCGTTCCACCCCCCCCCCCGCCTTAATTGGTTCTCCTCCCTTCCAACGGTGTTGAGGCGGGTGGGAACAGCCGGGGGTTGAGGGTACTGTGCTAAAAGAGGTGGAGTTATGCAGATCTAAAACGCGTGGATTGCAGCAGCAGCAAGCCGAAAAGTGCAGGCATGTGAGGGATCTAGAGGTTGACAGCATGTCTTCTTAACGGGAGTCCAGGTGGCCATCTCCACAAATGGACTTTTCAGAATCCTTGGGTGGCACCGTAGTCGGAAACCAATTCTGGTTATCGCTTCTCGGCCTTTTGGCTAAGATCAAGTGTAGTATCTGTTCTTATCAGTTTAATATCTGATACGTCCCCTATCTGGGGACCATATATTAAATGGATTTTTAGAACAGGGAGATGGAAAAAGAGCTTGCTCTGTCCACTCCACGCATTGACCTGGTATTGCAGTATCTCCAGGACCGGTGCACCCCTTCTTTAATGCAGTTTCTAAAATCAGAAAGAATTGAATTCAATGCTTTTTGTTCATTTTGCTTGTTTTTCGGATTTTGGGATGGACTCTTTGGCTTTGCTTTTCTTCTCCTCATTGGATTTTTCATGTTAAAAGTTGCAGAAGCCAGATGACAAGCTCATTTTGGTTCAACTTCAGCAACTGTGCATTGCATTGCCATGTAATGTAATGTAATGCAATGCTATCTATCTAGCTCTCCCTCTATACTTCCTTTTGGATAAACAGACATATTAGGCAAGCATTTTGGAGCTTTCACCTAAATAACTACAGGTGGTGAGATAAGCTGCACAATATAATTGACCTTTCAGTATATTGTTGCACACACACCATCTATTTAGCAAATGCCCTTGTTATCAACAGCAGCCTTTTAAACTCACCTGAGCTAACAGGTATGTGAGCTGGTTACTCTGCTGCGCTTAAAATTTCTTTTTTGGTTTGCTACAATGCCTTTTCTGAAACGTTGTCTCCCTCTGCTGGAACACTGACTTCTTTCATTTAATGCCTGCAGACTATAAAAGAGAAACCAACCCAAAAAGTTTGGTTGATTAGTCTGTGGCATTCTTTTAAACTGTTGCTTATGGCGGTCTCTGTGAGCTTCTCAGTGACATTCAGCCATCCAGGTATCCCGCCTGCAGTAGACGGAATGTGGCAATGGAACGCTGGCTGCGCGTGTCATAATAGGCTCTGAGCCTTTATATACCTGCGCACAGCAGCAGCCACCTTCAGTCTGCTGCTGGACAGCCAGCAGCAGCAGCAGCAGGAGAGGTAATTAATCAGCAACCCTCCTGCTAAGGGTAGACAGCTGCTCGTTCCACCCCCCCCCGCCTTAATTGGTTCTCCTCCCTTCCAACGGTGTTGAGGCGGGTGGGAACAGCCGGGGGTTGAGGGTACTGTGCTAAAAGAGGTGGAGTTATGCAGATCTAAAACGCGTGGATTGCAGCAGCAGCAAGCCGAAATGTGCAGGCATGTGATGGATCTAGAGGTTGACAGCATGTCTTCTTAACGGGAGTCCAGGTGGCCATCTCCACAAATGGACTTTTCAGAATCCTTGGGTGGCACCGTAGTCGGAAACCAATTCTGGTTATCGCTTCTCGGCCTTTTGGCTAAGATCAAGTGTAGTATCTGTTCTTATCAGTTTAATATCTGATACGTCCCCTATCTGGGGACCATATATTAAATGGATTTTTAGAACAGGGAGATGGAAAAAGAGCTTGCTCTGTCCACTCCACGCATTGACCTGGTATTGCAGTATCTCCAGGACCGGTGCACCCCTTCTTTAATGCAGTTTCTAAAATCAGAAAGAATTGAATTCAATGCTTTTTGTTCATTTTGCTTGTTTGTCGGATTTTGGGATGGACTCTTTGGCTTTGCTTTTCTTCTCCTCATTGGATTTTTCATGTTAAAAGTTGCAGAAGCCAGATGACAAGCTCATTTTGGTTCAACTTCAGCAACTGTGCATTGCATTGCCATGTAATGTAATGTAATGCAATGCTATCTATCTAGCTCTCCCTCTATACTTCCTTTTGGATAAACAGACATATTAGGCAAGCATTTTGGAGCTTTCACCTAAATAACTACAGGTGGTGAGATAAGCTGCACAATATAATTGACCTTTCAGTATATTGTTGCACACACACCATCTATTTAGCAAATGCCCTTGTTAACAACAGCAGCCTTTTAAACTCACCTGAGCTAACAGGTATGTGAGCTGGTTACTCTGCTGCGGTTAAAATTTCTTTTTTGGTTTGCTACAATGCCTTTTCTGAAACGTTGTCTCCTTCTGCTGGAACACTGACTTCTTTCATTTAATGCCTGCAGACTATAAAAGAGAAACCAACCCAAAAAGTTTGGTTGATTAGTCTGTGGCATTCTTTTAAACTGTTGCTTATGGCGGTCTCTGTGAGCTTCTCAGTGACATTCAGCCATCCAGGTATCCCGCCTGCAGTAGACGGAATGTGGCAATGGAACGCTGGCTGCGCGTGTCATAATAGGCTCTGAGCCTTTATATACCTGCGCACAGCAGCAGCCACCTTCAGTCTGCTGCTGGACAGCCAGCAGCAGCAGCAGCAGGAGAGGTAATTAATCAGCAACCCTCCTGCTAAGGGTAGACAGCTGCTCGTTCCACCCCCCCCCCGCCTTAATTGGTTCTCCTCCCTTCCAACGGTGTTGAGGCGGGTGGGAACAGCCGGGGGTTGAGGGTACTGTGCTAAAAGAGGTGGAGTTATGCAGATCTAAAACGCGTGGATTGCAGCAGCAGCAAGCCGAAAAGTGCAGGCATGTGAGGGATCTAGAGGTTGACAGCATGTCTTCTTAACGGGAGTCCAGGAGGCCATCTCCACAAATGGACTTTTCAGAATCCTTGGGTGGCACCGTAGTCGGAAACCAATTCTGGTTATCGCTTCTCGGCCTTTTGGCTAAGATCAAGTGTAGTATCTGTTCTTATCAGTTTAATATCTGATACGTCCCCTATCTGGGGACCATATATTAAATGGATTTTTAGAACAGGGAGATGGAAAAAGAGCTTGCTCTGTCCACTCCACGCATTGACCTGGTATTGCAGTATCTCCAGGACCGGTGCACCCCTTCTTTAATGCAGTTTCTAAAATCAGAAAGAATTGAATTCAATGCTTTTTGTTCATTTTGCTTGTTTGTCGGATTTTGGGATGGACTCTTTGGCTTTGCTTTTCTTCTCCTCATTGGATTTTTCATGTTAAAAGTTGCAGAAGCCAGATGACAAGCTCATTTTGGTTCAACTTCAGCAACTGTGCATTGCATTGCCATGTAATGTAATGTAATGCAATGCTATCTATCTAGCTCTCCCTCTATACTTCCTTTTGGATAAACAGACATATTAGGCAAGCATTTTGGAGCTTTCACCTAAATAACTACAGGTGGTGAGATAAGCTGCACAATATAATTGACCTTTCAGTATATTGTTGCACACACACCATCTATTTAGCAAATGCCCTTGTTATCAACAGCAGCCTTTTAAACTCACCTGAGCTAACAGGTATGTGAGCTGGTTACTCTGCTGCGCTTAAAATTTCTTTTTTGGTTTGCTACAATGCCTTTTCTGAAACGTTGTCTCCCTCTGCTGGAACACTGACTTCTTTCATTTAATGCCTGCAGACTATAAAAGAGAAACCAACCCAAAAAGTTTGGTTGATTAGTCTGTGGCATTCTTTTAAACTGTTGCTTATGGCGGTCTCTGTGAGCTTCTCAGTGACATTCAGCCATCCAGGTATCCCGCCTGCAGTAGACGGAATGTGGCAATGGAACGCTGGCTGCGCGTGTCATAATAGGCTCTGAGCCTTTATATACCTGCGCACAGCAGCAGCCACCTTCAGTCTGCTGCTGGACAGCCAGCAGCAGCAGCAGCAGGAGAGGTAATTAATCAGCAACCCTCCTGCTAAGGGTAGACAGCTGCTCGTTCCACCCCCCCCGCCTTAATTGGTTCTCCTCCCTTCCAACGGTGTTGAGGCGGGTGGGAACAGCCGGGGGTTGAGGGTACTGTGCTAAAAGAGGTGGAGTTATGCAGATCTAAAACGCGTGGATTGCAGCAGCAGCAAGCCGAAATGTGCAGGCATGTGAGGGATCTAGAGGTTGACAGCATGTCTTCTTAACGGGAGTCCAGGTGGCCATCTCCACAAATGGACTTTTCAGAATCCTTGGGTGGCACCGTAGTCGGAAACCAATTCTGGTTATCGCTTCTCGGCCTTTTGGCTAAGATCAAGTGTAGTATCTGTTCTTATCAGTTTAATATCTGATACGTCCCCTATCTGGGGACCATATATTAAATGGATTTTTAGAACAGGGAGATGGAAAAAGAGCTTGCTCTGTCCACTCCACGCATTGACCTGGTATTGCAGTATCTCCAGGACCGGTGCACCCCTTCTTTAATGCAGTTTCTAAAATCAGAAAGAATTGAATTCAATGCTTTTTGTTCATTTTGCTTGTTTGTCGGATTTTGGGATGGACTCTTTGGCTTTGCTTTTCTTCTCCTCATTGGATTTTTCATGTTAAAAGTTGCAGAAGCCAGATGACAAGCTCATTTTGGTTCAACTTCAGCAACTGTGCATTGCATTGCCATGTAATGTAATGTAATGCAATGCTATCTATCTAGCTCTCCCTCTATACTTCCTTTTGGATAAACAGGCATATTAGGCAAGCATTTTGGAGCTTTCACCTAAATAACTACAGGTGGTGAGATAAGCTGCACAATATAATTGACCTTTCAGTATATTGTTGAACACACACCATCTATTTAGCAAATGCCCTTGTTATCAACAGCAGCCTTTTAAACTCCCCTGAGCTAACAGGTATGTGAGCTAGTTACTCTGCTGCGCTTAAAATTTCTTTTTTGGTTTGCTACAATGCCTTTTCTGAAACGTTGTCTCCCTCTGCTGGAACACTGACTTCTTTCATTTAATGCCTGCAGACTATAAAAGAGAAACCAACCCAAAAAGTTTGGTTGATTAGTCTGTGGCATTCTTTTAAACTGTTGCTTATGGCGGTCTCTGTGAGCTTCTCAGTGACATTCAGCCATCCAGGTATCCCGCCTGCAGTAGACGGAATGTGGCAATGGAACGCTGGCTGCGCGTGTCATAATAGGCTCTGAGCCTTTATATACCTGCGCACAGCAGCAGCCACCTTCAGTCTGCTGCTGGACAGCCAGCAGCAGCAGCAGCAGGAGAGGTAATTAATCAGCAACCCTCCTGCTAAGGGTAGACAGCTGCTCGTTCCACCCCCCCCCCCGCCTTAATTGGTTCTCCTCCCTTCCAACGGTGTTGAGGCGGGTGGGAACAGCCGGGGGTTGAGGGTACTGTGCTAAAAGAGGTGGAGTTATGCAGATCTAAAACGCGTGGATTGCAGCAGCAGCAAGCCGAAAAGTGCAGGCATGTGAGGGATCTAGAGGTTGACAGCATGTCTTCTTAACGGGAGTCCAGGTGGCCATCTCCACAAATGGACTTTTCAGAATCCTTGGGTGGCACCGTAGTCGGAAACCAATTCTGGTTATCGCTTCTCGGCCTTTTGGCTAAGATCAAGTGTAGTATCTGTTCTTATCAGTTTAATATCTGATACGTCCCCTATCTGGGGACCATATATTAAATGGATTTTTAGAACAGGGAGATGGAAAAAGAGCTTGCTCTGTCCACTCCACGCATTGACCTGGTATTGCAGTATCTCCAGGACCGGTGCACCCCTTCTTTAATGCAGTTTCTAAAATCAGAAAGAATTGAATTCAATGCTTTTTGTTCATTTTGCTTGTTTGTCGGATTTTGGGATGGACTCTTTGGCTTTGCTTTTCTTCTCCTCATTGGATTTTTCATGTTAAAAGTTGCAGAAGCCAGATGACAAGCTCATTTTGGTTCAACTTCAGCAACTGTGCATTGCATTGCCATGTAATGTAATGTAATGCAATGCTATCTATCTAGCTCTCCCTCTATACTTCCTTTTGGATAAACAGGCATATTAGGCAAGCATTTTGGAGCTTTCACCTAAATAACTACAGGTGGTGAGATAAGCTGCACAATATAATTGACCTTTCAGTATATTGTTGCACACACACCATCTATTTAGCAAATGCCCTTGTTATCAACAGCAGCCTTTTAAACTCACCTGAGCTAACAGGTATGTGAGCTAGTTACTCTGCTGCGCTTAAAATTTCTTTTTTGGTTTGCTACAATGCCTTTTCTGAAACGTTGTCTCCCTCTGCTGGAACACTGACTTCTTTCATTTAATGCCTGCAGACTATAAAAGAGAAACCAACCCAAAAAGTTTGGTTGATTAGTCTGTGGCATTCTTTTAAACTGTTGCTTATGGCGGTCTCTGTGAGCTTCTCAGTGACATTCAGCCATCCAGGTATCCCGCCTGCAGTAGACGGAATGTGGCAATGGAACGCTGGCTGCGCGTGTCATAATAGGCTCTGAGCCTTTATATACCTGCGCACAGCAGCAGCCACCTTCAGTCTGCTGCTGGACAGCCAGCAGCAGCAGCAGCAGGAGAGGTAATTAATCAGCAACCCTCCTGCTAAGGGTAGACAGCTGCTCGTTCCACCCCCCCCCCCGCCTTAATTGGTTCTCCTCCCTTCCAACGGTGTTGAGGCGGGTGGGAACAGCCGGGGGTTGAGGGTACTGTGCTAAAAGAGGTGGAGTTATGCAGATCTAAAACGCGTGGATTGCAGCAGCAGCAAGCCGAAAAGTGCAGGCATGTGAGGGATCTAGAGGTTGACAGCATGTCTTCTTAACGGGAGTCCAGGTGGCCATCTCCACAAATGGACTTTTCAGAATCCTTGGGTGGCACCGTAGTCGGAAACCAATTCTGGTTATCGCTTCTCGGCCTTTTGGCTAAGATCAAGTGTAGTATCTGTTCTTATCAGTTTAATATCTGATACGTCCCCTATCTGGGGACCATATATTAAATGGATTTTTAGAACAGGGAGATGGAAAAAGAGCTTGCTCTGTCCACTCCACGCATTGACCTGGTATTGCAGTATCTCCAGGACCGGTGCACCCCTTCTTTAATGCAGTTTCTAAAATCAGAAAGAATTGAATTCAATGCTTTTTGTTCATTTTGCTTGTTTGTCGGATTTTGGGATGGACTCTTTGGCTTTGCTTTTCTTCTCCTCATTGGATTTTTCATGTTAAAAGTTGCAGAAGCCAGATGACAAGCTCATTTTGGTTCAACTTCAGCAACTGTGCATTGCATTGCCATGTAATGTAATGTAATGCAATGCTATCTATCTAGCTCTCCCTCTATACTTCCTTTTGGATAAACAGACATATTAGGCAAGCATTTTGGAGCTTTCACCTAAATAACTACAGGTGGTGAGATAAGCTGCACAATATAATTGACCTTTCAGTATATTGTTGCACACACACCATCTATTTAGCAAATGCCCTTGTTATCAACAGCAGCCTTTTAAACTCACCTGAGCTAACAGGTATGTGAGCTGGTTACTCTGCTGCGCTTAAAATTTCTTTTTTGGTTTGCTACAATGCCTTTTCTGAAACGTTGTCTCCCTCTGCTGGAACACTGACTTCTTTCATTTAATTCCTGCAGACTATAAAAGAGAAACCAACCCAAAAAGTTTGGTTGATTAGTCTGTGGCATTCTTTTAAACTGTTGCTTATGGCGGTCTCTGTGAGCTTCTCAGTGACATTCAGCCATCCAGGTATCCCGCCTGCAGTAGACGGAATGTGGCAATGGAACGCTGGCTGCGCGTGTCATAATAGGCTCTGAGCCTTTATATACCTGCGCACAGCAGCAGCCACCTTCAGTCTGCTGCTGGACAGCCAGCAGCAGCAGCAGCAGGAGAGGTAATTAATCAGCAACCCTCCTGCTAAGGGTAGACAGCTGCTCGTTCCACCCCCCCCCCCCGCCTTAATTGGTTCTCCTCCCTTCCAACGGTGTTGAGGCGGGTGGGAACAGCCGGGGGTTGAGGGTACTGTGCTAAAAGAGGTGGAGTTATGCAGATCTAAAACGCGTGGATTGCAGCAGCAGCAAGCCGAAAAGTGCAGGCATGTGAGGGATCTAGAGGTTGACAGCATGTCTTCTTAACGGGAGTCCAGGTGGCCATCTCCACAAATGGACTTTTCAGAATCCTTGGGTGGCACCGTAGTCGGAAACCAATTCTGGTTATCGCTTCTCGGCCTTTTGGCTAAGATCAAGTGTAGTATCTGTTCTTATCAGTTTAATATCTGATACGTCCCCTATCTGGGGACCATATATTAAATGGATTTTTAGAACAGGGAGATGGAAAAAGAGCTTGCTCTGTCCACTCCACGCATTGACCTGGTATTGCAGTATCTCCAGGACCGGTGCACCCCTTCTTTAATGCAGTTTCTAAAATCAGAAAGAATTGAATTCAATGCTTTTTGTTCATTTTGCTTGTTTGTCGGATTTTGGGATGGACTCTTTGGCTTTGCTTTTCTTCTCCTCATTGGATTTTTCATGTTAAAAGTTGCAGAAGCCAGATGACAAGCTCATTTTGGTTCAACTTCAGCAACTGTGCATTGCATTGCCATGTAATGTAATGTAATGCAATGCTATCTATCTAGCTCTCCCTCTATACTTCCTTTTGGATAAACAGACATATTAGGCAAGCATTTTGGAGCTTTCACCTAAATAACTACAGGTGGTGAGATAAGCTGCACAATATAATTGACCTTTCAGTATATTGTTGCACACACACCATCTATTTAGCAAATGCCCTTGTTATCAACAGCAGCCTTTTAAACTCACCTGAGCTAACAGGTATGTGAGCTGGTTACTCTGCTGCGCTTAAAATTTCTTTTTTGGTTTGCTACAATGCCTTTTCTGAAACGTTGTCTCCCTCTGCTGGAACACTGACTTCTTTCATTTAATGCCTGCAGACTATAAAAGAGAAACCAACCCAAAAAGTTTGGTTGATTAGTCTGTGGCATTCTTTTAAACTGTTGCTTATGGCGGTCTCTGTGAGCTTCTCAGTGACATTCAGCCATCCAGGTATCCCGCCTGCAGTAGACGGAATGTGGCAATGGAACGCTGGCTGCGCGTGTCATAATAGGCTCTGAGCCTTTATATACCTGTGCACAGCAGCAGCCACCTTCAGTCTGCTGCTGGACAGCCAGCAGCAGCAGCAGCAGGAGAGGTAATTAATCAGCAACCCTCCTGCTAAGGGTAGACAGCTGCTCGTTCCACCCCCCCCCCGCCTTAATTGGTTCTCCTCCCTTCCAACGGTGTTGAGGCGGGTGGGAACAGCCGGGGGTTGAGGGTACTGTGCTAAAAGAGGTGGAGTTATGCAGATCTAAAACGCGTGGATTGCAGCAGCAGCAAGCCGAAAAGTGCAGGCATGTGAGGGATCTAGAGGTTGACAGCATGTCTTCTTAACGGGAGTCCAGGTGGCCATCTCCACAAATGGACTTTTCAGAATCCTTGGGTGGCACCGTAGTCGGAAACCAATTCTGGTTATCGCTTCTCGGCCTTTTGGCTAAGATCAAGTGTAGTATCTGTTCTTATCAGTTTAATATCTGATACGTCCCCTATCTGGGGACCATATATTAAATGGATTTTTAGAACAGGGAGATGGAAAAAGAGCTTGCTCTGTCCACTCCACGCATTGACCTGGTATTGCAGTATCTCCAGGACCGGTGCACCCCTTCTTTAATGCAGTTTCTAAAATCAGAAAGAATTGAATTCAATGCTTTTTGTTCATTTTGCTTGTTTGTCGGATTTTGGGATGGACTCTTTGGCTTTGCTTTTCTTCTCCTCATTGGATTTTTCATGTTAAAAGTTGCAGAAGCCAGATGACAAGCTCATTTTGGTTCAACTTCAGCAACTGTGCATTGCATTGCCATGTAATGTAATGTAATGCAATGCTATCTATCTAGCTCTCCCTCTATACTTCCTTTTGATAAACAGACATATTAGGCAAGCATTTTGGAGCTTTCACCTAAATAACTACAGGTGGTGAGATAAGCTGCACAATATAATTGACCTTTCAGTATATTGTTGCACACACACCATCTATTTAGCAAATGCCCTTGTTATCAACAGCAGCCTTTTAAACTCACCTGAGCTAACAGGTATGTGAGCTGGTTACTCTGCTGCGCTTAAAATTTCTTTTTTGGTTTGCTACAATGCCTTTTCTGAAACGTTGTCTCCCACTGCTGGAACACTGACTTCTTTCATTTAATGCCTGCAGACTATAAAAGAGAAACCAACCCAAAAAGTTTGGTTGATTAGTCTGTGGCATTCTTTTAAACTGTTGCTTATGGCGGTCTCTGTGAGCTTCTCAGTGACATTCAGCCATCCAGGTATCCCGCCTGCAGTAGACGGAATGTGGCAATGGAACGCTGGCTGCGCGTGTCATAATAGGCTCTGAGCCTTTATATACCTGCGCACAGCAGCAGCCACCTTCAGTCTGCTGCTGGACAGCCAGCAGCAGCAGCAGCAGGAGAGGTAATTAATCAGCAACCCTCCTGCTAAGGGTAGACAGCTGCTCGTTCCACCCCCCCCCCCCGCCTTAATTGGTTCTCCTCCCTTCCAACGGTGTTGAGGCGGGTGGGAACAGCCGGGGGTTGAGGGTACTGTGCTAAAAGAGGTGGAGTTATGCAGATCTAAAACGCGTGGATTGCAGCAGCAGCAAGCCGAAAAGTGCAGGCATGTGAGGGATCTAGAGGTTGACAGCATGTCTTCTTAACGGGAGTCCAGGTGGCCATCTCCACAAATGGACTTTTCAGAATCCTTGGGTGGCACCGTAGTCGGAAACCAATTCTGGTTATCGCTTCTCGGCCTTTTGGCTAAGATCAAGTGTAGTATCTGTTCTTATCAGTTTAATATCTGATACGTCCCCTATCTGGGGACCATATATTAAATGGATTTTTAGAACAGGGAGATGGAAAAAGAGCTTGCTCTGTCCACTCCACGCATTGACCTGGTATTGCAGTATCTCCAGGACCGGTGCACCCCTTCTTTAATGCAGTTTCTAAAATAAGAAAGAATTGAATTCAATGCTTTTTGTTCATTTTGCTTGTTTGTCGGATTTTGGGATGGACTCTTTGGCTTTGCTTTTCTTCTCCTCATTGGATTTTTCATGTTAAAAGTTGCAGAAGCCAGATGACAAGCTCATTTTGGTTCAACTTCAGCAACTGTGCATTGCATTGCCATGTAATGTAATGTAATGCAATGCTATCTATCTAGCTCTCCCTCTATACTTCCTTTTGGATAAACAGACATATTAGGCAAGCATTTTGGAGCTTTCACCTAAATAACTACAGGTGGTGAGATAAGCTGCACAATATAATTGACCTTTCAGTATATTGTTGCACACACACCATCTATTTAGCAAATGCCCTTGTTATCAACAGCAGCCTTTTAAACTCACCTGAGCTAACAGGTATGTGAGCTGGTTACTCTGCTGCGCTTAAAATTTCTTTTTTGGTTTGCTACAATGCCTTTTCTGAAACGTTGTCTCCCTCTGCTGGAACACTGACTTCTTTCATTTAATGCCTGCAGACTATAAAAGAGAAACCAACCCAAAAAGTTTGGTTGATTAGTCTGTGGCATTCTTTTAAACTGTTGCTTATGGCGGTCTCTGTGAGCTTCTCAGTGACATTCAGCCATCCAGGTATCCCGCCTGCAGTAGACGGAATGTGGCAATGGAACGCTGGCTGCGCGTGTCATAATAGGCTCTGAGCCTTTATATACCTGCGCACAGCAGCAGCCACCTTCAGTCTGCTGCTGGACAGCCAGCAGCAGCAGCAGCAGGAGAGGTAATTAATCAGCAACCCTCCTGCTAAGGGTAGACAGCTGCTCGTTCCACCCCCCCCCCGCCTTAATTGGTTCTCCTCCCTTCCAACGGTGTTGAGACGGGTGGGAACAGCCGGGGGTTGAGGGTACTGTGCTAAAAGAGGTGGAGTTATGCAGATCTAAAACGCGTGGATTGCAGCAGCAGCAAGCCGAAAAGTGCAGGCATGTGAGGGATCTAGAGGTTGACAGCATGTCTTCTTAACGGGAGTCCAGGTGGCCATCTCCACAAATGGACTTTTCAGAATCCTTGGGTGGCACCGTAGTCGGAAACCAATTCTGGTTATCGCTTCTCGGCCTTTTGGCTAAGATCAAGTGTAGTATCTGTTCTTATCAGTTTAATATCTGATACGTCCCCTATCTGGGGACCATATATTAAATGGATTTTTAGAACAGGGAGATGGAAAAAGAGCTTGCTCTGTTCACTCCACGCATTGACCTGGTATTGCAGTATCTCCAGGACCGGTGCACCCCTTCTTTAATGCAGTTTCTAAAATCAGAAAGAATTGAATTCAATGCTTTTTGTTCATTTTGCTTGTTTGTCGGATTTTGGGATGGACTCTTTGGCTTTGCTTTTCTTCTCCTCATTGGATTTTTCATGTTAAAAGTTGCAGAAGCCAGATGACAAGCTCATTTTGGTTCAACTTCAGCAACTGTGCATTGCATTGCCATGTAATGTAATGTAATGCAATGCTATCTATCTAGCTCTCCCTCTATACTTCCTTTTGGATAAACAGACATATTAGGCAAGCATTTTGGAGCTTTCACCTAAATAACTACAGGTGGTGAGATAAGCTGCACAATATAATTGACCTTTCAGTATATTGTTGCACACACACCATCTATTTAGCAAATGCCCTTGTTATCAACAGCAGCCTTTTAAACTCACCTGAGCTAACAGGTATGTGAGCTGGTTACTCTGCTGCGCTTAAAATTTCTTTTTTGGTTTGCTACAATGCCTTTTCTGAAACGTTGTCTCCCTCTGCTGGAACACTGACTTCTTTTATTTAATGCCTGCAGACTATAAAAGAGAAACCAACCCAAAAAGTTTGGTTGATTAGTCTGTGGCATTCTTTTAAACTGTTGCTTATGGCGGTCTCTGTGAGCTTCTCAGTGACATTCAGCCATCCAGGTATCCCGCCTGCAGTAGACGGAATGTGGCAATGGAACGCTGGCTGCGCGTGTCATAATAGGCTCTGAGCCTTTATGTACCTGCGCACAGCAGCAGCCACCTTCAGTCTGCTGCTGGACAGCCAGCAGCAGCAGCAGCAGGAGAGGTAATTAATCAGCAACCCTCCTGCTAAGGGTAGACAGCTGCTCGTTCCACCCCCCCCCCGCCTTAATTGGTTCTCCTCCCTTCCAACGGTGTTGAGGCGGGTGGGAACAGCCGGGGGTTGAGGGTACTGTGCTAAAAGAGGTGGAGTTATGCAGATCTAAAACGCGTGGATTGCAGCAGCAGCAAGCCGAAAAGTGCAGGCATGTGAGGGATCTAGAGGTTGACAGCATGTCTTCTTAACGGGAGTCCAGG
Organism: Phyllobates terribilis; assembly: GCF_046119375.1. Lineage (NCBI taxonomy): Eukaryota > Metazoa > Chordata > Amphibia > Anura > Dendrobatidae > Phyllobates > Phyllobates terribilis. Next base: position 4,078,392 of record NW_027362834.1, on the reverse strand, counting down.
TGGCCATCTCCACAAATGGACTTTTCAGAATCCTTGGGTGGCACCGTAGTCGGAAACCAATTCTGGTTATCGCTTCTCGGCCTTTTGGCTAAGATCAAGTGTAGTATCTGTTCTTATCAGTTTAATATCTGATACGTCCCCTATCTGGGGACCATATATTAAATGGATTTTTAGAACAGGGAGATGGAAAAAGAGCTTGCTCTGTCCACTCCACGCATTGACCTGGTATTGCAGTATCTCCAGGACCGGTGCACCCCTTCTTTAATGCAGTTTCTAAAATCAGAAAGAATTGAATTCAATGCTTTTTGTTCATTTTGCTTGTTTGTCGGATTTTGGGATGGACTCTTTGGCTTTGCTTTTCTTCTCCTCATTGGATTTTTCATGTTAAAAGTTGCAGAAGCCAGATGACAAGCTCATTTTGGTTCAACTTCAGCAACTGTGCATTGCATTGCCATGTAATGTAATGTAATGCAATGCTATCTATCTAGCTCTCCCTCTATACTTCCTTTTGGATAAACAGACATATTAGGCAAGCATTTTGGAGCTTTCACCTAAATAACTACAGGTGGTGAGATAAGCTGCACAATATAATTGACCTTTCAGTATATTGTTGCACACACACCATCTATTTAGCAAATGCCCTTGTTATCAACAGCAGCCTTTTAAACTCACCTGAGCTAACAGGTATGTGAGCTGGTTACTCTGCTGCGCTTAAAATTTCTTTTTTGGTTTGCTACAATGCCTTTTCTGAAACGTTGTCTCCCTCTGCTGGAACACTGACTTCTTTCATTTAATGCCTGCAGACTATAAAAGAGAAACCAACCCAAAAAGTTTGGTTGATTAGTCTGTGGCATTCTTTTAAACTGTTGCTTATGGCGGTCTCTGTGAGCTTCTCAGTGACATTCAGCCATCCAGGTATCCCGCCTGCAGTAGACGGAATGTGGCAATGGAACGCTGGCTGCGCGTGTCATAATAGGCTCTGAGCCTTTATATACCTGCGCACAGCAGCAGCCACCTTCAGTCTGCTGCTGGACAGCCAGCAGCAGCAGCAGCAGGAGAGGTAATTAATCAGCAACCCTCCTGCTAAGGGTAGACAGCTGCTCGTTCCACCCCCCCGCCTTAATTGGTTCTCCTCCCTTCCAACGGTGTTGAGGCGGGTGGGAACAGCCGGGGGTTGAGGGTACTGTGCTAAAAGAGGTGGAGTTATGCAGATCTAAAACGCGTGGATTGCAGCAGCAGCAAGCCGAAAAGTGCAGGCATGTGAGGGATCTAGAGGTTGACAGCATGTCTTCTTAACGGGAGTCCAGGTGGCCATCTCCACAAATGGACTTTTCAGAATCCTTGGGTGGCACCGTAGTCGGAAACCAATTCTGGTTATCGCTTCTCGGCCTTTTGGCTAAGATCAAGTGTAGTATCTGTTCTTATCAGTTTAATATCTGATACGTCCCCTATCTTGGGACTATATATTAAATGGATTTTTAGAACAGGGAGATGGAAAAAGAGCTTGCTCTGTCCACTCCACGCATTGACCTGGTATTGCAGTATCTCCAGGACCGGTGCACCCCTTCTTTAATGCAGTTTCTAAAATCAGAAAGAATTGAATTCAATGCTTTTTGTTCATTTTGCTTGTTTGTCGGATTTTGGGATGGACTCTTTGGCTTTGCTTTTCTTCTCCTCATTGGATTTTTCATGTTAAAAGTTGCAGAAGCCAGATGACAAGCTCATTTTGGTTCAACTTCAGCAACTGTGCATTGCATTGCCATGTAATGTAATGTAATGCAATGCTATCTATCTAGCTCTCCCTCTATACTTCCTTTTGGATAAACAGACATATTAGGCAAGCATTTTGGAGCTTTCACCTAAATAACTACAGGTGGTGAGATAAGCTGCACAATATAATTGACCTTTCAGTATATTGTTGCACACACACCATCTATTTAGCAAATGCCCTTGTTATCAACAGCAGCCTTTTAAACTCACCTGAGCTAACAGGTATGTGAGCTGGTTACTCTGCTGCGCTTAAAATTTCTTTTTTGGTTTGCTACAATGCCTTTTCTGAAACGTTGTCTCCCTCTGCTGGAACACTGACTTCTTTCATTTAATGCCTGCAGAATATAAAAGAGAAACCAACCCAAAAAGTTTGGTTGATTAGTCTGTGGCATTCTTTTAAACTGTTGCTTATGGCGGTCTCTGTGAGCTTCTCAGTGACATTCAGCCATCCAGGTATCCCGCCTGCAGTAGACGGAATGTGGCAATGGAACGCTGGCTGCGCGTGTCATAATAGGCTCTGAGCCTTTATATACCTGCGCACAGCAGCAGCCACCTTCAGTCTGCTGCTGGACAGCCAGCAGCAGCAGCAGCAGGAGAGGTAATTAATCAGCAACCCTCCTGCTAAGGGTAGATGTAGCACCCTGAGGATTCGGCTGCTACAGGGGTATTGCACCTCAACCCAGAGGTGTGATATTCCACTCCCGGGTAAGGATGGAGTGTGGAACTGAGCTCGGTAGGCTGCATGCACTACACACATCCCATTTCCGAGGGGCAGGCCGACGGTACTCCCACTTAGAAATGTGCAGGTACGACCGTGTCTGTCCCTGGCTGGAGTGGGAGGGGGGTGGAACATCCCAAGTAGTGTAGGGGCAGATAGGGGGAGCAGCCTGGGTAAAGTTAGGAGCTCATTGGGTGCTGGTCACCTGAGCTCGCACATAGAGGGATATATAAGGTGGGCACCAACTAAGATCAGGGTCAGTTGCAGAGAGTCAGCAAGCAGAGGAGAAGAGCGGCCCAGAGTGAGAGAGGAGAGAAGAGAAAGAAAGACCCAGAGGGGGAGCAAGAAAGGACTCTAAGAACCCACATTCAATCCCCGGGTGAAGAGTCGGCACAGGGTACCGGATCCCAAACTGGTGGGGGCAAAAGCACACCCTAGCCAGACACCGGAGGCCGTGGGCAGCATCTGCCACGGCCACCCATCACATCCACCCCGAAGGCAGACCACGTGGAGGGTCAGGGAACCCAAGGCCAAGGGTCTCCCAACAGAAGGCCCGAGGGAGCTGGACCTAGGTGGATCCCTGGTGGGGACGGCCAGAGGAAAGGACAGAAGGAGAGCTCAGGGTCACGCTCCGGACTTACTTGGGGGTTGGCCGAGTCCAGGACCTGGTGGACGCAGCACGGCTCGGGTGGTCACTTGAAGCTGGAGTGACCGGAACATCAGCAGTGAGTAAATACCCTAAACTGCATAACCCGACTCTGTCTCATCTATGCTGCACCATCACAACCCCCATCCTCTGCACCTGATCCCCCTGAGGCTATACCCCTCCCGTTGGGGGTTATCCTATCAAGCTGCACCAACACCATCAGCCTCAGTGGACCCTGCTGCAGCGGCGGCCGTAGTGACCGCAATCCAACGGGTGGCGTAGTCGACACAAAGAACTTAATAACATCTGTAGGACTGCCACATACAACTGAGCTTGACACCCTGGGCACGGACCGGGTCACAGCCACTCGGCGACTACAACTCCCATCTGATCCGGCTCCGGGTATTCCCCCTAAAGAATATGGCCCAGGGGGTGCGTCAACTTTGGCGTAGTCGGCAGGATTACGTGCCCGCAACACCCGGGTACTGCGTGCCTGAAGAAAAGTGCAAGTTTACCTCAGAAAGAAGTCTCCTGCCGGTTCCGGAGGGTCCCCGCCATCGGACCCCATCACCAGTCGATTCCCGCCGGTTGTCCGCCATTAACAGCTTTTTCCCGCCATCTGCAGAGTTTCCCGCCACTGGGAAGCGGTTCCCGCCATTTCCAAGGATTTCCCGCCTTGGCAGAGCGGACGCCATTATGGGCGTGCCAGAAGATGGTAAGAGGCCGCCTCCCATCGTGGGCCGGGACCGAAAATGGCGCCAAAAGTGGAAACCGCCCCCACCAACAGAGACTGTGATGCTGGAGGTGTCGGTCAGCGTGAAAGAACAGCCCCTGGAGCTGACAGTCACCAAGTTGCCCCGGGACCGCCCTCGAGGTGGGAGGAGACGAAAGAAAAGAACGAAGATGGGTGCTGCCTGGAGGAGTCTGGAGCGAGCGCACCCGGAGGCAAGAAGCCTGGAGAAGAGTATCGGAGGAGCTTACCCGGAGATGGCGAGAAAGCAGAGCAGCACCGGCCCGTTGGCCAGGAGCCTGCTAGAAACGGAGGAAGGAGAGCAGAGCAGCACCGGCCCGCTGGCCAGGAGCCTGCTGGAAGAAGAGCAGAGCAGCACCGACCCGTTGGTCAGGAGCCTGCTGGAAACTACGACCCCACTAGGCCTAGTGGAGGTACCAGCACAGCTCCCCCGAGACCAGGAGTGTGCACAGACTGCCCTGGAGGGCCTCGCAAGTAGGATGGCCCGGGTACAGCGAGAGACATTGGCGGAGTGGAGCCGAGAGATGGCCCAGCAAACCAAGACCCGGAGCACGCCAACCAAGACGAGGAGACAGACCGCCTCTGAGGATGGCGCGGGAGGACCGAAGGCCGGAGACGGCGCCAAGAAGGGAGCCGAACGAGTGGAGGCAGGTAAAGGGGACGCCTATACCCCAAACCTGGAAACCGCGTACCTGCCCCAGCTCCCCGTCGCAGAGCCCGAAGTCTATCCTGCCGTGCCCGTAACCGCCACGCCACCGCTGCAGACTAGGCCTCAACCGGAAGCCGCCGACGCGACCCCTGTGACGTCACACGCCTCGACCCCGAGCGTGACCAAGCAGGAAATACCACCAGCCTGGTCGCAAGGCCTAGTACCCCCGGGCACCGCATTACCAACAGCGCCCCCTACCTCCGCGGAGCCCCCGGCCTGGTCGCAGGGCCAAGTAGCCCAGGGCGCCGCCGTCCTAACGGTGCCCTTCACCTTCCAGATACCCCAGGCCTGGCCGCAAGGCCTGGGCAACCCGGGCGCCAACACCACCGCGCCCATAAGACCAAGAGTGCCGCATCTGGGAGAGGACCTGTTTACCCAACACACGTGCCCGGATGGGCAGCCTTTCATCTGGCCCCAGGAATATCATGAACTGGAGCGGCAGAGGAAGGCTGGGGCCATGTGTGCACCCCTGATCCCGGCTCCAAAGCCCGTAAAGAGGATCTCGCCCCCGCTAGAAGAGGCCCAATTTGAGTGGGACCCCACCGGAGAAGATCTCATGGGGTTCACTCAAGAGACCCGGGCAGCTGCAGCAGAGCGTGCTGAGTGCTGCCGCCAGCAGCTCGAGGAGTTTGCAAGGGAGCGGAGAGAGAGGCGGGTCCGGGAACAACAGGCCCAAATAAGGAGCGCCGAGCAGAAGAGCCGGACCAGGAGGAGTCCCCGTGCAGCTCATGGTCCCCCTTCCACCGGGACTGTGATCAAGTTTAACATGCAGCACGGGTGGGGCTTCATCAGAGACCATCACACCCCCGGCGACGTCTTTGTCACGCGCAGAGACGTGGAGTCCCATCTGCCGGAGGGGCACAGAGGTCGTGACCTTTATATCGGGGACGAGGTCACCTTTACCCGGCACAAGTGTGCCAAAGGACCTTACGCCCTCCATGTGCATTGCCTGACAGAAGAGGAGCTGCGGTGTGAGGAGGAAGAGCAAGAGGACCCGGACGGGTCTGAAGCTAAAGGTAACCCCAAAGAAAGAGCAGGAGGAAGACGTCGTTAAGTACGGCAGAGCAGGTGCTGTAAATAGTTACCCGACCGGGGTACCTAGAAACTGTTAATGCAAATATAGTCCCCGTTGGGACCAGCAAGAGTAGACTGTTAACCCGTGTGTTCCCTATCCCCACTGACCGAGGACTGAAAGCGGTCATCCCTTCCCTTTACCTGGCCGAGGACTGAGAGCGGCCACACTACCCCTGTACATAGTTGCGCTTCCTAAGGCGCCCCTACTGGTTTTACCGTAAAACCACCTTTGAGAAAAGGAACTGTCGCATTTTGCCCGGTCAACAGTTGCACAGTGACCGGAGGAGGAGGAGAGCCGACGAGAATGTTTTATATAAAAAGTTTTATTGATGCGCTGATTTATATGATGTTTTATATGTTTTATATGTTTATGTTTATGAAAAAAAAAAATTGTATGTTTGGATGTTTTTGTCTTACAGCCCGAGGACGTGCTGTGATTTACCAGGGGGGAATGTAGCACCCTGAGGATTCGGCTGCTACAGGGGTATTGCACCTCAACCCAGAGGTGTGATATTCCACTCCCGGGTAAGGATGGAGTGTGGAACTGAGCTCGGTAGGCTGCATGCACTACACACATCCCATTTCCGAGGGGCAGGCCGATGGTACTCCCACTTAGAAATGTGCAGGTACGACCGTGTCTGTCCCTGGCTGGAGTGGGAGGGGGGTGGAACATCCCAAGTAGTGTAGGGGCAGATAGGGGGAGCAGCCTGGGTAAAGTTAGGAGCTCATTGGGTGCTGGTCACCTGAGCTCGCACATAGAGTGATATATAAGGTGGGCACCAACTAAGATCAGGGTCAGTTGCAGAGAGTCAGCAAGCAGAGGAGAAGAGCGGCCCAGAGTGAGAGAGGAGAGAAGAGAAAGAAAGACCCAGAGGGGGAGCAAGAAAGGACTCTAAGAACCCACATTCAATCCCCGGGTGAAGAGTCGGCACAGGGTACCGGATCCCAAACTGGTGGGGGGCAAAAGCACACCCTAGCCAGAGACCGGAGGCCATGGGCAGCATCTGCCACGGCCACCCATCACATCCACCCCGAAGGCAGACCACGTGGAGGGTCAGGGAACCCAAGGCCAAGGGTCTCCCAACAGAAGGCCCGAGGGAGCTGGACCTAGGTGGATCCCTGGTGGGGACGGCCAGAGGAAAGGACAGAAGGAGAGCTCAGGGTCACGCTCCGGACTTACTTGGGGGTTGGCCGAGTCCAGGACCTGGTGGACGCAGCACGGCTCGGGTGGTCACTTGAAGCTGGAGTGACCGGAACATCAGCAGTGAGTAAATACCCTAAACTGCATAACCCGACTCTGTCTCATCTATGCTGCACCATCACAACCCCCATCCTCTGCACCTGATCCCCCTGAGGCTATACCCCTCCCGTTGGGGGTTATCCTATCAAGCTGCACCAACACCATCAGCCTCAGTGGACCCTGCTGCAGCGGCGGCCGTAGTGACCGCAATCCAACGGGTGGCGTAGTCGACACAAAGAACTTAATAACATCTGTAGGACTGCCACATACAACTGAGCTTGACACCCTGGGCACGGACCGGGTCACAGCCACTCGGCGACTACAACTCCCATCTGATCCGGCTCCGGGTATTCCCCCTAAAGAATATGGCCCAGGGGGTGCGTCATAGACAGCTGCTCGTTCCACCCCCCCCCCGCCTTAATTGGTTCTCCTCCCTTCCAACGGTGTTGAGGCGGGTGGGAACAGCCGGGGGTTGAGGGTACTGTGCTAAAAGAGGTGGAGTTATGCAGATCTAAAACGCGTGGATTGCAGCAGCAGCAAGCCGAAAAGTGCAGGCATGTGAGGGATCTAGAGGTTGACAGCATGTCTTCTTAACGGGAGTCCAGGTGGCCATCTCCACAAATGGACTTTTCAGAATCCTTGGGTGGCACCGTAGTCGGAAACCAATTCTGGTTATCGCTTCTCGGCCTTTTGGCTAAGATCAAGTGTAGTATCTGTTCTTATCAGTTTAATATCTGATACGTCCCCTATCTGGGGACCATATATTAAATGGATTTTTAGAACAGGGAGATGGAAAAAGAGCTTGCTCTGTCCACTCCACGCATTGACCTGGTATTGCAGTATCTCCAGGACCGGTGCACCCCTTCTTTAATGCAGTTTCTAAAATCAGAAAGAATTGAATTCAATGCTTTTTGTTCATTTTGCTTGTTTGTCGGATTTTGGGATGGACTCTTTGGCTTTGCTTTTCTTCTCCTCATTGGATTTTTCATGTTAAAAGTTGCAGAAGCCAGATGACAAGCTCATTTTGGTTCAACTTCAGCAACTGTGCATTGCATTGCCATGTAATGTAATGTAATGCAATGCTATCTATCTAGCTCTCCCTCTATACTTCCTTTTGGATAAACAGACATATTAGGCAAGCATTTTGGAGCTTTCACCTAAATAACTACAGGTGGTGAGATAAGCTGCACAATATAATTGACCTTTCAGTATATTGTTGCACACACACCATCTATTTAGCAAATGCCCTTGTTATCAACAGCAGCCTTTTAAACTCACCTGAGCTAACAGGTATGTGAGCTGGTTACTCTGCTGCGCTTAAAATTTCTTTTTTGGTTTGCTACAATGCCTTTTCTGAAACGTTGTCTCCTCTGCTGGAACACTGACTTCTTTCATTTAATGCCTGCAGACTATAAAAGAGAAACCAACCCAAAAAGTTTGGTTGATTAGTCTGTGGCATTCTTTTAAACTGTTGCTTATGGTGGTCTCTGTGAGCTTCTCAGTGACATTCAGCCATCCAGGTATCCCGCCTGCAGTAGACGGAATGTGGCAATGGAACGCTGGCTGCGCGTGTCATAATAGGCTCTGAGCCTTTATATACCTGCGCACAGCAGCAGCCACCTTCAGTCTGCTGCTGGACAGCCAGCAGCAGCAGCAGCAGGAGAGGTAATTAATCAGCAACCCTCCTGCTAAGGGTAGACAGCTGCTCGTTCCACCCCCCCCCCGCCTTAATTGGTTCTCCTCCCTTCCAACGGTGTTGAGGCGGGTGGGAACAGCCGGGGGTTGAGGGTACTGTGCTAAAAGAGGTGGAGTTATGCAGATCTAAAACGCGTGGATTGCAGCAGCAGCAAGCCGAAAAGTGCAGGCATGTGAGGGATCTAGAGGTTGACAGCATGTCTTCTTAACGGGAGTCCAGGTGGCCATCTCCACAAATGGACTTTTCAGAATCCTTCGGTGGCACCGTAGTCGGAAACCAATTCTGGTTATCGCTTCTCGGCCTTTTGGCTAAGATCAAGTGTAGTATCTGTTCTTATCAGTTTAATATCTGATACGTCCCCTATCTGGGGACCATATATTAAATGGATTTTTAGAACAGGGAGATGGAAAAAGAGCTTGCTCTGTCCACTCCACGCATTGACCTGGTATTGCAGTATCTCCAGGACCGGTGCACCCCTTCTTTAATGCAGTTTCTAAAATCAGAAAGAATTGAATTCAATGCTTTTTGTTCAATTTGCTTGTTTGTCGGATTTTGGGATGGACTCTTTGGCTTTGCTTTTCTTCTCCTCATTGGATTTTTCATGTTAAAAGTTGCAGAAGCCAGATGACAAGCTCATTTTGGTTCAACTTCAGCAACTGTGCATTGCATTGCCATGTAATGTAATGTAATGCAATGCTATCTATCTAGCTCTCCCTCTATACTTCCTTTTGGATAAACAGACATATTAGGCAAGCATTTTGGAGCTTTCACCTAAATAACTACAGGTGGTGAGATAAGCTGCACAATATAATTGACCTTTCAGTATATTGTTGCACACACACCATCTATTTAGCAAATGCCCTTGTTATCAACAGCAGCCTTTTAAACTCACCTGAGCTAACAGGTATGTGAGCTGGTTACTCTGCTGCGCTTAAAATTTCTTTTTTGGTTTGCTACAATGCCTTTTCTGAAACGTTGTCTCCCTCTGCTGGAACACTGACTTCTTTCATTTAATGCCTGCAGACTATAAAAGAGAAACCAACCCAAAAAGTTTGGTTGATTAGTCTGTGGCATTCTTTTAAACTGTTGCTTATTGCGGTCTCTGTGAGCTTCTCAGTGACATTCAGCCATCCAGGTATCCCGCCTGCAGTAGACGGAATGTGGCAATGGAACGCTGGCTGCGCGTGTCATAATAGGCTCTGAGCCTTTATATACCTGCGCACAGCAGCAGCCACCTTCAGTCTGCTGCTGGACAGCCAGCAGCAGCAGCAGCAGGAGAGGTAATTAATCAGCAACCCTCCTGCTAAGGGTAGACAGCTGCTCGTTCCACCCCCCCCCCCCGCCTTAATTGGTTCTCCTCCCTTCCAACGGTGTTGAGGCGGGTGGGAACAGCCGGGGGTTGAGGGTACTGTGCTAAAAGAGGTGGAGTTATGCAGATCTAAAACGCGTGGATTGCAGCAGCAGCAAGCCGAAAAGTGCAGGCATGTGAGGGATCTAGAGGTTGACAGCATGTCTTCTTAACGGGAGTCCAGGTGGCCATCTCCACAAATGGACTTTTCAGAATCCTTGGGTGGCACCGTAGTCGGAAACCAATTCTGGTTATCGCTTCTCGGCCTTTTGGCTAAGATCAAGTGTAGTATCTGTTCTTATCAGTTTAATATCTGATACGTCCCCTATCTGGGGACCATATATTAAATGGATTTTTAGAACAGGGAGATGGAAAAAGAGCTTGCTCTGTCCACTCCACGCATTGACCTGGTATTGCAGTATCTCCAGGACCGGTGCACCCCTTCTTTAATGCAGTTTCTAAAATCAGAAAGAATTGAATTCAATGCTTTTTGTTCATTTTGCTTGTTTGTCGGATTTTGGGATGGACTCTTTGGCTTTGCTTTTCTTCTCCTCATTGGATTTTTCATGTTAAAAGTTGCAGAAGCCAGATGACAAGCTCATTTTGGTTCAACTTCAGCAACTGTGCATTGCATTGCCATGTAATGTAATGTAATGCAATGCTATCTATCTAGCTCTCCCTCTATACTTCCTTTTGGATAAACAGACATATTAGGCAAGCATTTTGGAGCTTTCACCTAAATAACTACAGGTGGTGAGATAAGCTGCACAATATAATTGACCTTTCAGTATATTGTTGCACACACACCATCCATTTATCAAATGCCCTTGTTATCAACAGCAGCCTTTTAAACTCACCTGAGCTAACAGGTATGTGAGCTGGTTACTCTTCTGCGCTTAAAATTTCTTTTTTGGTTTGCTACAATGCCTTTTCTGAAACGTTGTCTCCCTCTGCTGGAACACTGACTTCTTTCATTTAATGCCTGCAGACTATAAAAGAGAAACCAACCCAAAAAGTTTGGTTGATTAGTCTGTGGCATTCTTTTAAACTGTTGCTTATGGCGGTCTCTGTGAGCTTCTCAGTGACATTCAGCCATCCAGGTATCCCGCCTGCAGTAGACGGAATGTGGCAATGGAACGCTGGCTGCGCGTGTCATAATAGGCTCTGAGCCTTTATATACCTGCGCACAGCAGCAGCCACCTTCAGTCTGCTGCTGGACAGCCAGCAGCAGCAGCAGCAGGAGAGGTAATTAATCAGCAACCCTCCTGCTAAGGGTAGACAGCTGCTCGTTCCACCCCCCCCCCCGCCTTAATTGGTTCTCCTCCCTTCCAACGGTGTTGAGGCGGGTGGGAACAGCCGGGGGTTGAGGGTACTGTGCTAAAAGAGGTGGAGTTATGCAGATCTAAAACGCGTGGATTGCAGCAGCAGCAAGCCGAAAAGTGCAGGCATGTGAGGGATCTAGAGGTTGACAGCATGTCTTCTTAACGGGAGTCCAGGTGGCCATCTCCACAAATGGACTTTTCAGAATCCTTGGGTGGCACCGTAGTCGGAAACCAATTCTGGTTATCGCTTCTCGGCCTTTTGGCTAAGATCAAGTGTAGTATCTGTTCTTATCAGTTTAATATCTGATACGTCCCCTATCTGGGGACCATATATTAAATGGATTTTTAGAACAGGGAGATGGAAAAAGAGCTTGCTCTGTCCACTCCACGCATTGACCTGGTATTGCAGTATCTCCAGGACCGGTGCACCCCTTCTTTAATGCAGTTTCTAAAATCAGAAAGAATTGAATTCAATGCTTTTTGTTCATTTTGCTTGTTTGTCGGATTTTGGGATGGACTCTTTGGCTTTGCTTTTCTTCTCCTCATTGGATTTTTCATGTTAAAAGTTGCAGAAGCCAGATGACAAGCTCATTTTGGTTCAACTTCAGCAACTGTGCATTGCATTGCCATGTAATGTAATGTAATGCAATGCTATCTATCTAGCTCTCCCTCTATACTTCCTTTTGGATAAACAGACATATTAGGCAAGCATTTTGGAGCTTTCACCTAAATAACTACAGGTGGTGAGATAAGCTGCACAATATAATTGACCTTTCAGTATATTGTTGCACACACACCATCTATTTAGCAAATGCCCTTGTTATCAACAGCAGCCTTTTAAACTCACCTGAGCTAACAGGTATGTGAGCTGGTTACTCTGCTGCGCTTAAAATTTCTTTTTTGGTTTGCTACAATGCCTTTTCTGAAACGTTGTCTCCCTCTGCTGGAACACTGACTTCTTTCATTTAATGCCTGCAGACTATAAAAGAGAAACCAACCCAAAAAGTTTGGTTGATTAGTCTGTGGCATTCTTTTAAACTGTTGCTTATGGCGGTCTCTGTGAGCTTCTCAGTGACATTCAGCCATCCAGGTATCCCGCCTGCAGTAGACGGAATGTGGCAATGGAACGCTGGCTGCGCGTGTCATAATAGGCTCTGAGCCTTTATATACCTGCGCACAGCAGCAGCCACCTTCAGTCTGCTGCTGGACAGCCAGCAGCAGCAGCAGCAGGAGAGGTAATTAATCAGCAACCCTCCTGCTAAGGGTAGACAGCTGCTCGTTCCACCCCCCCCCCCGCCTTAATTGGTTCTCCTCCCTTCCAACGGTGTTGAGGCGGGTGGGAACAGACGGGGGTTGAGGGTACTGTGCTAAAAGAGGTGGAGTTATGCAGATCTAAAACGCGTGGATTGCAGCAGCAGCAAGCCGAAAAGTGCAGGCATGTGAGGGATCTAGAGGTTGACAGCATGTCTTCTTAACGGGAGTCCAGGTGGCCATCTCCACAAATGGACTTTTCAGAATCCTTGGGTGGCACCGTAGTCGGAAACCAATTCTGGTTATCGCTTCTCGGCCTTTTGGCTAAGATCAAGTGTAGTATCTGTTCTTATCAGTTTAATATCTGATACGTCCCCTATCTGGGGACCATATATTAAATGGATTTTTAGAACAGGGAGATGGAAAAAGAGCTTGCTCTGTCCACTCCACGCATTGACCTGGTATTGCAGTATCTCCAGGACCGGTGCACCCCTTCTTTAATGCAGTTTCTAAAATCAGAAAGAATTGAATTCAATGCTTTTTGTTCATTTTGCTTGTTTGTCGGATTTTGGGATGGACTCCTTGGCTTTGGTTTTCTTCTCCTCATTGGATTTTTCATGTTAAAAGTTGCAGAAGCCAAATGACAAGCTCATTTTGGTTCAACTTCAGCAACTGTGCATTGCATTGCCATGTAATGTAATGTAATGCAATGCTATCTATCTAGCTCTCCCTCTATACTTCCTTTTGGATAAACAGACATATTAGGCAAGCATTTTGGAGCTTTCACCTAAATAACTACAGGTGGTGAGATAAGCTGCACAATATAATTGACCTTTCAGTATATTGTTGCACACACACCATCTATTTAGCAAATGCCCTTGTTATCAACAGCAGCCTTTTAAACTCACCTGAGCTAACAGGTATGTGAGCTGGTTACTCTGCTGCGCTTAAAATTTCTTTTTTGGTTTGCTACAATGCCTTTTCTGAAACGTTGTCTCCCTCTGCTGGAACACTGACTTCTTTCATTTAATGCCTGCAGACTATAAAAGAGAAACCAACCCAAAAAGTTTGGTTGATTAGTCTGTGGCATTCTTTTAAACTGTTGCTTATGGCGGTCTCTGTGAGCTTCTCAGTGACATTCAGCCATCCAGGTATCCCGCCTGCAGTAGACGGAATGTGGCAATGGAACGCTGGCTGCGCGTGTCATAATAGGCTCTGAGCCTTTATATACCTGCGCACAGCAGCAGCCACCTTCAGTCTGCTGCTGGACAGCCAGCAGCAGCAGCAGCAGGAGAGGTAATTAATCAGCAACCCTCCTGCTAAGGGTAGACAGCTGCTCGTTCCACCCCCCCCCCCGCCTTAATTGGTTCTCCTCCCTTCCAACGGTGTTGAGGCGGGTGGGAACAGCCGGGGGTTGAGGGTAATGTGCTAAAAGAGGTGGAGTTATGCAGATCTAAAACGCGTGGATTGCAGCAGCAGCAAGCCGAAAAGTGCAGGCATGTGAGGGATCTAGAGGTTGACAGCATGTCTTCTTAACGGGAGTCCAGGTGGCCATCTCCACAAATGGACTTTTCAGAATCCTTGGGTGGCACCGTAGTCGGAAACCAATTCTGGTTATCGCTTCTCGGCCTTTTGGCTAAGATCAAGTGTAGTATCTGTTCTTATCAGTTTAATATCTGATACGTCCCCTATCTGGGGACCATATATTAAATGGATTTTTAGAACAGGGAGATGGAAAAAGAGCTTGCTCTGTCCACTCCACGCATTGACCTGGTATTGCAGTATCTCCAGGACCGGTGCACCCCTTCTTTAATGCAGTTTCTAAAATCAGAAAGAATTGAATTCAATGCTTTTTGTTCATTTTGCTTGTTTGTCGGATTTTGGGATGGACTCTTTGGCTTTGCTTTTCTTCTCCTCATTGGATTTTTCATGTTAAAAGTTGCAGAAGCCAGATGACAAGCTCATTTTGGTTCAACTTCAGCAACTGTGCATTGCATTGCCATGTAATGTAATGTAATGCAATGCTATCTATCTAGCTCTCCCTCTATACTTCCTTTTGGATAAACAGACATATTAGGCAAGCATTTTGGAGCTTTCACCTAAATAACTACAGGTGGTGAGATAAGCTGCACAATATAATTGACCTTTCAGTATATTGTTGCACACACACCATCTATTTAGCAAATGCCCTTGTTATCAACAGCAGCCTTTTAAACTCACCTGAGCTAACAGGTATGTGAGCTGGTTACTCTGCTGCGCTTAAAATTTCTTTTTTGGTTTGCTACAATGCCTTTTCTGAAACGTTGTCTCCCTCTGCTGGAACACTGACTTCTTTCATTTAATGCCTGCAGACTATAAAAGAGAAACCAACCCAAAAAGTTTGGTTGATTAGTCTGTGGCATTCTTTTAAACTGTTGCTTATGGCGGTCTCTGTGAGCTTCTCAGTGACATTCAGCCATCCAGGTATCCCGCCTGCAGTAGACGGAATGTGGCAATGGAACGCTGGCTGCGCGTGTCATAATAGGCTCTGAGCCTTTATATACCTGCGCACAGCAGCAGCCACCTTCAGTCTGCTGCTGGACAGCCAGCAGCAGCAGCAGCAGGAGAGGTAATTAATCAGCAACCCTCCTGCTAAGGGTAGACAGCTGCTCGTTCCACCCCCCCCCCGCCTTAATTGGTTCTCCTCCCTTCCAACGGTGTTGAGGCGGGTGGGAACAGCCGGGGGTTGAGGGTAATGTGCTAAAAGAGGTGGAGTTATGCAGATCTAAAACGCGTGGATTGCAGCAGCAGCAAGCCGAAAAGTGCAGGCATGTGAGGGATCTAGAGGTTGACAGCATGTCTTCTTAACGGGAGTCCAGGTGGCCATCTCCACAAATGGACTTTTCAGAATCCTTGGGTGGCACCGTAGTCGGAAAGCAATTCTGGTTATCACTTCTCGGCCATTTGGCTAAGATCAAGTGTAGTATCTGTTCTTAGCAGTTTAATATCTGATACGTCCCCTATCTGGGGACCCTATATTAAATGGATTTTTAGAACAGGGAGATGGAAAAAGAGCTTGCTCTGTCCACTCCACGCATTGACCTGGTATTGCAGTATCTCCAGGACCGGTGCACCCCTTCTTTAATGCAGTTTCTAAAATCAGAAAGAATTGAATTCAATGCTTTTTGTTCATTTTGCTTGTTTTTCGGATTTTGGGATGGACTCTTTGGCTTTGCTTTTCTTCTCCTCATTGGATTTTTCATGTTAAAAGTTGCAGAAGCCAGATGACAAGCTCATTTTGGTTCAACTTCAGCAACTGTGCATTGCATTGCCATGTAATGTAATGTAATGCAATGCTATCTATCTAGCTCTCCCTCTATACTTCCTTTTGGATAAACAGACATATTAGGCAAGCATTTTGGAGCTTTCACCTAAATAACTACAGGTGGTGAGATAAGCTGCACAATATAATTGACCTTTCAGTATATTGTTGCACACACACCATCTATTTAGCAAATGCCCTTGTTATCAACAGCAGCCTTTTAAACTCACCTGAGCTAACAGGTATGTGAGCTGGTTACTCTGCTGCGCTTAAAATTTCTTTTTTGGTTTGCTACAATGCCTTTTCTGAAACGTTGTCTCCCTCTGCTGGAACACTGACTTCTTTCATTCAATGCCTGCAGACTATAAAAGAGAAACCAACCCAAAAAGTTTGGTTGATTAGTCTGTGGCATTCTTTTAAACTGTTGCTTATGGCGGTCTCTGTGAGCTTCTCAGTGACATTCAGCCATCCAGGTATCCCGCCTGCAGTAGACGGAATGTGGCAATGGAACGCTGGCTGCGCGTGTCATAATAGGCTCTGAGCCTTTATATACCTGCGCACAGCAGCAGCCACCTTCAGTCTGCTGCTGGACAGCCAGCAGCAGCAGCAGCAGGAGAGGTAATTAATCAGCAACCCTCCTGCTAAGGGTAGACAGCTGCTCGTTCCACCCCCCCCCGCCTTAATTGGTTCTCCTCCCTTCCAACGGTGTTGAGGCGGGTGGGAACAGCCGGGGGTTGAGGGTACTGTGCTAAAAGAGGTGGAGTTATGCAGATCTAAAACGCGTGGATTGCAGCAGCAGCAAGCCGAAAAGTGCAGGCATGTGAGGGATCTAGAGGTTGACAGCATGTCTTCTTAACGGGAGTCCAGGTGGCCATCTCCACAAATGGACTTTTCAGAATCCTTGGGTGGCACCGTAGTCGGAAACCAATTCTGGTTATCGCTTCTCGGCCTTTTGGCTAAGATCAAGTGTAGTATCTGTTCTTATCAGTTTAATATCTGATACGTCCCCTATCTGGGGACCATATATTAAATGGATTTTTAGAACAGGGAGATGGAAAAAGAGCTTGCTCTGTCCACTCCACGCATTGACCTGGTATTGCAGTATCTCCAGGACCGGTGCACCCCTTCTTTAATGCAGTTTCTAAAATCAGAAAGAATTGAATTCAATGCTTTTTGTTCATTTTGCTTGTTTGTCGGAATTTGGGATGGACTCTTTGGCTTTGCTTTTCTTCTCCTCATTGGATTTTTCATGTTAAAAGTTGCAGAAGCCAGATGACAAGCTCATTTTGGTTCAACTTCAGCAACTGTGCATTGCATTGCCATGTAATGTAATGTAATGCAATGCTATCTATCTAGCTCTCCCTCTATACTTCCTTTTGGATAAACAGACATATTAGGCAAGCATTTTGGAGCTTTCACCTAAATAACTACAGGTGGTGAGATAAGCTGCACAATATAATTGACCTTTCAGTATATTGTTGCACACACACCATCTATTTAGCAAATGCCCTTGTTATCAACAGCAGCCTTTTAAACTCACCTGAGCTAACAGGTATGTGAGCTGGTTACTCTGCTGCGCTTAAAATTTCTTTTTTGATTTGCTACAATGCCTTTTCTGAAACGTTGTCTCCCTCTGCTGGAACACTGACTTCTTTCATTTAATGCCTGCAGACTATAAAAGAGAAACCAACCTAAAAAGTTTGGTTGATTAGTCTGTGGCATTCTTTTAAACTGTTGCTTATGGCGGTCTCTGTGAGCTTCTCAGTGACATTCAGCCATCCAGGTATCCCGCCTGCAGTAGACGGAATGTGGCAATGGAACGCTGGCTGCGCGTGTCATAATAGGCTCTGAGCCTTTATATACCTGCGCACAGCAGCAGCCACCTTCAGTCTGCTGCTGGACAGCCAGCAGCAGCAGCAGCAGGAGAGGTAATTAATCAGCAACCCTCCTGCTAAGGGTAGACAGCTGCTCGTTCCACCCCCCCCCCGCCTTAATTGGTTCTCCTCCCTTCCAACGGTGTTGAGGCGGGTGGGAACAGCCGGGGGTTGAGGGTACTGTGCTAAAAGAGGTGGAGTTATGCAGATCTAAAACGCGTGGATTGCAGCAGCAGCAAGCCGAAAAGTGCAGGCATGTGAGGGATCTAGAGGTTGACAGCATGTCTTCTTAACGGGAGTCCAGGTGGCCATCTCCACAAATGGACTTTTCAGAATCCTTGGGTGGCACCGTAGTCGGAAACCAATTCTGGTTATCGCTTCTCGGCCTTTTGGCTAAGATCAAGTGTAGTATCTGTTCTTATCAGTTTAATATCTGATACGTCCCCTATCTGGGGACCATATATTAAATGGATTTTTAGAACAGGGAGATGGAAAAAGAGCTTGCTCTGTCCACTCCACGCATTGACCTGGTATTGCAGTATCTCCAGGACCGGTGCACCCCTTCTTTAATGCAGTTTCTAAAATCAGAAAGAATTGAATTCAATGCTTTTTGTTCATTTTGCTTGTTTGTCGGATTTTGGGATGGACTCTTTGGCTTTGCTTTTCTTCTCCTCATTGGATTTTTCATGTTAAAAGTTGCAGAAGCCAGATGACAAGCTCATTTTGGTTCAACTTCAGCAACTGTGCATTGCATTGCCATGTAATGTAATGTAATGCAATGCTATCTATCTAGCTCTCCCTCTATACTTCCTTTTGGATAAACAGACATATTAGGCAAGCATTTTGGAGCTTTCACCTAAATAACTACAGGTGGTGAGATAAGCTGCACAATATAATTGACCTTTCAGTATATTGTTGCACACACACCATCTATTTAGCAAATGCCCTTGTTATCAACAGCAGCCTTTTAAACTCACCTGAGCTAACAGGTATGTGAGCTGGTTACTCTGCTGCGCTTAAAATTTCTTTTTTGGTTTGCTACAATGCCTTTTCTGAAATGTTGTCTCCCTCTGCTGGAACACTGACTTCTTTCATTTAATGCCTGCAGACTATAAAAGAGAAACCAACCCAAAAAGTTTGGTTGATTAGTCTGTGGCATTCTTTTAAACTGTTGCTTATGGCGGTCTCTGTGAGCTTCTCAGTGACATTCAGCCATCCAGGTATCCCGCCTGCAGTAGACGGAATGTGGCAATGGAACGCTGGCTGCGCGTGTCATAATAGGCTCTGAGCCTTTATATACCTGCGCACAGCAGCAGCCACCTTCAGTCTGCTGCTGGACAGCCAGCAGCAGCAGCAGCAGGAGAGGTAATTAATCAGCAACCCTCCTGCTAAGGGTAGACAGCTGCTCGTTCCACCCCCCCCCCCGCCTTAATTGGTTCTCCTCCCTTCCAACGGTGTTGAGGCGGGTGGGAACAGCCGGGGGTTGAGGGTACTGTGCTAAAAGAGGTGGAGTTATGCAGATCTAAAACGCGTGGATTGCAGCAGCAGCAAGCCGAAAAGTGCAGGCATGTGAGGGATCTAGAGGTTGACAGCATGTCTTCTTAACGGGAGTCCAGGTGGCCATCTCCACAAATGGACTTTTCAGAATCCTTGGGTGGCACCGTAGTCGGAAACCAATTCTGGTTATCGCTTCTCGGCCTTTTGGCTGAGACCAAGTGCTTCACAGCAGGAGGTTTCAGTTGAAGGGCACTCAGGTACCCCTCTCCTTGGCCTGGCAGGATCGTCCACTTCGGTGGGCTTCACCTGCCTGCTGCTATTAGGGAGAGGGATTAGTCCTAGGGTAACGGGCAGCGATCCCCCAGCCTTCAGGTGCTTTATCTCAAAGCTCTGAAGGCGCAGATTGCAGGCGGTTGCAATTTGCATTTTGTTGCGCCATACCATGGAGGTTGACCCCAACCTCGTGCCTCTATATGCGAGGCTTAAGAACACTATAAGGGTCCGCTTTACGGCTGGTGGTTCCGATATGCGGAATCTGGGATATGTAGTCCAGGACGTGCTTGAGAAACTGCTCCACGTCAGAACCAACGAAATCCTTTCTATCCAGGATTATCCTCGACGTGGAGATTATGATGTAACCTTTACTGGCGAAGGTATTTTCAAAGATGTTTTGTCCAGAGTTAAGTCGGTAGAAAATAGCCCTGGTCTAAAAGGGATTCAGATCATCGAGCACGTCCTGGATGAGGTAAAGATGGTGGTTGTGAAAATCTTCTCACCCTTCATAACAGCACCAGAGGTTATTTCCTTTTTGTCAGTTTATTTTAAAAGTGTGAAATTGATTGGGAAAGTGTTGAATGAGTTTAACATCTGGACCTCAAAATGGAAGTTTTTAGTAAAATGTGAAAGAGACCCTAAATTCCCTGGAGGTGTGAGACTTCCTCCAGCTCGATTTAAAATAGGGCAAACTAATGGGGATTTTTTTTTCTCAGGAATGCCACTTTTCTGTAGGTATTGTGGTCTCTATGGGCACTCTAAGGATAGTTGTGGTGCCACTTGTAGAAATTGTGCCAGTACTGAACATGACACAAAGGAGTGCCCAAATGAAAAAAAATGCTCTTTTTGTCGGACACCTGGTCATTTCTATTTTTCTTGCCCTCACAGGTTCAGAGAGGATGAACAAAAACAAAAGGAGAAGTCCAAGACATCCGGAAATGGACGGGCCAATCAGACCACCCCTCAGGAGGAGGAACAACAACCTGGAGCCTCGGGAGGTGATAAGGGCGCTTCGACTAGTAACAATCCCTCCGAGTCAATGACAGGTAACTCACAGGAGCCCAGGAGCTGGCTGAAAGACCATAAGGAGGCTAAAAGGAAGGCTGAGAAAGATCATAAAGGGGCGGTCGGTAAGGCCAAAAAAGAGCGCCAAAAGGCTGACACCGAGCCCAAAATTCCCACTGGGTCTCACGAGAGCGAGGGCGGTACGTGGCATTTGGTGAGGTCTCATAATAAGAAAAAGAATGGTTCCGTGGAGGTGGCTAATAGGGAGGAGATGGATACATCCCCTCACGGGGGTGTAGACTCTGGAATCCCGAGGTCCCGGGGCTCTGCTGCCCCAGGTGGGGCCCCGAACCTGGCTGCCTCCGGGGACTCTGAGGCTCCGCCATGTGCGCAGCCTGACCCTGTGTTACGACCCTCTGCGGGTCAGCAGGGGAGTGCGGAGCCTCTCGGAGACCCACCTGACGAGGACCTAAATGGTCAGCCTATGGAGACCCAGTGTAACCTTTCTCACAATATCCTTCCGAGCTACACCCCAGTAGCGTCGGGTCTTAATTTAAGTGAATGTTCCTTCTCCGATGATGAAGATTCTTTGATAACGGTGGATTCAGAAGAGGGCGTTGGTGAAAGTCCAAGTGGTCTGATCCGTCCATCGGATAGGTAAAGTCCAGTTTTTGTTTCTTCCTAACCATTTGTTATGATGGCTGACATTAGTGGTGTTTCCCTCAATGTGAGAGGCATAGGATCCAAGACCAGAAGAGCTACTGTTTTACATTTTTTAACCTGTTTTACAGCTTCTGTTTTCTTTTTACAAGAATGTCATATCCCTCATAAGATTTCTTACAAAAAATATAAGGAAGAGTGGAAACATGGTCCATCGGTCTGGTCTGGATCAAATGCAACCGGATCAGCCGGGGTAGCTATACTTTTTAAGGGAAATGTGTCTATTGATTTTATCCAAGATATTTTACCGGGTCGTATTCTTTTAGTTAAGGCTTTTATTGATGGGACAAGATGGCAGTTTTTAAATTTTTATGGGTCACCTGATAAAAATGAAAGGGCTGATATGCTGGAAATTTTACCTTTATTTATTAACATTTCTGAACCTTTTATTCTGGCAGGTGATTTTAATTGTATTTTAAAAGGCGAAAGCCGACGCTCCGGTTCCGTGAGTAGAAATTATGACAAAACGTCTGGAATGTTAAGCAATATTATAAATGATTGTAAATTAACTGATGTGTATAAAGAATGTAACAAGGATAGCCCTATAGACGCTGGTTTCACCTGGAGCAATTCTACATGTAGCTCCAGGATAGATTTTGTTTTAGGTTCAGAAAAAATACTGCCAGTGAAATGTGAAGTTTTAACTAATATTCTCTCAGATCACAAGGTTTTATCTTTTAGAGTGAGGATTAATGGAAAGAAGAAATGTGGTAAGAAATCTTGGAAATTGAATGTGTCCCTTTTAAAAGATCCACAAATTTTATCGGATTTTATTGAGTTTTATGTAAACTGTAGAAAAAGGAAAAACCCCAATATTTCTTTTAGCTCCTGGTGGGATAGAATGAAAATAAGCATTAAAGATTTCTTTATAAAGAAAAGCATACAAAAAGCTAAAGAAAAGTTTGAGATCTATAATTTTCTTAATATCAGGTTACAGACATTGTACAAATTCAAAGACAATGGTCTGGATGTAGGTAATGATATATTGAGTCTTAAAGGAGAAATTTCAAAGTGGTTGGAACAAAAAGGAAAAGAACTGATTTTTCGTTCAAAGGTAAAACACGTAGAAGAGGATGAGACTTGTTCCAGGTATTTTTTTAAGAAAAACAAACAGGCGAAAACAATAATTGATAACATAGATGGAGATAATAATTTCAACGTTATATTGGATAAGGTAAATGTCTATTTTAATGATCTTTTTAATGTAAAAACTATAGACCATGATTTAATACACACTTTCCTGGGGGAGATCAAGTCCACCCTAGATGCTGATGCCCAAAGTTTTTTATCCCAACCTCTATGTGAGGAAGAGATTTTAGAAACCATGAAGAGTTTTAAAAATGGTAAAGTGCCGGGCCCTGATGGTATCCCCATAGAGTTTTATATAAGTTTTTATGATATTTTAAAAGATGATTTGTTTAATGTGTTTTCCGAAGTTTTTAATAATAAGGTTTTACTCAACTCATGGAAGAAAGGTGAGGTATCACTACTATACAAAAAAGGTGACAAAACGGATCTTAAAAACTGGAGGCCGATAACTCTTTTAAATAGTGATTACAAAATTATGGCTAAGATCTGTGCAAATCGGTTGAAAAAGGTGATACATAAAGTAATTCATGTAAATCAGGTATGCGGGGTACCTGGGCGTAGTATCTGGGACAATTTAAACCTGGTGAAAGATTGTATTGAAGATGTAAAAACCAGAAAGACAAAGATGTCAATCCTAGCGGTGGATTTTGAGAAAGCTTTTGACCGCGTGTCTCATTTTTATCTTTTTAAAGTTTTAGAAAAAATGGGCATTCCGGGTGGGTTTTTATTGTCTATTAAAGCTTTTTATAATGATTGTACGAGTAAGATTTTAGTTAATGGTTTTAAAGCAAAAGAGGTAGTTTTAAAATCAGGGGTGAAGCAGGGTTGCCCTTTGCCCCCCCTGCTTTTTATATGTGCTATAGAACCCCTTTTATGTACAATACGCCGGGATAAGCAAATATGTGGAGTACCCTTACCCGGAGGGAACGGTCTACAAGTTAAAGTTGTAAGCTATATGGATGATGTAGCAGTGTTTGGATGTGATGTACCTTCAATACAAAAAACGATAAGCCAAATTCAGTCTTTTTGTACAGTTTCCGGTTTTAAAATTAATCTTACTAAATGTAATATTTTAAATGTCGGGGGGATGAGTTTACATGATGTACCAATTGCAGTTACAGATTCCATCACTATTTTAGGTGTTTCTTTTAATGAATCTAATAATGGTTTTAATAGCTGGGATGCGGCAGCACAGAAAATTAATCAGAAAATCTGCATGTGGAATATGAGAAAGCTGTCAATGGAAGGTAAAGTTCTGATTGTAAAAATGGTGATATTACCTATCCTGTTATATCTTAGTTTGGTGTTCCCCCCTCCTACAAATTTGTTGAAACGAATTACAAAAGTATGTTTTACCTTTTTTTGGGGCTCAAAAATGGAGAAACTCAAAAGAGAAATTGTGACAAAGCCAAAGGTTAAAGGTGGGAAAGATTTCCCTGTTTTAGATAAGTTTCTTTTAATACAGTTTTTCTGTTTCTGTTTTAAAACCCTTTTTAAAGATAATTACCTTTCCTATTTTATGCGTTTTAACACTGGTTTTCTCATGAGAAGGTTTGGTTGGTTTGAAACGGTTTTATCCTTTCCTTATGCTTTTAACCTACCTGCACATTATGAGATTTTAAAGAAAATTATTCTTGATTTTAAATTGAATAAGAAACAGACAGGGGATCTATGTAACAGCAAGACACTACTCAAACAAATTAGTACTGATGTGACGTTGTGTGATATTGAACGTTATGATGATGACAAAACTGTACACATATGGAAAATGATTAACGCCCCTTATCTTTTTAATGTACAGAAAGACATGTCTTGGAGCTGCGCACACCACTGTCTTCCTTGCCGGGCATTCCAGTACAGAAGAGGTTTTGTGAGGTCTGCCATCTGCCCAAGAGAAGGTTGTCAAGAAGAAGAGACAGTGAAGCATCTTTTATGGACTTGTGCTTTTGCTAAAGAGTTCTGGAGAAGACTAATCCCCCTGCTGGAGAAAATGGTGGACCTCAAGGACTTTAATTTTGCATCAGTGTTATATGGTCTTCTGGAATGCCCAACAATGGACCAAAAAATAATGGCGTGGAAGATAGTGAATTGTGCCAAGATAGCGCTCTGGAATGCTAGAAATATTGCTGTTTTTAAACATGAAATGTTACCAGTAGATGATGTTTTAGCCTTTTGTAAAAGTGAAATGTACATATACTATTTATTGGACAGGAAAAAGAATGTAACATTGGCAGGCAAATGGCTTTTTAACCTATGGAATATTTGAAGTCTTGTAAAATTTGCTGTGATGGAATATTTATTTTTCTTTGAAGTCCCGAAAGTGTAATGTGGATGTAATGGTTTTATTTCTGTAATTTGTTAAATTTTAAATAAACGGTTTTTATCCCCATGTGGGGGATAGCCAAATTAAAAAAAAAAAAAAATCTGTTCTTATCAGTTTAATATCTGATACGTCCCCTATCTGGGGACCATATATTAAATGGATTTTTAGAACAGGGAGATGGAAAAAGAGCTTGCTCTGTCCACTCCACGCATTGACCTGGTATTGCAGTATCTCCAGGACCGGTGCACCCCTTCTTTAATGCAGTTTCTAAAATCAGAAAGAATTGAATTCAATGCTTTTTGTTCATTTTGCTTGTTTGTCGGATTTTGGGATGGACTCTTTGGCTTTGCTTTTCTTCTCCTCATTGGATTTTTCATGTTAAAAGTTGCAGAAGCCAGATGACAAGCTCATTTTGGTTCAACTTCAGCAACTGTGCATTGCATTGCCATGTAATGTAATGTAATGCAATGCTATCTATCTAGCTCTCCCTCTATACTTCCTTTTGGATAAACAGACATATTAGGCAAGCATTTTGGAGCTTTCACCTAAATAACTACAGGTGGTGAGATAAGCTGCACAATATAATTGACCTTTCAGTATATTGTTGCACACACACCATCTATTTAGCAAATGCCCTTGTTATCAACAGCAGCCTTTTAAACTCACCTGAGCTAACAGGTATGTGAGCTGGTTACTCTGCTGCGCTTAAAATTTCTTTTTTGGTTTGCTACAATGCCTTTTCTGAAACGTTGTCTCCCTCTGCTGGAACACTGACTTCTTTCATTTAATGCCTGCAGAATATAAAAGAGAAACCAACCCAAAAAGTTTGGTTGATTAGTCTGTGGCATTCTTTTAAACTGTTGCTTATGGCGGTCTCTGTGAGCTTCTCAGTGACATTCAGCCATCCAGGTATCCCGCCTGCAGTAGACGGAATGTGGCAATGGAACGCTGGCTGCGCGTGTCATAATAGGCTCTGAGCCTTTATATACCTGCGCACAGCAGCAGCCACCTTCAGTCTGCTGCTGGACAGCCAGCAGCAGCAGCAGGAGAGGTAATTAATCAGCAACCCTCCTGCTAAGGGTAGACAGCTGCTCGTTCCACCCCCCCCCGCCTTAATTGGTTCTCCTCCCTTCCAACGGTGTTGAGGCGGGTGGGAACAGCCGGGGGTTGAGGGTACTGTGCTAAAAGAGGTGGAGTTATGCAGATCTAAAACGCGTGGATTGCAGCAGCAGCAAGCCGAAAAGTGCAGGCATGTGAGGGATCTAGAGGTTGACAGCATGTCTTCTTAACGGGAGTCCAGGTGGCCATCTCCACAAATGGACTTTTCAGAATCCTTGGGTGGCACCGTAGTCGGAAACCAATTCTGGTTATCGCTTCTCGGCCTTTTGGCTAAGATCAAGTGTAGTATCTGTTCTTATCAGTTTAATATCTGATACGTCCCCTATCTGGGGACCATATATTAAATGGATTTTTAGAACAGGGAGATGGAAAAAGAGCTTGCTCTGTCCACTCCACGCATTGACCTGGTATTGCAGTATCTCCAGGACTGGTGCACCCCTTCTTTAATGCAGTTTCTAAAATCAGAAAGAATTGAATTCAATGCTTTTTGTTCATTTTGCTTGTTTGTCGGATTTTGGGATGGACTCTTTGGCTTTGCTTTTCTTCTCCTCATTGGATTTTTCATGTTAAAAGTTGCAGAAGCCAGATGACAAGCTCATTTTGGTTCAACTTCAGCAACTGTGCATTGCATTGCCATGTAATGTAATGTAATGCAATGCTATCTATCTAGCTCTCCCTCTATACTTCCTTTTGGATAAACAGACATATTAGGCAAGCATTTTGGAGCTTTCACCTAAATAACTACAGGTGGTGAGATAAGCTGCACAATATAATTGACCTTTCAGTATATTGTTGCACACACACCATCTATTTAGCAAATGCCCTTGTTATCAACAGCAGCCTTTTAAACTCACCTGAGCTAACAGGTATGTGAGCTGGTTACTCTGCTGGGCTTAAAATTTCTTTTTTGGTTTGCTACAATGCCTTTTCTGAAACGTTGTCTCCCTCTGCTGGAACACTGAATTCTTTCATTTAATGCCTGCAGACTATAAAAGAGAAACCAACCCAAAAAGTTTGGTTGATTAGTCTGTGGCATTCTTTTAAACTGTTGCTTATGGCGGTCTCTGTGAGCTTCTCAGTGACATTCAGCCATCCAGGTATCCCGCCTGCAGTAGACGGAATGTGGCAATGGAACGCTGGCTGCGCGTGTCATAATAGGCTCTGAGCCTTTATATACCTGCGCACAGCAGCAGCCACCTTCAGTCTGCTGCTGGACAGCCAGCAGCAGCAGCAGCAGGAGAGGTAATTAATCAGCAACCCTCCTGCTAAGGGTAGACAGCTGCTCGTTCCACCCCCCCCCCCCCGCCTTAATTGGTTCTCCTCCCTTCCAACGGTGTTGAGGCGGGTGGGAACAGCCGGGGGTTGAGGGTACTGTGCTAAAAGAGGTGGAGTTATGCAGATCTAAAACGCGTGGATTGCAGCAGCAGCAAGCCGAAAAGTGCAGGCATGTGAGGGATCTAGAGGTTGACAGCATGTCTTCTTAACGGGAGTCCAGGTGGCCATCTCCACAAATGGACTTTTCAGAATCCTTGGGTGGCACCGTAGTCGGAAAGCAATTCTGGTTATCGCTTCTCGGCCTTTTGGCTAAGATCAAGTGTAGTATCTGTTCTTATCAGTTTAATATCTGATACGTCCCCTATCTGGGGACCATATATTAAATGGATTTTTAGAACAGGGAGATGGAAAAAGAGCTTGCTCTGTCCACTCCACGCATTGACCTGGTATTGCAGTATCTCCAGGACCGGTGCACCCCTTCTTTAATGCAGTTTCTAAAATCAGAAAGAATTGAATTCAATGCTTTTTGTTCATTTTGCTTGTTTGTCGGATTTTGGGATGGACTCTTTGGCTTTGCTTTTCTTCTCCTCATTGGATTTTTCATGTTAAAAGTTGCAGAAGCCAGATGACAAGCTCATTTTGGTTCAACTTCAGCAACTGTGCATTGCATTGCCATGTAATGTAATGTAATGCAATGCTATCTATCTAGCTCTCCCTCTATACTTCCTTTTGGATAAACAGACATATTAGGCAAGCATTTTGGAGCTTTCACCTAAATAACTACAGGTGGTGAGATAAGCTGCACAATATAATTGACCTTTCAGTATATTGTTGCACACACACCATCTATTTAGCAAATGCCCTTGTTATCAACAGCAGCCTTTTAAACTCACCTGAGCTAACAGGTATGTGAGCTGGTTACTCTGCTGCGCTTAAAATTTCTTTTTTGGTTTGCTACAATGCCTTTTCTGAAACGTTGTCTCCCTCTGCTGGAACACTGACTTCTTTCATTTAATGCCTGCAGACTATAAAAGAGAAACCAACCCAAAAAGTTTGGTTGATTAGTCTGTGGCATTCTTTTAAACTGTTGCTTATGGCGGTCTCTGTGAGCTTCTCAGTGACATTCAGCCATCCAGGTATCCCGCCTGCAGTAGACGGAATGTGGCAATGGAACGCTGGCTGCGCGTGTCATAATAGGCTCTGAGCCTTTATATACCTGCGCACAGCAGCAGCCACCTTCAGTCTGCTGCTGGACAGCCAGCAGCAGCAGCAGCAGGAGAGGTAATTAATCAGCAACCCTCCTGCTAAGGGTAGACAGCTGCTCGTTCCACCCCCCCCCCCGCCTTAATTGGTTCTCCTCCCTTCCAACGGTGTTGAGGCGGGTGGGAACAGCCGGGGGTTGAGGGTACTGTGCTAAAAGAGGTGGAGTTATGCAGATCTAAAATGCGTGGATTGCAGCAGCAGCAAGCCGAAAAGTGCAGGCATGTGAGGGATCTAGAGGTTGACAGCATGTCTTCTTAACGGGAGTCCAGGTGGCCATCTCCACAAATGGACTTTTCAGAATCCTTGGGTGGCACCGTAGTCGGAAACCAATTCTGGTTATCGCTTCTCAGCCTTTTGGCTAAGATCAAGTGTAGTATCTGTTCTTATCAGTTTAATATCTGATACGTCCCCTATCTGAGGACCATATATTAAATGGATTTTTAGAACAGGGAGATGGAAAAAGAGCTTGCTCTGTCCACTCCACGCATTGACCTGGTATTGCAGTATCTCCAGGACCGGTGCACCCCTTCTTTAATGCAGTTTCTAAAATCAGAAAGAATTGAATTCAATGCTTTTTGTTCATTTTGCTTGTTTGTCGGATTTTGGGATGGACTCTTTGGCTTTGCTTTTCTTCTCCTCATTGGATTTTTCATGTTAAAGTTGCAGAAGCCAGATGACAAGCTCATTTTGGTTCAACTTCAGCAACTGTGCATTGCATTGCCATGTAATGTAATGTAATGCAATGCTATCTATCTAGCTCTCCCTCTATACTTCCTTTTGGATAAACAGACATATTAGGCAAGCATTTTGGAGCTTTCACCTAAATAACTACAGGTGGTGAGATAAGCTGCACAATATAATTGACCTTTCAGTATATTGTTGCACACACACCATCTATTTAGCAAATGCCCTTGTTATCAACAGCAGCCTTTTAAACTCACCTGAGCTAACAGGTATGTGAGCTGGTTACTCTGCTGCGCTTAAAATTTCTTTTTTGGTTTGCTACAATGCCTTTTCTGAAACGTTGTCTCCCTCTGCTGGAACACTGACTTCTTTCATTTAATGCCTGCAGACTATAAAAGAGAAACCAACCCAAAAAGTTTGGTTGATTAGTCTGTGGCATTCTTTTAAACTGTTGCTTATGGCGGTCTCTGTGAGCTTCTCAGTGACATTCAGCCATCCAGGTATCCCGCCTGCAGTAGACGGAATGTGGCAATGGAACGTTGGCTGCGCGTGTCATAATAGGCTCTGAGCCTTTATATACCTGCGCACAGCAGCAGCCACCTTCAGTCTGCTGCTGGACAGCCAGCAGCAGCAGCAGCAGGAGAGGTAATTAATCAGCAACCCTCCTGCTAAGGGTAGACAGCTGCTCGTTCCACCCCCCCCCCCCGCCTTAATTGGTTCTCCTCCCTTCCAACGGTGTTGAGGCGGGTGGGAACAGCCGGGGGTTGAGGGTACTGTGCTAAAAGAGGTGGAGTTATGCAGATCTAAAACGCGTGGATTGCAGCAGCAGCAAGCCGAAAAGTGCAGGCATGTGAGGGATCTAGAGGTTGACAGCATGTCTTCTTAACGGGAGTCCAGGTGGCCATCTCCACAAATGGACTTTTCAGAATCCTTGGGTGGCACCGTAGTCGGAAACCAATTCTGGTTATCGCTTCTCGGCCTTTTGGCTAAGATCAAGTGTAGTATCTTTCGAAAAGGCGGTTTTGGATGTTGGCCGCCCTAGTAGATTGATACATTATGCACACTGGGGTTTAGGCGCTTGTTAGTACGCCAGGTGGCTAATATAGTCATCTGGTGGAAAGCATGGCCCCCCAGGATCGACGCCATTGGGCCGGGGAAGATCGAAAGCCCGAAGTGTGAAGTGCCCCAGGAGTGGTGACCCTGGGGTGCCTTAACTCACTGGGATTGGGAACCCCACTTGAGTTTATGGCACATTTGCACAAGCACTTCAAATTTTCTTTCTTCGCACACACCCTTATTCCGGGCCTTCTGGCCTTAGGATGGGGAATTTTTCAATTCCCGGTCGGAGGTCCGGGCAGTATTATACTGTGAAACCTTCACTATTTATTTAATTTCTTTGTCACTGTGTGTCCACTTATTCACGTGTGTCACGTCCTACTAGGATTTTGTCGGGATGCGGTTCCCTTACGGGTTCCTCTCTTGGCAGGTCTAGGGGGGGAGTGTGTGGCCATCAGGTTCCGCTCCCCCCTGAACCCCCCTGGCTCTCCTCTTTCGGGAGGAGAGCGTTGTTGGCTCCCCTCTTCCGGGAGGGGAGCACAGTCTTTGGCTCCCAGTGCCTTGCTCGGGTGAGAACTCGGGCAGGTGCTGGGGGTAAGATTGGGTCGCCTCTGGCTTCGGCTGGAGGTGGCTTTTTGTCCCTGTTCCTCGCTGTGGCCTTTTGGCTCGGAGGGACAGGGAATGGTTTGGGGGACCCTTCTCCTTTTGGAGAGGGTTTCAAGAAGACCAGCATCCTAGTGCACTTTTTTTGTGGCACTTGTCACTTTTTTAAGCGCACTCGGGTTTTGTACACGAATTCGGGCTTTCAAAAAAAAGAAAAAAAAAGAAAAAAATCTGTTCTTATCAGTTTAATATCTGATACGTCCCCTATCTGGGGACAACATATTAAATGGATTTTTAGAACAGGGAGATGGAAAAAGAGCTTGCTCTGTCCACTCCACGCATTGACCTGGTATTGCAGTATCTCCAGGACCGGTGCACCCCTTCTTTAATGCAGTTTCTAAAATCAGAAAGAATTGAATTCAATGCTTTTTGTTCATTTTGCTTGTTTGTCGGATTTTGGGATGGACTCTTTGGCTTTGCTTTTCTTCTCCTCATTGGATTTTTCATGTTAAAAGTTGCAGAAGCCAGATGACAAGCTCATTTTGGTTCAACTTCAGCAACTGTGCATTGCATTGCCATGTAATGTAATGTAATGCAATGCTATCTATCTAGCTCTCCCTCTATACTTCCTTTTGGATAAACAGACATATTAGGCAAGCATTTTGGAGCTTTCACCTAAATAACTACAGGTGGTGAGATAAGCTGCACAATATAATTGACCTTTCAGTATATTGTTGCACACACACCATCTATTTAGCAAATGCCCTTGTTATCAACAGCAGCCTTTTAAACTCACCTGAGCTAACAGGTATGTGAGCTGGTTACTCTGCTGCGCTTAAAATTTCTTTTTTGGTTTGCTACAATGCCTTTTCTGAAACGTTGTCTCCCTCTGCTGGAACACTGACTTCTTTCATTTAATGCCTGCAGAATATAAAAGAGAAACCAACCCAAAAAGTTTGGTTGATTAGTCTGTGGCATTCTTTTAAACTGTTGCTTATGGCGGTCTCTGTGAGCTTCTCAGTGACATTCAGCCATCCAGGTATCCCGCCTGCAGTAGACGGAATGTGGCAATGGAACGCTGGCTGCGCGTGTCATAATAGGCTCTGAGCCTTTATATACCTGCGCACAGCAGCAGCCACCTTCAGTCTGCTGCTGGACAGCCAGCAGCAGCAGCAGCAGGAGAGGTAATTAATCAGCAACCCTCCTGCTAAGGGTAGACAGCTGCTCGTTCCACCCCCCCCCCCGCCTTAATTGGTTCTCCTCCCTTCCAACGGTGTTGAGGCGGGTGGGAACAGCCGGGGGTTGGGGGTACTGTGCTAAAAGAGGTGGAGTTATGCAGATCTAAAACGCGTGGATTGCAGCAGCAGCAAGCCGAAAAGTGCAGGCATGTGAGGGATCTAGAGGTTGACAGCATGTCTTCTTAACGGGAGTCCAGGTGGCCATCTCCACAAATGGACTTTTCAGAATCCTTGGGTGGCACCGTAGTCGGAAACCAATTCTGGTTATCGCTTCTCGGCCTTTTGGCTAAGATCAAGTGTAGTATCTGTTCTTATCAGTTTAATATCTGATACGTCCCCTATCTGGGGACCATATATTAAATGGATTTTTAGAACAGGGAGATGGAAAAAGAGCTTGCTCTGTCCACTCCACGCATTGACCTGGTATTGCAGTATCTCCAGGACCGGTGCACCCCTTCTTTAATGCAGTTTTTAAAATCAGAAAGAATTGAATTCAATGCTTTTTGTTCATTTTGCTTGTTTGTCGGATTTTGGGATGGACTCTTTGGCTTTGCTTTTCTTCTCCTCATTGGATTTTTCATGTTAAAAGTTGCAGAAGCCAGATGACAAGCTCATTTTGGTTCAACTTCAGCAACTGTGCATTGCATTGCCATGTAATGTAATGTAATGCAATGCTATCTATCTAGCTCTCCCTCTATACTTCCTTTTGGATAAACAGACATATTAGGCAAGCATTTTGGAGCTTTCACCTAAATAACTACAGGTGGTGAGATAAGCTGCACAATATAATTGACCTTTCAGTATATTGTTGCACACACACCATCTATTTAGCAAATGCCCTTGTTATCAACAGCAGCCTTTTAAACTCACCTGAGCTAACAGGTATGTGAGCTGGTTACTCTGCTGCGCTTAAAATTTCTTTTTTGGTTTGCTACAATGCCTTTTCTGAAACGTTGTCTCCCTCTGCTGGAACACTGACTTCTTTCATTTAATGCCTGCAGACTATAAAAGAGAAACCAACCCAAAAAGTTTGGTTGATTAGTCTGTGGCATTCTTTTAAACTGTTGCTTATGGCGGTCTCTGTGAGCTTCTCAGTGACATTCAGCCATCCAGGTATCCCGCCTGCAGTAGACGGAATGTGGCAATGGAACGCTGGCTGCGCGTGTCATAATAGGCTCTGAGCCTTTATATACCTGCGCACAGCAGCAGCCACCTTCAGTCTGCTGCTGGACAGCCAGCAGCAGCAGGAGAGGTAATTAATCAGCAACCCTCCTGCTAAGGGTAGACAGCTGCTCGTTCCACCCCCCCCCCCCCCGCCTTAATTGGTTCTCCTCCCTTCCAACGGTGTTGAGGCGGGTGGGAACAGCCGGGGGTTGAGGGTACTGTGCTAAAAGAGGTGGAGTTATGCAGATCTAAAACGCGTGGATTGCAGCAGCAGCAAGCCGAAAAGTGCAGGCATGTGAGGGATCTAGAGGTTGACAGCATGTCTTCTTAACGGGAGTCCAGGTGGCCATCTCCACAAATGGACTTTTCAGAATCCTTGGGTGGCACCGTAGTCGGAAACCAATTCTGGTTATCGCTTCTCGGCCTTTTGGCTAAGATCAAGTGTAGTATCTGTTCTTATCAGTTTAATATCTGATACGTCCCCTATCTGGGGACCATATATTAAATGGATTTTTAGAACAGGGAGATGGAAAAAGAGCTTGCTCTGTCCACTCCACGCATTGACCTGGTATTGCAGTATCTCCAGGACCGGTGCACCCCTTCTTTAATGCAGTTTCTAAAATCAGAAAGAATTGAATTCAATGCTTTTTGTTCATTTTGCTTGTTTGTCGGATTTTGGGATGGACTCTTTGGCTTTGCTTTTCTTCTCCTCATTGGATTTTTCATGTTAAAAGTTGCAGAAGCCAGATGACAAGCTCATTTTGGTTCAACTTCAGCAACTGTGCATTGCATTGCCATGTAATGTAATGTAATGCAATGCTATCTATCTAGCTCTCCCTCTATACTTCCTTTTGGATAAACAGACATATTAGGCAAGCATTTTGGAGCTTTCACCTAAATAACTACAGGTGGTGAGATAAGCTGCACAATATAATTGACCTTTCAGTATATTGTTGCACACACACCATCTATTTAGCAAATGCCCTTGTTATCAACAGCAGCCTTTTAAACTCACCTGAGCTAACAGGTATGTGAGCTGGTTACTCTGCTGCGCTTAAAATTTCTTTTTTGGTTTGCTACAATGCCTTTTCTGAAACGTTGTCTCCCTCTGCTGGAACACTGACTTCTTTCATTTAATGCCTGCAGACTATAAAAGAGAAACCAACCCAAAAAGTTTGGTTGATTAGTCTGTGGCATTCTTTTAAACTGTTGCTTATGGCGGTCTCTGTGAGCTTCTCAGTGACATTCAGCCATCCAGGTATCCCGCCTGCAGTAGACGGAATGTGGCAATGGAACGCTGGCTGCGCGTGTCATAATAGGCTCTGAGCCTTTATATACCTGCGCACAGCAGCAGCCACCTTCAGTCTGCTGCTGGACAGCCAGCAGCAGCAGCAGCAGGAGAGGTAATTAATCAGCAACCCTCCTGCTAAGGGTAGACAGCTGCTCGTTCCACCCCCCCCCCCCCCCGCCTTAATTGGTTCTCCTCCCTTCCAACGGTGTTGAGGCGGGTGGGAACAGCCGGGGGTTGAGGGTACTGTGCTAAAAGAGGTGGAGTTATGCAGATCTAAAACGCGTGGATTGCAGCAGCAGCAAGCCGAAAAGTGCAGGCATGTGAGGGATCTAGAGGTTGACAGCATGTCTTCTTAACGGGAGTCCAGGTGGCCATCTCCACAAATGGACTTTTCAGAATCCTTGGGTGGCACCGTAGTCGGAAACCAATTCTGGTTATCGCTTCTCGGCCTTTTGGCTAAGATCAAGTGTAGTATCTGTTCTTATCAGTTTAATATCTGATACGTCCCCTATCTGGGGACCATATATTAAATGGATTTTTAGAACAGGGAGATGGAAAAAGAGCTTGCTCTGTCCACTCCACGCATTGACCTGGTATTGCAGTATCTCCAGGACCGGTGCACCCCTTCTTTAATGCAGTTTCTAAAATCAGAAAGAATTGAATTCAATGCTTTTTGTTCATTTTGCTTGTTTGTCGGATTTTGGGATGGACTCTTTGGCTTTGCTTTTCTTCTCCTCATTGGATTTTTCATGTTAAAAGTTGCAGAAGCCAGATGACAAGCTCATTTTGGTTCAACTTCAGCAACTGTGCATTGCATTGCCATGTAATGTAATGTAATGCAATGCTATCTATCTAGCTCTCCCTCTATACTTCCTTTTGGATAAACAGACATATTAGGCAAGCATTTTGGAGCTTTCACCTAAATAACTACAGGTGGTGAGATAAGCTGCACAATATAATTGACCTTTCAGTATATTGTTGCACACACACCATCTATTTAGCAAATGCCCTTGTTATCAACAGCAGCCTTTTAAACTCACCTGAGCTAACAGGTATGTGAGCTGGTTACTCTGCTGCGCTTAAAATTTCTTTTTTGGTTTGCTACAATGCCTTTTCTGAAACGTTGTCTCCCTCTGCTGGAACACTGACTTCTTTCATTTAATGCCTGCAGACTATAAAAGAGAAACCAACCCAAATAGTTTGGTTGATTAGTCTGTGGCATTCTTTTAAACTGTTGCTTATGGCGGTCTCTGTGAGCTTCTCAGTGACATTCAGCCATCCAGGTATCCCGCCTGCAGTAGACGGAATGTGGCAATGGAACGCTGGCTGCGCGTGTCATAATAGGCTCTGAGCCTTTATATACCTGCGCACAGCAGCAGCCACCTTCAGTCTGCTGCTGGACAGCCAGCAGCAGCAGCAGCAGGAGAGGTAATTAATCAGCAACCCTCCTGCTAAGGGTAGACAGCTGCTCGTTCCACCCCCCCCCCCCCCGCCTTAATTGGTTCTCCTCCCTTCCAACGGTGTTGAGGCGGGTGGGAACAGCCGGGGGTTGAGGGTACTGTGCTAAAAGAGGTGGAGTTATGCAGATCTAAAACGCGTGGATTGCAGCAGCAGCAAGCCGAAAAGTGCAGGCATGTGAGGGATCTAGAGGTTGACAGCATGTCTTCTTAACGGGAGTCCAGGTGGCCATCTCCACAAATGGACTTTTCAGAATCCTTGGGTGGCACCGTAGTCGGAAACCAATTCTGGTTATCGCTTCTCGGCCTTTTGGCTAAGATCAAGTGTAGTATCTGTTCTTATTAGTTTAATATCTGATACGTCCCCTATCTGGGGACCATATATTAAATGGATTTTTAGAACAGGGAGATGGAAAAAGAGCTTGCTCTGTCCACTCCACGCATTGACCTGGTATTGCAGTATCTCCAGGACCGGTGCACCCCTTCTTTAATGCAGTTTCTAAAATCAGAAAGAATTGAATTCAATGCTTTTTGTTCATTTTGCTTGTTTGTCGGATTTTGGGATGGACTCTTTGGCTTTGCTTTTCTTCTCCTCATTGGATTTTTCATGTTAAAAGTTGCAGAAGCCAGATGACAAGCTCATTTTGGTTCAACTTCAGCAACTGTGCATTGCATTGCCATGTAATGTAATGTAATGCAATGCTATCTATCTAGCTCTCCCTCTATACTTCCTTTTGGATAAACAGACATATTAGGCAAGCATTTTGGAGCTTTCACCTAAATAACTACAGGTGGTGAGATAAGCTGCACAATATAATTGACCTTTCAGTATATTGTTGCACACACACCATCTATTTAGCAAATGCCCTTGTTATCAACAGCAGCCTTTTAAACTCACCTGAGCTAACAGGTATGTGAGCTGGTTACTCTGCTGCGCTTAAAATTTCTTTTTTGGTTTGCTACAATGCCTTTTCTGAAACGTTGTCTCCCTCTGCTGGAACACTGACTTCTTTCATTTAATGCCTGCAGACTATAAAAGAGAAACCAACCCAAAAAGTTAGGTTGATTAGTCTGTGGCATTCTTTTAAACTGTTGCTTATGGCGGTCTCTGTGAGCTTCTCAGTGACATTCAGCCATCCAGGTATCCCGCCTGCAGTAGACGGAATGTGGCAATGGAACGCTGGCTGCGCGTGTCATAATAGGCTCTGAGCCTTTATATACCTGCGCACAGCAGCAGCCACCTTCAGTCTGCTGCTGGACAGCCAGCAGCAGCAGCAGCAGGAGAGGTAATTAATCAGCAACCCTCCTGCTAAGGGTAGACAGCTGCTCGTTCCACCCCCCCCCCCGCCTTAATTGGTTCTCCTCCCTTCCAACGGTGTTGAGGCGGGTGGGAACAGCCGGGGGTTGAGGGTACTGTGCTAAAAGAGGTGGAGTTATGCAGATCTAAAACGCGTGGATTGCAGCAGCAGCAAGCCGAAAAGTGCAGGCATGTGAGGGATCTAGAGGTTGACAGCATGTCTTCTTAACGGGAGTCCAGGTGGCCATCTGCACAAATGGACTTTTCAGAATCCTTGGGTGGCACCGTAGTCGGAAACCAATTCTGGTTATCGCTTCTCGGCCTTTTGGCTAAGATCAAGTGTAGTATCTTTCGAAAAGGCGGTTTTGGATGTTGGCCGCCCTAGTAGATTGATACATTATGCACACTGGGGTTTAGGCGCTTGTTAGTACGCCAGGTGGCTAATATAGTCATCTGGTGGAAAGCATGGCCCCCCAGGATCGACGCCATTGGGCCGGGGAAGATCGAAAGCCCGAAGTGTGAAGTGCCCCAGGAGTGGTGACCCTGGGGTGCCTTAACTCACTGGGATTGGGAACCCCACTTGAGTTTATGGCACATTTGCACAAGCACTTCAAATTTTCTTTCTTCGCACACACCCTTATTCCGGGCCTTCTGGCCTTAGGATGGGGAATTTTTCAATTCCCGGTCGAAGGTCCGGGCAGTATTATACTGTGAAACCTTCACTATTTATTTAATTTCTTTGTCACTGTGTGTCCACTTATTCACGTGTGTCACGTCCTACTAGGATTTTGTCGGGATGCGGTTCCCTTACGGGTTCCTCTCTTGGCAGGTCTAGGGGGGGAGTGTGTGGCCATCAGGTTCCGCTCCCCCCTGAACCCCCCTGGCTCTCCTCTTTCGGGAGGAGAGCATTGTTGGCTCCCCTCTTCCGGGAGGGGAGCACAGTCTTTGGCTCCCAGTGCCTTGCTCGGGTGAGAACTCGGGCAGGTGCTGGGGGTAAGATTGGGTCGCCTCTGGCTTCGGCTGGAGGTGGCTTTTTGTCCCTGTTCCTCGCTGTGGCCTTTTGGCTCGGAGGGACGGGGAATGGTTTGGGGGACCCTTTTCCTTTTGGAGAGGGTTTCAAGAAGACCAGCATCCTAGTGCACTTTTTTTGTGGCACTTGTCACTTTTTTAAGCGCACTCGGGTTTTGTACACGAATTCGGGCTTTCGATAAAAAAAAAATCTGTTCTTATCAGTTTAATATCTGATACGTCCCCTATCTGGGGACCATATATTAAATGGATTTTTAGAACAGGGAGATGGAAAAAGAGCTTGCTCTGTCCACTCCACGCATTGACCTGGTATTGCAGTATCTCCAGGACCGGTGCACCCCTTCTTTAATGCAGTTTCTAAAATCAGAAAGAATTGAATTCAATGCTTTTTGTTCATTTTGCTTGTTTGTCGGATTTTGGGATGGACTCTTTGGCTTTGCTTTTCTTCTCCTCATTGGATTTTTCATGTTAAAAGTTGCAGAAGCCAGTTGACAAGCTCATTTTGGTTCAACTTCAGCAACTGTGCATTGCATTGCCATGTAATGTAATGTAATGCAATGCTATCTATCTAGCTCTCCCTCTATACTTCCTTTTGGATAAACAGACATATTAGGCAAGCATTTTGGAGCTTTCACCTAAATAACTACAGGTGGTGAGATAAGCTGCACAATATAATTGACCTTTCAGTATATTGTTGCACACACACCATCTATTTAGCAAATGCCCTTGTTATCAACAGCAGCCTTTTAAACTCACCTGAGCTAACAGGTATGTGAGCTGGTTACTCTGCTGCGCTTAAAATTTCTTTTTTGGTTTGCTACAATGCCTTTTCTGAAACGTTGTCTCCCTCTGCTGGAACACTGACTTCTTTCATTTAATGCCTGCAGACTATAAAAGAGAAACCAACCCAAAAAGTTTGGTTGATTAGTCTGTGGCATTCTTTTAAACTGTTGCTTATGGCGGTCTCTGTGAGCTTCTCAGTGACATTCAGCCATCCAGGTATCCCGCCTGCAGTAGACGGAATGTGGCAATGGAACGCTGGCTGCGCGTGTCATAATAGGCTCTGAGCCTTTATATACCTGCGCACAGCAGCAGCCACCTTCAGTCTGCTGCTGGACAGCTAGCAGCAGCAGCAGCAGGAGAGGTAATTAATCAGCAACCCTCCTGCTAAGGGTAGACAGCTGCTCGTTCCACCCCCCCCCCCCGCCTTAATTGGTTCTCCTCCCTTCCAACGGTGTTGAGGCGGGTGGGAACAGCCGGGGGTTGAGGGTACTGTGCTAAAAGAGGTGGAGTTATGCAGATCTAAAACGCGTGGATTGCAGCAGCAGCAAGCCGAAAAGTGCAGGCATGTGAGGGATCTAGAGGTTGACAGCATGTCTTCTTAACGGGAGTCCAGGTGGCCATCTCCACAAATGGACTTTTCAGAATCCTTGGGTGGCACCGTAGTCGGAAACCAATTCTGGTTATCGCTTCTCGGCCTTTTGGCTAAGATCAAGTGTAGTATCTGTTCTTATCAGTTTAATATCTGATTAGAGATGAGCGGTGTTCGACTAGAACTGTTCGCCAATCTCAAATTCGAGCTGTTTTGGGCGGTGTTCGAGTTGTTCCACGAACCCGAACGATTTGCAAAAAATTCGGCTGTTCGAGGTTATGTTCGATAACTGTTCGTGCACCAAAAGCGTGTCCTGCATGTCTGGCGCTATTTAGAGCACCAATCATGCAGGGATTGTCTGCCACTCACTGTAATGCCGCAGCCATGGTGGTTGTGGCATTACAGTGATTGCCCAAATCGATGGGAACAGTGCCAACAGTGAAACATGAAAAGCCGGCAATTCATCAGCGGCATACACCGGTACCCGACAATTTAGAACCGAAAGAATAGAGCTTCACACATAGATTAGATAGATATAAACATGTCAGTCACATATATATGAAGTACAGTGACAGTGTTGCTTACTGTACTTGTCATTTAGCGTAAAGGATTTATCAAAAAAAATAATAGTGTTTTCATGCACCGTCTCTTTAAAAAAGCCGGCCGGCAATTCAGCAGCGGTACCCGACAATTTAGAATAGAAAGAATAGAGAATCACACATAGATTAGA
Source organism: Phyllobates terribilis (assembly GCF_046119375.1). Lineage (NCBI taxonomy): Eukaryota > Metazoa > Chordata > Amphibia > Anura > Dendrobatidae > Phyllobates > Phyllobates terribilis. The sequence goes on along the minus strand of NW_027362834.1, from coordinate 4,038,207 downwards.
TAGATAGAAACATGTCAGCCACATATATATGAAGTACAGTGACAGTGTTGCTTACTGTACTTGTCATTTAGCGTAAAGGATTTATCAAAAAAAATTATAGTGTTTTCATGCACCGTCTCTTTAAAAAAGCCGGCGGGCAATTCAGCAGCGGTACCCGACAATTTATAACAGACAGAATAGAGCTTCACACATAGATTAGATAGATAGAAACATGTCAGCCACATATATATGAAGTACAGTGACAGTGTTGCTTACTGTACTTGTCATTTAGTGTAAAGGATTTATCAAAAAAAATAATAGTGTTTTCATGCACCGTCTCTTTAAAAAAGCCGGCCGGCAATTCAGCAGCGGTACCCGACAATTTAGAATAGAAAGAATAGAGAATCACACATAGATTAGATAGATAGAAACATGTCAGCCACATATATATGAAGTACAGTGACAGTGTTGCTTACTGTACTTGTCATTTAGCGTAAAGGATTTATCAAAAAAAATAATAGTGTTTTCATGCACCGTCTCTTTAAAAAAGCCGGCGGGCAATTCAGCAGCGGTACCCGACAATTTATAACAGACAGAATAGAGCTTCACACATAGATTAGATAGATAGAAACATGTCAGTCACATATATATGAAGTACAGTGATAGTGTTGGTTACTGTACTTGTCATTTAGTATTAAAATAAAGGATTTATTATTAAGAAAATAGGCGTGAGGTTCCCCTTAATTTTAGGCTCTAGCGGAGGTTAAGCAGACGGCTGGGGCAGATGTTTGAAGCCTGGGAAGGGGGTAATACCCACGGAGCTTCCCAGGCTACTAATATCAGCCCCCAGCTGAATACATAGCCTTTACTAGCTATTAAAATGGGGGACCCCCCAAAAAAAATGACGTGGGGTCCCCCCTAATTTAATAGCTAGCAAAGGCTAGGCAGACAGCTGGGGGCTGATATTAATAGCCCAGGAAGGGAGCCATGAATATTGGCCCCCTCCCAGGCTAGAAACACCAGCCGTCAGCCGCCCCAGAAATGGCGCATTCATAGGATGCGCCAATTCTGGCACTTAGCCTCGCTCTTCCACGCTGCCCTGGTGCGGTGGCAGGGGGTAATAGGGTTGGGGTTGATGTCAGCTTATAATGCCAGCTGACATCAAGCCCAGGTTAGTAATGGAGAGGCGTCTATAAGACACCCCCATTACTAACCCCATAGTCAAAGTTAAAAAAAACACAAACACCCAGAATAAAGTCCTTTAATTGAAATAAAGACACAATCCTTTATTGTTCTAAATTAAACCATACTTACCGTCACGCCCATTCCAGCTGAAGCCAACGATCTCCTGCAATAAAAGAAAAATAATAAAGCAACCTCATCCTTACCTTTCCATGGTTCCCACGACAGCTTCAGCTCTGCTACATCGAGATGACAGGCTGGACCGCAGCAGAACGCTGCCATCCAGCCTGTCATCCCGCAGACACTGAGAAGCGCAGGCTTGCTTGCGCTGCTCAGCGTCTCTCTGTGACGACATCCAGATGAGCCGAGTTCATGTCCAATGAACTCGGCTCACCTCATGCACGTCACTGACAGCGTGGGAAAATTCTCACGCTGAAGCGGTGAGTGCAGGAAAATTTTCCCACGCTGTCAGTGACGTGCATAAGGTGAGCTCATGTCCAATGAACTCAGCTCACCTCCTGCACGTCACTGACAGCGTGGGAGAATTCTCCTGCACTCAGCGCTTCAGTGTGAGAATTCTCCCACGCTGAAGCGCTGAGTGCAGGAGAATTTTCCCACGCTGTCAGTGACGTGCATGAGGTGAGCCGAGTTCATTGGACATTAACTCGGCTCATCTGGATGCCCTCACAGAGAGACACTGTGGAGCGCAAGCAAGCCTGCGCTTCTCAGTGTCTGCGGGATGACAGGCTGGATGGCAGCGTTCTGCTGCGGTCCAGCCTGTCATCTCGATGTAGCAGAGCTGAAGCTGTCATGGGAACCATGGAAAGGTAAGGATGATGTTGCTTTATTATTTTTCTTTTATTTCAGGAGATCGTTGGCTTCAGCTGGAATGGGTGTGATGGTAAGTATGGTTTAATTTAGAACAATAAAGAATTGTGTTTTTATTTCAATTAAAGGACTTTTTTCTGGGTGTTGTGTTTTTTTTAAATACTTTACTAGAAATTCATGGTGGTCATGTCTAATATTGGCGTGACCCCATGAATTTCGGGCTTAGGGCCAGCTGATAATGCCAAGCTGGCCCTAACCCCTTTATTACCCAGTGAGCCACCGCATCAGGGCCCTGGATGAGTTGGGTACAGCGCCAGAAGATGGCGCTTCTATGAACGCGCCATTTTCCGGGATGGCTGCGGACTGCAATTTGCAGCGGGGGTGGCCCAGAAAGCTTGGGCCTCCCTGCGCTGCGGATTCCAGCCCCCAGCTGCCTAGTTGTACCTGGCTGGACACAAAAACAGGGCGAAGCCCCACGTCAATTTTCTTTAAATTATTTCATGAAATAATTAAGAAAAAAAGGGCTTCCCTATATTGTTGTGTCCGGCCAGGTACAAATAGGCAGCTGGTGGTTGGGGGCAGCCCGTTCCTGCCTGCTGTACCTGGCTGGACACAAATATAGTGCGAAGCCCCACGTCAATTTTTTTTAAATTATTTCATGAATTTCCTGAAATAATTTAAAAAAATTTAAGTGGGGCTTCGCACTATATTTGTGTCCAGCCAGGTACAGCAGGCAGGAACGGGCTGCCCCCATCCACCAGCTGCCTATTTGTACCTGGCCGGACACAACAATATAGGGAAGCCCTTTTTTTCTTAATTATTTCATGAATTTCATGAAATAATTAAAAAAAAAAGTACGTGGGGCTTCGCCCTATTTTTGTGTCCAGCCAGGTACAACTAGGCAGCTGGGGGCTGGAATCTGCAGCGCAGGGAGGCCCAAGCTTTCTGGGCCCCCCCCCGCTACAAATTGCAGTCCGCAGCCACCCCGGAAAATGGCGCTTTCATAGAAGCGCCATCTTCTGGCGCTGTGCCCAACTCATCCAGGGCCCTGGTGCGGTGGCTCACTGGGTAATAAAGGGGTTAGGGCCAGCTTGGTATTATCAGCTGGCCCCAAGCCCAAAATTCATGGGGTCACGCCAGTATTAGACATGACCGCCATGAATTTCTAGTAAAGTATTTAAAAAAAACACAACACCCAGAATAAAGTCCTTTAATTGAAATAAAGACACAATTCTTTATTGTTCTAAATTAAACCATACTTACCATCACACCCATTCCAGCTGAAGCCAACGATCTCCTGCAATAAAAGAAAAATAATAAACCAACCTCATCCTTACCTTTCCATGGTTCCCACGACAGCTTCAGCTCTGCTACATCGAGATGACTGGCTGGACCGCAGCAGAACGCTGCCATCCAGTCTGTCATCCCGCAGACACTGAGAAGCGCAGGCATGCTTGCGCTCCTCACTGTCTCGCTGTGACGGCATCCAGATGAGCCGAGGTCATGTCCAATGAACTCGGCTCACCTCATGCACGTCACTGACAGTGTGGGAAAATTCTCACGCTGAAGTGCTGAGTGCAGGAGAATTCTCCCACGCTGTCAGTGATGTGCATGAGGTGAGCTCATGTCCAATGAACTCAGCTCACCTCCTGCACGTCACTGACAGCGTGGGAAAATTCTCCTGCAATCAGCGCTTCAGCGTGAGAATTTTCCCACGCTGTCAGTGACGTGCATGAGGTGAGCCGAGTTCATTGGACATGAACTCGGCTCTTCTGGATGTCGTCACAGAGAGACGCTGAGCAGCGCAAGCAAGCCTGCGCTTCTCAGTGTCTGCGGGATGACAGGCTGGATGGCAGCGTTCTGCTGCGGTCCAGCCTGTCATCTCGATGTAGCAGAGCTGAAGCTGTCGTGGGAACCATGGAAACGTAAGGATGAGGTTGCTTTATTATTTTTCTTTTATTGCAGGAGATCGTTGGCTTCAGCTGGAATGGGCGTGATGGTAAGTATGGTTTAATTTAGAACAATAAAGGATTGTGTCTTTATTTCAATTAAAGGACTTTATTCTGGGTGTTTGTGTTTTTTTTAACTTTGACTATGGGGTTAGTAATGGCGGTGTCTTATAGACGCCTCTACATTACTAACCTGGGCTTGATGTCAGCTGGCATTATAAGCTGACATCAACCCCAACCCTATTACCCCCTGCCACTGCACCAGGGCAGCGTGGAAGAGCGAGGCTAAGTGCCAGAATTGGCGCATCCTATGAATGCGCCATTTCTGGGGCGGCTGACGGCTGGTGTTTCTAGCCTGGGAGGGGGCCAATATTCATGGCTCCCTTCCTGGGCTATTAATATCAGCCCCCAGCTGTCTGCCTAGCCTTTGCTAGCTATTAAATTAGGGGGGACCCCACGTCATTTTTTTTGGGGGGTCCCCCATTTTAATAGCTAGTAAAGGCTATGTATTCAGCTGGGGGCTGATATTAGTAGCCTGGGAAGCTCCGTGGGTATTACCCCCTTCCCAGGCTTCAAACATCTGCCCCAGCCGTCTGCTTAACCTCCGCTAGAGCCTAAAATTAAGGGGAACCCCACGCCAATTTTTTTAATAATAAATCCTTTATTTTAATACTAAATGACAAGTACAGTAACCAACACTATCACTGTACTTCATATATATGTGACTGACATGTTTCTATCTATCTAATCTATGTGTGAAGCTCTATTCTGTCTGTTATAAATTGTCGGGTACCGCTGCTGAATTGCCGGCCGGCTTTTTTAAAGAGACAGTGCATGAAAACACTATTATTTTTTTAAATAAATCCTTTACACTAAATGACAAGTACAGTAAGCAACACTATCACTGTACTTATTATATATGTGACTGACATGTTTCTATCTATCTAATCTATGTGTGAAGCTCTATTCTTTCTGTTCTAAATTGTCGGGTACAGATGCTGAATTGCCGGCCGGCTTTTTTAAAGAGACGGTGCATGAAAACACTAATATTTTTTTTAATAAATCCTTTACACTAAATGACAAGTGCAGTAACCAACACTGTCACTGTGCTTCTTATATGTGTGACTGACATGTTTCTATCTATCTAATCTATGTGTGATGCTCTATTCCTTCTTGTCTAAATTGTCGGGTACCGGTGTATGCCGCTGCTGAATTTGCCGGCCGGCTTTTTTAAAGAGAGTGTCTTCTGAGCAGTTTGTCAGCTTTTGGACACCTTTGCAGGTGTTTTCTATGTGTTTCTATGTGTTTTTGTTTGCCTGCCATTGGTTTTAACGGTGTTCGACGGTGTTCTAAGGTGTTCGACGAACAGTTCGACGAACAGTTCCTCGAACATCCCGGTGTTCGACGAACCGAACCGAACCCGAACACTACGGGGGTGGCTCAACACTATATCTGATACGTCCCCTATCTGGGGACCATATATTAAATGGATTTTTAGAACAGGGAGATGGAAAAAGAGCTTGCTCTGTCCACTCCACGCATTGACCTGGTATTGCAGTATCTCCAGGACCGGTGCACCCCTTCTTTAATGCAGTTTCTAAAATCAGAAAGAATTGAATTCAATGCTTTTTGTTCATTTTGCTTGTTTGTCGGATTTTGGGATGGACTCTTTGGCTTTGCTTTTCTTCTCCTCATTGGATTTTTCATGTTAAAAGTTGCAGAAGCCAGATGACAAGCTCATTTTGGTTCAACTTCAGCAACTGTGCATTGCATTGCCATGTAATGTAATGTAATGCAATGCTATCTATCTAGCTCTCCCTCTATACTTCCTTTTGGATAAACAGACATATTAGGCAAGCATTTTGGAGCTTTCACCTAAATAACTACAGGTGGTGAGATAAGCTGCACAATATAATTGACCTTTCAGTATATTGTTGCACACACACCATCTATTTAGCAAATGCCCTTGTTATCAACAGCAGCCTTTTAAACTCACCTGAGCTAACAGGTATGTGAGCTGGTTACTCTGCTGCGCTTAAAATTTCTTTTTTGGTTTGCTACAATGCCTTTTCTGAAACGTTGTCTCCCTCTGCTGGAACACTGACTTCTTTCATTTAATGCCTGCAGACTATAAAAGAGAAACCAACCCAAAAAGTTTGGTTGATTAGTCTGTGGCATTCTTTTAAACTGTTGCTTATGGCGGTCTCTGTGAGCTTCTCAGTGACATTCAGCCATCCAGGTATCCCGCCTGCAGTAGACGGAATGTGGCAATGGAACGCTGGCTGCGCGTGTCATAATAGGCTCTGAGCCTTTATATACCTGCGCACAGCAGCAGCCACCTTCAGTCTGCTGCTGGACAGCCAGCAGCAGCAGCAGCAGGAGAGGTAATTAATCAGCAACCCTCCTGCTAAGGGTAGACAGCTGCTCGTTCCACCCCCCCCCCGCCTTAATTGGTTCTCCTCCCTTCCAACGGTGTTGAGGCGGGTGGGAACAGCCGGGGGTTGAGGGTACTGTGCTAAAAGAGGTGGAGTTATGCAGATCTAAAACGCGTGGATTGCAGCAGCAGCAAGCCGAAAAGTGCAGGCATGTGAGGGATCTAGAGGTTGACAGCATGTCTTCTTAACGGGAGTCCAGGTGGCCATCTCCACAAATGGACTTTTCAGAATCCTTGGGTGGCACCGTAGTCGGAAACCAATTCTGGTTATCGCTTCTCGGCCTTTTGGCTAAGATCAAGTGTAGTATCTTTCGAAAAGGCGGTTTTGGATGTTGGCCGCCCTAGTAGATTGATACATTATGCACACTGGGGTTTAGGCGCTTGTTAGTACGCCAGGTGGCTAATATAGTCATCTGGTGGAAAGCATGGCCCCCCAGGATCGACGCCATTGGGCCGGGGAAGATCGAAAGCCCGAAGTGTGAAGTGCCCCAGGAGTGGTGACCCTGGGGTGCCTTAACTCACTGGGATTGGGAACCCCACTTGAGTTTATGGCACATTTGCACAAGCACTTCAAATTTTCTTTCTTTGCACACACCCTTATTCCGGGCCTTCTGGTCTTAGGATGGGGAATTTTTCAATTCCCGGTCGAAGGTCCGGGCAGTATTATACTGTGAAACCTTCACTATTTATTTAATTTCTTTGTCACTGTGTGTCCACTTATTCACGTGTGTCACGTCCTACTAGGATTTTGTCGGGATGCGGTTCCCTTACGGGTTCCTCTCTTGGCAGGTCTAGGGGGGGAGTGTGTGGCCATCAGGTTCCGCTCCCCCCTGAACCCCCCTGGCTCTCCTCTTTCGGGAGGAGAGCGTTGTTGGCTCCCCTCTTCCGGGAGGGGAGCACAGTCTTTGGCTCCCAGTGCCTTGCTCGGGTGAGAACTCGGGCAGGTGCTGGGGGTAAGATTGGGTCGCCTCTGGCTTCGGCTGGAGGTGGCTTTTTGTCCCTGTTCCTCGCTGTGGCCTTTTGGCTCGGAGGGACGGGAAATGGTTTGGGGGACCCTTCTCCTTTTGGAGAGGGTTTCAAGAAGACCAGCATCCTAGTGCACTTTTTTTGTGGCATTTGTCACTTTTTTAAGCGCACTCGGGTTTTGTACACGAATTCGGGCTTTCGATAAAAAAAAAAAAATCTGTTCTTATCAGTTTAATATCTGATACGTCCCCTATCTGGGGACCATATATTAAATGGATTTTTAGAACAGGGAGATGGAAAAAGAGCTTGCTCTGTCCACTCCACGCATTGACCTGGTATTGCAGTATCTCCAGGACCGGTGCACCCCTTCTTTAATGCAGTTTCTAAAATCAGAAAGAATTGAATTCAATGCTTTTTGTTCATTTTGCTTGTTTGTCGGATTTTGGGATGGACTCTTTGGCTTTGCTTTTCTTCTCCTCATTGGATTTTTCATGTTAAAAGTTGCAGAAGCCAGATGACAAGCTCATTTTGGTTCAACTTCAGCAACTGTGCATTGCATTGCCATGTAATGTAATGTAATGCAATGCTATCTATCTAGCTCTCCCTCTATACTTCCTTTTGGATAAACAGACATATTAGGCAAGCATTTTGGAGCTTTCACCTAAATAACTACAGGTGGTGAGATAAGCTGCACAATATAATTGACCTTTCAGTATATTGTTGCACACACACCATCTATTTAGCAAATGCCCTTGTTATCAACAGCAGCCTTTTAAACTCACCTGAGCTAACAGGTATGTGAGCTGGTTACTCTGCTGCGCTTAAAATTTCTTTTTTGGTTTGCTACAATGCCTTTTCTGAAACGTTGTCTCCCTCTGCTGGAACACTGACTTCTTTCATTTAATGCCTGCAGACTATAAAAGAGCAACCAACCCAAAAAGTTTGGTTGATTAGTCTGTGGCATTCTTTTAAACTGTTGCTTATGGCGGTCTCTGTGAGCTTCTCAGTGACATTCAGCCATCCAGGTATCCCGCCTGCAGTAGACGGAATGTGGCAATGGAACGCTGGCTGCGCGTGTCATAATAGGCTCTGAGCCTTTATATACCTGCGCACAGCAGCAGCCACCTTCAGTCTGCTGCTGGACAGCCAGCAGCAGCAGCAGCAGGAGAGGTAATTAATCAGCAACCCTCCTGCTAAGGGTAGACAGCTGCTCGTTCCACCCCCCCCCCGCCTTAATTGGTTCTCCTCCCTTCCAACGGTGTTGAGGCGGGTGGCAACAGCCGGGGGTTGAGGGTACTGTGCTAAAAGAGGTGGAGTTATGCAGATCCAAAACGCGTGGATTGCAGCAGCAGCAAGCCGAAAAGTGCAGGCATGTGAGGGATCTAGAGGTTGACAGCATGTCTTCTTAACGGGAGTCCAGGTGGCCATCTCCACAAATGGACTTTTCAGAATCCTTGGGTGGCACCGTAGTCGGAAACCAATTCTGGTTATCGCTTCTCGGCCTTTTGGCTAAGATCAAGTGTAGTATCTGTTCTTATCAGTTTAATATCTGATACGTCCCCTATCTGGGGACCATATATTAAATGGATTTTTAGAACAGGGAGATGGAAAAAGAGCTTGCTCTGTCCACTCCACGCATTGACCTGATATTGCAGTATCTCCAGGACCGGTGCACCCCTTCTTTAATGCAGTTTCTAAAATCAGAAAGAATTGAATTCAATGCTTTTTGTTCATTTTGCTTGTTTGTCGGATTTTGGGATGGACTCTTTGGCTTTGCTTTTCTTCTCCTCATTGGATTTTTCATGTTAAAAGTTGCAGAAGCCAGATGACAAGCTCATTTTGGTTCAACTTCAGCAACTGTGCATTGCATTGCCATGTAATGTAATGTAATGCAATGCTATCTATCTAGCTCTCCCTCTATACTTCCTTTTGGATAAACAGACATATTAGGCAAGCATTTTGGAGCTTTCACCTAAATAACTACAGGTGGTGAGATAAGCTGCACAATATAATTGACCTTTCAGTATATTGTTGCACACACACCATCTATTTAGCAAATGCCCTTGTTATCAACAGCAGCCTTTTAAACTCACCTGAGCTAACAGGTATGTGAGCTGGTTACTCTGCTGCGCTTAAAATTTCTTTTTTGGTTTGCTACAATGCCTTTTCTGAAACATTGTCTCCCTCTGCTGGAACACTGACTTCTTTCATTTAATGCCTGCAGACTATAAAAGAGAAACCAACCCAAAAAGTTTGGTTGATTAGTCTGTGGCATTCTTTTAAACTGTTGCTTATGGCGGTCTCTGTGAGCTTCTCAGTGACATTCAGCCATCCAGGTATCCCGCCTGCAGTAGACGGAATGTGGCAATGGAACGCTGGCTGCGCGTGTCATAATAGGCTCTGAGCCTTTATATACCTGCGCACAGCAGCAGCCACCTTCAGTCTGCTGCTGGACAGCCAGCAGCAGCAGGAGAGGTAATTAATCAGCAACCCTCCTGCTAAGGGTAGACAGCTGCTCGTTCCACCCCCCCCCCCCCCCCCGCCTTAATTGGTTCTCCTCCCTTCCAACGGTGTTGAGGCGGGTGGGAACAGCCGGGGGTTGAGGGTACTGTGCTAAAAGAGGTGGAGTTATGCAGATCTAAAACGCGTGGATTGCAGCAGCAGCAAGCCGAAAAGTGCAGGCATGTGAGGGATCTAGAGGTTGACAGCATGTCTTCTTAACGGGAGTCCAGGTGGCCATCTCCACAAATGGACTTTTCAGAATCCTTGGGTGGCACCGTAGTCGGAAACCAATTCTGGTTATCGCTTCTCGGCCTTTTGGCTAAGATCAAGTGTAGTATCTGTTCTTATCAGCTTAATATCTGATACGTCCCCTATCTGGGGACCATATATTAAATGGATTTTTACAACAGGGAGATGGAAAAAGAGCTTGCTCTGTCCACTCCACGCATTGACCTGGTATTGCAGTATCTCCAGGACCGGTGCACCCCTTCTTTAATGCAGTTTCTAAAATCAGAAAGAATTGAATTCAATGCTTTTTGTTCATTTTGCTTGTTTGTCGGATTTTGGGATGGACTCTTTGGCTTTGCTTTTCTTCTCCTCATTGGATTTTTCATGTTAAAAGTTGCAGAAGCCAGATGACAAGCTCATTTTGGTTCAACTTCAGCAACTGTGCATTGCATTGCCATGTAATGTAATGTAATGCAATGCTATCTATCTAGCTCTCCCTCTATACTTCCTTTTGGATAAACAGACATATTAGGCAAGCATTTTGGAGCTTTCACCTAAATAACTACAGGTGGTGAGATAAGCTGCACAATATAATTGACCTTTCAGTATATTGTTGCACACACACCATCTATTTAGCAAATGCCCTTGTTATCAACAGCAGCCTTTTAAACTCACCTGAGCTAACAGGTATGTGAGCTGGTTACTCTGCTGCGCTTAAAATTTCTTTTTTGGTTTGCTACAATGCCTTTTCTGAAACGTTGTCTCCCTCTGCTGGAACACTGACTTCTTTCATTTAATGCCTGCAGACTATAAGAGAAACCAACCCAAAAAGTTTGGTTGATTAGTCTGTGGCATTCTTTTAAACTGTTGCTTATGGCGGTCTCTGTGAGCTTCTCAGTGACATTCAGCCATCCAGGTATCCCGCCTGCAGTAGACGGAATGTGGCAATGGAACGCTGGCTGCGCGTGTCATAATAGGCTCTGAGCCTTTATATACCTGCGCACAGCAGCAGCCACCTTCAGTCTGCTGCTGGACAGCCAGCAGCAGCAGCAGCAGGAGAGGTAATTAATCAGCAACCCTCCTGCTAAGGGTAGACAGCTGCTCGTTCCACCCCCCCCCCGCCTTAATTGGTTCTCATCCCTTCCAACGGTGTTGAGGCGGGTGGGAACAGCCGGGGGTTGAGGGTACTGTGCTAAAAGAGGTGGAGTTATGCAGATCTAAAACGCGTGGATTGCAGCAGCAGCAAGCCGAAAAGTGCAGGCATGTGAGGGATCTAGAGGTTGACAGCATGTCTTCTTAACGGGAGTCCAGGTGGCCATCTCCACAAATGGACTTTTCAGAATCCTTGGGTGGCACCGTAGTCGGAAACCAATTCTGGTTATCGCTTCTCGGCCTTTTGGCTAAGATCAAGTGTAGTATCTGTTCTTATCAGTTTAATATCTGATACGTCCCCTATCTGGGGACCATATATTAAATGGATTTTTAGAACAGGGAGATGGAAAAAGAGCTTGCTCTGTCCACTCCACGCATTGACCTGGTATTGCAGTATCTCCAGGACCGGTGCACCCCTTCTTTAATGCAGTTTCTAAAATCAGAAAGAATTGAATTCAATGCTTTTTGTTCATTTTGCTTGTTTGTCGGATTTTGGGATGGACTCTTTGGCTTTGCTTTTCTTCTCCTCATTGGATTTTTCATGTTAAAAGTTGCAGAAGCCAGATGACAAGCTCATTTTGGTTCAACTTCAGCAACTGTGCATTGCATTGCCATGTAATGTAATGTAATACAATGCTATCTATCTAGCTCTCCCTCTATACTTCCTTTTGGATAAACAGACATATTAGGCAAGCATTTTGGAGCTTTCACCTAAATAACTACAGGTGGTGAGATAAGCTGCACAATATAATTGACCTTTCAGTATATTGTTGCACACACACCATCTATTTAGCAAATGCCCTTGTTATCAACAGCAGCCTTTTAAACTCACCTGAGCTAACAGGTATGTGAGCTGGTTACTCTGCTGCGCTTAAAATTTCTTTTTTGGTTTGCTACAATGCCTTTTCTGAAACGTTGTCTCCCTCTGCTGGAACACTGACTTCTTTCATTTAATGCCTGCAGACTATAAAAGAGAAACCAACCCAAAAAGTTTGGTTGATTAGTCTGTGGCATTCTTTTAAACTGTTGCTTATGGCGGTCTCTGTGAGCTTCTCAGTGACATTCAGCCATCCAGGTATCCCGCCTGCAGTAGACGGAATGTGGCAATGGAACGCTGGCTGCGCGTGTCATAATAGGCTCTGAGCCTTTATATACCTGCGCACAACAGCAGCAACCTTCAGTCTGCTGCTGGACAGCCAGCAGCAGCAGCAGCAGGAGAGGTAATTAATCAGCAACCCTCCTGCTAAGGGTAGACAGCTGCTCGTTCCACCCCCCCCCCCCGCCTTAATTGGTTCTCCTCCCTTCCAACGGTGTTGAGGCGGGTGGGAACAGCCGGGGGTTGAGGGTACTGTGCTAAAAGAGGTGGAGTTATGCAGATCTAAAACGCGTGGATTGCAGCAGCAGCAAGCCGAAAAGTGCAGGCATGTGAGGGATCTAGAGGTTGACAGCATGTCTTCTTAACGGGAGTCCAGGTGGCCATCTCCACAAATGGACTTTTCAGAATCCTTGGGTGGCACCGTAGTCGGAAACCAATTCTGGTTATCGCTTCTCGGCCTTTTGGCTAAGATCAAGTGTAGTATCTTTTGAAAAGGCAGTTTTGTCCTTGGGCTGCCCTAGTAAATTGATGCATATTACACACTGGTTTGGTGCACTTGTTAGTACGCCAGGTGGCTCATAGAGTTATCTGATGGAAAACATGGCTCTCCAGGATCGAAGTCACTAGGCTGGGTAAGTGTGAGGGCTTTGGAGCAATGTGCCCCAGGAGTAGGCGCCCTGGTGGGAGTCCAAGCTTACTGGGACTGATAACCCCAGAAAGACTTGGCTTCGTAGCACGCCGCACCTTTGCCAATCATACTTTCTGAGCAACCCCCCCTATTCCTGGCCTCCGGGCTAGGAAGGGGAATTTTTATAAACCCGGTCGGAGGTCCGGTCAGCTTTGGGCTGAGAAACCAACACAGGCTCCAGCTCCACTAGGGTGGCAGCCTAGATGGAAGCTGGGAGCACGAAAACGGCTCTTCTCCGGCTTCGGCTAGGGAGAGCATCGGAGATCCCTGACCCTCGCTGTGGCCTTCTGGCTCGGAGGGATGGGGATGGTTTATTGGGGACCCTCTCCTCCGGGAAGGGTCCACATGAATCCTCGCCTCGTGCGCTGTTTTGGTGTGACTTCGGTCACATTTTTCAGTGCCTTGGATGCAGCTTCAATAAAAAAATCTGTTCTTATCAGTTTAATATCTGATACGTCCCCTATCTGGGGACCATATATTAAATGGATTTTTAGAACAGGGAGATGGAAAAAGAGCTTGCTCTGTCCACTCCACGCATTGACCTGGTATTGCAGTATCTCCAGGACCGGTGCACCCCTTCTTTAATGCAGTTTCTAAAATCAGAAAGAATTGAATTCAATGCTTTTTGTTCATTTTGCTTGTTTGTCGGATTTTGGGATGGACTCTTTGGCTTTGCTTTTCTTCTCCTCATTGGATTTTTCATGTTAAAAGTTGCAGAAGCCAGATGACAAGCTCATTTTGGTTCAACTTCAGCAACTGTGCATTGCATTGCCATGTGATGTAATGTAATGCAATGCTATCTATCTAGCTCTCCCTCTATACTTCCTTTTGGATAAACAGACATATTAGGCAAGCATTTTGGAGCTTTCACCTAAATAACTACAGGTGGTGAGATAAGCTGCACAATATAATTGACCTTTCAGTATATTGTTGCACACACACCATCTATTTAGCAAATGCCCTTGTTATCAACAGCAGCCTTTTAAACTCACCTGAGCTAACAGGTATGTGAGCTGGTTACTCTGCTGCGCTTAAAATTTCTTTTTTGGTTTGCTACAATGCCTTTTCTGAAACGTTGTCTCCCTCTGCTGGAACACTGACTTCTTTCATTTAATGCCTGCAGACTATAAAAGAGAAACCAACCCAAAAAGTTTGGTTGATTAGTCTGTGGCATTCTTTTAAACTGTTGCTTATGGCGGTCTCTGTGAGCTTCTCAGTGACATTCAGCCATCCAGGTATCCCGCCTGCAGTAGACGGAATGTGGCAATGGAACGCTGGCTGCGCGTGTCATAATAGGCTCTGAGCCTTTATATACCTGCGCACAGCAGCAGCCACCTTCAGTCTGCTGCTGGACAGCCAGCAGCAGCAGCAGCAGGAGAGGTAATTAATCAGCAACCCTCCTGCTAAGGGTAGACAGCTGCTCGTTCCACCCCCCCCCCCGCCTTAATTGGTTCTCCTCCCTTCCAACGGTGTTGAGGCGGGTGGGAACAGCCGGGGGTTGAGGGTACTGTGCTAAAAGAGGTGGAGTTATGCAGATCTAAAACGCGTGGATTGCAGCAGCAGCAAGCCGAAAAGTGCAGGCATGTGAGGGATCTAGAGGTTGACAGCATGTCTTCTTAACGGGAGTCCAGGTGGCCATCTCCACAAATGGACTTTTCAGAATCCTTGGGTGGCACCGTAGTCGGAAACCAATTCTGGTTATCGCTTCTCGGCCTTTTGGCTAAGATTAAGTGTAGTATCTGTTCTTATCAGTTTAATATCTGATACGTCCCCTATCTGGGGACCATATATTAAATGGATTTTTAGAACAGGGAGATGGAAAAAGAGCTTGCTCTGTCCACTCCACGCATTGACCTGGTATTGCAGTATCTCCAGGACCGGTGCACCCCTTCTTTAATGCAGTTTCTAAAATCAGAAAGAATTGAATTCAATGCTTTTTGTTCATTTTGCTTGTTTGTCGGATTTTGGGATGGACTCTTTGGCTTTGCTTTTCTTCTCCTCATTGGATTTTTCATGTTAAAAGTTGCAGAAGCCAGATGACAAGCTCATTTTGGTTCAACTTCAGCAACTGTGCATTGCATTGCCATGTAATGTAATGTAATGCAATGCTATCTATCTAGCTCTCCCTCTATACTTCCTTTTGGATAAACAGACATATTAGGCAAGCATTTTGGAGCTTTCACCTAAATAACTACAGGTGGTGAGATAAGCTGCACAATATAATTGACCTTTCAGTATATTGTTGCACACACACCATCTATTTAGCAAATGCCCTTGTTATCAACAGCAGCCTTTTAAACTCACCTGAGCTAACAGGTATGTGAGCTGGTTACTCTGCTGCGCTTAAAATTTCTTTTTTGGTTTGCTACAATGCCTTTTCTGAAACGTTGTCTCCCTCTGCTGGAACACTGACTTCTTTCATTTAATGCCTGCAGACTATAAAAGAGAAACCAACCCAAAAAGTTTGGTTGATTAGTCTGTGGCATTCTTTTAAACTGTTGCTTATGGCGGTCTCTGTGAGCTTCTCAGTGACATTCAGCCATCCAGGTATCCCGCCTGCAGTAGACGGAATGTGGCAATGGAACGCTGGCTGCGCGTGTCATAATAGGCTCTGAGCCTTTATATACCTGCGCACAGCAGCAGCCACCTTCAGTCTGCTGCTGGACAGCCAGCAGCAGCAGCAGCAGGAGAGGTAATTAATCAGCAACCCTCCTGCTAAGGGTAGACAGCTGCTCGTTCCAACCCCCCCCCCGCCTTAATTGGTTCTCCTCCCTTCCAACGGTGTTGAGGCGGGTGGGAACAGCCGGGGGTTGAGGGTACTGTGCTAAAAGAGGTGGAGTTATGCAGATCTAAAACGCGTGGATTGCAGCAGCAGCAAGCCGAAAAGTGCAGGCATGTGAGGGATCTAGAGGTTGACAGCATGTCTTCTTAACGGGAGTCCAGGTGGCCATCTCCACAAATGGACTTTTCAGAATCCTTGGGTGGCACCGTAGTCGGAAACCAATTCTGGTTATCGCTTCTCGGCCTTTTGGCTAAGATCAAGTGTAGTATCTGTTCTTATCAGTTTAATATCTGATACGTCCCCTATCTGGGGACCATATATTAAATGGATTTTTAGAACAGGGAGATGGAAAAAGAGCTTGCTCTGTCCACTCCACGCATTGACCTGGTATTGCAGTATCTCCAGGACCGGTGCACCCCTTCTTTAATGCAGTTTCTAAAATCAGAAAGAATTGAATTCAATGCTTTTTGTTCATTTTGCTTGTTTGTCGGATTTTGGGATGGACTCTTTGGCTTTGCTTTTCTTCTCCTCATTGGATTTTTCATGTTAAAAGTTGCAGAAGCCAGATGACAAGCTCATTTTGGTTCAACTTCAGCAACTGTGCATTGCATTGCCATGTAATGTAATGTAATGCAATGCTATCTATCTAGCTCTCCCTCTATACTTCCTTTTGGATAAACAGACATATTAGGCAAGCATTTTGGAGCTTTCACCTAAATAACTACAGGTGGTGAGATAAGCTGCACAATATAATTGACCTTTCAGTATATTGTTGCACACACACCATCTATTTAGCAAATGCCCTTGTTATCAACAGCAGCCTTTTAAACTCACCTGAGCTAACAGGTATGTGAGCTGGTTACTCTGCTGCGCTTAAAATTTCTTTTTTGGTTTGCTACAATGCCTTTTCTGAAACGTTGTCTCCCTCTGCTGGAACACTGACTTCTTTCATTTAATGCCTGCAGACTATAAAAGAGAAACCAACCCAAAAAGTTTGGTTGATTAGTCTGTGGCATTCTTTTAAACTGTTGCTTATGGCGGTCTCTGTGAGCTTCTCAGTGACATTCAGCCATCCAGGTATCCCGCCTGCAGTAGACGGAATGTGGCAATGGAACGCTGGCTGCGCGTGTCATAATAGGCTCTGAGCCTTTATATACCTGCGCACAGCAGCAGCAACCTTCAGTCTGCTGCTGGACAGCCAGCAGCAGCAGCAGCAGGAGAGCTAATTAATCAGCAACCCTCCTGCTAAGGGTAGACAGCTGCTCGTTCCACCCCCCCCCCGCCTTAATTGGTTCTCCTCCCTTCCAACGGTGTTGAGGCGGGTGGGAACAGCCGGGGGTTGAGGGTACTGTGCTAAAAGAGGTGGAGTTATGCAGATCTAAAACGCGTGGATTGCAGCAGCAGCAAGCCGAAAAGTGCAGGCATGTGAGGGATCTAGAGGTTGACAGCATGTCTTCTTAACGGGAGTCCAGGTGGCCATCTCCACAAATGGACTTTTCAGAATCCTTGGGTGGCACCGTAGTCGGAAACCAATTCTGGTTATCGCTTCTCGGCCTTTTGGCTAAGATCAAGTGTAGTATCTTTTGAAAAGGCAGTTTTGTCCTTGGGCTGCCCTAGTAAATTGATGCATATTACACACTGGTTTGGTGCACTTGTTAGTACGCCAGGTGGCTCATAGAGTTATCTGATGGAAAACATGGCCCTCCAGGATCGAAGTCACTAGGCTGGGTAAGTGTGAGGGCTTTGGAGCAATGTGCCCCAGGAGTAGGCGCCCTGGTGGGAGTCCAAGCTTACTGGGACTGGGAACCCCAGAAAGACTTGGCTTCGTAGCACGCCGCACCTTTGCCAATCATACTTTCTGAGCAACCCCCCCTATTCCTGGCCTCCGGGCTAGGAAGGGGAATTTTTATAAACCCGGTCGGAGGTCCGGTCAGCTTTGGGCTGAGAAACCAACACAGGCTCCAGCTCCACTAGGGTGGCAGCCTAGATGGAAGCTGGGAGCACGAAAACGGCTCTTCTCCGGCTTCGGCTAGGGAGAGCATCGGAGATCCCTGACCCTCGCTGTGGCCTTCTGGCTCGGAGGGATGGGGATGGTTTATTGGGGACCCTCTCCTCCGGGAAGGGTCCACATGAATCCTCGCCTCGTGCGCTGTTTTGGTGTGACTTCGGTCACATTTTTCAGTGCCTTGGATGCAGCTTCAATCAAAAAATCTGTTCTTATCAGTTTAATATCTGATACGTCCCCTATCTGGGGACCATATATTAAATGGATTTTTAGAACAGGGAGATGGAAAAAGAGCTTGCTCTGTCCACTCCACGCATTGACCTGGTATTGCAGTATCTCCAGGACCGGTGCACCCCTTCTTTAATGCAGTTTCTAAAATCAGAAAGAATTGAATTCAATGCTTTTTGTTCATTTTGCTTGTTTGTCGGATTTTGGGATGGACTCTTTGGCTTTGCTTTTCTTCTCCTCATTGGATTTTTCATGTTAAAAGTTGCAGAAGCCAGATGACAAGCTCATTTTGGTTCAACTTCAGCAACTGTGCATTGCATTGCCATGTAATGTAATGTAATGCAATGCTATCTATCTAGCTCTCCCTCTATACTTCCTTTTGGATAAACAGACATATTAGGCAAGCATTTTGGAGCTTTCACCTAAATAACTACAGGTGGTGAGATAAGCTGCACAATATAATTGACCTTTCAGTATATTGTTGCACACACACCATCTATTTAGCAAATGCCCTTGTTATCAACAGCAGCCTTTTAAACTCACCTGAGCTAACAGGTATGTGAGCTGGTTACTCTGCTGCGCTTAAAATTTCTTTTTTGGTTTGCTACAATGCCTTTTCTGAAACGTTGTCTCCCTCTGCTGGAACACTGACTTCTTTCATTTAATGCCTGCAGACTATAAAAGAGAAACCAACCCAAAAAGTTTGGTTGATTAGTCTGTGGCATTCTTTTAAACTGTTGCTTATGGCGGTCTCTGTGAGCTTCTCAGTGACATTCAGCCATCCAGGTATCCCGCCTGCAGTAGACGGAATGTGGCAATGGAACGCTGGCTGCGCGTGTCATAATAGGCTCTGAGCCTTTATATACCTGCGCACAGCAGCAGCCACCTTCAGTCTGCTGCTGGACAGCCAGCAGCAGCAGCAGCAGGAGAGGTAATTAATCAGCAACCCTCCTGCTAAGGGTAGACAGCTGCTCGTTCCACCCCCCCCCCCCCCGCCTTAATTGGTTCTCCTCCCTTCCAACGGTGTTGAGGCGGGTGGGAACAGCCGGGGGTTGAGGGTACTGTGCTAAAAGAGGTGGAGTTATGCAGATCTAAAACGCGTGGATTGCAGCAGCAGCAAGCCGAAAAGTGCAGGCATGTGAGGGATCTAGAGGTTGACAGCATGTCTTCTTAACGGGAGTCCAGGTGGCCATCTCCACAAATGGACTTTTCAGAATCCTTGGGTGGCACCGTAGTCGGAAACCAATTCTGGTTATCGCTTCTCGGCCTTTTGGCTAAGATCAAGTGTAGTATCTTTTGAAAAGGCAGTTTTGTCCTTGGGCTGCCCTAGTAAATTGATGCATATTACACACTGGTTTGGTGCACTTGTTAGTACGCCAGGTGGCTCATAGAGTTATCTGATGGAAAACATGGCCCTCCAGGATCGAAGTCACTAGGCTGGGTAAGTGTGAGGGCTTTGGAGCAATGTGCCCCAGGAGTAGGCGCCCTGGTGGGAGTCCAAGCTTACTGGGACTGGGAACCCCAGAAAGACTTGGCTTCGTAGCACGCCGCACCTTTGCCAATCATACTTTCTGAGCAACCCCCCCTATTCCTGGCCTCCGGGCTAGGAAGGGGAATTTTTATAAACCCGGTCGGAGGTCCGGTCAGCTTTGGGCTGAGAAACCAACACAGGCTCCAGCTCCACTAGGGTGGCAGCCTAGATGGAAGCTGGGAGCACGAAAACGGCTCTTCTCCGGCTTCGGCTAGGGAGAGCATCGGAGATCCCTGACCCTCGCTGTGGCCTTCTGGCTCGGAGGGATGGGGATGGTTTATTGGGGACCCTCTCCTCCGGGAAGGGTCCACATGAATCCTCCCCTCGTGCGCTGTTTTGGTGTGACTTCGGTCACATTTTTCAGTGCCTTGGATGCAGCTTCAATCAAAAATCTGTTCTTATCAGTTCGCCAGGAACCGGCTCATCTTGAGGAGGGAGAGGATGTCCATCCAGGACTGCCGCAGGCTGATCCACAGCCTGCTCAGAGACTATTCCTTCGTGGACGGTCCGGAGGACGAGGATGAGGACTAAACCCCTCCTCCCCCTCTCCCCTTATGTGTCTTGTCTTTCAATAAAGCTTCGGGCCTGTGATTTTCCCCTCCCCATCCCCTTTTTCCCAATCCCCATCCCTTATCACGGTTCGTCGTACTGTATTGATTGACATGCTTTTTCTTTCAGATTGAGTGTTTTGTGTAGCATAGGGGTGTGATGTGTCTAGTTAGTGCGTCGTATCCTCATGCTATGTAAATATGATGTAGAATTCTGTGTGTACTGGGCTGCGGCACTGTACACTGTCTGTTAACTTATTTTTTGTGCTAATAAAAGATATATTCAATCAAAAAAATCTGTTCTTATCAGTTTAATATCTGATACGTCCCCTATCTGGGGACCATATATTAAATGGATTTTTAGAACAGGGAGATGGAAAAAGAGCTTGCTCTGTCCACTCCACGCATTGACCTGGTATTGCAGTATCTCCAGGACCGGTGCACCCCTTCTTTAATGCAGTTTCTAAAATCAGAAAGAATTGAATTCAATGCTTTTTGTTCATTTTGCTTGTTTGTCGGATTTTGGGATGGACTCTTTGGCTTTGCTTTTCTTCTCCTCATTGGATTTTTCATGTTAAAAGTTGCAGAAGCCAGATGACAAGCTCATTTTGGTTCAACTTCAGCAACTGTGCATTGCATTGCCATGTAATGCAATGTAATGCAATGCTATCTATCTAGCTCTCCCTCTATACTTCCTTTTGGATAAACAGACATATTAGGCAAGCATTTTGGAGCTTTCACCTAAATAACTACAGGTGGTGAGATAAGCTGCACAATATAATTGACCTTTCAGTATATTGTTGCACACACACCATCTATTTAGCAAATGCCCTTGTTATCAACAGCAGCCTTTTAAACTCACCTGAGCTAACAGGTATGTGAGCTGGTTACTCTGCTGCGCTTAAAATTTCTTTTTTGGTTTGCTACAATGCCTTTTCTGAAACGTTGTCTCCCTCTGCTGGAACACTGACTTCTTTCATTTAATGCCTGCAGACTATAAAAGAGAAACCAACCCAAAAAGTTTGGTTGATTAGTCTGTGGCATTCTTTTAAACTGTTGCTTATGGCGGTCTCTGTGAGCTTCTCAGTGACATTCAGCCATCCAGGTATCCCGCCTGCAGTAGACGGAATGTGGCAATGGAACGCTGGCTGCGCGTGTCATAATAGGCTCTGAGCCTTTATATACCTGCGCACAGCAGCAGCCACCTTCAGTCTGCTGCTGGACAGCCAGCAGCAGCAGCAGCAGGAGAGGTAATTAATCAGCAACCCTCCTGCTAAGGGTAGACAGCTGCTCGTTCCACCCCCCCCCCCCGCCTTAATTGGTTCTCCTCCCTTCCAACGGTGTTGAGGCGGGTGGGAACAGCCGGGGGTTGAGGGTACTGTGCTAAAAGAGGTGGAGTTATGCAGATCTAAAACGCGTGGATTGCAGCAGCAGCAAGCCGAAAAGTGCAGGCATGTGAGGGATCTAGAGGTTGACAGCATGTCTTCTTAACGGGAGTCCAGGTGGCCATCTCCACAAATGGACTTTTCAGAATCCTTGGGTGGCACCGTAGTCGGAAACCAATTCTGGTTATCGCTTCTCGGCCTTTTGGCTAAGATCAAGTGTAGTATCTGTTCTTATCAGTTTAATATCTGATACGTCCCCTATCTGGGGACCATATATTAAATGGATTTTTAGAACAGGGAGATGGAAAAAGAGCTTGCTCTGTCCACTCCACGCATTGACCTGGTATTGCCGTATCTCCAGGACCGGTGCACCCCTTCTTTAATGCAGTTTCTAAAATCAGAAAGAATTGAATTCAATGCTTTTTGTTCATTTTGCTTGTTTGTCGGATTTTGGGATGGACTCTTTGGCTTTGCTTTTCTTCTCCTCATTGGATTTTTCATGTTAAAAGTTGCAGAAGCCAGATGACAAGCTCATTTTGGTTCAACTTCAGCAACTGTGCATTGCATTGCCATGTAATGTAATGTAATGCAATGCTATCTATCTAGCTCTCCCTCTATACTTCCTTTTGGATAAACAGACATATTAGGCAAGCATTTTGGAGCTTTCACCTAAATAACTACAGGTGGTGAGATAAGCTGCACAATATAATTGACCTTTCAGTATATTGTTGCACACACACCATCTATTTAGCAAATGCCCTTGTTATCAACAGCAGCCTTTTAAACTCACCTGAGCTAACAGGTATGTGAGCTGGTTACTCTGCTGCGCTTAAAATTTCTTTTTTGGTTTGCTACAATGCCTTTTCTGAAACGTTGTCTCCCTCTGCTGGAACACTGACTTCTTTCATTTAATGCCTGCAGACTATAAAAGAGAAACCAACCCAAAAAGTTTGGTTGATTAGTCTGTGGCATTCTTTTAAACTGTTGCTTATGGCGGTCTCTGTGAGCTTCTCAGTGACATTCAGCCATCCAGGTATCCCGCCTGCAGTAGACGGAATGTGGCAATGGAACGCTGGCTGCGCGTGTCATAATAGGCTCTGAGCCTTTATATACCTGCGCACAGCAGCAGCCACCTTCAGTCTGCTGCTGGACAGCCAGCAGCAGCAGCAGCAGGAGAGGTAATTAATCAGCAACCCTCCTGCTAAGGGTAGACAGCTGCTCGTTCCACCCCCCCCCCCCGCCTTAATTGGTTCTCCTCCCTTCCAACGGTGTTGAGGCGGGTGGGAACAGCCGGGGGTTGAGGGTACTGTGCTAAAAGAGGTGGAGTTATGCAGATCTAAAACGCGTGGATTGCAGCAGCAGCAAGCCGAAAAGTGCAGGCATGTGAGGGATCTAGAGGTTGACAGCATGTCTTCTTAACGGGAGTCCAGGTGGCCATCTCCACAAATGGACTTTTCAGAATCCTTGGGTGGCACCGTAGTCGGAAACCAATTCTGGTTATCGCTTCTCGGCCTTTTGGCTAAGATCAAGTGTAGTATCTTTCGAAAAGGCGGTTTTGGATGTTGGCCGCCCTAGTAGATTGATACATTATGCACACTGGGGTTTAGGCGCTTGTTAGTACGCCAGGTGGCAAATATAGTCATCTGGTGGAAAGCATGGCCCCCCAGGATCGACGCCATTGGGCCGGGGAAGATCGAAAGCCCGAAGTGTGAAGTGCCCCAGGAGTGGTGACCCTGGGGTGCCTTAACTCACTGGGATTGGGAACCCCACTTGAGTTTATGGCACATTTGCACAAGCACTTCAAATTTTCTTTCTTCGCACACACCCTTATTCCGGGCCTTCTGGCCTTAGGATGGGGAATTTTTCAATTCCCGGTCGAAGGTCCGGGCAGTATTATACTGTGAAACCTTCACTATTTATTTAATTTCTTTGTCACTGTGTGTCCACTTATTCACGTGTGTCACGTCCTACTAGGATTTTGTCAGGATGCGGTTCCCTTACGGGTTCCTCTCTTGGCAGGTCTAGGGGGGGAGTGTGTGGCCATCAGGTTCCGCTCCCCCCTGAACCCCCCTGGCTCTCCTCTTTTGGGAGGAGAGCGTTGTTGGCTCCCCTCTTCCGGGAGGGGAGCACAGTCTTTGGCTCCCAGTGTCTTGCTCGGGTGAGAACTCGGGCAGGTGCTGGGGGTAAGATTGGGTCGCCTCTGGCTTCGGCTGGAGGTGGCTTTTTGTCCCTGTGCCTCGCTGTGGCCTTTTGGCTCGGAGGGACGGGGAATGGTTTGGGGGACCCTTCTCCTTTTGGAGAGGGTTCCAAGAAGACCAGCATCCTAGTGCACTTTTTTTGTGGCACTTGTCACTTTTTTAAGCGCACTCGGGTTTTGTACACGAATTCGGGCTTTCGAAAAAAAAAAAAAAAAATCTGTTCTTATCAGTTTAATATCTGATACGTCCCCTATCTGGGGACCATATATTAAATGGATTTTTAGAACAGGGAGATGGAAAAAGAGCTTGCTCTGTCCACTCCACGCATTGACCTGGTATTGCAGTATCTCCAGGACCGGTGCACCCCTTCTTTAATGCAGTTTCTAAAATCAGAAAGAATTGAATTCAATGCTTTTTGTTCATTTTGCTTGTTTGTCGGATTTTGGGATGGACTCTTTGGCTTTGCTTTTCTTCTCCTCATTGGATTTTTCATGTTAAAAGTTGCAGAAGCCAGATGACAAGCTCATTTTGGTTCAACTTCAGCAACTGTGCATTGCATTGCCATGTAATGTAATGTAATGCAATGCTATCTATCTAGCTCTCCCTCTATACTTCCTTTTGGATAAACAGACATATTAGGCAAGCATTTTGGAGCTTTCACCTAAATAACTACAGGTGGTGAGATAAGCTGCACAATATAATTGACCTTTCAGTATATTGTTGCACACACACCATCTATTTAGCAAATGCCCTTGTTATCAACAGCAGCCTTTTAAACTCACCTGAGCTAACAGGTATGTGAGCTGGTTACTCTGCTGCGCTTAAAATTTCTTTTTTGGTTTGCTACAATGCCTTTTCTGAAACGTTGTCTCCCTCTGCTGGAACACTGACTTCTTTCATTTAATGCCTGCAGACTATAAAAGAGAAACCAACCCAAAAAGTTTGGTTGATTAGTCTGTGGCATTCTTTTAAACTGTTGCTTATGGCGGTCTCTGTGAGCTTCTCAGTGACATTCAGCCATCCAGGTATCCCGCCTGCAGTAGACGGAATGTGGCAATGGAACGCTGGCTGCGCGTGTCATAATAGGCTCTGAGCCTTTATATACCTGCGCACAGCAGCAGCCACCTTCAGTCTGCTGCTGGACAGCCAGCAGCAGCAGCAGCAGGAGAGGTAATTAATCAGCAACCCTCCTGCTAAGGGTAGACAGCTGCTCGTTCCACCCCCCCCCCCGCCTTAATTGGTTCTCCTCCCTTCCAACGGTGTTGAGGCGGGAGGGAACAGCCGGGGGTTGAGGGTACTGTGCTAAAAGAGGTGGAGTTATGCAGATCTAAAACGCGTGGATTGCAGCAGCAGCAAGCCGAAAAGTGCAGGCATGTGAGGGATCTAGAGGTTGACAGCATGTCTTCTTAACGGGAGTCCAGGTGGCCATCTCCACAAATGGACTTTTCAGAATCCTTGGGTGGCACCGTAGTCGGAAACCAATTCTGGTTATCGCTTCTCGGCCTTTTGGCTAAGATCAAGTGTAGTATCTGTTCTTATCAGTTTAATATCTGATACGTCCCCTATCTGGGGACCATATATTAAATGGATTTTTAGAACAGGGAGATGGAAAAAGAGCTTGCTCTGTCCACTCAACGCATTGACCTGGTATTGCAGTATCTCCAGGACCGGTGCACCCCTTCTTTAATGCAGTTTCTAAAATCAGAAAGAATTGAATTCAATGCTTTTTGTTCATTTTGCTTGTTTGTCGGATTTTGGGATGGACTCTTTGGCTTTGCTTTTCTTCTCCTCATTGGATTTTTCATGTTAAAAGTTGCAGAAGCCAGATGACAAGCTCATTTTGGTTCAACTTCAGCAACTGTGCATTGCATTGCCATGTAATGTAATGTAATGCAATGCTATCTATCTAGCTCTCCCTCTATACTTCCTTTTGGATAAACAGACATATTAGGCAAGCATTTTGGAGCTTTCACCTAAATAACTACAGGTGGTGAGATAAGCTGCACAATATAATTGACCTTTCAGTATATTGTTGCACACACACCATCTATTTAGCAAATGCCCTTGTTATCAACAGCAGCCTTTTAAACTCACCTGAGCTAACAGGTATGTGAGCTGGTTACTCTGCTGCGCTTAAAATTTCTTTTTTGGTTTGCTACAATGCCTTTTCTGAAACGTTGTCTCCCTCTGCTGGAACACTGACTTCTTTCATTTAATGCCTGCAGACTATAAAAGAGAAACCAACCCAAAAAGTTTGGTTGATTAGTCTGTGGCATTCTTTTAAACTGTTGCTTATGGCGGTCTCTGCGAGCTTCTCATTGACATTCAGCCATCCAGGTATCCCGCCTGCAGTAGACGGAATGTGGAAATGGAGCGCTGGCTGCGCGTGTCATAATAGGCTCTGAGCCTTTATATACCTGCGCACAGCAGCAGCCACCTTCAGTCTGCTGCTGGACAGCCAGCAGCAGCAGCAGCAGGAGAGGTAATTAATCAGCAACCCTCCTGCTAAGGGTAGACAGCTGCTCGTTCCACCCCCCCCCCGCCTTAATTGGTTCTCCTCCCTTCCAACGGTGTTGAGGCGGGTGGGAACAGCCGGGGGTTGAGGGTACTGTGCTAAAAGAGGTGGAGTTATGCAGATCTAAAACGTGTGGATTGCAGCAGCAGCAAGCCGAAAAGTGCAGGCATGTGAGGGATCTAGAGGTTGACAGCATGTCTTCTTAACGGGAGTCCAGGTGGCCATCTCCACAAATGGACTTTTCAGAATCCTTGGGTGGCACCGTAGTCGGAAACCAATTCTGGTTATCGCTTCTCGGCCTTTTGGCTAAGATCAAGTGTAGTATCTGTTCCTATCAGTTTAATATCTGATACGTCCCCTATCTGGGGACCATATATTAAATGGATTTTTAGAACAGGGAGATGGAAAAAGAGCTTGCTCTGTCCACTCCACGCATTGACCTGGTATTGCAGTATCTCCAGGACCGGTGCACCCCTTCTTTAATGCAGTTTCTAAAATCAGAAAGAATTGAATTCAATGCTTTTTGTTCATTTTGCTTGTTTGTCGGATTTTGGGATGGACTCTTTGGCTTTGCTTTTCTTCTCCTCATTGGATTTTTCATGTTAAAAGTTGCAGAAGCCAGATGACAAGCTCATTTTGGTTCAACTTCAGCAACTGTGCATTACATTGCCATGTAATGTAATGTAATGCAATGCTATCTATCTAGCTCTCCCTCTATACTTCCTTTTGGATAAACAGACATATTAGGCAAGCATTTTGGAGCTTTCACCTAAATAACTACAGGTGGTGAGATAAGCTGCACAATATAATTGACCTTTCAGTATATTGTTGCACACACACCATCTATTTAGCAAATGCCCTTGTTATCAACAGCAGCCTTTTAAACTCACCTGAGCTAACAGGTATGTGAGCTGGTTACTCTGCTGCGCTTAAAATTTCTTTTTTGGTTTGCTACAATGCCTTTTCTGAAACGTTGTCTCCCTCTGCTGAAACACTGACTTCTTTCATTTAATGCCTGCAGACTATAAAAGAGAAACCAACCCAAAAAGTTTGGTTGATTAGTCTGTGGCATTCTTTTAAACTGTTGCTTATGGCGGTCTCTGTGAGCTTCTCAGTGACATTCAGCCATCCAGGTATCCCGCCTGCAGTAGACGGAATGTGGCAATGGAACGCTGGCTGCGCGTGTCATAATAGGCTCTGAGCCTTTATATACCTGCGCACAGCAGCAGCCACCTTCAGTCTGCTGCTGGACAGCCAGCAGCAGCAGCAGCAGGAGAGGTAATTAATCAGCAACCCTCCTGCTAAGGGTAGACAGCTGCTCGTTCCACCCCCCCCCCCGCCTTAATTGGTTCTCCTCCCTTCCAACGGTGTTGAGGCGGGTGGGAACAGCCGGGGGTTGAGGGTACTGTGCTAAAAGAGGTGGAGTTATGCAGATCTAAAACGCGTGGATTGCAGCAGCAGCAAGCCGAAAAGTGCAGGCATGTGAGGGATCTAGAGGTTGACAGCATGTCTTCTTAACAGGAGTCCAGGTGGCCATCTCCACAAATGGACTTTTCAGAATCCTTGGGTGGCACCGTAGTCGGAAACCAATTCTGGTTATCGCTTCTCGGCCTTTTGGCTAAGATCAAGTGTAGTATCTGTTCTTATCAGTTTAATATCTGATACGTCCCCTATCTGGGGACCATATATTAAATGGATTTTTAGAACAGGGAGATGGAAAAAGAGCTTGCTCTGTCCACTCCACGCATTGACCTGGTATTGCAGTATCTCCAGGACCGGTGCACCCCTTCTTTAATGCAGTTTCTAAAATCAGAAAGAATTGAATTCAATGCTTTTTGTTCATTTTGCTTGTTTGTCGGATTTTGGGATGGACTCTTTGGCTTTGCTTTTCTTCTCCTCATTGGATTTTTCATGTTAAAAGTTGCAGAAGCCAGATGACAAGCTCATTTTGGTTCAACTTCAGCAACTGTGCATTGCATTGCCATGTAATGTAATGTAATGCAATGCTATCTATCTAGCTCTCCCTCTATACTTCCTTTTGGATAAACAGACATATTAGGCAAGCATTTTGGAGCTTTCACCTAAATAACTACAGGTGGTGAGATAAGCTGCACAATATAATTGACCTTTCAGTATATTGTTGCACACACACCATCTATTTAGCAAATGCCCTTGTTATCAACAGCAGCCTTTTAAACTCACCTGAGCTAACAGGTATGTGAGCTGGTTACTCTGCTGCGCTTAAAATTTCTTTTTTGGTTTGCTACAATGCCTTTTCTGAAACGTTGTCTCCCTCTGCTGGAACACTGACTTCTTTCATTTAATGCCTGCAGACTATAAAAGAGAAACCAACCCAAAAAGTTTGGTTGATTAGTCTGTGGCATTCTTTTAAACTGTTGCTTATGGCGGTCTCTGTGAGCTTCTCAGTGACATTCAGCCATCCAGGTATCCCGCCTGCAGTAGACGGAATGTGGCAATGGAACGCTGGCTGCGCGTGTCATAATAGGCTCTGAGCCTTTATATACCTGCGCACAGCAGCAGCCACCTTCAGTCTGCTGCTGGACAGCCAGCAGCAGCAGCAGCAGGAGAGGTAATTAATCAGCAACCCTCCTGCTAAGGGTAGACAGCCGCTCGTTCCACCCCCCCCCCCGCCTTAATTGGTTCTCCTCCCTTCCAACGGTGTTGAGGCGGGTGGGAACAGCCGGGGGTTGAGGGTACTGTGCTAAAAGAGGTGGAGTTATGCAGATCTAAAACGCGTGGATTGCAGCAGCAGCAAGCCGAAAAGTGCAGGCATGTGAGGGATCTAGAGGTTGACAGCATGTCTTCTTAACGGGAGTCCAGGAGGCCATCTCCACAAATGGACTTTTCAGAATCCTTGGGTGGCACCGTAGTCGGAAACCAATTCTGGTTATCGCTTCTCGGCCTTTTGGCTAAGATCAAGTGTAGTATCTGTTCTTATCAGTTTAATATCTGATACATCCCCTATCTGGGGACCATATATTAAATGGATTTTTAGAACAGGGAGATGGAAAAAGAGCTTGCTCTGTCCACTCCACGCATTGACCTGGTATTGCAGTATCTCCAGGACCGGTGCACCCCTTCTTTAATGCAGTTTCTAAAATCAGAAAGAATTGAATTCAATGCTTTTTGTTCATTTTGCTTGTTTGTCGGATTTTGGGATGGACTCTTTGGCTTTGCTTTTCTTCTCCTCATTGGATTTTTCATGTTAAAAGTTGCAGAAGCCAGATGACAAGCTCATTTTGGTTCAACTTCAGCAACTGTGCATTGCATTGCCATGTAATATAATGTAATGCAATGCTATCTATCTAGCTCTCCCTCTATACTTCCTTTTGGATAAACAGACATATTAGGCAAGCATTTTGGAGCTTTCACCTAAATAACTACAGGTGGTGAGATAAGCTGCACAATATAATTGACCTTTCAGTATATTGTTGCACACACACCATCTATTTAGCAAATGCCCTTGTTATCAACAGCAGCCTTTTAAACTCACCTGAGCTAACAGGTATGTGAGCTGGTTACTCTGCTGCGCTTAAAATTTCTTTTTTGGTTTGCTACAATGCCTTTTCTGAAACGTTGTCTCCCTCTGCTGGAACACTGACTTCTTTCATTTAATGCCTGCAGACTATAAAAGAGAAACCAACCCAAAAAGTTTGGTTGATTAGTCTGTGGCATTCTTTTAAACTGTTGCTTATGGCGGTCTCTGTGAGCTTCTCAGTGACATTCAGCCATCCAGGTATCCCGCCTGCAGTAGACGGAATGTGGCAATGGAACGCTGGCTGCGCGTGTCATAATAGGCTCTGAGCCTTTATATACCTGCGCACAGCAGCAGCCACCTTCAGTCTGCTGCTGGACAGCCAGCAGCAGCAGCAGCAGGAGAGGTAATTAATCAGCAACCCTCCTGCTAAGGGTAGACAGCTGCTCGTTCCACCCCCCCCCCCCGCCTTAATTGGTTCTCCTCCCTTCCAACGGTGTTGAGGCGGGTGGGAACAGCCGGGGGTTGAGGGTACTGTGCTAAAAGAGGTGGAGTTATGCAGATCTAAAACGCGTGGATTGCAGCAGCAGCAAGCCGAAAAGTGCAGGCATGTGAGGGATCTAGAGGTTGACAGCATGTCTTCTTAACGGGAGTCCAGGTGGCCATCTCCACAAATGGACTTTTCAGAATCCTTGGGTGGCACCGTAGTCGGAAACCAATTCTGGTTATCGCTTCTCGGCCTTTTGGCTAAGATCAA
Organism: Phyllobates terribilis; assembly: GCF_046119375.1. Classification (NCBI taxonomy): domain Eukaryota; kingdom Metazoa; phylum Chordata; class Amphibia; order Anura; family Dendrobatidae; genus Phyllobates; species Phyllobates terribilis. Next base: position 4,007,758 of record NW_027362834.1, on the reverse strand, counting down.
GTGTAGTATCTGTTCTTATCAGTTTAATATCTGATACGTCCCCTATCTGGGGACCATATATTAAATGGATTTTTAGAACAGGGAGATGCAAAAAGAGCTTGCTCTGTCCACTCCACGCATTGACCTGGTATTGCAGTATCTCCAGGACCGGTGCACCCCTTCTTTAATGCAGTTTCTAAAATCAGAAAGAATTGAATTCAATGCTTTTTGTTCATTTTGCTTGTTTGTCGGATTTTGGGATGGACTCTTTGGCTTTGCTTTTCTTCTCCTCATTGGATTTTTCATGTTAAAAGTTGCAGAAGCCAGATGACAAGCTCATTTTGGTTCAACTTCAGCAACTGTGCATTGCATTGCCATGTAATGTAATGTAATGCAATGCTATCTATCTAGCTCTCCCTCTATACTTCCTTTTGGATAAACAGACATATTAGGCAAGCATTTTGGAGCTTTCACCTAAATAACTACAGGTGGTGAGATAAGCTGCACAATATAATTGACCTTTCAGTATATTGTTGCACACACACCATCTATTTAGCAAATGCCCTTGTTATCAACAGCAGCCTTTTAAACTCACCTGAGCTAACAGGTATGTGAGCTGGTTACTCTGCTGCGCTTAAAATTTCTTTTTTGGTTTGCTACAATGCCTTTTCTGAAACGTTGTCTCCCTCTGCTGGAACACTGACTTCTTTCATTTAATGCCTGCAGACTATAAAAGAGAAACCAACCCAAAAAGTTTGGTTGATTAGTCTGTGGCATTCTTTTAAACTGTTGCTTATGGCGGTCTCTGTGAGCTTCTCAGTGACATTCAGCCATCCAGGTATCCCACCTGCAGTAGACGGAATGTGGCAATGGAACGCTGGCTGCGCGTGTCATAATAGGCTCTGAGCCTTTATATACCTGCGCACAGCAGCAGCCACCTTCAGTCTGCTGCTGGACAGCCAGCAGCAGCAGCAGCAGGAGAGGTAATTAATCAGCAACCCTCCTGCTAAGGGTAGACAGCTGCTCGTTCCACCCCCCCCCGCCTTAATTGGTTCTCCTCCCTTCCAACGGTGTTGAGGCGGGTGGGAACAGCCGGGGGTTGAGGGTACTGTGCTAAAAGAGGTGGAGTTATGCAGATCTAAAACGCGTGGATTGCAGCAGCAGCAAGCCGAAAAGTGCAGGCATGTGAGGGATCTAGAGGTTGACAGCATGTCTTCTTAACGGGAGTCCAGGTGGCCATCTCCACAAATGGACTTTTCAGAATCCTTGGGTGGCACCGTAGTCGGAAACCAATTCTGGTTATCGCTTCTCGGCCTTTTGGCTAAGATCAAGTGTAGTATCTGTTCTTATCAGTTTAATATCTGATACGTCCCCTATCTGGGGACCATATATTAAATGGATTTTTAGAACAGGGAGATGGAAAAAGAGCTTGCTCTGTCCACTCCACGCATTGACCTGGTATTGAAGTATCTCCAGGACCGGTGTACCCCTTCTTTAATGCAGTTTCTAAAATCAGAAAGAATTGAATTCAATGCTTTTTGTTCATTTTGCTTGTTTGTCGGATTTTGGGATGGACTCTTTGGCTTTGCTTTTCTTCTCCTCATTGGATTTTTCATGTTAAAAGTTGCAGAAGCCAGATGACATGCTCATTTTGGTTCAACTTCAGCAACTGTGCATTGCATTGCCATGTAATGTAATGTAATGCAATGCTATCTATCTAGCTCTCCCTCTATACTTCCTTTTGGATAAACAGACATATTAGGCAAGCATTTTGGAGCTTTCACCTAAATAACTACAGGTGGTGAGATAAGCTGCACAATATAATTGACCTTTCAGTATATTGTTGCACACACACCATCTATTTAGCAAATGCCCTTGTTATCAACAGCAGCCTTTTAAACTCACCTGAGCTAACAGGTATGTGAGCTGGTTACTCTGCTGCGCTTAAAATTTCTTTTTTGGTTTGCTACAATGCCTTTTCTGAAACGTTGTCTCCCTCTGCTGGAACACTGACTTCTTTCATTTAATGCCTGCAGACTATAAAAGAGAAACCAACCCAAAAAGTTTGGTTGATTAGTCTGTGGCATTCTTTTAAACTGTTGCTTATGGCGGTCTCTGTGAGCTTCTCAGTGACATTCAGCCATCCAGGTATCCCGCCTGCAGTAGACGGAATGTGGCAATGGAACGCTGGCTGCGCGTGTCATAATAGGCTCTGAGCCTTTATATACCTGCGCACAGCAGCAGCCACCTTCAGTCTGCTGCTGGACAGCCAGCAGCAGCAGCAGCAGGAGAGGTAATTAATCAGCAACCCTCCTGCTAAGGGTAGACAGCTGCTCGTTCCACCCCCCCCCCCGCCTTAATTGGTTCTCCTCCCTTCCAACGGTGTTGAGGCGGGTGGGAACAGCCGGGGGTTGAGGGTACTGTGCTAAAAGAGGTGGAGTTATGCAGATCTAAAACGCGTGGATTGCAGCAGCAGCAAGCCGAAAAGTGCAGGCATGTGAGGGATCTAGAGGTTGACAGCATGTCTTCTTAACGGGAGTCCAGGTGGCCATCTCCACAAATGGACTTTTCAGAATCCTTCGGTGGCACCGTAGTCGGAAACCAATTCTGGTTATCGCTTCTCGGCCTTTTGGCTAAGATCAAGTGTAGTATCTGTTCTTATCAGTTTAATATCTGATACGTCCCCTATCTGGGGACCATATATTAAATGGATTTTTAGAACAGGGAGATGGAAAAAGAGCTTGCTCTGTCCACTTCACGCATTGACCTGGTATTGCATTATCTCCAGGACCGGTGCACCCCTTCTTTAATGCAGTTTCTAAAATCAGAAAGAATTGAATTCAATGCTTTTTGTTCATTTTGCTTGTTTGTCGGATTTTGGGATGGACTCTTTGGCTTTGCTTTTCTTCTCCTCATTGGATTTTTCATGTTAAAAGTTGCAGAAGCCAGATGACAAGCTCATTTTGGTTCAACTTCAGCAACTGTGCATTGCATTGCCATGTAATGTAATGTAATGCAATGCTATCTATCTAGCTCTCCCTCTATACTTCCTTTTGGATAAACAGACATATTAGGCAAGCATTTTGGAGCTTTCACCTAAATAACTACAGGTGGTGAGATAAGCTGCACAATATAATTGACCTTTCAGTATATTGTTGCACACACACCATCTATTTAGCAAATGCCCTTGTTATCAACAGCAGCCTTTTAATCTCACCTGAGCTAACAGGTATGTGAGCTGGTTACTCTGCTGCGCTTAAAATTTCTTTTTTGGTTTGCTACAATGCCTTTTCTGAAACGTTGTCTCCCTCTGCTGGAACACTAACTTCTTTCATTTAATGCCTGCAGACTATAAAAGAGAAACCAACCCAAAAAGTTTGGTTGATTAGTCTGTGGCATTCTTTTAAACTGTTGCTTATGGCGGTCTCTGTGAGCTTCTCAGTGACATTCAGCCATCCAGGTATCCCGCCTGCAGTAGACGGAATGTGGCAATGGAACGCTGGCTGCGCGTGTCATAATAGGCTCTGAGCCTTTATATACCTGCGCACAGCAGCAGCCACCTTCAGTCTGCTGCTGGACAGCCAGCAGCAGCAGCAGGAGAGGTAATTAATCAGCAACCCTCCTGCTAAGGGTAGACAGCTGCTCGTTCCACCCCCCCCGCCTTAATTGGTTCTCCTCCCTTCCAACGGTGTTGAGGCGGGTGGGAACAGCCGGGGGTTGAGGGTACTGTGCTAAAAGAGGTGGAGTTATGCAGATCTAAAACGCGTGGATTGCAGCAGCAGCAAGCCGAAAAGTGCAGGCATGTGAGGGATCTAGAGGTTGACAGCATGTCTTCTTAACGGGAGTCCAGGTGGCCATCTCCACAAATGGACTTTTCAGAATACTTCGGTGGCACCGTAGTCGGAAACCAATTCTGGTTATCGCTTCTCGGCCTTTTGGCTAAGATCAAGTGTAGTATCTTTTGAAAAGGCAGTTTTGTCCTTGGGCTGCCCTAGTAAATTGATGCATATTACACACTGGTTTGGTGCACTTGTTAGTACGCCAGGTGGCTCATAGAGTTATCTGATGGAAAACATGGCCCTCCAGGATCGAAGTCACTAGGCTGGGTAAGTGTGAGGGCTTTGGAGCAATGTGCCCCAGGAGTAGGCGCCCTGGTGGGAGTCCAAGCTTACTGGGACTGGGAACCCCAGAAAGACTTGGCTTCGTAGCACGCCGCACCATTGCCAATCATACTTTCTGAGCAACCCCCCCTATTCCTGGCCTCCGGGCTAGGAAGGGGAATTTTTATAAACCCGGTCGGAGGTCCGGTCAGCTTTGGGCTGAGAAACCAACACAGGCTCCAGCTCCACTAGGGTGGCAGCCTAGATGGAAGCTGGGAGCACGAAAACGGCTCTTCTCCGGCTTCGGCTAGGGAGAGCATCGGAGATCCCTGACCCTCGCTGTGGCCTTCTGGCTCGGAGGGATGGGGATGGTTTATTGGGGACCCTCTCTTCCGAGAAGGGTCCACATGAATCCTCGCCTCGTGCGCTGTTTTGGTGTGACTTCGGTCACATTTTTCAGTGCCTTGGATGCAGCTTCAATCAAAAAATCTGTTCTTATCAGTTTAATATCTGATACGTCCCCTATCTGGGGACCATATATTAAATGGATTTTTAGAACAGGGAGATGGAAAAAGAGCTTGCTCTGTCCACTCCACGCATTGACCTGGTATTGCAGTATCTACAGGACCGGTGCACCCCTTCTTTAATGCAGTTTCTAAAATCAGAAAGAATTGAATTCAATGCTTTTTGTTCATTTTGCTTGTTTGTCGGATTTTGGGATGGACTCTTTGGCTTTGCTTTTCTTCTCCTCATTGGATTTTTCATGTTAAAAGTTGCAGAAGCCAGATGACAAGCTCATTTTGGTTCAACTTCAGCAACTGTGCATTGCATTGCCATGTAATGTAATGTAATGCAATGCTATCTATCTAGCTCTCCCTCTATACTTCCTTTTGGATAAACAGACATATTAGGCAAGCATTTTGGAGCTTTCACCTAAATAACTACAGGTGGTGAGATAAGCTGCACAATATAATTGACCTTTCAGTATATTGTTGCACACACACCATCTATTTAGCAAATGCCCTTGTTATCAACAGCAGCCTTTTAAACTCACCTGAGCTAACAGGTATGTGAGCTGGTTACTCTGCTGCGCTTAAAATTTCTTTTTTGGTTTGCTACAATGCCTTTTCTGAAACGTTGTCTCCCTCTGCTGGAACACTGACTTCTTTCATTTAATGCCTGCAGACTATAAAAGAGAAACCAACCCAAAAAGTTTGGTTGATTAGTCTGTGGCATTCTTTTAAACTGTTGCTTATGGCGGTCTCTGTGAGCTTCTCAGTGACATTCAGCCATCCAGGTATCCCGCCTGCAGTAGACGGAATGTGGCAATGGAACGCTGGCTGCGCGTGTCATAATAGGCTCTGAGCCTTTATATACCTGCGCACAGCAGCAGCCACCTTCAGTCTGCTGCTGGACAGCCAGCAGCAGCAGCAGCAGGAGAGGTAATTAATCAGCAACCCTCCTGCTAAGGGTAGACAGCTGCTCGTTCCACCCCCCCCCCCGCCTTAATTGGTTCTCCTCCCTTCCAACGGTGTTGAGGCGGGTGGGAACAGCCGGGGGTTGAGGGTACTGTGCTAAAAGAGGTGGAGTTATGCAGATCTAAAACGCGTGGATTGCAGCAGCAGCAAGCCGAAAAGTGCAGGCATGTGAGGGATCTAGAGGTTGACAGCATGTCTTCTTAACGGGAGTCCAGGTGGCCATCTCCACAAATGGACTTTTCAGAATCCTTGGGTGGCACCGTAGTCGGAAACCAATTCTGGTTATCGCTTCTCGTCCTTTTGGCTAAGATCAAGTGTAGTATCTGTTCTTATCAGTTTAATATCTGATACGTCCCCTATCTGGGGACCATATATTAAATGGATTTTTAGAACAGGGAGATGGAAAAAGAGCTTGCTCTGTCCACTCCACGCATTGACCTGGTATTGCAGTATCTCCAGGACCGGTGCACCCCTTCTTTAATGCAGTTTCTAAAATCAGAAAGAATTGAATTCAATGCTTTTTGTTCATTTTGCTTGTTTGTCGGATTTTGGGATGGACTCTTTGGCTTTGCTTTTCTTCTCCTCATTGGATTTTTCATGTTAAAAGTTGCAGAAGCCAGATGACAAGCTCATTTTGGTTCAACTTCAGCAACTGTGCATTGCATTGCCATGTAATGTAATGTAATGCAATGCTATCTATCTAGCTCTCCCTCTATACTTCCTTTTGGATAAACAGACATATTAGGCAAGCATTTTGGAGCTTTCACCTAAATAACTACAGGTGGTGAGATAAGCTGCACAATATAATTGACCTTTCAGTATATTGTTGCACACACACCATCTATTTAGCAAATGCCCTTGTTATCAACAGCAGCCTTTTAAACTCACCTGAGCTAACAGGTATGTGAGCTGGTTACTCTGCTGCGCTTAAAATTTCTTTTTTGGTTTGCTACAATGCCTTTTCTGAAACGTTGTCTCCCTCTGCTGGAACACTGACTTCTTTCATTTAATGCCTGCAGACTATAAAAGAGAAACCAACCCAAAAAGTTTGGTTGATTAGTCTGTGGCATTCTTTTAAACTGTTGCTTATGGCGGTCTCTGTGAGCTTCTCAGTGACATTCAGCCATCCAGGTATCCCGCCTGCAGTAGACGGAATGTGGCAATGGAACGCTGGCTGCGCGTGTCATAATAGGCTCTGAGCCTTTATATACCTGCGCACAGCAGCAGCCACCTTCAGTCTGCTGCTGGACAGCCAGCAGCAGCAGCAGCAGGAGAGGTAATTAATCAGCAACCCTCCTGCTAAGGGTAGACAGCTGCTCGTTCCACCCCCCCCCCCCCGCCTTAATTGGTTCTCCTCCCTTCCAACGGTGTTGAGGCGGGTGGGAACAGCCGGGGGTTGAGGGTACTGTGCTAAAAGAGGTGGAGTTATGCAGATCTAAAACGCGTGAATTGCAGCAGCAGCAAGCCGAAAAGTGCAGGCATGTGAGGGATCTAGAGGTTGACAGCATGTCTTCTTAACGGGAGTCCAGGTGGCCATCTCCACAAATGGACTTTTCAGAATCCTTGGGTGGCACCGTAGTCGGAAACCAATTCTGGTTATCGCTTCTCGGCCTTTTGGCTAAGATCAAGTGTAGTATCTGTTCTTATCAGTTTAATATCTGATACGTCCCCTATCTGGGGACCATATATTAAATGGATTTTTAGAACAGGGAGATGGAAAAAGAGCTTGCTCTGTCCACTCCACGCATTGACCTGGTATTGCAGTTTCTCCAGGACCGGTGCACCCCTTCTTTAATGCAGTTTCTAAAATCAGAAAGAATTGAATTCAATGCTTTTTGTTCATTTTGCTTGTTTGTCGGATTTTGGGATGGACTCTTTGGCTTTGCTTTTCTTCTCCTCATTGGATTTTTCATGTTAAAAGTTGCAGAAGCCAGATGACAAGCTCATTTTGGTTCAACTTCAGCAACTGTGCATTGCATTGCCATGTAATGTAATGTAATGCAATGCTATCTATCTAGCTCTCCCTCTATACTTCCTTTTGGATAAACAGACATATTAGGCAAGCATTTTGGAGCTTTCACCTAAATAACTACAGGTGGTGAGATAAGCTGCACAATATAATTGACCTTTCAGTATATTGTTGCACACACACCATCTATTTAGCAAATGCCCTTGTTATCAACAGCAGCCTTTTAAACTCACCTGAGCTAACAGGTATGTGAGCTGGTTACTCTGCTGCGCTTAAAATTTCTTTTTTGGTTTGCTACAATGCCTTTTCTGAAACGTTGTCTCCCTCTGCTGGAACACTGACTTCTTTCATTTAATGCCTGCAGACTATAAAAGAGAAACCAACCCAAAAAGTTTGGTTGATTAGTCTGTGGCATTCTTTTAAACTGTTGCTTATGGCGGTCTCTGTGAGCTTCTCAGTGACATTCAGCCATCCAGGTATCCCGCCTGCAGTAGACGGAATGTGGCAATGGAACGCTGGCTGCGCGTGTCATGATAGGCTCTGAGCCTTTATATACCTGCGCACAGCAGCAGCCACCTTCAGTCTGCTGCTGGACAGCCAGCAGCAGCAGCAGCAGGAGAGGTAATTAATCAGCAACCCTCCTGCTAAGGGTAGACAGCTGCTCGTTCCACCCCCCCCCCCCACCGCCTTAATTGGTTCTCCTCCCTTCCAACGGTGTTGAGGCGGGTGGGAACAGCCGGGGGTTGAGGGTACTGTGCTAAAAGAGGTGGAGTTATGCAGATCTAAAACGCGTGGATTGCAGCAGCAGCAAGCCGAAAAGTGCAGGCATGTGAGGGATCTAGAGGTTGACAGCATGTCTTCTTAACGGGAGTCCAGGTGGCCATCTCCACAAATGGACTTTTCAGAATCCTTGGGTGGCACCGTAGTCGGAAACCAATTCTGGTTATCGCTTCTCGGCCTTTTGGCTAAGATCAAGTGTAGTATCTGTTCTTATCAGTTTAATATCTGATACGTCCCCTATCTGGGGACCATATATTAAATGGATTTTTAGAACAGGGAGATGGAAAAAGAGCTTGCTCTGTCCACTCCACGCATTGACCTGGTATTGCAGTATCTACAGGACCGGTGCACCCCTTCTTTAATGCAGTTTCTAAAATCAGAAAGAATTGAATTCAATGCTTTTTGTTCATTTTGCTTGTTTGTCGGATTTTGGGATGGACTCTTTGGCTTTGCTTTTCTTCTCCTCATTGGATTTTTCATGTTAAAAGTTGCAGAAGCCAGATGACAAGCTCATTTTGGTTCAACTTCAGCAACTGTGCATTGCATTGCCATGTAATGTAATGTAATGCAATGCTATCTATCTAGCTCTCCCTCTATACTTCCTTTTGGATAAACAGACATATTAGGCAAGCATTTTGGAGCTTTCACCTAAATAACTACAGGTGGTGAGATAAGCTGCACAATATAATTGACCTTTCAGTATATTGTTGCACACACACCATCTATTTAGCAAATGCCCTTGTTATCAACAGCAGCCTTTTAAACTCACCTGAGCTAACAGGTATGTGAGCTGGTTACTCTGCTGCGCTTAAAATTTCTTTTTTGGTTTGCTACAATGCCTTTTCTGAAACGTTGTCTCCCTCTGCTGGAACACTGACTTCTTTCATTTAATGCCTGCAGACTATAAAAGAGAAACCAACCCAAAAAGTTTGGTTGATTAGTCTGTGGCATTCTTTTAAACTGTTGCTTATGGCGGTCTCTGTGAGCTTCTCAGTGACATTCAGCCATCCAGGTATCCCACCTGCAGTAGACGGAATGTGGCAATGGAACGCTGGCTGCGCGTGTCATAATAGGCTCTGAGCCTTTATATACCTGCGCACAGCAGCAGCCACCTTCAGTCTGCTGCTGGACAGCCAGCAGCAGCAGCAGCAGGAGAGGTAATTAATCAGCAACCCTCCTGCTAAGGGTAGACAGCTGCTCGTTCCACCCCCCCCCCCGCCTTAATTGGTTCTCCTCCCTTCCAACGGTGTTGAGGCGGGTGGGAACAGCCGGGGGTTGAGGGTACTGTGCTAAAAGAGGTGGAGTTATGCAGATCTAAAACGCGTGGATTGCAGCAGCAGCAAGCCGAAAAGTGCAGGCATGTGAGGGATCTAGAGGTTGACAGCATGTCTTCTTAACGGGAGTCCAGGTGGCCATCTCCACAAATGGACTTTTCAGAATCCTTGGGTGGCACCGTAGTCGGAAACCAATTCTGGTTATCGCTTCTCGTCCTTTTGGCTAAGATCAAGTGTAGTATCTGTTCTTATCAGTTTAATATCTGATACGTCCCCTATCTGGGGACCATATATTAAATGGATTTTTAGAACAGGGAGATGGAAAAAGAGCTTGCTCTGTCCACTCCACGCATTGACCTGGTATTGCAGTATCTCCAGGACCGGTGCACCCCTTCTTTAATGCAGTTTCTAAAATCAGAAAGAATTGAATTCAATGCTTTTTGTTCATTTTGCTTGTTTGTCGGATTTTGGGATGGACTCTTTGGCTTTGCTTTTCTTCTCCTCATTGGATTTTTCATGTTAAAAGTTGCAGAAGCCAGATGACAAGCTCATTTTGGTTCAACTTCAGCAACTGTGCATTGCATTGCCATGTAATGTAATGTAATGCAATGCTATCTATCTAGCTCTCCCTCTATACTTCCTTTTGGATAAACAGACATATTAGGCAAGCATTTTGGAGCTTTCACCTAAATAACTACAGGTGGTGAGATAAGCTGCACAATATAATTGACCTTTCAGTATATTGTTGCACACACACCATCTATTTAGCAAATGCCCTTGTTATCAACAGCAGCCTTTTAAACTCACCTGAGCTAACAGGTATGTGAGCTGGTTACTCTGCTGCGCTTAAAATTTCTTTTTTGGTTTGCTACAATGCCTTTTCTGAAACGTTGTCTCCCTCTGCTGGAACACTGACTTCTTTCATTTAATGCCTGCAGACTATAAAAGAGAAACCAACCCAAAAAGTTTGGTTGATTAGTCTGTGGCATTCTTTTAAACTGTTGCTTATGGCGGTCTCTGTGAGCTTCTCAGTGACATTCAGCCATCCAGGTATCCCGCCTGCAGTAGACGGAATGTGGCAATGGAACGCTGGCTGCGCGTGTCATAATAGGCTCTGAGCCTTTATATACCTGCGCACAGCAGCAGCCACCTTCAGTCTGCTGCTGGACAGCCAGCAGCAGCAGCAGCAGGAGAGGTAATTAATCAGCAACCCTCCTGCTAAGGGTAGACAGCTGCTCGTTCCACCCCCCCCCCCGCCTTAATTGGTTCTCCTCCCTTCCAACGGTGTTGAGACGGGTGGGAACAGCCGGGGGTTGAGGGTACTGTGCTAAAAGAGGTGGAGTTATGCAGATCTAGAACGCGTGGATTGCAGCAGCAGCAAGCCGAAAAGTGCAGGCATGTGAGGGATCTAGAGGTTGACAGCATGTCTTCTTAACGGGAGTCCAGGTGGCCATCTCCACAAATGGACTTTTCAGAATCCTTGGGTGGCACCGTAGTCGGAAACCAATTCTGGTTATCGCTTCTCGGCCTTTTGGCTAAGATCAAGTGTAGTATCTGTTCTTATCAGTTTAATATCTGACACGTCCCCTATCTGGGGACCATATATTAAATGGATTTTTAGAACAGGGAGATGGAAAAAGAGCTTGCTCTGTCCACTCCACGCATTGACCTGGTATTGCAGTATCTCCAGGACCGGTGCACCCCTTCTTTAATGCAGTTTCTAAAATCAGAAAGAATTGAATTCAATGCTTTTTGTTCATTTTGCTTGTTTGTCGGATTTTGGGATGGACTCTTTGGCTTTGCTTTTCTTCTCCTCATTGGATTTTTCATGTTAAAAGTTGCAGAAGCCAGATGACAAGCTCATTTTGGTTCAACTTCAGCAACTGTGCATTGCATTGCCATGTAATGTAATGTAATGCAATGCTATCTATCTAGCTCTCCCTCTATACTTCCTTTTGGATAAACAGACATATTAGGCAAGCATTTTGGAGCTTTCACCTAAATAACTACAGGTGGTGAGATAAGCTGCACAATATAATTGACCTTTCAGTATATTGTTGCACACACACCATCTATTTAGCAAATGCCCTTGTTATCAACAGCAGCCTTTTAAACTCACCTGAGCTAACAGGTATGTGAGCTGGTTACTCTGCTGCGCTTAAAATTTCTTTTTTGGTTTGCTACAATGCCTGTTCTGAAACGTTGTCTCCCTCTGCTGGAACACTGACTTCTTTCATTTAATGCCTGCAGACTATAAAAGAGAAACCAACCCAAAAAGTTTGGTTGATTAGTCTGTGGCATTCTTTTAAACTGTTGCTTATGGCGGTCTCTGTGAGCTTCTCAGTGACATTCAGCCATCCAGGTATCCCGCCTGCAGTAGACGGAATGTGGCAATGGAACGCTGGCTGCGCGTGTCATAATAGGCTCTGAGCCTTTATATACCTGCGCACAGCAGCAGCCACCTTCAGTCTGCTGCTGGACAGCCAGCAGCAGCAGCAGCAGGAGAGGTAATTAATCAGCAACCCTCCTGCTAAGGGTAGACAGCTGCTCGTTCCACCCCCCCCCCCCCGCCTTAATTGGTTCTCCTCCCTTCCAACGGTGTTGAGGCGGGTGGGAACAGCCGGGGGTTGAGGGTACTGTGCTAAAAGAGGTGGAGTTATGCAGATCTAAAACGCGTGGATTGCAGCAGCAGCAAGCCGAAAAGTGCAGGCATGTGAGGGATCTAGAGGTTGACAGCATGTCTTCTTAACGGGAGTCCAGGTGGCCATCTCCACAAATGGACTTTTCAGAATCCTTGGGTGGCACCGTAGTCGGAAACCAATTCTGGTTATCGCTTCTCGGCCTTTTGGCTAAGATCAAGTGTAGTATCTGTTCTTATCAGTTTAATATCTGATACGTCCCCTATCTGGGGACCATATATTAAATGGATTTTTAGAACAGGGAGATGGAAAAAGAGCTTGCTCTGTCCACTCCACGCATTGACCTGGTATTGCAGTATCTCCAGGACCGGTGCACCCCTTCTTTAATGCAGTTTCTAAAATCAGAAAGAATTGAATTCAATGCTTTTTGTTCATTTTGCTTGTTTGTCGGATTTTGGGATGGACTCTTTGGCTTTGCTTTTCTTCTCCTCATTGGATTTTTCATGTTAAAAGTTGCAGAAGCCAGATGACAAGCTCATTTTGGTTCAACTTCAGCAACTGTGCATTGCATTGCCATGTAATGTAATGTAATGCAATGCTATCTATCTAGCTCTCCCTCTATACTTCCTTTTGGATAAACAGACATATTAGGCAAGCATTTTGGAGCTTTCACCTAAATAACTACAGGTGGTGAGATAAGCTGCACAATATAATTGACCTTTCAGTATATTGTTGCACACACACCATCTATTTAGCAAATGCCCTTGTTATCAACAGCAGCCTTTTAAACTCACCTGAGCTAACAGGTATGTGAGCTGGTTACTCTGCTGCGCTTAAAATTTCTTTTTTGGTTTGCTACAATGCCTTTTCTGAAACGTTGTCTCCCTCTGCTGGAACACTGACTTCTTTCATTTAATGCCTGCAGACTATAAAAGAGAAACCAACCCAAAAAGTTTGGTTGATTAGTCTGTGGCATTCTTTTAAACTGTTGCTTATGGCGGTCTCTGTGAGCTTCTCAGTGACATTCAGCCATCCAGGTATCCCGCCTGCAGTAGACGGAATGTGGCAATGGAACGCTGGCTGCGCGTGTCATAATAGGCTCTGAGCCTTTATATACCTGCGCACAGCAGCAGCCACCTTCAGTCTGCTGCTGGACAGCCAGCAGCAGCAGCAGCAGGAGAGGTAATTAATCAGCAACCCTCCTGCTAAGGGTAGACAGCTGCTCGTTCCACCCCCCCCCCCGCCTTAATTGGTTCTCCTCCCTTCCAACGGTGTTGAGGCGGGTGGGAACAGCCGGGGGTTGAGGGTACTGTGCTAAAAGAGGTGGAGTTATGCAGATCTAAAACGCGTGGATTGCAGCAGCAGCAAGCCGAAAAGTGCAGGCATGTGAGGGATCTAGAGGTTGACAGCATGTCTTCTTAACGGGAGTCCAGGTGGCCATCTCCACAAATGGACTTTTCAGAATCCTTGGGTGGCACCATAGTCGGAAACCAATTCTGGTTATCGCTTCTCGGCCTTTTGGCTAAGATCAAGTGTAGTATCTGTTCTTATCAGTTTAATATCTGATACGTCCCCTATCTGGGGACCATATATTAAATGGATTTTTAGAACAGGGAGATGGAAAAAGAGCTTGCTCTGTCCACTCCACGCATTGACCTGGTATTGCAGTATCTCCAGGACCGGTGCACCCCTTCTTTAATGCAGTTTCTAAAATCAGAAAGAATTGAATTCAATGCTTTTTGTTCATTTTGCTTGTTTGTCGGATTTTGGGATGGACTCTTTGGCTTTGCTTTTCTTCTCCTCATTGGATTTTTCATGTTAAAAGTTGCAGAAGCCAGATGACAAGCTCATTTTGGTTCAACTTCAGCAACTGTGCATTGCATTGCCATGTAATGTAATGTAATGCAATGCTATCTATCTAGCTCTCCCTCTATACTTCCTTTTGGATAAACAGACATATTAGGCAAGCATTTTGGAGCTTTCACCTAAATAACTACAGGTGGTGAGATAAGCTGCACAATATAATTGACCTTTCAGTATATTGTTGCACACACACCATCTATTTAGCAAATGCCCTTGTTATCAACAGCAGCCTTTTAAACTCACCTGAGCTAACAGGTATGTGAGCTGGTTACTCTGCTGCGCTTAAAATTTCTTTTTTGGTTTGCTACAATGCCTTTTCTGAAACGTTGTCTCCCTCTGCTGGAACACTGACTTCTTTCATTTAATGCCTGCAGACTATAAAAGAGAAACCAACCCAAAAAGTTTGGTTGATTAGTCTGTGGCATTCTTTTAAACTGTTGCTTATGGCGGTCTCTGTGAGCTTCTCAGTGACATTCAGCCATCCAGGTATCCCGCCTGCAGTAGACGGAATGTGGCAATGGAACGCTGGCTGCGCGTGTCATAATAGGCTCTGAGCCTTTATATACCTGCGCACAGCAGCAGCAACCTTCAGTCTGCTGCTGGACAGCCAGCAGCAGCAGCAGCAGGAGAGGTAATTAATCAGCAACCCTCCTGCTAAGGGTAGACAGCTGCTCGTTCCACCACCCCCCCCCCCCCCCCGCCTTAATTGGTTCTCCTCCCTTCCAACGGTGTTGAGGCGGGTGGGAACAGCCGGGGGTTGAGGGTACTGTGCTAAAAGAGGTGGAGTTATGCAGATCTAAAATGCGTGGATTGCAGCAGCAGCAAGCCGAAAAGTGCAGGCATGTGAGGGATCTAGAGGTTGACAGCATGTCTTCTTAACGGGAGTCCAGGTGGCCATCTCCACAAATGGACTTTTCAGAATCCTTGGGTGGCACCGTAGTCGGAAACCAATTCTGGTTATCGCTTCTCGGCCTTTTGGCTAAGATCAAGTGTAGTATCTGTTCTTATCAGTTTAATATCTGATACGTCCCCTATCTGGGGACCATATATTAAATGGATTTTTAGAACAGGGAGATGGAAAAAGAGCTTGCTCTGTCCACTCCACGCATTGACCTGGTATTGCAGTATCTCCAGGACCGGTGCACCCCTTCTTTAATGCAGTTTCTAAAATCAGAAAGAATTGAATTCAATGCTTTTTGTTCATTTTGCTTGTTTGTCGGATTTTGGGATGGACTCTTTGGCTTTGCTTTTCTTCTCCTCATTGGATTTTTCATGTTAAAAGTTGCAGAAGCCAGATGACAAGCTCATTTTGGTTCAACTTCAGCAACTGTGCATTGCATTGCCATGTAATGTAATGTAATGCAATGCTATCTATCTAGCTCTCCCTCTATACTTCCTTTTGGATAAACAGACATATTAGGCAAGCATTTTGGAGCTTTCACCTAAATAACTACAGGTGGTGAGATAAGCTGCACAATATAATTGACCTTTCAGTATATTGTTGCACACACACCATCTATTTAGCAAATGCCCTTGTTATCAACAGCAGCCATTTAAACTCACCTGAGCTAACAGGTATGTGAGCTGGTTACTCTGCTGCGCTTAAAATTTCTTTTTTGGTTTGCTACAATGCCTTTTCTGAAACGTTGTCTCCCTCTGCTGGAACACTGACTTCTTTCATTTAATGCCTGCAGACTATAAAAGAGAAACCAACCCAAAAAGTTTGGTTGATTAGTCTGTGGCATTCTTTTAAACTGTTGCTTATGGCGGTCTCTGTGAGCTTCTCAGTGACATTCAGCCATCCAGGTATCCCGCCTGCAGTAGACGGAATGTGGCAATGGAACGCTGGCTGCGCGTGTCATAATAGGCTCTGAGCCTTTATATACCTGCGCACAGCAGCAGCCACCTTCAGTCTGCTGCTGGACAGCCAGCAGCAGCAGCAGCAGGAGAGGTAATTAATCAGCAACCCTCCTGCTAAGGGTAGACAGCTGCTCGTTCCACCCCCCCCCCCCCCCGCCTTAATTGGTTCTCCTCCCTTCCAACGGTGTTGAGACGGGTGGGAACAGCCGGGGGTTGAGGGTACTGTGCTAAAAGAGGTGGAGTTATGCAGATCTAAAACGCGTGGATTGCAGCAGCAGCAAGCCGAAAAGTGCAGGCATGTGAGGGATCTAGAGGTTGACAGCATGTCTTCTTAACGGGAGTCCAGGTGGCCATCTCCACAAATGGACTTTTCAGAATCCTTGGGTGGCACCGTAGTCGGAAACCAATTCTGGTTATCGCTTCTCGGCCTTTTGGCTAAGATCAAGTGTAGTATCTGTTCTTATCAGTTTAATATCTGACACGTCCCCTATCTGGGGACCATATATTAAATGGATTTTTAGAACAGGGAGATGGAAAAAGAGCTTGCTCTGTCCACTCCACGCATTGACCTGGTATTGCAGTATCTCCAGGACCGGTGCACCCCTTCTTTAATGCAGTTTCTAAAATCAGAAAGAATTGAATTCAATGCTTTTTGTTCATTTTGCTTGTTTGTCGGATTTTGGGATGGACTCTTTGGCTTTGCTTTTCTTCTCCTCATTGGATTTTTCATGTTAAAAGTTGCAGAAGCCAGATGACAAGCTCATTTTGGTTCAACTTCAGCAACTGTGCATTGCATTGCCATGTAATGTAATGTAATGCAATGCTATCTATCTAGCTCTCCCTCTATACTTCCTTTTGGATAAACAGACATATTAGGCAAGCATTTTGGAGCTTTCACCTAAATAACTACAGGTGGTGAGATAAGCTGCACAATATAATTGACCTTTCAGTATATTGTTGCACACACACCATCTATTTAGCAAATGCCCTTGTTATCAACAGCAGCCTTTTAAACTCACCTGAGCTAACAGGTATGTGAGCTGGTTACTCTGCTGCGCTTAAAATTTCTTTTTTGGTTTGCTACAATGCCTTTTCTGAAACGTTGTCTCCCTCTGCTGGAACACTGACTTCTTTCATTTAATGCCTGCAGACTATAAAAGAGAAACCAACCCAAAAAGTTTGGTTGATTAGTCTGTGGCATTCTTTTAAACTGTTGCTTATGGCGGTCTCTGTGAGCTTCTCAGTGACATTCAGCCATCCAGGTATCCCGCCTGCAGTAGACGGAATGTGGCAATGGAACGCTGGCTGCGCGTGTCATAATAGGCTCTGAGCCTTTATATACCTGCGCACAGCAGCAGCCACCTTCAGTCTGCTGCTGGACAGCCAGCAGCAGCAGCAGCAGGAGAGGTAATTAATCAGCAACCCTCCTGCTAAGGGTAGACAGCTGCTCGTTCCACCCCCCCCCCCCCCGCCTTAATTGGTTCTCCTCCCTTCCAACGGTGTTGAGGCGGGTGGGAACAGCCGGGGGTTGAGGGTACTGTGCTAAAAGAGGTGGAGTTATGCAGATCTAAAACGCGTGGATTGCAGCAGCAGCAAGCCGAAAAGTGCAGGCATGTGAGGGATCTAGAGGTTGACAGCATGTCTTCTTAACGGGAGTCCAGGTGGCCATCTCCACAAATGGACTTTTCAGAATCCTTGGGTGGCACCGTAGTCGGAAACCAATTCTGGTTATCGCTTCTCGGCCTTTTGGCTAAGATCAAGTGTAGTATCTGTTCTTATCAGTTTAATATCTGATACGTCCCCTATCTGGGGACCATATATTAAATGGATTTTTAGAACAGGGAGATGGAAAAAGAGCTTGCTCTGTCCACTCCACGCATTGACCTGGTATTGCAGTATCTCCAGGACCGGTGCACCCCTTCTTTAATGCAGTTTCTAAAATCAGAAAGAATTGAATTCAATGCTTTTTGTTCATTTTGCTTGTTTGTCGGATTTTGGGATGGACTCTTTGGCTTTGCTTTTCTTCTCCTCATTGGATTTTTCATGTTAAAAGTTGCAGAAGCCAGATGACAAGCTCATTTTGGTTCAACTTCAGCAACTGTGCATTGCATTGCCATGTAATGTAATGTAATGCAATGCTATCTATCTAGCTCTCCCTCTATACTTCCTTTTGGATAAACAGACATATTAGGCAAGCATTTTGGAGCTTTCACCTAAATAACTACAGGTGGTGAGATAAGCTGCACAATATAATTGACCTTTCAGTATATTGTTGCACACACACCATCTATTTAGCAAATGCCCTTGTTATCAACAGCAGCCTTTTAAACTCACCTGAGCTAACAGGTATGTGAGCTGGTTACTCTGCTGCGCTTAAAATTTCTTTTTTGGTTTGCTACAATGCCTTTTCTGAAACGTTGTCTCCCTCTGCTGGAACACTGACTTCTTTCATTTAATGCCTGCAGACTATAAAAGAGAAACCAACCCAAAAAGTTTGGTTGATTAGTCTGTGGCATTCTTTTAAACTGTTGCTTATGGCGGTCTCTGTGAGCTTCTCAGTGACATTCAGCCATCCAGGTATCCCGCCTGCAGTAGACGGAATGTGGCAATGGAACGCTGGCTGCGCGTGTCATAATAGGCTCTGAGCCTTTATATACCTGCGCACAGCAGCAGCCACCTTCAGTCTGCTGCTGGACAGCCAGCAGCAGCAGCAGCAGGAGAGGTAATTAATCAGCAACCCTCCTGCTAAGGGTAGACAGCTGCTCGTTCCACCCCCCCCCCCGCCTTAATTGGTTCTCCTCCCTTCCAACGGTGTTGAGGCGGGTGGGAACAGCCGGGGGTTGAGGGTACTGTGCTAAAAGAGGTGGAGTTATGCAGATCTAAAACGCGTGGATTGCAGCAGCAGCAAGCCGAAAAGTGCAGGCATGTGAGGGATCTAGAGGTTGACAGCATGTCTTCTTAACGGGAGTCCAGGTGGCCATCTCCACAAATGGACTTTTCAGAATCCTTGGGTGGCACCGTAGTCGGAAACCAATTCTGGTTATCGCTTCTCGGCCTTTTGGCTAAGATCAAGTGTAGTATCTTTCAAAAAGGCGGTTTTGGATGTTGGCCGCCCTAGTAGATTGATACATTATGCACACTGGGGTTTAGGCGCTTGTTAGTACGCCAGGTGGCTAATATAGTCATCTGGTGGAAAGCATGGCCCCCCAGGATCGACGCCATTGGGCCGGGGAAGATCGAAAGCCCGAAGTGTGAAGTGCCCCAGGAGTGGTGACCCTGGGGTGCCTAAACTCACTGGGATTGGGAACCCCACTTGAGTTTATGGCACATTTGCACAAGCACTTCAAATTTTCTTTCTTCGCACACACCCTTATTCCGGGCCTTCTGGCCTTAGGATGGGGAATTTTTCAATTCCCGGTCGAAGGTCCGGGCAGTATTATACTGTGAAACCTTCACTATTTATTTAATTTCTTTGTCACTGTGTGTCCACTTATTCACGTGTGTCACGTCCTACTAGGATTTTGTCGGGATGCGGTTCCCTTACGGGTTCCTCTCTTGGCAGGTCTAGGGGGGGAGTGTGTGGCCATCAGGTTCCGCTCCCCCCTGAACCCCCCTGGCTCTCCTCTTTCGGGAGGAGAGCGTTGTTGGCTCCCCTCTTCCGGGAGGGGAGCACAGTCTTTGGCTCCCAGTGCCATGCTCGGGTGAGAACTCGGGCAGGTGCTGGGGGTAAGATTGGGTCGCCTCTGGCTTCGGCTGGAGGTGGCTTTTTGTCCCTGTTCCTCGCTGTGGCCTTTTGGCTCGGAGGGACGGGGAATGGTTTGGGGGACCCTTCTCCTTTTGGAGAGGGTTTCAAGAAGACCAGCATCCTAGTGCACTTTTTTTGTGGCACTTGTCACTTTTTTAAGCGCACTCGGGTTTTGTACACGAATTCGGGCTTTCGATAAAAAAAAAAAAAAAAAAAAATCTGTTCTTATCAGTTTAATATCTGATACGTCCCCTATCTGGGGACCATATATTAAATCGATTTTTAGAACAGGGAGATGGAAAAAGAGCTTGCTCTGTCCACTCCACGCATTGACCTGGTATTGCAGTATCTCCAGGACCGGTGCACCCCTTCTTTAATGCAGTTTCTAAAATCAGAAAGAATTGAATTCAATGCTTTTTGTTCATTTTGCTTGTTTGTCGGATTTTGGGATGGACTCTTTGGCTTTGCTTTTCTTCTCCTCATTGGATTTTTCATGTTAAAAGTTGCAGAAGCCAGATGACAAGCTCATTTTGGTTCAACTTCAGCAACTGTGCATTGCATTGCCATGTAATGTAATGTAATGCAATGCTATCTATCTAGCTCTCCCTCTATACTTCCTTTTGGATAAACAGACATATTAGGCAAGCATTTTGGAGCTTTCACCTAAATAACTACAGGTGGTGAGATAAGCTGCACAATATAATTGACCTTTCAGTATATTGTTGCACACACACCATCTATTTAGCAAATGCCCTTGTTATCAACAGCAGCCTTTTAAACTCACCTGAGCTAACAGGTATGTGAGCTGGTTACTCTGCTGCGCTTAAAATTTCTTTTTTGGTTTGCTACAATGCCTTTTCTGAAACGTTGTCTCCCTCTGCTGGAACACTGACTTCTTTCATTTAATGCCTGCAGACTATAAAAGAGAAACCAACCCAAAAAGTTTGGTTGATTAGTCTGTGGCATTCTTTTAAACTGTTGCTTATGGCGGTCTCTGTGAGCTTCTCAGTGACATTCAGCCATCCAGGTATCCCGCCTGCAGTAGACGGAATGTGGCAATGGAACGCTGGCTGCGCGTGTCATAATAGGCTCTGAGCCTTTATATACCTGCGCACAGCAGCAGCCACCTTCAGTCTGCTGCTGGACAGCCAGCAGCAGCAGCAGCAGGAGAGGTAATTAATCAGCAACCCTCCTGCTAAGGGTAGACAGCTGCTCGTTCCACCCCCCCCCGCCTTAATTGGTTCTCCTCCCTTCCAACGGTGTTGAGGCGGGTGGGAACAGCCGGGGGTTGAGGGTACTGTGCTAAAAGAGGTGGAGTTATGCAGATCTAAAACGCGTGGATTGCAGCAGCAGCAAGCCGAAAAGTGCAGGCATGTGAGGGATCTAGAGGTTGACAGCATGTCTTCTTAACGGGAGTCCAGGTGGCCATCTCCACAAATGGACTTTTCAGAATCCTTGGGTGGCACCGTAGTCGGAAACCAATTCTGGTTATCGCTTCTCGGCCTTTTGGCTAAGATCAAGTGTAGTATCTGTTCTTATCAGTTTAATATCTGATACGTCCCCTATCTGGGGACCATATATTAAATGGATTTTTAGAACAGGGAGATGGAAAAAGAGCTTGCTCTGTCCACTCCACGCATTGACCTGGTATTGCAGTATCTCCAGGACCGGTGCACCCCTTCTTTAATGCAGTTTCTAAAATCAGAAAGAATTGAATTCAATGCTTTTTGTTCATTTTGCTTGTTTGTCGGATTTTGGGATGGACTCTTTGGCTTTGCTTTTCTTCTCCTCATTGGATTTTTCATGTTAAAAGTTGCAGAAGCCAGATGACAAGCTCATTTTGGTTCAACTTCAGCAACTGTGCATTGCATTGCCATGTAATGTAATGTAATGCAATGCTATCTATCTAGCTCTCCCTCTATACTTCCTTTTGGATAAACAGACATATTAGGCAAGCATTTTGGAGCTTTCACCTAAATAACTACAGGTGGTGAGATAAGCTGCACAATATAATTGACCTTTCAGTATATTGTTGCACACACACCATCTATTTAGCAAATGCCCTTGTTATCAACAGCAGCCTTTTAAACTCACCTGAGCTAACAGGTATGTGAGCTGGTTACTCTGCTGCGCTTAAAATTTCTTTTTTGGTTTGCTACAATGCCTTTTCTGAAACGTTGTCTCCCTCTGCTGGAACACTGACTTCTTTCATTTAATGCCTGCAGACTATAAAAGAGAAACCAACCCAAAAAGTTTGGTTGATTAGTCTGTGGCATTCTTTTAAACTGTTGCTTATGGCGGTCTCTGTGAGCTTCTCAGTGACATTCAGCCATCCAGGTATCCCGCCTGCAGTAGACGGAATGTGGCAATGGAACGCTGGCTGCGCGTGTCATAATAGGCTCTGAGCCTTTATATACCTGCGCACAGCAGCAGCCACCTTCAGTCTGCTGCTGGACAGCCAGCAGCAGCAGCAGCAGGAGAGGTAATTAATCAGCAACCCTCCTGCTAAGGGTAGACAGCTGCTCGTTCCACCCCCCCCCCGCCTTAATTGGTTCTCCACCCTTCCAACGGTGTTGAGGCGGGTGGGAACAGCCGGGGGTTGAGGGTACTGTGCTAAAAGAGGTGGAGTTATGCAGATCTAAAACGCGTGGATTGCAGCAGCAGCAAGCCGAAAAGTGCAGGCATGTGAGGGATCTAGAGGTTGACAGCATGTCTTCTTAACGGGAGTCCAGGTGGCCATCTCCACAAATGGACTTTTCAGAATCCTTGGGTGGCACCGTAGTCGGAAACCAATTCTGGTTATCGCTTCTCGGCCTTTTGGCTAAGATCAAGTGTAGTATCTGTTCTTATCAGTTTAATATCTGATACGTCCCCTATCTGGGGACCATATATTAAATGGATTTTTAGAACAGGGAGATGGAAAAAGAGCTTGCTCTGTCCACTCCACGCATTGACCTGGTATTGCAGTATCTCCAGGACCGGTGCACCCCTTCTTTAATGCAGTTTCTAAAATCAGAAAGAATTGAATTCAATGCTTTTTGTTCATTTTGCTTGTTTGTCGGATTTTGGGATGGACTCTTTGGCTTTGCTTTTCTTCTCCTCATTGGATTTTTCATGTTAAAAGTTGCAGAAGCCAGATGACAAGCTCATTTTGGTTCAACTTCAGCAACTGTGCATTGCATTGCCATGTAATGTAATGTAATGCAATGCTATCTATCTAGCTCTCCCTCTATACTTCCTTTTGGATAAACAGACATATTAGGCAAGCATTTTGGAGCTTTCACCTAAATAACTACAGGTGGTGAGACAAGCTGCACAATATAATTGACCTTTCAGTATATTGTTGCACACACACCATCTATTTAGCAAATGCCCTTGTTATCAACAGCAGCCTTTTAAACTCACCTGAGCTAACAGGTATGTGAGCTGGTTACTCTGCTGCGCTTAAAATTTCTTTTTTGGTTTGCTACAATGCCTTTTCTGAAACGTTGTCTCCCTCTGCTGGAACACTGACTTCTTTCATTTAATGCCTGCAGACTATAAAAGAGAAACCAACCCAAAAAGTTTGGTTGATTAGTCTGTGGCATTCTTTTAAACTGTTGCTTATGGCGGTCTCTGTGAGCTTCTCAGTGACATTCAGCCATCCAGGTATCCCGCCTGCAGTAGACGGAATGTGGCAATGGAACGCTGGCTGCGCGTGTCATAATAGGCTCTGAGCCTTTATATATCTGCGCACAGCAGCAGCCACCTTCAGTCTGCTGCTGGACAGCCAGCAGCAGCAGCAGCAGGAGAGGTAATTAATCAGCAACCCTCCTGCTAAGGGTAGACAGCTGCTCGTTCCACCCCCCCCCCCCCCCCCCGCCTTAATTGGTTCTCCTCCCTTCCAACGGTGTTGAGGTGGGTGGGAACAGCCGGGGGTTGAGGGTACTGTGCTAAAAGAGGTGGAGTTATGCAGATCTAAAACGCGTGGATTGCAGCAGCAGCAAGCCGAAAAGTGCAGGCATGTGAGGGATCTAGAGGTTGACAGCATGTCTTCTTAACGGGAGTCCAGGTGGCCATCTCCACAAATGGACTTTTCAGAATCCTTGGGTGGCACCGTAGTCGGAAACCAATTCTGGTTATCGCTTCTCGGCCTTTTGGCTAAGATCAAGTGTAGTATCTGTTCTTATCAGTTTAATATCTGATACGTCCCCTATCTGGGGACCATATATTAAATGGATTTTTAGAACAGGGAGATGGAAAAAGAGCTTGCTCTGTCCACTCCACGCATTGACCTGGTATTGCAGTATCTCCAGGACCGGTGCACCCCTTCTTTAATGCAGTTTCTAAAATCAGAAAGAATTGAATTCAATGCTTTTTGTTCATTTTGCTTGTTTGTCGGATTTTGGGATGGACTCTTTGGCTTTGCTTTTCTTCTCCTCATTGGATTTTTCATGTTAAAAGTTGCAGAAGCCAGATGACAAGCTCATTTTGGTTCAACTTCAGCAACTGTGCATTGCATTGCCATGTAATGTAATGTAATGTAATGCTATCTATCTAGCTCTCCCTCTATACTTCCTTTTGGATAAACAGACATATTAGGCAAGCATTTTGGAGCTTTCACCTAAATAACTACAGGTGGTGAGATAAGCTGCACAATATAATTGACCTTTCAGTATATTGTTGCACACACACCATCTATTTAGCAAATGCCCTTGTTATCAACAGCAGCCTTTTAAACTCACCTGAGCTAACAGGTATGTGAGCTGGTTACTCTGCTGCGCTTAAAATTTCTTTTTTGGTTTGCTACAATGCCTTTTCTGAAACGTTGTCTCCCTCTGCTGGAACACTGACTTCTTTCATTTAATGCCTGCAGACTATAAAAGAGAAACCAACCCAAAAAGTTTGGTTGATTAGTCTGTGGCATTCTTTTAAACTGTTGCTTATGGCGGTCTCTGTGAGCTTCTCAGTGACATTCAGCCATCCAGGTATCCCGCTTGCAGTAGACGGAATGTGGCAATGGAACGCTGGCTGCGCGTGTCATAATAGGCTCTGAGCCTTTATATACCTGCGCACAGCAGCAGCCACCTTCAGTCTGCTGCTGGACAGCCAGCAGCAGCAGCAGCAGGAGAGGTAATTAATCAGCAACCCTCCTGCTAAGGGTAGACAGCTGCTCGTTCCACCCCCCCCCCCGCCTTAATTGGTTCTCCTCCCTTCCAACGGTGTTGAGGCGGGTGGGAACAGCCGGGGGTTGAGGGTACTGTGCTAAAAGAGGTGGAGTTATGCAGATCTAAAACGCGTGGATTGCAGCAGCAGCAAGCCGAAAAGTGCAGGCATGTGAGGGATCTAGAGGTTGACAGCATGTCTTCTTAACGGGAGTCCAGGTGGCCATCTCCACAAATGGACTTTTCAGAATCCTTGGGTGGCACCGTAGTCGGAAACCAATTCTGGTTATCGCTTCTCGGCCTTTTGGCTAAGATCAAGTGTAGTATCTGTTCTTATCAGTTTAATATCTGATACGTCCCCTATCTGGGGACCATATATTAAATGGATTTTTAGAACAGGGAGATGGAAAAAGAGCTTGCTCTGTCCACTCCACGCATTGACCTGGTATTGCAGTATCTCCAGGACCGGTGCACCCCTTCTTTAATGCAGTTTCTAAAATCAGAAAGAATTGAATTCAATGCTTTTTGTTCATTTTGCTTGTTTGTCGGATTTTGGGATGGACTCTTTGGCTTTGCTTTTCTTCTCCTCATTGGATTTTTCATGTTAAAAGTTGCAGAAGCCAGATGACAAGCTCATTTTGGTTCAACTTCAGCAACTGTGCATTGCATTGCCATGTAATGTAATGTAATGCAATGCTATCTATCTAGCTCTCCCTCTATACTTCCTTTTGGATAAACAGACATATTAGGCAAGCATTTTGGAGCTTTCACCTAAATAACTACAGGTGGTGAGACAAGCTGCACAATATAATTGACCTTTCAGTATATTGTTGCACACACACCATCTATTTAGCAAATGCCCTTGTTATCAACAGCAGCCTTTTAAACTCACCTGAGCTAACAGGTATGTGAGCTGGTTACTCTGCTGCGCTTAAAATTTCTTTTTTGGTTTGCTACAATGCCTTTTCTGAAACGTTGTCTCCCTCTGCTGGAACACTGACTTCTTTCATTTAATGCCTGCAGACTATAAAAGAGAAACCAACCCAAAAAGTTTGGTTGATTAGTCTGTGGCATTCTTTTAAACTGTTGCTTATGGCGGTCTCTGTGAGCTTCTCAGTGACATTCAGCCATCCAGGTATCCCGCCTGCAGTAGACGGAATGTGGCAATGGAACGCTGGCTGCGCGTGTCATAATAGGCTCTGAGCCTTTATATACCTGCGCACAGCAGCAGCCACCTTCAGTCTGCTGCTGGACAGCCAGCAGCAGCAGCAGCAGGAGAGGTAATTAATCAGCAACCCTCCTGCTAAGGGTAGACAGCTGCTCGTTCCACCCCCCCCCCCCCGCCTTAATTGGTTCTCCTCCCTTCCAACGGTGTTGAGGCGGGTGGGAACAGCCGGGGGTTGAGGGTACTGTGCTAAAAGAGGTGGAGTTATGCAGATCTAAAACGCGTGGATTGCAGCAGCAGCAAGCCGAAAAGTGCAGGCATGTGAGGGATCTAGAGGTTGACAGCATGTCTTCTTAACGGGAGTCCAGGTGGCCATCTCCACAAATGGACTTTTCAGAATCCTTGGGTGGCACCGTAGTCGGAAACCAATTCTGGTTATCGCTTCTCGGCCTTTTGGCTAAGATCAAGTGTAGTATCTTTTGAAAAGGCAGTTTTGTCCTTGGGCTGCCCTAGTAAATTGATGCATTTTACACACTGGTTTGGTGCACTTGTTAGTACGCCAGGTGGCTCATAGAGTTATCTGATGGAAAACATGGCCCTCCAGGATCGAAGTCACTAGGCTGGGTAAGTGTGAGGGCTTTGGAGCAATGTGCCCCAGGAGTAGGCGCCCTGGTGGGAGTCCAAGCTTACTGGGACTGGGAACCCCAGAAAGACTTGGCTTCGTAGCACGCCGCACCTTTGCCAATCATACTTTCTGAGCAACCCCCCCTATTCCTGGCCTCCGGGCTAGGAAGGGGAATTTTTATAAACCTGGTCGGAGGTCCGGTCAGCTTTGGGCTGAGAAACCAACACAGGCTCCAGCTCCACTAGGGTGGCAGCCTAGATGGAAGCTGGGAGCACGAAAACGGCTCTTCTCCGGCTTCGGCTAGGGAGAGCATCGGAGATCCCTGACCCTCGCTGTGGCCTTCTGGCTCGGAGGGATGGGGATGGTTTATTGGGGACCCTCTCCTCCGGGAAGGGTCCACATGAATCCTCGCCTCGTGCGCTGTTTTGGTGTGACTTCGGTCACATTTTTCAGTGCCTTGGATGCAGCTTCAATCAAAAAATCTGTTCTTATCAGTTTAATATCTGATACGTCCCCTATCTGGGGACCATATATTAAATGGATTTTTAGAACAGGGAGATGGAAAAAGAGCTTGCTCTGTCCACTCCACGCATTGACCTGGTATTGCAGTATCTCCAGGACCGGTGCACCCCTTCTTTAATGCAGTTTCTAAAATCAGAAAGAATTGAATTCAATGCTTTTTGTTCATTTTGCTTGTTTGTCGGATTTTGGGATGGACTCTTTGGCTTTGCTTTTCTTCTCCTCATTGGATTTTTCATGTTAAAAGTTGCAGAAGCCAGATGACAAGCTCATTTTGGTTCAACTTCAGCAACTGTGCATTGCATTGCCATGTAATGTAATGTAATGCAATGCTATCTATCTAGCTCTCCCTCTATACTTCCTTTTGGATAAACAGACATATTAGGCAAGCATTTTGGAGCTTTCACCTAAATAACTACAGGTGGTGAGATAAGCTGCACAATATAATTGACCTTTCAGTATATTGTTGCACACACACCATCTATTTAGCAAATGCCCTTGTTATCAACAGCAGCCTTTTAAACTCACCTGAGCTAACAGGTATGTGAGCTGGTTACTCTGCTGCGCTTAAAATTTCTTTTTTGGTTTGCTACAATGCCTTTTCTGAAACGTTGTCTCCCTCTGCTGGAACACTGACTTCTTTCATTTAATGCCTGCAGACTATAAAAGAGAAACCAACCCAAAAAGTTTGGTTGATTAGTCTGTGGCATTCTTTTAAACTGTTGCTTATGGCGGTCTCTGTGAGCTTCTCAGTGACATTCAGCCATCCAGGTATCCCGCCTGCAGTAGACGGAATGTGGCAATGGAACGCTGGCTGCGCGTGTCATAATAGGCTCTGAGCCTTTATATACCTGCGCACAGCAGCAGCCACCTTCAGTCTGCTGCTGGACAGCCAGCAGCAGCAGCAGCAGGAGAGGTAATTAATCAGCAACCTGTCACGGGTGTGTTGCCACGAAGATCGTCACGAGTACACAGCCTGACTTCTCGCAGCTGACTTGTTGGTGCTTTGTGTTTCTCGGCAGTGAGGGAGTTAATTCTCTCTCTCTCTCTCTCTGGGCTAGATGAGGTCCAGCCTCGCCCAGCTGCAATCAATACTTCTGTAGTGAGACTCCTTCATATACCTGCTGGTCTGTCTGGGAGGTGTCGGTGAAAGCATTTCATTCAGACTGACAGAGCGGATCGTGGTGTTTGGAGTTGCTGAGATAAGTGTATTTGGAAGTGTTTTTTCCCTTTCCTCGCTTTATCATTTATCTCCTTTCCCGTTGGTTTTCCCTCTGTTGTAGTTGAGAAGTTGTTTGTATGCAAGGTGGTTTTGGTTTTTCCCTTGTACTGTCTCGTTCGTCTAAATACTGTGTTTGGGCATATTATTTCTTGTTCCCTTTGGTTGTGATCGGGGTCCTTCTCAGGACTAGATTACTGAGGTGCAGGGATCTTCAGGAGGTAGGGGTTACGCTGGCGGCCTGGACCTCTGTACCTTTAACAGTACCTCCAGGTTGAGGGATTAGTCAGGGCCCCAGCTTAGGGTCAGCTTAGGCCCCCTACCTCCAGTATACAGAGACAGCGTGACATTTTCACCGACCCACTTAGTTTTTCTCCAGCTACTATGGATCCAGTAGCCGGTCTAGCTCGGCAATTGCAGAGTTTGTCCATGGAGCTGGCGGACGTTAGGTCCAAGGTTTGGCATCCTCAGGAGCAAGCCGGACCAGAACCTAAAGTAGCTCTCCCTGATAGGTTCACTGGGGGGCGGGACAAGTTTTTTGTTTTCCGGGAGGCATGTAAATTGTACTTTCGGCTGCGGCCTCGGTCATCGGGGAGTGAAGAACAAAGGGTGGGAATTGTCATCTCGCTCCTACAAGGGGACCCACAATCTTGGGCGTTCTCTCTTCCCCCGGGTTCCCCGGCTCTCCAGTCAGTGGATAGGTTTTTCGCTGCCCTGGGACTCGTATATGATGACCCAGATCGGATCTCCCTTGCTGAGTCTAAGTTACGTAGGATCCAGCAGGGAGATCGTCCGGCGGAGGAATTCTGTTCGGAGTTCCGTAGGTGGGCCACGGACACCCAGTGGAATGACCCGGCTCTTAGGAGCCAGTTTTGTCATGGTTTATCCGACAAATTACAGGATGTGTTGGCACAGTATGACTCTCCCGTGTCTCTGGAAGCCGCTATGGCCCTCGCTATTCGCGTGGACAGACGGCTTCGGGAGAGGTGCGGGATAACTCTACCCCCTGTGATGACTCCACCTCCTACAAGGTCCCCTCATATGGTGGTTCCCCTGGTCAGTCCAGAGGAGCCTATGCAATTAGGAGGGACATCATTTCGGGGGAGGGGACCGGTGGTGCGCCATAAGGCAGGAAGGTGTTTCTTCTGCGGGAGAAAGGGACATTTTATTGGGGGGTGTCCATCCCGTCCCTTGCAGAGTGAAGAGTCGTCGGAAAACTGTTGATCCCAGGTTGTGTGGTGGACGGCAATCTGGGAGTAGGTATTTCGTCCCTAGGTTCGTCTCAGTTTCTCGTACCGGCGGAGGTGGTGGTGGGTACGAGAACTGAGAGGATATCTGTTCTTCTGGATAGTGGGGCCGGGGCTAATCTGGTTGATGCTCGGTTTGCCCGGGTTCAAGGTATGCGGTTGAGTGAGTTGGCTAAACCCATCCCCATATTCTCGATCGATGCCAGGCCTCTCGGGCAGGGAAGTTTTTTGCAAGTTGTGCATGACGTAAAACTTCAAGTGGGGGCAATACATAAAGAACTGTTGTCTTGCTACGTGTTGGAGGGTCTTCCCACTCCTATTGTGTTGGGCCTTCCTTGGTTAGCTAAGCATAACCCGGTTATTAATTGGCAAACCAGGGAGATAAGCCAATGGAGTAAATTCTGTAATAAAAACTGCATGAACACGGTCATTGGTGCGGTTACTCCTTGGGTCTTACCTCCATTTCTGGCGGACTTTGAGGATGTATTCTCGGAGAAAGGGTGTCAGGAACTACCTCCTCATCGCGTGTATGACTGTTCTGTAAAACTGCTCCCTGAGGCCAAGTTACCTAAAGCTAGGTTGTATAACCTTTCTGGTCCTGAGAGGCAGGCCATGAAGGATTATATCTCAGAAAGTCTGGCTAAGGGGCATATTAGACCTTCATCTTCACCGGTGGCTGCGGGGTTCTTCTTTGTTAAGAAGAAAGATGGAGGCCTACGCCCTTGCCTGGATTTCCGTGAACTTAATCGGATTACGGTCCGAGATCCGTATCCGCTCCCACTTATTCCCGATCTCTTTAATCAGATCGTGGGCGCCAAATGGTTTTCTAAGTTGGATCTCAGGGGGGCGTACAATCTGATTAGGATGAAGGAGGGGGATGAGTGGAAGACGGCGTTTAACACTCCGGAGGGGCATTATGAGAACCTTGTCATGCCATTCGGTCTGACTAATGCCCCGGCGGTGTTCCAACACTTTGTTAATGACATTTTTCGCCGCTTGGTGGGACAGTTTGTTGTCATATATCTGGATGATATCCTAATTTACTCGCCGGATCTGGTGTCTCATCAGGAGCACGTTAGGCAGGTGTTACAGATCTTGCGGGATAATAAACTGTATGCCAAGTGGGAAAAGTGTGTGTTCGCCGTACAGGAACTCCAGTTTTTAGGCTTCCTGGTTTCAGCGTCCGGTTTTCGTATGGACCCTGGGAAAGTGCGGGCAGTTCTTGAGTGGGATCGGCCAGAGAATCTTAAGGCACTACAACGTTTCCTGGGGTTTGCTAATTATTACCGGAAGTTCATTCGTAATTTCTCGTCCATGGTTAAGCCTCTCACTGACATGACTAAAAAGGGGACGGATTTTTCTAGGTGGTCTGACAAGGCTTGTCAAGCATTCTCCTCTTTGAAAAAATGTTTTGCCTCGGCGCCCATACTCATTCAACCTGATGCGTCTCAGCCATTCATTGTAGAGGTAGACGCTTCCGAGGTAGGGGTGGGAGCAGTATTGTCACAGGGTTCGTCCCCTGGTAAGTGGCATCCGTGCGCCTTTTTCTCTAAAAAATTGTCGTCCGCTGAGAGGAATTACGATGTCGGCAATAGGGAACTCTTGGCCATTAAGTTAGCTTTTGAGGAGTGGCGCCATTTTCTGGAGGGGGCTGTTCATCCGGTCACCGTCATCACCGATCACAAGAACCTGCTATATCTGGAGTCCGCGAAACGTCTGAATCCCAGACAAGCTAGGTGGTCATTGTTTTTTACCAGGTTTAATTTTGTCGTTACATATCGTCCTGGGTCAAAAAATGTAAAGGCGGATGCCTTATCTCGTAGTTTCCCGGGGGCCGGGAATACGGACGACCCGATTCCTATCCTTCAGGAGGGGGTGGTGGTTTCGGCAGTATGCTCTGAGCTGGAGGAGGAGGTATTGGAGGCTCAGGGGGACGCCCCTGTTGGACCTCCAGGGAGATTGTTTGTTCCAGATCAGTTGCGACAAAAGGTGATCGAGGCACACCATAACTCAGTTTTTGCAGGACACCCGGGGAGTAAAGCTACTGTGGATCTCCTCTCGCGTCGGTTTTGGTGGCCTAATTTACATAAGGAGGTGGTAACTTTTGTCGCGTCCTGTGGGGTTTGTGCGCGCTCTAAGACCTCACATACCCGTCCGTCTGGGGCCCTCTTACCTTTGAAGATCCCGGAGCGTCCTTGGACTCATCTGTCTATGGACTTTATTACGGACCTCCCTCCGTCTTCGGGTAAAACGGTCATTCTCGTTGTAGTGGACAGGTTCAGCAAGATGGCACATTTTATCGCTCTTCCGGCTCTCCCTAATGCTAAAACTCTTGCGCAGGTGTTCATTGGGGAGATTGTGAGGCTTCACGGGGTACCCTCCGAGGTGGTGTCTGATCGGGGGTCTCAGTTTGTGTCTAAGTTCTGGAAGGCGTTTTGTGCACGGCGGGGGATGCAGTTGTCATTCTCATCGGCTTTTCATCCTCAGACCAATGGTCAGACGGAACGTATGAACCAGAGCTTGGAGACATATCTCCGGTGTTTTGTGTCAGAGAACCAGGAGGACTGGGCTTCTTTCTTACC
The DNA here is from genome assembly GCF_046119375.1 of Phyllobates terribilis. Taxonomy (NCBI): domain Eukaryota; kingdom Metazoa; phylum Chordata; class Amphibia; order Anura; family Dendrobatidae; genus Phyllobates; species Phyllobates terribilis. Next base: position 3,975,570 of record NW_027362834.1, on the reverse strand, counting down.
TCTGGCAGAGTTTGCTCTTAATAATAGGCGGAGCGAGTCCACTGGTAAGTCCCCGTTTTTTGGGGCATATGGTTTTCACCCCCAGTTTTGTACTTTCAGTGGGGGGGGCTCTTCGGGGGTTCCTGAGGAGGAACGATTTTCCTCATCACTCGCTTCAGTATGGAGAGGGGTGCTGAAGAATCTGAATACTATGGGGAACCGATACAAACGTATGGCTGATAGGAGGAGAGTGTCTGGTCCGGACCTAAGTGTGAACGATCGGGTATGGTTGTCTACCAGGAATATAAAACTTAAGGTTCCCTCCTGGAAACTGGGTCCCAGGTTCATCGGGCCGTACAGAATCAGTTCTATTATTAATCCGGTGGCATTCCGTCTTGACCTCCCCCCTACGTTTAAAATTCACAACGTGTTTCACAGATCATTGCTTAAGAGGTATGTGGCGCCGGTGGTACCGTCACTTTTACCTCCCCCTCCAGTGGTTGTCAATGGTAACTTGGAGTTCCAGGTATCGAGGGTCATTGATTCACGCTTTAATCGCCGGTCCCTTCAGTACCTGGTTCATTGGAAGGGGTATGGTCCTGAGGAGAGGATGTGGGTTCCTGCGTCGGATATTAACGCAGACCGATTAGTTCGGGCCTTCCACACGACTCACCCGGATAAACCTGGCCCTGAGGGTCCGGAGGCCCCTCGTAGAAGGGGGGGTACTGTCACGGGTGTGTTGCCACGAAGATCGTCACGAGTACACAGCCTGACTTCTCGCAGCTGACTTGTTGGTGCTTTGTGTTTCTCGGCAGTGAGGGAGTTAATTCTCTCTCTCTCTCTCTCTGGGCTAGATGAGGTCCAGCCTCGCCCAGCTGCAATCAATACTTCTGTAGTGAGACTCCTTCATATACCTGCTGGTCTGTCTGGGAGGTGTCGGTGAAAGCATTTCATTCAGACTGACAGAGCGGATCGTGGTGTTTGGAGTTGCTGAGATAAGTGTATTTGGAAGTGTTTTTTCCCTTTCCTCGCTTTATCATTTATCTCCTTTCCCGTTGGTTTTCCCTCTGTTGTAGTTGAGAAGTTGTTTGTATGCAAGGTGGTTTTGGTTTTTCCCTTGTACTGTCTCGTTCGTCTAAATACTGTGTTTGGGCATATTATTTCTTGTTCCCTTTGGTTGTGATCGGGGTCCTTCTCAGGACTAGATTACTGAGGTGCAGGGATCTTCAGGAGGTAGGGGTTACGCTGGCGGCCTGGACCTCTGTACCTTTAACAGTACCTCCAGGTTGAGGGATTAGTCAGGGCCCCAGCTTAGGGTCAGCTTAGGCCCCCTACCTCCAGTATACAGAGACAGCGTGACACAACCCTCCTGCTAAGGGTAGACAGCTGCTCGTTCCACCCCCCCCCCGCCTTAATTGGTTCTCCTCCCTTCCAACGGTGTTGAGGCGGGTGGGAACAGCCGGGGGTTGAGGGTACTGTGCTAAAAGAGGTGGAGTTATGCAGATCTAAAACGCGTGGATTGCAGCAGCAGCAAGCCGAAAAGTGCAGGCATGTGAGGGATCTAGAGGTTGACAGCATGTCTTCTTAACGGGAGTCCAGGTGGCCATCTCCACAAATGGACTTTTCAGAATCCTTGGGTGGCACCGTAGTCGGAAACCAAATCTGGTTATCGCTTCTCGGCCTTTTGGCTAAGATCAAGTGTAGTATCTGTTCTTATCAGTTTAATATCTGATACGTCCCCTATCTGGGGACCATATATTAAATGGATTTTTAGAACAGGGAGATGGAAAAAGAGCTTGCTCTGTCCACTCCACGCATTGACCTGGTATTGCAGTATCTCCAGGACCGGTGCACCCCTTCTTTAATGCAGTTTCTAAAATCAGAAAGAATTGAATTCAATGCTTTTTGTTCATTTTGCTTGTTTGTCGGATTTTGGGATGGACTCTTTGGCTTTGCTTTTCTTCTCCTCATTGGATTTTTCATGTTAAAAGTTGCAGAAGCCAGATGACAAGCTCATTTTGGTTCAACTTCAGCAACTGTGCATTGCATTGCCATGTAATGTAATGTAATGCAATGCTATCTATCTAGCTCTCCCTCTATACTTCCTTTTGGATAAACAGACATATTAGGCAAGCATTTTGGAGCTTTCACCTAAATAACTACAGGTGGTGAGATAAGCTGCACAATATAATTGACCTTTCAGTATATTGTTGCACACACACCATCTATTTAGCAAATGCCCTTGTTATCAACAGCAGCCTTTTAAACTCACCTGAGCTAACAGGTATGTGAGCTGGTTACTCTGCTGCGCTTAAAATTTCTTTTTTGGTTTGCTACAATGCCTTTTCTGAAACGTTGTCTCCCTCTGCTGGAACACTGACTTCTTTCATTTAATGCCTGCAGACTATAAAAGAGAAACCAACCCAAAAAGTTTGGTTGATTAGTCTGTGGCATTCTTTTAAACTGTTGCTTATGGCGGTCTCTGTGAGCTTCTCAGTGACATTCAGCCATCCAGGTATCCCGCCTGCAGTAGACGGAATGTGGCAATGGAACGCTGGCTGCGCGTGTCATAATAGGCTCTGAGCCTTTATATACCTGCGCACAGCAGCAGCCACCTTCAGTCTGCTGCTGGACAGCCAGCAGCAGCAGCAGCAGGAGAGGTAATTAATCAGCAACCCTCCTGCTAAGGGTAGACAGCTGCTCGTTCCACCACCCCCCGCCTTAATTGGTTCTCCTCCCTTCCAACGGTTTTGAGGCGGGTGGGAACAGCCGGGGGTTGAGGGTACTGTGCTAAAAGAGGTGGAGTTATGCAGATCTAAAACGCGTGGATTGCAGCAGCAGCAAGCCGAAAAGTGCAGGCATGTGAGGGATCTAGAGGTTGACAGCATGTCTTCTTAACGGGAGTCCAGGTGGCCATCTCCACAAATGGACTTTTCAGAATCCTTGGGTGGCACCGTAGTCGGAAACCAATTCTGGTTATCGCTTCTCGGCCTTTTGGCTAAGATCAAGTGTAGTATCTGTTCTTATCAGTTTAGTATCTGATACGTCCCCTATCTGGGGACCATATATTAAATGGATTTTTAGAACAGGGAGATGGAAAAAGAGCTTGCTCTGTCCACTCCGCGCATTGACCTGGTATTGCAGTATCTCCAGGACCGGTGCACCCCTTCTTTAATGCAGTTTCTAAAATCAGAAAGAATTGAATTCAATGCTTTTTGTTCATTTTGCTTGTTTGTCGGATTTTGGGATGGCTCTTTGGCTTTGCTTTTCTTCTCCTCATTGGATTTTTCATGTTAAAAGTTGCAGAAGCCAGATGACAAGCTCATTTTGGTTCAACTTCAGCAACTGTGCATTGCATTGCCATGTAATGTAATGTAATGCAATGCTATCTATCTAGCTCTCCCTCTATACTTCCTTTTGGATAAACAGACATATTAGGCAAGCATTTTGGAGCTTTCACCTAAATAACTACAGGTGGTGAGATAAGCTGCACAATATAATTGACCTTTCAGTATATTGTTGCACACACACCATCTATTTAGCAAATGCCCTTGTTATCAACAGCAGCCTTTTAAACTCACCTGAGCTAACAGGTATGTGAGCTGGTTACTCTGCTGTGCTTAAAATTTCTTTTTTGGTTTGCTACAATGCCTTTTCTGAAACGTTGTCTCCCTCTGCTGGAACACTGACTTCTTTCATTTAATGCCTGCAGACTATAAAAGAGAAACCAACCCAAAAAGTTTGGTTGATTAGTCTGTGGCATTCTTTTAAACTGTTGCTTATGGCGGTCTCTGTGAGCTTCTCAGTGACATTCAGCCATCCAGGTATCCCGCCTGCAGTAGACGGAATGTGGCAATGGAACGCTGGCTGCGCGTGTCATAATAGGCTCTGAGCCTTTATATACCTGCGCACAGCAGCAGCCACCTTCAGTCTGCTGCTGGACAGCCAGCAGCAGCAGCAGCAGGAGAGGTAATTAATCAGCAACCCTCCTGCTAAGGGTAGACAGCTGCTCGTTCCACCACCCCCCCGCCTTAATTGGTTCTCCTCCCTTCCAACGGTTTTGAGGCGGGTGGGAACAGCCGGGGGTTGAGGGTACTGTGCTAAAAGAGGTGGAGTTATGCAGATCTAAAACGCGTGGATTGCAGCAGCAGCAAGCCGAAAAGTGCAGGCATGTGAGGGATCTAGAGGTTGACAGCATGTCTTCTTAACGGGAGTCCAGGTGGCCATCTCCACAAATGGACTTTTCAGAATCCTTGGGTGGCACCGTAGTCGGAAACCAATTCTGGTTATCGCTTCTCGGCCTTTTGGCTAAGATCAAGTGTAGTATCTGTTCTTATCAGTTTAATATCTGATACGTCCCCTATCTGGGGACCATATATTAAATGGATTTTTAGAACAGGGAGATGGAAAAAGAGCTTGCTCTGTCCACTCCACGCATTGACCTGGTATTGCAGTATCTCCAGGACCGGTGCACCCCTTCTTTAATGCAGTTTCTAAAATCAGAAAGAATTGAATTCAATGCTTTTTGTTCATTTTGCTTGTTTGTCGGATTTTGGGATGGACTCTTTGGCTTTGCTTTTCTTCTCCTCATTGGATTTTTCATGTTAAAAGTTGCAGAAGCCAGATGACAAGCTCATTTTGGTTCAACTTCAGCAACTGTGCATTGCATTGCCATGTAATGTAATGTAATGCAATGCTATCTATCTAGCTCTCCCTCTATACTTCCTTTTGGATAAACAGACATATTAGGCAAGCATTTTGGAGCTTTCACCTAAATAACTACAGGTGGTGAGATAAGCTGCACAATATAATTGACCTTTCAGTATATTGTTGCACACACACCATCTATTTAGCAAATGCCCTTGTTATCAACAGCAGCCTTTTAAACTCACCTAAGCTAACAGGTATGTGAGCTGGTTACTCTGCTGCGCTTAAAATTTCTTTTTTAGTTTGCTACAATGCCTTTTCTGAAACGTTGTCTCCCTCTGCTGGAACACTGACTTCTTTCATTTAATGCCTGCAGACTATAAAAGAGTAACCAACCCAAAAAGTTTGGTTGATTAGTCTGTGGCATTCTTTTAAACTGTTGCTTATGGCGGTCTCTGTGAGCTTCTCAGTGACATTCAGCCATCCAGGTATCCCGCCTGCAGTAGACGGAATGTGGCAATGGAACGCTGGCTGCGCGTGTCATAATAGGCTCTGAGCCTTTATATACCTGCGCACAGCAGCAGCCACCTTCAGTCTGCTGTTGGACAGCCAGCAGCAGCAGCAGCAGGAGAGGTAATTAATCAGCAACCCTCCTGCTAAGGGTAGACAGCTGCTCGTTCCACCCCCCCCCCCCCCCGCCTTAATTGGTTCTCCTCCCTTCCAACGGTGTTGAGGCGGGTGGGAACAGCCGGGGGTTGAGGGTACTGTGCTAAAAGAGGTGGAGTTATGCAGATCTAAAACGCGTGGATTGCAGCAGCAGCAAGCCGAAAAGTGCAGGCATGTGAGGGATCTAGAGGTTGACAGCATGTCTTCTTAACGGGAGTCCAGGTGGCCATCTCCACAAATGGACTTTTCAGAATCCTTGGGTGGCACCGTAGTCGGAAACCAATTCTGGTTATCGCTTCTCGGCCTTTTGGCTAAGATCAAGTGTAGTATCTGTTCTTATCAGTTTAATATCTGATACGTCCCCTATCTGGGGACCATATATTAAATGGATTTTTAGAACAGGGAGATGGAAAAAGAGCTTGCTCTGTCCACTCCACGCATTGACCTGGTATTGCAGTATCTCCAGGACCGGTGCACCCCTTCTTTAATGCAGTTTCTAAAATCAGAAAGAATTGAATTCAATGCTTTTTGTTCATTTTGCTTGTTTGTCGGATTTTGGGATGGACTCTTTGGCTTTGCTTTTCTTCTCCTCATTGGATTTTTCATGTTAAAAGTTGCAGAAGCCAGATGACAAGCTCATTTTGGTTCAACTTCAGCAACTGTGCATTGCATTGCCATGTAATGTAATGTAATGCAATGCTATCTATCTAGCTCTCCCTCTATACTTCCTTTTGGATAAACAGACATATTAGGCAAGCATTTTGGAGCTTTCACCTAAATAACTACAGGTGGTGAGATAAGCTGCACAATATAATTGACCTTTCAGTATATTGTTGCACACACACCATCTATTTAGCAAATGCCCTTGTTATCAACAGCAGCCTTTTAAACTCACCTGAGCTAACAGGTATGTGAGCTGGTTACTCTGCTGCGCTTAAAATTTCTTTTTTGGTTTGCTACAATGCCTTTTCTGAAACGTTGTCTCCCTCTGCTGGAACACTGACTTCTTTCATTTAATGCTTGCAGACTATAAAAGAGAAACCAACCCAAAAAGTTTGGTTGATTAGTCTGTGGCATTCTTTTAAACTGTTGCTTATGGCGGTCTCTGTGAGCTTCTCAGTGACATTCAGCCATCCAGGTATCCCGCCTGCAGTAGACGGAATGTGGCAATGGAACGCTGGCTGCGCGTGTCATAATAGGCTCTGAGCCTTTATATACCTGCGCACAGCAGCAGCCACCTTCAGTCTGCTGCTGGACAGCCAGCAGCAGCAGCAGCAGGAGAGGTAATTAATCAGCAACCCTCCTGCTAAGGGTAGACAGCTGCTCGTTCCACCCCCCCCCCCCCCCGCCTTAATTGGTTCTCCTCCCTTCCAACGGTGTTGAGGCAGGTGGGAACAGCCGGGGGTTGAGGGTACTGTGCTAAAAGAGGTGGAGTTATGCAGATCTAAAACGCGTGGATTGCAGCAGCAGCAAGCCGAAAAGTGCAGGCATGTGAGGGATCTAGAGGTTGACAGCATGTCTTCTTAACGGGAGTCCAGGTGGCCATCTCCACAAATGGACTTTTCAGAATCCTTGGGTGGCACCGTAGTCGGAAACCAATTCTGGTTATCGCTTCTCGGCCTTTTGGCTAAGATCAAGTGTAGTATCTGTTCTTATCAGTTTAATATCTGATACGTCCCCTATCTGGGGACCATATATTAAATGGATTTTTAGAACAGGGAGATGGAAAAAGAGCTTGCTCTGTCCACTCCACGCATTGACCTGGTATTGCAGTATCTCCAGGACCGGTGCACCCCTTCTTTAATGCAGTTTCTAAAATCAGAAAGAATTGAATTCAATGCTTTTTGTTCATTTTGCTTGTTTGTCGGATTTTGGGATGGACTCTTTGGCTTTGCTTTTCTTCTCCTCATTGGATTTTTCATGTTAAAAGTTGCAGAAGCCAGATGACAAGCTCATTTTGGTTCAACTTCAGCAACTGTGCATTGCATTGCCATGTAATGTAATGTAATGCAATGCTATCTATCTAGCTCTCCCTCTATACTTCCTTTTGGATAAACAGACATATTAGGCAAGCATTTTGGAGCTTTCACCTAAATAACTACAGGTGGTGAGATAAGCTGCACAATATAATTGACCTTTCAGTATATTGTTGCACACACACCATCTATTTAGCAAATGCCCTTGTTATCAACAGCAGCCTTTTAAACTCACCTGAGCTAACAGGTATGTGAGCTGGTTACTCTGCTGCGCTTAAAATTTCTTTTTTGGTTTGCTACAATGCCTTTTCTGAAACGTTGTCTCCCTCTGCTGGAACACTGACTTCTTTCATTTAATGCCTGCAGACTATAAAAGAGAAACCAACCCAAAAAGTTTGGTTGATTAGTCTGTGGCATTCTTTTAAACTGTTGCTTATGGCGGTCTCTGTGAGCTTCTCAGTGACATTCAGCCATCCAGGTATCCCGCCTGCAGTAGACGGAATGTGGCAATGGAACGCTGGCTGCGCGTGTCATAATAGGCTCTGAGCCTTTATATACCTGCGCACAGCAGCAGCCACCTTCAGTCTGCTGCTGGACAGCCAGCAGCAGCAGCAGCAGGAGAGGTAATTAATCAGCAACCCTCCTGCTAAGGGTAGACAGCTGCTCGTTCCACCCCCCCCCCCCCCCGCCTTAATTGGTTCTCCTCCCTTCCAACGGTGTTGAGGCGGGTGGGAACAGCCGGGGGTTGAGGGTACTGTGCTAAAAGAGGTGGAGTTATGCAGATCTAAAACGCGTGGATTGCAGCAGCAGCAAGCCGAAAAGTGCAGGCATGTGAGGGATCTAGAGGTTGACAGCATGTCTTCTTAACGGGAGTCCAGGTGGCCATCTCCACAAATGGACTTTTCAGAATCCTTGGGTGGCACCGTAGTCGGAAACCAATTCTGGTTATCGCTTCTCGGCCTTTTGGCTAAGATCAAGTGTAGTATCTGTTCTTATCAGTTTAATATCTGATACGTCCCCTATCTGGGGACCATATATTAAATGGATTTTTAGAACAGGGAGATGGAAAAAGAGCTTGCTCTGTCCACTCCACGCATTGACCTGGTATTGCAGTATCTCCAGGACCGGTGCACCCCTTCTTTAATGCAGTTTCTAAAATCAGAAAGAATTGAATTCAATGCTTTTTGTTCATTTTGCTTGTTTGTCGGATTTTGGGATGGACTCTTTGGCTTTGCTTTTCTTCTCCTCATTGGATTTTTCATGTTAAAAGTTGCAGAAGCCAGATGACAAGCTCATTTTGGTTCAACTTCAGCAACTGTGCATTGCATTGCCATGTAATGTAATGTAATGCAATGCTATCTATCTAGCTCTCCCTCTATACTTCCTTTTGGATAAACAGACATATTAGGCAAGCATTTTGGAGCTTTCACCTAAATAACTACAGGTGGTGAGATAAGCTGCACAATATAATTGACCTTTCAGTATATTGTTGCACACACACCATCTATTTAGCAAATGCCCTTGTTATCAACAGCAGCCTTTTAAACTCACCTGAGCTAACAGGTATGTGAGCTGGTTACTCTGCTGCGCTTAAAATTTCTTTTTTGGTTTGCTACAATGCCTTTTCTGAAACGTTGTCTCCCTCTGCTGGAACACTGACTTCTTTCATTTAATGCCTGCAGACTATAAAAGAGAAACCAACCCAAAAAGTTTGGTTGATTAGTCTGTGGCATTCTTTTAAACTGTTGCTTATGGCGGTCTCTGTGAGCTTCTCAGTGACATTCAGCCATCCAGGTATCCCGCCTGCAGTAGACGGAATGTGGCAATGGAACGCTGGCTGCGCGTGTCATAATAGGCTCTGAGCCTTTATATACCTGCGCACAGCAGCAGCCACCTTCAGTCTGCTGCTGGACAGCCAGCAGCAGAAGCAGCAGGAGAGGTAATTAATCAGCAACCCTCCTGCTAAGGGTAGACAGCTGCTCATTCCACCCCCCCCCCCCCGCCTTAATTGGTTCTCCTCCCTTCCAACGGTGTTGAGGCGGGTGGGAACAGCCGGGGGTTGAGGGTACTGTGCTAAAAGAGGTGGAGTTATGCAGATCTAAAACGCGTGGATTGCAGCAGCAGCAAGCCGAAAAGTGCAGGCATGTGAGGGATCTAGAGGTTGACAGCATGTCTTCTTAACGGGAGTCCAGGTGGCCATCTCCACAAATGGACTTTTCAGAATCCTTGGGTGGCACCGTAGTCGGAAACCAATTCTGGTTATCGCTTCTCGGCCTTTTGGCTAAGATCAAGTGTAGTATCTGTTCTTATCAGTTTAATATCTGATACGTCCCCTATCTGGGGACCATATATTAAATGGATTTTTAGAACAGGGAGATGGAAAAAGAGCTTGCTCTGTCCACTCCACGCATTGGCCTGGTATTGCAGTATCTCCAGGACCGGTGCACCCCTTCTTTAATGCAGTTTCTAAAATCAGAAAGAATTGAATTCAATGCTTTTTGTTCATTTTGCTTGTTTGTCGGATTTTGGGATGGACTCTTTGGCTTTGCTTTTCTTCTCCTCATTGGATTTTTCATGTTAAAAGTTGCAGAAGCCAGATGACAAGCTCATTTTGGTTCAACTTCAGCAACTGTGCATTGCATTGCCATGTAATGTAATGTAATGCAATGCTATCTATCTAGCTCTCCCTCTATACTTCCTTTTGGATAAACAGACATATTAGGCAAGCATTTTGGAGCTTTCACCTAAATAACTACAGGTGGTGAGATAAGCTGCACAATATAATTGACCTTTCAGTATATTGTTGCACACACACCATCTATTTAGCAAATGCCCTTGTTATCAACAGCAGCCTTTTAAACTCACCTGAGCTAACAGGTATGTGAGCTGGTTACTCTGCTGCGCTTAAAATTTCTTTTTTGGTTTGCTACAATGCCTTTTCTGAAACGTTGTCTCCCTCTGCTGGAACACTGACTTCTTTCATTTAATGCCTGCAGACTATAAAAGAGAAACCAACCGAAAAAGTTTGGTTGATTAGTCTGTGGCATTCTTTTAAACTGTTGCTTATGGCGGTCTCTGTGAGCTTCTCAGTGACATTCAGCCATCCAGGTATCCCGCCTGCAGTAGACGGAATGTGGCAATGGAACGCTGGCTGCGCGTGTCATAATAGGCTCTGAGCCTTTATATACCTGCGCACAGCAGCAGCCACCTTCAGTCTGCTGCTGGACAGCCAGCAGCAGCAGCAGCAGGAGAGGTAATTAATCAGCAACCCTCCTGCTAAGGGTAGACAGCTGCTCGTTCCACCCCCCCCGCCTTAATTGGTTCTCCTCCCTTCCAACGGTGTTGAGGCGGGTGGGAACAGCCGGGGGTTGAGGGTACTGTGCTAAAAGAGGTGGAGTTATGCAGATCTAAAACGCGTGGATTGCAGCAGCAGCAAGCCGAAAAGTGCAGGCATGTGAGGGATCTAGAGGTTGACAGCATGTCTTCTTAACGGGAGTCCAGGTGGCCATCTCCACAAATGGACTTTTCAGAATCCTTGGGTGGCACCGTAGTCGGAAACCAATTCTGGTTATCGCTTCTCGGCCTTTTGGCTAAGATCAAGTGTAGTATCTGTTCTTATCAGTTTAATATCTGATACGTCCCCTATCTGGGGACCATATATTAAATGGATTTTTAGAACAGGGAGATGGAAAAAGAGCTTGCTCTGTCCACTCCACGCATTGACCTGGTATTGCAGTATCTCCAGGACCGGTGCACCCCTTCTTTAATGCAGTTTCTAAAATCAGAAAGAATTGAATTCAATGCTTTTTGTTCATTTTGCTTGTTTGTCGGATTTTGGGATGGACTCTTTGGCTTTGCTTTTCTTCTTCTCATTGGATTTTTCATGTTAAAAGTTGCAGAAGCCAGATGACAAGCTCATTTTGGTTCAACTTCAGCAACTGTGCATTGCATTGCCATGTAATGTAATGTAATGCAATGCTATCTATCTAGCTCTCCCTCTATACTTCCTTTTGGATAAACAGACATATTAGGCAAGCATTTTGGAGCTTTCACCTAAATAACTACAGGTGGTGAGATAAGCTGCACAATATAATTGACCTTTCAGTATATTGTTGCACACACACCATCTATTTAGCAAATGCCCTTGTTATCAACAGCAGCCTTTTAAACTCACCTGAGCTAACAGGTATGTGAGCTGGTTACTCTGCTGCGCTTAAAATTTCTTTTTTGGTTTGCTACAATGCCTTTTCTGAAACGTTGTCTCCCTCTGCTGGAACACTGACTTCTTTCATTTAATGCTTGCAGACTATAAAAGAGAAACCAACCCAAAAAGTTTGGTTGATTAGTCTGTGGCATTCTTTTAAACTGTTGCTTATGGCGGTCTCTGTGAGCTTCTCAGTGACATTCAGCCATCCAGGTATCCCGCCTGCAGTAGACGGAATGTGGCAATGGAACGCTGGCTGCGCGTGTCATAATAGGCTCTGAGCCTTTATATACCTGCGCACAGCAGCAGCCACCTTCAGTCTGCTGCTGGACAGCCAGCAGCAGCAGCAGCAGGAGAGGTAATTAATCAGCAACCCTCCTGCTAAGGGTAGACAGCTGCTCGTTCCACCCCCCCCCCCCCCGCCTTAATTGGTTCTCCTCCCTTCCAACGGTGTTGAGGCAGGTGGGAACAGCCGGGGGTTGAGGGTACTGTGCTAAAAGAGGTGGAGTTATGCAGATCTAAAACGCGTGGATTGCAGCAGCAGCAAGCCGAAAAGTGCAGGCATGTGAGGGATCTAGAGGTTGACAGCATGTCTTCTTAACGGGAGTCCAGGTGGCCATCTCCACAAATGGACTTTTCAGAATCCTTGGGTGGCACCGTAGTCGGAAACCAATTCTGGTTATCGCTTCTCGGCCTTTTGGCTAAGATCAAGTGTAGTATCTGTTCTTATCAGTTTAATATCTGATACGTCCCCTATCTGGGGACCATATATTAAATGGATTTTTAGAACAGGGAGATGGAAAAAGAGCTTGCTCTGTCCACTCCACGCATTGACCTGGTATTGCAGTATCTCCAGGACCGGTGCACCCCTTCTTTAATGCAGTTTCTAAAATCAGAAAGAATTGAATTCAATGCTTTTTGTTCATTTTGCTTGTTTGTCGGATTTTGGGATGGACTCTTTGGCTTTGCTTTTCTTCTCCTCATTGGATTTTTCATGTTAAAAGTTGCAGAAGCCAGATGACAAGCTCATTTTGGTTCAACTTCAGCAACTGTGCATTGCATTGCCATGTAATGTAATGTAATGCAATGCTATCTATCTAGCTCTCCCTCTATACTTCCTTTTGGATAAACAGACATATTAGGCAAGCATTTTGGAGCTTTCACCTAAATAACTACAGGTGGTGAGATAAGCTGCACAATATAATTGACCTTTCAGTATATTGTTGCACACACACCATCTATTTAGCAAATGCCCTTGTTATCAACAGCAGCCTTTTAAACTCACCTGAGCTAACAGGTATGTGAGCTGGTTACTCTGCTGCGCTTAAAATTTCTTTTTTGGTTTGCTACAATGCCTTTTCTGAAACGTTGTCTCCCTCTGCTGGAACACTGACTTCTTTCATTTAATGCCTGCAGACTATAAAAGAGAAACCAACCCAAAAAGTTTGGTTGATTAGTCTGTGGCATTCTTTTAAACTGTTGCTTATGGCGGTCTCTGTGAGCTTCTCAGTGACATTCAGCCATCCAGGTATCCCGCCTGCAGTAGACGGAATGTGGCAATGGAACGCTGGCTGCGCGTGTCATAATAGGCTCTGAGCCTTTATATACCTGCGCACAGCAGCAGCCACCTTCAGTCTGCTGCTGGACAGCCAGCAGCAGCAGCAGCAGGAGAGGTAATTAATCAGCAACCCTCCTGCTAAGGGTAGACAGCTGCTCGTTCCACCCCCCCCCCCCCCGCCTTAATTGGTTCTCCTCCCTTCCAACGGTGTTGAGGCGGGTGGGAACAGCCGGGGGTTGAGGGTACTGTGCTAAAAGAGGTGGAGTTATGCAGATCTAAAACGCGTGGATTGCAGCAGCAGCAAGCCGAAAAGTGCAGGCATGTGAGGGATCTAGAGGTTGACAGCATGTCTTCTTAACGGGAGTCCAGGTGGCCATCTCCACAAATGGACTTTTCAGAATCCTTGGGTGGCACCGTAGTCGGAAACCAATTCTGGTTATCGCTTCTCGGCCTTTTGGCTAAGATCAAGTGTAGTATCTGTTCTTATCAGTTTAATATCTGATACGTCCCCTATCTGGGGACCATATATTAAATGGATTTTTAGAACAGGGAGATGGAAAAAGAGCTTGCTCTGTCCACTCCACGCATTGACCTGGTATTGCAGTATCTCCAGGACCGGTGCACCCCTTCTTTAATGCAGTTTCTAAAATCAGAAAGAATTGAATTCAATGCTTTTTGTTCATTTTGCTTGTTTGTCGGATTTTGGGATGGACTCTTTGGCTTTGCTTTTCTTCTCCTCATTGGATTTTTCATGTTAAAAGTTGCAGAAGCCAGATGACAAGCTCATTTTGGTTCAACTTCAGCAACTGTGCATTGCATTGCCATGTAATGTAATGTAATGCAATGCTATCTATCTAGCTCTCCCTCTATACTTCCTTTTGGATAAACAGACATATTAGGCAAGCATTTTGGAGCTTTCACCTAAATAACTACAGGTGGTGAGATAAGCTGCACAATATAATTGACCTTTCAGTATATTGTTGCACACACACCATCTATTTAGCAAATGCCCTTGTTATCAACAGCAGCCTTTTAAACTCACCTGAGCTAACAGGTATGTGAGCTGGTTACTCTGCTGCGCTTAAAATTTCTTTTTTGGTTTGCTACAATGCCTTTTCTGAAACGTTGTCTCCCTCTGCTGGAACACTGACTTCTTTCATTTAATGCCTGCAGACTATAAAAGAGAAACCAACCCAAAAAGTTTGGTTGATTAGTCTGTGGCATTCTTTTAAACTGTTGCTTATGGCGGTCTCTGTGAGCTTCTCAGTGACATTCAGCCATCCAGGTATCCCGCCTGCAGTAGACGGAATGTGGCAATGGAACGCTGGCTGCGCGTGTCATAATAGGCTCTGAGCCTTTATATACCTGCGCACAGCAGCAGCCACCTTCAGTCTGCTGCTGGACAGCCAGCAGCAGCAGCAGCAGGAGAGGTAATTAATCAGCAACCCTCCTGCTAAGGGTAGACAGCTGCTCATTCCACCCCCCCCCCCCGCCTTAATTGGTTCTCCTCCCTTCCAACGGTGTTGAGGCGGGTGGGAACAGCCGGGGGTTGAGGGTACTGTGCTAAAAGAGGTGGAGTTATGCAGATCTAAAACGCGTGGATTGCAGCAGCAGCAAGCCGAAAAGTGCAGGCATGTGAGGGATCTAGAGGTTGACAGCATGTCTTCTTAACGGGAGTCCAGGTGGCCATCTCCACAAATGGACTTTTCAGAATCCTTGGGTGGCACCGTAGTCGGAAACCAATTCTGGTTATCGCTTCTCGGCCTTTTGGCTAAGATCAAGTGTAGTATCTGTTCTTATCAGTTTAATATCTGATACGTCCCCTATCTGGGGACCATATATTAAATGGATTTTTAGAACAGGGAGATGGAAAAAGAGCTTGCTCTGTCCACTCCACGCATTGACCTGGTATTGCAGTATCTCCAGGACCGGTGCACCCCTTCTTTAATGCAGTTTCTAAAATCAGAAAGAATTGAATTCAATGCTTTTTGTTCATTTTGCTTGTTTGTCGGATTTTGGGATGGACTCTTTGGCTTTGCTTTTCTTCTCCTCATTGGATTTTTCATGTTAAAAGTTGCAGAAGCCAGATGACAAGCTCATTTTGGTTCAACTTCAGCAACTGTGCATTGCATTGCCATGTAATGTAATGTAATGCAATGCTATCTATCTAGCTCTCACTCTATACTTCCTTTTGGATAAACAGACATATTAGGCAAGCATTTTGGAGCTTTCACCTAAATAACTACAGGTGGTGAGATAAGCTGCACAATATAATTGACCTTTCAGTATATTGTTGCACACACACCATCTATTTAGCAAATGCCCTTGTTATCAACAGCAGCCTTTTAAACTCACCTGAGCTAACAGGTATGTGAGCTGGTTACTCTGCTGCGCTTAAAATTTCTTTTTTGGTTTGCTACAATGCCTTTTCTGAAACGTTGTCTCCCTCTGCTGGAACACTGACTTCTTTCATTTAATGCCTGCAGACTATAAAAGAGAAACCAACCCAAAAAGTTTGGTTGATTAGTCTGTGGCATTCTTTTAAACTGTTGCTTATGGCGGTCTCTGTGAGCTTCTCAGTGACATTCAGCCATCCAGGTATCCCGCCTGCAGTAGACGGAATGTGGCAATGGAACGCTGGCTGCGCGTGTCATAATAGGCTCTGAGCCTTTATATACCTGCGCACAGCAGCAGCCACCTTCAGTCTGCTGCTGGACAGCCAGCAGCAGCAGCAGCAGGAGAGGTAATTAATCAGCAACCCTCCTGCTAAGGGTAGACAGCTGCTCGTTCCACCCCCTCCCCCGCCTTAATTGGTTCTCCTCCCTTCCAACGGTGTTGAGGCGGGTGGGAACAGCCGGGGATTGAGGGTACTGTGCTAAAAGAGGTGGAGTTATGCAGATCTAAAACGCGTGGATTGCAGCAGCAGCAAGCCGAAAAGTGCAGGCATGTGAGGGATCTAGTGGTTGACAGCATGTCTTCTTAACGGGAGTCCAGGTGGCCATCTCCACAAATGGACTTTTCAGAATCCTTGGGTGGCACCGTAGTCGGAAACCAATTCTGGTTATCGCTTCTCGGCCTTTTGGCTAAGATCAAGTGTAGTATCTGTTCTTATCAGTTTAATATCTGATACGTCCCCTATCTGGGGACCATATATTAAATGGATTTTTAGAACAGGGAGATGGAAAAAGAGCTTGCTCTGTCCACTCCACGCATTGACCTGGTATTGCAGTATCTCCAGGACCGGTGCACCCCTTCTTTAATGCAGTTTCTAAAATCAGAAAGAATTGAATTCAATGCTTTTTGTTCATTTTGCTTGTTTGTCGGATTTTGGGATGGACTCTTTGGCTTTGCTTTTCTTCTCCTCATTGGATTTTTCATGTTAAAAGTTGCAGAAGCCAGATGACAAGCTCATTTTGGTTCAACTTCAGCAACTGTGCATTGCATTGCCATGTAATGTAATGTAATGCAATGCTATCTATCTAGCTCTCCCTCTATACTTCCTTTTGGATAAACAGACATATTAGGCAAGCATTTTGGAGCTTTCACCTAAATAACTACAGGTGGTGAGATAAGCTGCACAATATAATTGACCTTTCAGTATATTGTTGCACACACACCATCTATTTAGCAAATGCCCTTGTTATCAACAGCAGCCTTTTAAACTCACCTGAGCTAACAGGTATGTGAGCTGGTTACTCTGCTGCGCTTAAAATTTCTTTTTTGGTTTGCTACAATGCCTTTTCTGAAACGTTGTCTCCCTCTGCTGGAACACTGACTTCTTTCATTTAATGCCTGCAGACTATAAAAGAGAAACCAACCCAAAAAGTTTGGTTGATTAGTCTGTGGCATTCTTTTAAACTGTTGCTTATGGCGGTCTCTGTGAGCTTCTCAGTGACATTCAGCCATCCAGGTATCCCGCCTGCAGTAGACGGAATGTGGCAATGGAACGCTGGCTGCGCGTGTCATAATAGGCTCTGAGCCTTTATATACCTGCGCACAGCAGCAGCCACCTTCAGTCTGCTGCTGGACAGCCAGCAGCAGCAGCAGGAGAGGTAATTAATCAGCAACCCTCCTGCTAAGGGTAGACAGCTGCTCGTTCCACCCCCCCCCCGCCTTAATTGGTTCTCCTCCCTTTCAACGGTGTTGAGGCGGGTGGGAACAGCCGGGGGTTGAGGGTACTGTGCTAAAAGAGGTGGAGTTATGCAGATCTAAAACGCGTGGATTGCAGCAGCAGCAAGCCGAAAAGTGCAGGCATGTGAGGGATCTAGAGGTTGACAGCATGTCTTCTTAACGGGAGTCCAGGTGGCCATCTCCACAAATGGACTTTTCAGAATCCTTGGGTGGCACCGTAGTCGGAAACCAATTCTGGTTATCGCTTCTCGGCCTTTTGGCTAAGATCAAGTGTAGTATCTGTTCTTATCAGTTTAATATCTGATACGTCCCCTATCTGGGGACCATATATTAAATGGATTTTTAGAACAGGGAGATGGAAAAAGAGCTTGCTCTGTCCACTCCACGCATTGACCTGGTATTGCAGTATCTCCAGGACCGGTGCACCCCTTCTTTAATGCAGTTTCTAAAATCAGAAAGAATTGAATTCAATGCTTTTTGTTCATTTTGCTTGTTTGTCGGATTTTGGGATGGACTCTTTGGCTTTGCTTTTCTTCTCCTCATTGGATTTTTCATGTTAAAAGTTGCAGAAGCCAGATGACAAGCTCATTTTGGTTCAACTTCAGCAACTGTGCATTGCATTGCCATGTAATGTAATGTAATGCAATGCTATCTATCTAGCTCTCCCTCTATACTTCCTTTTGGATAAACAGACATATTAGGCAAGCATTTTGGAGCTTTCACCTAAATAACTACAGGTGGTGAGATAAGCTGCACAATATAATTGACCTTTCAGTATATTGTTGCACACACACCATCTATTTAGCAAATGCCCTTGTTATCAACAGCAGCCTTTTAAACTCACCTGAGCTAACAGGTATGTGAGCTGGTTACTCTGCTGCGCTTAAAATTTCTTTTTTGGTTTGCTACAATGCCTTTTCTGAAACGTTGTCTCCCTCTGCTGGAACACTGACTTCTTTCATTTAATGCCTGCAGACTATAAAAGAGAAACCAACCCAAAAAGTTTGGTTGATTAGTCTGTGGCATTCTTTTAAACTGTTGCTTATGGCGGTCTCTGTGAGCTTCTCAGTGACATTCAGCCATCCAGGTATCCCGCCTGCAGTAGACGGAATGTGGCAATGGAACGCTGGCTGCGCGTGTCATAATAGGCTCTGAGCCTTTATATACCTGCGCACAGCAGCAGCCACCTTCAGTCTGCTGCTGGACAGCCAGCAGCAGCAGCAGCAGGAGAGGTAATTAATCAGCAACCCTCCTGCTAAGGGTAGACAGCTGCTCGTTCCACCCCCCCCGCCTTAATTGGTTCTCCTCCCTTCCAACGGTGTTGAGGCGGGTGGGAACAGCCGGGGGTTGAGGGTACTGTGCTAAAAGAGGTGGAGTTATGCAGATCTAAAACGCGTGGATTGCAGCAGCAGCAAGCCGAAAAGTGCAGGCATGTGAGGGATCTAGAGGTTGACAGCATGTCTTCTTAACGGGAGTCCAGGTGGCCATCTCCACAAATGGACTTTTCAGAATCCTTGGGTGGCACCGTAGTCGGAAACCAATTCTGGTTATCGCTTCTCGGCCTTTTGGCTAAGATCAAGTGTAGTATCTGTTCTTATCAGTTTATTATCTGATACGTCCCCTATCTGGGGACCATATATTAAATGGATTTTTAGAACAGGGAGATGGAAAAAGAGCTTGCTCTGTCCACTCCACGCATTGACCTGGTATTGCAGTATCTCCAGGACCGGTGCACCCCTTCTTTAATGCAGTTTCTAAAATCAGAAAGAATTGAATTCAATGCTTTTTGTTCATTTTGCTTGTTTGTCGGATTTTGGGATGGACTCTTTGGCTTTGCTTTTCTTCTCCTCATTGGATTTTTCATGTTAAAAGTTGCAGAAGCCAGATGACAAGCTCATTTTGGTTCAACTTCAGCAACTGTGCATTGCATTGCCATGTAATGTAATGTAATGCAATGCTATCTATCTAGCTCTCCCTCTATACTTCCTTTTGGATAAACAGACATATTAGGCAAGCATTTTGGAGCTTTCACCTAAATAACTACAGGTGGTGAGATAAGCTGCACAATATAATTGACCTTTCAGTATATTGTTGCACACACACCATCTATTTAGCAAATGCCCTTGTTATCAACAGCAGCCTTTTAAACTCACCTGAGCTAACAGGTATGTGAGCTGGTTACTCTGCTGCGCTTAAAATTTCTTTTTTGGTTTGCTACAATGCCTTTTCTGAAACGTTGTCTCCCTCTGCTGGAACACTGACTTCTTTCATTTAATGCCTGCAGACTATAAAAGAGAAACCAACCCAAAAAGTTTGGTTGATTAGTCTGTGGCATTCTTTTAAACTGTTGCTTATGGCGGTCTCTGTGAGCTTCTCAGTGACATTCAGCCATCCAGGTATCCCGCCTGCAGTAGACGGAATGTGGCAATGGAACGCTGGCTGCGCGTGTCATAATAGGCTCTGAGCCTTTATATACCTGCGCACAGCAGCAGCCACCTTCAGTCTGCTGCTGGACAGCCAGCAGCAGCAGCAGCAGGAGAGGTAATTAATCAGCAACCCTCCTGCTAAGGGTAGACAGCTGCTCGTTCCACCCCCCCCCCGCCTTAATTGGTTCTCCTCCCTTCCAACGGTGTTGAGGCGGGTGGGAACAGCCGGGGGTTGAGGGTACTGTGCTAAAAGAGGTGGAGTTATGCAGATCTAAAACGCGTGGATTGCAGCAGCAGCAAGCCGAAAAGTGCAGGCATGTGAGGGATCTAGAGGTTGACAGCATGTCTTCTTAACGGGAGTCCAGGTGGCCATCTCCACAAATGGACTTTTCAGAATCCTTGGGTGGCACCGTAGTCGGAAACCAATTCTGGTTATCGCTTCTCGGCCTTTTGGCTAAGATCAAGTGTAGTATCTGTTCTTATCAGTTTAATATCTGATACATCCCCTATCTGGGGACCATATATTAAATGGATTTTTAGAACAGGGAGATGGAAAAAGAGCTTGCTCTGTCCACTCCACGCATTGACCTGGTATTGCAGTATCTCCAGGACCGGTGCACCCCTTCTTTAATTCAGTTTCTAAAATCAGAAAGAATTGAATTCAATGCTTTTTGTTCATTTTGCTTGTTTGTCGGATTTTGGGATGGACTCTTTGGCTTTGCTTTTCTTCTCCTCATTGGATTTTTCATGTTAAAAGTTGCAGAAGCCAGATGACAAGCTCATTTTGGTTCAACTTCAGCAACTGTGCATTGCATTGCCATGTAATGTAATGTAATGCAATGCTATCTATCTAGCTCTCACTCTATACTTCCTTTTGGATAAACAGACATATTAGGCAAGCATTTTGGAGCTTTCACCTAAATAACTACAGGTGGTGAGATAAGCTGCACAATATAATTGACCTTTCAGTATATTGTTGCACACACACCATCTATTTAGCAAATGCCCTTGTTATCAACAGCAGCCTTTTAAACTCACCTGAGCTAACAGGTATGTGAGCTGGTTACTCTGCTGCGCTTAAAATTTCTTTTTTGGTTTGCTACAATGCCTTTTCTGAAACGTTGTCTCCCTCTGCTGGAACACTGACTTCTTTCATTTAATGCCTGCAGACTATAAAAGAGAAACCAACCCAAAAAGTTTGGTTGATTAGTCTGTGGCATTCTTTTAAACTGTTGCTTATGGCGGTCTCTGTGAGCTTCTCAGTGACATTCAGCCATCCAGGTATCCCGCCTGCAGTAGACGGAATGTGGCAATGGAACGCTGGCTGCGCGTGTCATAATAGGCTCTGAGCCTTTATATACCTGCGCACAGCAGCAGCCACCTTCAGTCTGCTGCTGGACAGCCAGCAGCAGCAGCAGCAGGAGAGGTAATTAATCAGCAACCCTCCTGCTAAGGGTAGACAGCTGCTCGTTCCACCCCCCCCCCGCCTTAATTGGTTCTCCTCCCTTCCAACGGTGTTGAGGCGGGTGGGAACAGCCGGGGATTGAGGGTACTGTGCTAAAAGAGGTGGAGTTATGCAGATCTAAAACGCGTGGATTGCAGCAGCAGCAAGCCGAAAAGTGCAGGCATGTGAGGGATCTAGTGGTTGACAGCATGTCTTCTTAACGGGAGTCCAGGTGGCCATCTCCACAAATGGACTTTTCAGAATCCTTGGGTGGCACCGTAGTCGGAAACCAATTCTGGTTATCGCTTCTCGGCCTTTTGGCTAAGATCAAGTGTAGTATCTGTTCTTATCAGTTTAATATCTGATACGTCCCCTATCTGGGGACCATATATTAAATGGATTTTTAGAACAGGGAGATGGAAAAAGAGCTTGCTCTGTCCACTCCACGCATTGACCTGGTATTGCAGTATCTCCAGGACCGGTGCACCCCTTCTTTAATGCAGTTTCTAAAATCAGAAAGAATTGAATTCAATGCTTTTTGTTCATTTTGCTTGTTTGTCGGATTTTGGGATGGACTCTTTGGCTTTGCTTTTCTTCTCCTCATTGGATTTTTCATGTTAAAAGTTGCAGAAGCCAGATGACAAGCTCATTTTGGTTCAACTTCAGCAACTGTGCATTGCATTGCCATGTAATGTAATGTAATGCAATGCTATCTATCTAGCTCTCCCTCTATATTTCCTTTTGGATAAACAGACATATTAGGCAAGCATTTTAGAGCTTTCACCTAAATAACTACAGGTGGTGAGATAAGCTGCACAATATAATTGACCTTTCAGTATATTGTTGCACACACACCATCTATTTAGCAAATGCCCTTGTTATCAACAGCAGCCTTTTAAACTCACCTGAGCTAACAGGTATGTGAGCTGGTTACTCTGCTGCGCTTAAAATTTCTTTTTTGGTTTGCTACAATGCCTTTTCTGAAACGTTGTCTCCCTCTGCTGGAACACTGACTTCTTTCATTTAATGCCTGCAGACTATAAAAGAGAAACCAACCCAAAAAGTTTGGTTGATTAGTCTGTGGCATTCTTTTAAACTGTTGCTTATGGCGGTCTCTGTGAGCTTCTCAGTGACATTCAGCCATCCAGGTATCCCGCCTGCAGTAGACGGAATGTGGCAATGGAACGCTGGCTGCGCGTGTCATAATAGGCTCTGAGCCTTTATATACCTGCGCACAGCAGCAGCCACCTTCAGTCTGCTGCTGGACAGCCAGCAGCAGCAGCAGGAGAGGTAATTAATCAGCAACCCTCCTGCTAAGGGTAGACAGCTGCTCGTTCCACCCCCCCCCCCGCCTTAATTGGTTCTCCTCCCTTCCAACGGTGTTGAGGCGGGTGGGAACAGCCGGGGGTTGAGGGTACTGTGCTAAAAGAGGTGGAGTTATGCAGATCTAAAACGCGTGGATTGCAGCAGCAGCAAGCCGAAAAGTGCAGGCATGTGAGGGATCTAGAGGTTGACAGCATGTCTTCTTAACGGGAGTCCAGGTGGCCATCTCCACAAATGGACTTTTCAGAATCCTTGGGTGGCACCGTAGTCGGAAACCAATTCTGGTTATCGCTTCTCGGCCTTTTGGCTAAGATCAAGTGTAGTATCTGTTCTTATCAGTTTAATATCTGATACGTCCCCTATCTGGGGACCATATATTAAATGGATTTTTAGAACAGGGAGATGGAAAAAGAGCTTGCTCTGTCCACTCCACGCATTGACCTGGTATTGCAGTATCTCCAGGACCGGTGCACCCCTTCTTTAATGCAGTTTCTAAAATCAGAAAGAATTGAATTCAATGCTTTTTGTTCATTTTGCTTGTTTGTCGGATTTTGGGATGGACTCTTTGGCTTTGCTTTTCTTCTCCTCATTGGATTTTTCATGTTAAAAGTTGCAGAAGCCAGATGACAAGCTCATTTTGGTTCAACTTCAGCAACTGTGCATTGCATTGCCATGTAATGTAATGTAATGCAATGCTATCTATCTAGCTCTCCCTCTATACTTCCTTTTGGATAAACAGACATATTAGGCAAGCATTTTGGAGCTTTCACCTAAATAACTACAGGTGGTGAGATAAGCTGCACAATATAATTGACCTTTCAGTATATTGTTGCACACACACCATCTATTTAGCAAATGCCCTTGTTATCAACAGCAGCCTTTTAAACTCACCTGAGCTAACAGGTATGTGAGCTGGTTACTCTGCTGCGCTTAAAATTTCTTTTTTTGTTTGCTACAATGCCTTTTCTGAAACGTTGTCTCCCTCTGCTGGAACACTGACTTCTTTCATTTAATGCCTGCAGACTATAAAAGAGAAACCAACCCAAAAAGTTTGGTTGATTAGTCTGTGGCATTCTTTTAAACTGTTGCTTATGGCGGTCTCTGTGAGCTTCTCAGTGACATTCAGCCATCCAGGTATCCCGCATGCAGTAGACGGAATGTGGCAATGGAACGCTGGCTGCGCGTGTCATAATAGGCTCTGAGCCTTTATATACCTGCGCACAGCAGCAGCCACCTTCAGTCTGCTGCTGGACAGCCAGCAGCAGCAGCAGCAGGAGAGGTAATTAATCAGCAACCCTCCTGCTAAGGGTAGACAGCTGCTCGTTCCACCCCCCCCCGCCTTAATTGGTTCTCCTCCCTTCCAACGGTGTTGAGGCGGGTGGGAACAGCCGGGGGTTGAGGGTACTGTGCTAAAAGAGGTGGAGTTATGCAGATCTAAAACGCGTGGATTGCAGCAGCAGCAAGCCGAAAAGTGCAGGCATGTGAGGGATCTAGAGGTTGACAGCATGTCTTCTTAACGGGAGTCCAGGTGGCCATCTCCACAAATGGACTTTTCAGAATCCTTGGGTGGCACCGTAGTCGGAAACCAATTCTGGTTATCGCTTCTCGGCCTTTTGGCTAAGATCAAGTGTAGTATCTGTTCTTATCAGTTTAATATCTGATACGTCCCCTATCTGGGGACCATATATTAAATGGATTTTTAGAACAGGGAGATGGAAAAAGAGCTTGCTCTGTCCACTCCACGCATTGACCTGGTATTGCAGTATCTCCAGGACCGGTGCACCCCTTCTTTAATGCAGTTTCTAAAATCAGAAAGAATTGAATTCAATGCTTTTTGTTCATTTTGCTTGTTTGTCGGATTTTGGGATGGACTCTTTGGCTTTGCTTTACTTCTCCTCATTGGATTTTTCATGTTAAAAGTTGCAGAAGCCAGATGACAAGCTCATTTTGGTTCAACTTCAGCAACTGTGCATTGCATAGCCATGTAATGTAATGTAATGCAATGCTATCTATCTAGCTCTCCCTCTATACTTCCTTTTGGATAAACAGACATATTAGGCAAGCATTTTGGAGCTTTCACCTAAATAACTACAGGTGGTGAGATAAGCTGCACAATATAATTGACCTTTCAGTATATTGTTGCACACACACCATCTATTTAGCAAATGCCCTTGTTATCAACAGCAGCCTTTTAAACTCACCTGAGCTAACAGGTATGTGAGCTGGTTACTCTGCTGCGCTTAAAATTTCTTTTTTGGTTTGCTACAATGCCTTTTCTGAAACGTTGTCTCCCTCTGCTGGAACACTGACTTCTTTCATTTAATGCCTGCAGACTATAAAAGAGAAACCAACCCAAAAAGTTTGGTTGATTAGTCTGTGGCATTCTTTTAAACTGTTGCTTATGGCGGTCTCTGTGAGCTTCTCAGTGACATTCAGCCATCCAGGTATCCCGCCTGCAGTAGACGGAATGTGGCAATGGAACGCTGGCTGCGCGTGTCATAATAGGCTCTGAGCCTTTATATACCTGCGCACAGCAGCAGCCACCTTCAGTCTGCTGCTGGACAGCCAGCAGCAGCAGCAGCAGGAGAGGTAATTAATCAGCAACCCTCCTGCTAAGGGTAGACAGCTGCTCGTTCCACCCACCCCCCCCGCCTTAATTGGTTCTCCTCCCTTCCAACGGTGTTGAGGCGGGTGGGAACAGCCGGGGGTTGAGGGTACTGTGCTAAAAGAGGTGGAGTTATGCAGATCTAAAACGCGTGGATTGCAGCAGCAGCAAGCCGAAAAGTGCAGGCATGTGAGGGATCTAGAGGTTGACAGCATGTCTTCTTAACGGGAGTCCAGGTGGCCATCTCCACAAATGGACTTTTCAGAATCCTTGGGTGGCACCGTAGTCGGAAACCAATTCTGGTTATCGCTTCTCGGCCTTTTGGCTAAGATCAAGTGTAGTATCTGTTCTTATCAGTTTAATATCTGATACGTCCCCTATCTGGGGACCATATATTAAATGGATTTTTAGAACAGGGAGATGGAAAAAGAGCTTGCTCTGTCCACTCCACGCATTGACCTGGTATTGCAGTATCTCCAGGACCGGTGCACCCCTTCTTTAATGCAGTTTCTAAAATCAGAAAGAATTGAATTCAATGCTTTTTGTTCATTTTGCTTGTTTGTCGGATTTTGGGATGGACTCTTTGGCTTTGCTTTTCTTCTCCTCATTGGATTTTTCATGTTAAAAGTTGCAGAAGCCAGATGACAAGCTCATTTTGGTTCAACTTCAGCAACTGTGCATTGCATTGCCATGTAATGTAATGTAATGCAATGCTATCTATCTAGCTCTCCCTCTATACTTCCTTTTGGATAAACAGACATATTAGGCAAGCATTTTGGAGCTTTCACCTAAATAACTACAGGTGGTGAGATAAGCTGCACAATATAATTGACCTTTCAGTATATTGTTGCACACACACCATCTATTTAGCAAATGCCCTTGTTATCAACAGCAGCCTTTTAAACTCACCTGAGCTAACAGGTATGTGAGCTGGTTACTCTGCTGCGCTTAAAATTTCTTTTTTGGTTTGCTACAATGCCTTTTCTGAAACGTTGTCTCCCTCTGCTGGAACACTGACTTCTTTCATTTAATGCCTGCAGACTATAAAAGAGAAACCAACCCAAAAAGTTTGGTTGATTAGTCTGTGGCATTCTTTTAAACTGTTGCTTATGGCGGTCTCTGTGAGCTTCTCAGTGACATTCAGCCATCCAGGTATCCCGCCTGCAGTAGACGGAATGTGGCAATGGAACGCTGGCTGCGCGTGTCATAATAGGCTCTGAGCCTTTATATACCTGCGCACAGCAGCAGCCACCTTCAGTCTGCTGCTGGACAGCCAGCAGCAGCAGCAGCAGGAGAGGTAATTAATCAGCAACCCTCCTGCTAAGGGTAGACAGCTGCTCGTTCCACCCCCCCCCCGCCTTAATTGTTTCTCCTCCCTTCCAACGGTGTTGAGGCGGGTGGGAACAGCCGGGGGTTGAGGGTACTGTGCTAAAAGAGGTGGAGTTATGCAGATCTAAAACGCGTGGATTGCAGCAGCAGCAAGCCGAAAAATGCAGGCATGTGAGGGATCTAGAGGTTGACAGCATGTCTTCTTAACGGGAGTCCAGGTGGCCATCTCCACAAATGGACTTTTCAGAATCCTTGGGTGGCACCGTAGTCGGAAACCAATTCTGGTTATCGCTTCTCGGCCTTTTGGCTAAGATCAAGGGTAGTATCTGTTCTTATCAGTTTAATATCTGATACGTCCCCTATCTGGGGACCATATATTAAATGGATTTTTAGAACAGGGAGATGGAAAAAGAGCTTGCTCTGTCCACTCCACGCATTGACCTGGTATTGCAGTATCTCCAGGACCGGTGCACCCCTTCTTTAATGCAGTTTCTAAAATCAGAAAGAATTGAATTCAATGCTTTTTGTTCATTTTGCTTGTTTGTCGGATTTTGGGATGGACTCTTTGGCTTTGCTTTTCTTCTCCTCATTGGATTTTTCATGTTAAAAGTTGCAGAAGCCAGATGACAAGCTCATTTTGGTTCAACTTCAGCAACTGTGCATTGCATTGCCATGTAATGTAATGTAATGCAATGCTATCTATCTAGCTCTCCCTCTATACTTCCTTTTGGATAAACAGACATATTAGGCAAGCATTTTGGAGCTTTCACCTAAATAACTACAGGTGGTGAGATAAGCTGCACAATATAATTGACCTTTCAGTATATTGTTGCACACACACCATCTATTTAGCAAATGCCCTTGTTATCAACAGCAGCCTTTTAAACTCACCTGAGCTAACAGGTATGTGAGCTGGTTACTCTGCTGCGCTTAAAATTTCTTTTTTGGTTTGCTACAATGCCTTTTCTGAAACGTTGTCTCCCTCTGCTGGAACACTGACTTCTTTCATTTAATGCCTGCAGACTATAAAAGAGAAACCAACCCAAAAAGTTTGGTTGATTAGTCTGTGGCATTCTTTTAAACTGTTGCTTATGGCGGTCTCTGTGAGCTTCTCAGTGACATTCAGCCATCCAGGTATCCCGCCTGCAGTAGACGGAATGTGGCAATGGAACGCTGGCTGCGCGTGTCATAATAGGCTCTGAGCCTTTATATACCTGCGCACAGCAGCAGCCACCTTCAGTCTGCTGCTGGACAGCCAGCAGCAGCAGCAGCAGGAGAGGTAATTAATCAGCAACCCTCCTGCTAAGGGTAGACAGCTGCTCGTTCCACCCCCCCCCCCCGCCTTAATTGGTTCTCCTCCCTTCCAACGGTGTTGAGGCGGGTGGGAACAGCCGGGGGTTGAGGGTACTGTGCTAAAAGAGGTGGAGTTATGCAGATCTAAAACGCGTGGATTGCAGCAGCAGCAAGCCGAAAAGTGCAGGCATGTGAGGGATCTAGAGGTTGACAGCATGTCTTCTTAACGGGAGTCCAGGTGGCCATCTCCACAAATGGACTTTTCAGAATCCTTGGGTGGCACCGTAGTCGGAAACCAATTCTGGTTATCGCTTCTCGGCCTTTTGGCTAAGATCAAGTGTAGTATCTGTTCTTATCAGTTTAATATCTGATACGTCCCCTATCTGGGGACCATATATTAAATGGATTTTTAGAACAGGGAGATGGAAAAAGAGCTTGCTCTGTCCACTCCACGCATTGACCTGGTATTGCAGTATCTCCAGGACCGGTGCACCCCTTCTTTAATGCAGTTTCTAAAATCAGAAAGAATTGAATTCAATGCTTTTTGTTCATTTTGCTTGTTTGTCGGATTTTGGGATGGACTCTTTGGCTTTGCTTTTCTTCTCCTCATTGGATTTTTCATGTTAAAAGTTGCAGAAGCCAGATGACAAGCTCATTTTGGTTCAACTTCAGCAACTGTGCATTGCATTGCCATGTAATGTAATGTAATGCAATGCTATCTATCTAGCTCTCCCTCTATACTTCCTTTTGGATAAACAGACATATTAGGCAAGCATTTTGGAGCTTTCACCTAAATAACTACAGGTGGTGAGATAAGCTGCACAATATAATTGACCTTTCAGTATATTGTTGCACACACACCATCTATTTAGCAAATGCCCTTGTTATCAACAGCAGCCTTTTAAACTCACCTGAGCTAACAGGTATGTGAGCTGGTTACTCTGCTGCGCTTAAAATTTCTTTTTTGGTTTGCTACAATGCCTTTTCTGAAACGTTGTCTCCCTCTGCTGGAACACTGACTTCTTTCATTTAATGCCTGCAGACTATAAAAGAGAAACCAACCCAAAAAGTTTGGTTGATTAGTCTGTGGCATTCTTTTAAACTGTTGCTTATGGCGGTCTCTGTGAGCTTCTCAGTGACATTCAGCCATCCAGGTATCCCGCCTGCAGTAGACGGAATGTGGCAATGGAACGCTGGCTGCGCGTGTCATAATAGGCTCTGAGCCTTTATATACCTGCGCACAGCAGCAGCCACCTTCAGTCTGCTGCTGGACAGCCAGCAGCAGCAGCAG
Source organism: Phyllobates terribilis (assembly GCF_046119375.1). NCBI lineage: Eukaryota > Metazoa > Chordata > Amphibia > Anura > Dendrobatidae > Phyllobates > Phyllobates terribilis. Next base: position 3,946,698 of record NW_027362834.1, on the reverse strand, counting down.
CAGGAGAGGTAATTAATCAGCAACCCTCCTGCTAAGGGTAGACAGCTGCTCGTTCCACCCCCCCCCCCGCCTTAATTGGTTCTCCTCCCTTCCAACGGTGTTGAGGCGGGTGGGAACAGCTGGGGGTTGAGGGTACTGTGCTAAAAGAGGTGGAGTTATGCAGATCTAAAACGCGTGGATTGCAGCAGCAGCAAGCCGAAAAGTGCAGGCATGTGAGGGATCTAGAGGTTGACAGCATGTCTTCTTAACGGGAGTCCAGGTGGCCATCTCCACAAATGGACTTTTCAGAATCCTTGGGTGGCACCGTAGTCGGAAACCAATTCTGGTTATCGCTTCTCGGCCTTTTGGCTAAGATCAAGTGTAGTATCTGTTCTTATCAGTTTAATATCTGATACGTCCCCTATCTGGGGACCATATATTAAATGGATTTTTAGAACAGGGAGATGGAAAAAGAGCTTGCTCTGTCCACTCCACGCATTGACCTGGTATTGCAGTATCTCCAGGACCGGTGCACCCCTTCTTTAATGCAGTTTCTAAAATCAGAAAGAATTGAATTCAATGCTTTTTGTTCATTTTGCTTGTTTGTCGGATTTTGGGATGGACTCTTTGGCTTTGCTTTTCTTCTCCTCATTGGATTTTTCATGTTAAAAGTTGCAGAAGCCAGATGACAAGCTCATTTTGGTTCAACTTCAGCAACTGTGCATTGCATTGCCATGTAATGTAATGTAATGCAATGCTATCTATCTAGCTCTCCCTCTATACTTCCTTTTGGATAAACAGACATATTAGGCAAGCATTTTGGAGCTTTCACCTAAATAACTACAGGTGGTGAGATAAGCTGCACAATATAATTGACCTTTCAGTATATTGTTGCACACACACCATCTATTTAGCAAATGCCCTTGTTATCAACAGCAGCCTTTTAAACTCACCTGAGCTAACAGGTATGTGAGCTGGTTACTCTGCTGCGCTTAAAATTTCTTTTTTGGTTTGCTACAATGCCTTTTCTGAAACGTTGTCTCCCTCTGCTGGAACACTGACTTCTTTCATTTAATGCCTGCAGACTATAAAAGAGAAACCAACCCAAAAAGTTTGGTTGATTAGTCTGTGGCATTCTTTTAAACTGTTGCTTATGGCGGTCTCTGTGAGCTTCTCAGTGACATTCAGCCATCCAGGTATCCCGCCTGCAGTAGACGGAATGTGGCAATGGAACGCTGGCTGCGCGTGTCATAATAGGCTCTGAGCCTTTATATACCTGCGCACAGCAGCAGCCACCTTCAGTCTGCTGCTGGACAGCCAGCAGCAGCAGCAGCAGGAGAGGTAATTAATCAGCAACCCTCCTGCTAGGGGTAGACAGCTGCTCGTTCCACCCCCCCCCCCCGCCTTAATTGGTTCTCCTCCCTTCCAACGGTGTTGAGGCGGGTGGGAACAGCCGGGGGTTGAGGGTACTGTGCTAAAAGAGGTGGAGTTATGCAGATCTAAAACGCGTGGATTGCAGCAGCAGCAAGCCGAAAAGTGCAGGCATGTGAGGGATCTAGAGGTTGACAGCATGTCTTCTTAACGGGAGTCCAGGTGGCCATCTCCACAAATGGACTTTTCAGAATCCTTGGGTGGCACCGTAGTCGGAAACCAATTCTGGTTATCGCTTCTCGGCCTTTTGGCTAAGATCAAGTGTAGTATCTGTTCTTATCAGTTTAATATCTGATACGTCCCCTATCTGGGGACCATATATTAAATGGATTTTTAGAACAGGGAGATGGAAAAAGAGCTTGCTCTGTCCACTCCACGCATTGACCTGGTATTGCAGTATCTCCAGGACCGGTGCACCCCTTCTTTAATGCAGTTTCTAAAATCAGAAAGAATTGAATTCAATGCTTTTTGTTCATTTTGCTTGTTTGTCGGATTTTGGGATGGACTCTTTGGCTTTGCTTTTCTTCTCCTCATTGGATTTTTCATGTTAAAAGTTGCAGAAGCCAGATGACAAGCTCATTTTGGTTCAACTTCAGCAACTGTGCATTGCATTGCCATGTAATGTAATGTAATGCAATGCTATCTATCTAGCTCTCCCTCTATACTTCCTTTTGGATAAACAGACATATTAGGCAAGCATTTTGGAGCTTTCACCTAAATAACTACAGGTGGTGAGATAAGCTGCACAATATAATTGACCTTTCAGTATATTGTTGCACACACACCATCTATTTAGCAAATGCCCTTGTTATCAACAGCAGCCTTTTAAACTCACCTGAGCTAACAGGTATGTGAGCTGGTTACTCTGCTGCGCTTAAAATTTCTTTTTTGGTTTGCTACAATGCCTTTTCTGAAACGTTGTCTCCCTCTGCTGGAACACTGACTTCTTTCATTTAATGCCTGCAGACTATAAAAGAGAAACCAACCCAAAAAGTTTGGTTGATTAGTCTGTGGCATTCTTTTAAACTGTTGCTTATGGCGGTCTCTGTGAGCTTCTCAGTGACATTCAGCCATCCAGGTATCCCGCCTGCAGTAGACGGAATGTGGCAATGGAACGCTGGCTGCGCGTGTCATAATAGGCTCTGAGCCTTTATATACCTGCGCACAGCAGCAGCCACCTTCAGTCTGCTGCTGGACAGCCAGCAGCAGCAGCAGCAGGAGAGGTAATTAATCAGCAACCCTCCTGCTAAGGGTAGACAGCTGCTCGTTCCACCCCCCCTCCCCGCCTTAATTGGTTCTCCTCCCTTCCAACGGTGTTGAGGCGGGTGGGAACAGCCGGGGGTTGAGGGTACTGTGCTAAAAGAGGTGGAGTTATGCAGATCTAAAATGCGTGGATTGCAGCAGCAGCAAGCCGAAAAGTGCAGGCATGTGAGGGATCTAGAGGTTGACAGCATGTCTTCTTAACGGGAGTCCAGGTGGCCATCTCCACAAATGGACTTTTCAGAATCCTTGGGTGGCACCGTAGTCGGAAACCAATTCTGTTTATCGCTTCTCGGCCTTTTGGCTAAGATCAAGTGTAGTATCTGTTCTTATCAGTTTAATATCTGATACGTCCCCTATCTGGGGACCATATATTAAATGGATTTTTAGAACAGGGAGATGGAAAAAGAGCTTGCTCTGTCCACTCCACGCATTGACCTGGTATTGCAGTATCTCCAGGACCGGTGCACCCCTTCTTTAATGCAGTTTCTAAAATCAGAAAGAATTGAATTCAATGCTTTTTGTTCATTTTGCTTGTTTGTCGGATTTTGGGATGGACTCTTTGGCTTTGCTTTTCTTCTCCTCATTGGATTTTTCATGTTAAAAGTTGCAGAAGCCAGATGACAAGCTCATTTTGGTTCAACTTCAGCAACTGTGCATTGCATTGCCATGTAATGTAATGTAATGCAATGCTATCTATCTAGCTCTCCCTCTATACTTCCTTTTGGATAAACAGACATATTAGGCAAGCATTTTGGAGCTTTCACCTAAATAACTACAGGTGGTGAGATAAGCTGCACAATATAATTGACCTTTCAGTATATTGTTGCACACACACCATCTATTTAGCAAATGCCCTTGTTATCAACAGCAGCCTTTTAAACTCACCTGAGCTAACAGGTATGTGAGCTGGTTACTCTGCTGCGCTTAAAATTTCTTTTTTGGTTTGCTACAATGCCTTTTCTGAAACGTTGTCTCCCTCTGCTGGAACACTGACTTCTTTCATTTAATGCCTGCAGACTATAAAAGAGAAACCAACCCAAAAAGTTTGGTTGATTAGTCTGTGGCATTCTTTTAAACTGTTGCTTATGGCGGTCTCTGTGAGCTTCTCAGTGACATTCAGCCATCCAGGTATCCCGCCTGCAGTAGACGGAATGTGGCAATGGAACGCTGGCTGCGCGTGTCATAATAGGCTCTGAGCCTTTATATACCTGCGCACAGCAGCAGCCACCTTCAGTCTGCTGCTGGACAGCCAGCAGCAGCAGCAGCAGGAGAGGTAATTAATCAGCAACCCTCCTGCTAAGGGTAGACAGCTGCTCGTTCCACCCCCCCCCCCCGCCTTAATTGGTTCTCCTCCCTTCCAACGGTGTTGAGGCGGGTGGGAACAGCCGGGGGTTGAGGGTACTGTGCTAAAAGAGGTGGAGTTATGCAGATCTAAAACGCGTGGATTGCAGCAGCAGCAAGCCGAAAAGTGCAGGCATGTGAGGGATCTAGAGGTTGACAGCATGTCTTCTTAACGGGAGTCCAGGTGGCCATCTCCACAAATGGACTTTTCAGAATCCTTGGGTGGCACCGTAGTCGGAAACCAATTCTGGTTATCGCTTCTCGGCCTTTTGGCTAAGATCAAGTGTAGTATCTGTTCTTATCAGTTTAATATCTGATACGTCCCCTATCTGGGGACCATATATTAAATGGATTTTTAGAACAGGGAGATGGAAAAAGAGCTTGCTCTGTCCACTCCACGCATTGACCTGGTATTGCAGTATCTCCAGGACCGGTGCACCCCTTCTTTAATGCAGTTTCTAAAATCAGAAAGAATTGAATTCAATGCTTTTTGTTCATTTTGCTTGTTTGTCGGATTTTGGGATGGACTCTTTGGCTTTGCTTTTCTTCTCCTCATTGGATTTTTCATGTTAAAAGTTGCAGAAGCCAGATGACAAGCTCATTTTGGTTCAACTTCAGCAACTGTGCATTGCATTGCCATGTAATGTAATGTAATGCAATGCTATCTATCTAGCTCTCCCTCTATACTTCCTTTTGGATAAACAGACATATTAGGCAAGCATTTTGGAGCTTTCACCTAAATAACTACAGGTGGTGAGATAAGCTGCACAATATAATTGACCTTTCAGTATATTGTTGCACACACACCATCTATTTAGCAAATGCCCTTGTTATCAACAGCAGCCTTTTAAACTCACCTGAGCTAACAGGTATGTGAGCTGGTTACTCTGCTGCGCTTAAAATTTCTTTTTTGGTTTGCTACAATGCCTTTTCTGAAACGTTGTCTCCCTCTGCTGGAACACTGACTTCTTTCATTTAATGCCTGCAGACTATAAAAGAGAAACCAACCCAAAAAGTTTGGTTGATTAGTCTGTGGCATTCTTTTAAACTGTTGCTTATGGCGGTCTCTGTGAGCTTCTCAGTGACATTCAGCCATCCAGGTATCCCGCCTGCAGTAGACGGAATGTGGCAATGGAACGCTGGCTGCGCGTGTCATAATAGGCTCTGAGCCTTTATATACCTGCGCACAGCAGCAGCCACCTTCAGTCTGCTGCTGGACAGCCAGCAGCAGCAGCAGCAGGAGAGGTAATTAATCAGCAACCCTCCTGCTAAGGGTAGACAGCTGCTCGTTCCACCCCCCCTCCCCGCCTTAATTGGTTCTCCTCCCTTCCAACGGTGTTGAGGCGGGTGGGAACAGCCGGGGGTTGAGGGTACTGTGCTAAAAGAGGTGGAGTTATGCAGATCTAAAATGCGTGGATTGCAGCAGCAGCAAGCCGAAAAGTGCAGGCATGTGAGGGATCTAGAGGTTGACAGCATGTCTTCTTAACGGGAGTCCAGGTGGCCATCTCCACAAATGGACTTTTCAGAATCCTTGGGTGGCACCGTAGTCGGAAACCAATTCTGTTTATCGCTTCTCGGCCTTTTGGCTAAGATCAAGTGTAGTATCTGTTCTTATCAGTTTAATATCTGATACGTCCCCTATCTGGGGACCATATATTAAATGGATTTTTAGAACAGGGAGATGGAAAAAGAGCTTGCTCTGTCCACTCCACGCATTGACCTGGTATTGCAGTATCTCCAGGACCGGTGCACCCCTTCTTTAATGCAGTTTCTAAAATCAGAAAGAATTGAATTCAATGCTTTTTGTTCATTTTGCTTGTTTGTCGGATTTTGGGATGGACTCTTTGGCTTTGCTTTTCTTCTCCTCATTGGATTTTTCATGTTAAAAGTTGCAGAAGCCAGATGACAAGCTCATTTTGGTTCAACTTCAGCAACTGTGCATTGCATTGCCATGTAATGTAATGTAATGCAATGCTATCTATCTAGCTCTCCCTCTATACTTCCTTTTGGATAAACAGACATATTAGGCAAGCATTTTGGAGCTTTCACCTAAATAACTACAGGTGGTGAGATAAGCTGCACAATATAATTGACCTTTCAGTATATTGTTGCACACACACCATCTATTTAGCAAATGCCCTTGTTATCAACAGCAGCCTTTTAAACTCACCTGAGCTAACAGGTATGTGAGCTGGTTACTCTGCTGCGCTTAAAATTTCTTTTTTGGTTTGCTACAATGCCTTTTCTGAAACGTTGTCTCCCTCTGCTGGAACACTGACTTCTTTCATTTAATGCCTGCAGACTATAAAGGAGAAACCAACCCAAAAAGTTTGGTTGATTAGTCTGTGGCATTCTTTTAAACTGTTGCTTATGGCGGTCTCTGTGAGCTTCTCAGTGACATTCAGCCATCCAGGTATCCCGCCTGCAGTAGACGGAATGTGGCAATGGAACGCTGGCTGCGCGTGTCATAATAGGCTCTGAGCCTTTATATACCTGCGCACAGCAGCAGCCACCTTCAGTCTGCTGCTGGACAGCCAGCAGCAGCAGCAGCAGGAGAGGTAATTAATCAGCAACCCTCCTGCTAAGGGTAGACAGCTGCTCGTTCCACCCCCCCCCGCCTTAATTGGTTCTCCTCCCTTCCAACGGTGTTGAGGCGGGTGGGAACAGCCGGGGGTTGAGGGTACTGTGCTAAAAGAGGTGGAGTTATGCAGATCTAAAACGCGTGGATTGCAGCAGCAGCAAGCCGAAAAGTGCAGGCATGTGAGGGATCTAGAGGTTGACAGCATGTCTTCTTAACGGGAGTCCAGGTGGCCATCTCCACAAATGGACTTTTCAGAATCCTTGGGTGGCAGCGTAGTCGGAAACCAATTCTGGTTATCGCTTCTCGGCCTTTTGGCTAAGATCAAGTGTAGTATCTGTTCTTATCAGTTTAATATCTGATACGTCCCCTATCTGGGGACCATATATTAAATGGATTTTTAGAACAGGGAGATGGAAAAAGAGCTTGCTCTGTCCACTCCACGCATTGACCTGGTATTGCAGTATCTCCAGGACCGGTGCACCCCTTCTTTAATGCAGTTTCTAAAATCAGAAAGAATTGAATTCAATGCTTTTTGTTCATTTTGCTTGTTTGTCGGATTTTGGGATGGACTCTTTGGCTTTGCTTTTCTTCTCCTCATTGGATTTTTCATGTTAAAAGTTGCAGAAGCCAGATGACAAGCTCATTTTGGTTCAACTTCAGCAACTGTGCATTGCATTGCCATGTAATGTAATGTAATGCAATGCTATCTATCTAGCTCTCCCTCTATACTTCCTTTTGGATAAACAGACATATTAGGCAAGCATTTTGGAGCTTTCACCTAAATAACTACAGGTGGTGAGATAAGCTGCACAATATAATTGACCTTTCAGTATATTGTTGCACACACACCATCTATTTAGCAAATGCCCTTGTTATCAACAGCAGCCTTTTAAACTCACCTGAGCTAACAGGTATGTGAGCTGGTTACTCTGCTGCGCTTAAAATTTCTTTTTTGGTTTGCTACAATGCCTTTTCTGAAACGTTGTCTCCCTCTGCTGGAACACTGACTTCTTTCATTTAATGCCTGCAGACTATAAAAGAGAAACCAACCCAAAAAGTTTGGTTGATTAGTCTGTGGCATTCTTTTAAACTGTTGCTTATGGCGGTCTCTGTGAGCTTCTCAGTGACATTCAGCCATCCAGGTATCCCGCCTGCAGTAGACGGAATGTGGCAATGGAACGCTGGCTGCGCGTGTCATAATAGGCTCTGAGCCTTTATATACCTGCGCACAGCAGCAGCCACCTTCAGTCTGCTGCTGGACAGCCAGCAGCAGCAGCAGCAGGAGAGGTAATTAATCAGCAACCCTCCTGCTAAGGGTAGACAGCTGCTCGTTCCACCCCCCCCCCCCCCCGCCTTAATTGGTTCTCCTCCCTTCCAACGGTGTTGAGGCGGGTGGGAACAGCCGGGGGTTGAGGGTACTGTGCTAAAAGAGGTGGAGTTATGCAGATCTAAAACGCGTGGATTGCAGCAGCAGCAAGCCGAAAAGTGCAGGCATGTGAGGGATCTAGAGGTTGACAGCATGTCTTCTTAACGGGAGTCCAGGTGGCCATCTCCACAAATGGACTTTTCAGAATCCTTGGGTGGCACCGTAGTCGGAAACCAATTCTGGTTATCGCTTCTCGGCCTTTTGGCTAAGATCAAGTGTAGTATCTGTTCTTATCAGTTTAATATCTGATACGTCCCCTATCTGGGGACCATATATTAAATGGATTTTTAGAACAGGGAGATGGAAAAAGAGCTTGCTCTGTCCACTCCACGCATTGACCTGGTATTGCAGTATCTCCAGGACCGGTGCACCCCTTCTTTAATGCAGTTTCTAAAATCAGAAAGAATTGAATTCAATGCTTTTTGTTCATTTTGCTTGTTTGTCGGATTTTGGGATGGACTCTTTGGCTTTGCTTTTCTTCTCCTCATTGGATTTTTCATGTTAAAAGTTGCAGAAGCCAGATGACAAGCTCATTTTGGTTCAACTTCAGCAACTGTGCATTGCATTGCCATGTAATGTAATGTAATGCAATGCTATCTATCTAGCTCTCCCTCTATACTTCCTTTTGGATAAACAGACATATTAGGCAAGCATTTTGGAGCTTTCACCTAAATAACTACAGGTGGTGAGATAAGCTGCACAATATAATTGACCTTTCAGTATATTGTTGCACACACACCATCTATTTAGCAAATGCCCTTGTTATCAACAGCAGCCTTTTAAACTCACCTGAGCTAACAGGTATGTGAGCTGGTTACTCTGCTGCGCTTAAAATTTCTTTTTTGGTTTGCTACAATGCCTTTTCTGAAACGTTGTCTCCCTCTGCTGGAACACTGACTTCTTTCATTTAATGCCTGCAGACTATAAAAGAGAAACCAACCCCAAAAGTTTGGTTGATTAGTCTGTGGCATTCTTTTAAACTGTTGCTTATGGCGGTCTCTGTGAGCTTCTCAGTGACATTCAGCCATCCAGGTATCCCGCCTGCAGTAGACGGAATGTGGCAATGGAACGCTGGCTGCGCGTGTCATAATAGGCTCTGAGCCTTTATATACCTGCGCACAGCAGCAGCCACCTTCAGTCTGCTGCTGGACAGCCAGCAGCAGCAGCAGCAGGAGAGGTAATTAATCAGCAACCCTCCTGCTAAGGGTAGACAGCTGCTCGTTCCACCCCCCCCCCGCCTTAATTGGTTCTCCTCCCTTCCAACGGTGTTGAGGCGCGTGGGAACAGCCGGGGGTTGAGGGTACTGTGCTAAAAGAGGTGGAGTTATGCAGATCTAAAACGCGTGGATTGCAGCAGCAGCAAGCCGAAAAGTGCAGGCATGTGAGGGATCTAGAGGTTGACAGCATGTCTTCTTAACGGGAGTCCAGGTGGCCATCTCCACAAATGGACTTTTCAGAATCCTTGGGTGGCACCGTAGTCGGAAACCAATTCTGGTTATCGCTTCTCGGCCTTTTGGCTAAGATCAAGTGTAGTATCTGTTCTTATCAGTTTAATATCTGATACGTCCCCTATCTGGGGACCATATATTAAATGGATTTTTAGAACAGGGAGATGGAAAAAGAGCTTGCTCTGTCCACTCCACGCATTGACCTGGTATTGCAGTATCTCCAGGACCGGTGCACCCCTTCTTTAATGCAGTTTCTAAAATCAGAAAGAATTGAATTCAATGCTTTTTGTTCATTTTGCTTGTTTGTCCGATTTTGGGATGGACTCTTTGGCTTTGCTTTTCTTCTCCTCATTGGATTTTTCATGTTAAAAGTTGCAGAAGCCAGATGACAAGCTCATTTTGGTTCAACTTCAGCAACTGTGCATTGCATTGCCATGTAATGTAATGTAATGCAATGCTATCTATCTAGCTCTCCCTCTATACTTCCTTTTGGATAAACAGACATATTAGGCAAGCATTTTGGAGCTTTCACCTAAATAACTACAGGTGGTGAGATAAGCTGCACAATATAATTGACCTTTCAGTATATTGTTGCACACACACCATCTATTTAGCAAATGCCCTTGTTATCAACAGCAGCCTTTTAAACTCACCTGAGCTAACAGGTATGTGAGCTGGTTACTCTGCTGCGCTTAAAATTTCTTTTTTGGTTTGCTACAATGCCTTTTCTGAAACGTTGTCTCCCTCTGCTGGAACACTGACTTCTTTCATTTAATGCCTGCAGACTATAAAAGAGAAACCAACCCAAAAAGTTTGGTTGATTAGTCTGTGGCATTCTTTTAAACTGTTGCTTATGGCGGTCTCTGTGAGCTTCTCAGTGACATTCAGCCATCCAGGTATCCCGCCTGCAGTAGACGGAATGTGGCAATGGAACGCTGGCTGCGCGTGTCATAATAGGCTCTGAGCCTTTATATACCTGCGCACAGCAGCAGCCACCTTCAGTCTGCTGCTGGACAGCCAGCAGCAGCAGCAGCAGGAGAGGTAATTAATCAGCAACCCTCCTGCTAAGGATAGACAGCTGCTCGTTCCACCCCCCCCCCCGCCTTAATTGGTTCTCCTCCCTTCCAACGGTGTTGAGGCGGGTGGGAACAGCCGGGGGTTGAGGGTACTGTGCTAAAAGAGGTGGAGTTATGCAGATGTAAAACGCGTGGATTGCAGCAGCAGCAAGCCGAAAAGTGCAGGCATGTGAGGGATCTAGAGGTTGACAGCATGTCTTCTTAACGGGAGTCAAGGTGGCCATCTCCACAAATGGACTTTTCAGAATCCTTGGGTGGCACCGTAGTCGGAAACCAATTCTGGTTATCGCTTCTCGGCCTTTTGGCTAAGATCAAGTGTAGTATCTGTTCTTATCAGTTTAATATCTGATACGTCCCCTATCTGGGGACCATATATTAAATGGATTTTTAGAACAGGGAGATGGAAAAAGAGCTTGCTCTGTCCACTCCACGCATTGACCTGGTATTGCAGTATCTCCAGGACCGGTGCACCCCTTCTTTAATGCAGTTTCTAAAATCAGAAAGAATTGAATTCAATGCTTTTTGTTCATTTTGCTTGTTTGTCGGATTTTGGGATGGACTCTTTGGCTTTGCTTTTCTTCTCCTCATTGGATTTTTCATGTTAAAAGTTGAAGAAGCCAGATGACAAGCTCATTTTGGTTCAACTTCAGCAACTGTGCATTGCATTGCCATGTAATGTAATGTAATGCAATGCTATCTATCTAGCTCTCCCTCTATACTTCCTTTTGGATAAACAGACATATTAGGCAAGCATTTTGGAGCTTTCACCTAAATAACTACAGGTGGTGAGATAAGCTGCACAATATAATTGACCTTTCAGTATATTGTTGCACACACACCATCTATTTAGCAAATGCCCTTGTTATCAACAGCAGCCTTTTAAACTCACCTGAGCTAACAGGTATGTGAGCTGGTTACTCTGCTGCGCTTAAAATTTCTTTTTTGGTTTGCTACAATGCCTTTTCTGAAACGTTGTCTCCCTCTGCTGGAACACTGACTTCTTTCATTTAATGCCTGCAGACTATAAAAGAGAAACCAACCCAAAAAGTTTGGTTGATTAGTCTGTGGCATTCTTTTAAACTGTTGCTTATGGCGGTCTCTGTGAGCTTCTCAGTGACATTCAGCCATCCAGGTATCCCGCCTGCAGTAGACGGAATGTGCCAATGGAACGCTGGCTGCGCGTGTCATAATAGGCTCTGAGCCTTTATATACCTGCGCACAGCAGCAGCCACCTTCAGTCTGCTGCTGGACAGCCAGCAGCAGCAGCAGCAGGAGAGGTAATTAATCAGCAACCCTCCTGCTAAGGGTAGACAGCTGCTCGTTCCACCCCCCCCCCCCCGCCTTAATTGGTTCTCCTCCCTTCCAACGGTGTTGAGGCGGGTGGGAACAGCCGGGGGTTGAGGGTACTGTGCTAAAAGAGGTGGAGTTATGCAGATCTAAAACGCGTGGATTGCAGCAGCAGCAAGCCGAAAAGTGCAGGCATGTGAGGGATCTAGAGGTTGACAGCATGTCTTCTTAACGGGAGTCCAGGTGGCCATCTCCACAAATGGACTTTTCAGAATCCTTGGGTGGCACCGTAGTCGGAAACCAATTCTGGTTATCGCTTCTCGGCCTTTTGGCTAAGATCAAGTGTAGTATCTGCTCTTATCAGTTTAATATCTGATACGTCCCCTATCTGGGGACCATATATTAAATGGATTTTTAGAACAGGGAGATGGAAAAAGAGCTTGCTCTGTCCACTCCACGCATTGACCTGGTATTGCAGTATCTCCAGGACCGGTGCACCCCTTCTTTATTGCAGTTTCTAAAATCAGAAAGAATTGAATTCAATGCTTTTTGTTCATTTTGCTTGTTTGTCGGATTTTGGGATGGACTCTTTGGCTTTGCTTTTCTTCTCCTCATTGGATTTTTCATGTTAAAAGTTGCAGAAGCCAGATGACAAGCTCATTTTGGTTCAACTTCAGCAACTGTGCATTGCATTGCCATGTAATGTAATGTAATGCAATGCTATCTATCTAGCTCTACCTCTATACTTCCTTTTGGATAAACAGACATATTAGGCAAGCATTTTGGAGCTTTCACCTAAATAACTACAGGTGGTGAGATAAGCTGCACAATATAATTGACCTTTCAGTATATTGTTGCACACACACCATCTATTTAGCAAATGCCCTTGTTATCAACAGCAGCCTTTTAAACTCACCTGAGCTAACAGGTATGTGAGCTGGTTACTCTGCTGCGCTTAAAATTTCTTTTTTGGTTTGCTACAATGCCTTTTCTAAAACGTTGTCTCCCTCTGCTGGAACACTGACTTCTTTCATTTAATGCCTGCAGACTATAAAAGAGAAACCAACCCAAAAAGTTTGGTTGATTAGTCTGTGGCATTCTTTTAAACTGTTGCTTATGGCGGTCTCTGTGAGCTTCTCAGTGACATTCAGCCATCCAGGTATCCCGCCTGCAGTAGACGGAATGTGGCAATGGAACGCTGGCTGCGCGTGTCATAATAGGCTCTGAGCCTTTATATACCTGCGCACAGCAGCAGCCACCTTCAGTCTGCTGCTGGACAGCCAGCAGCAGCAGGAGAGGTAATTAATCAGCAACCCTCCTTCTAAGGGTAGACAGCTGCTCGTTCCACCCCCCCCCCGCCTTAATTGGTTCTCCTCCCTTCCAAAGGTGTTGAGGCGGGTGGGAACAGCCGGGGGTTGAGGGTACTGTGCTAAAAGAAGTGGAGTTATGCAGATCTAAAACGCGTGGATTGCAGCAGCAGCAAGCCGAAAAGTGCAGGCATGTGAGGGATCTAGAGGTTGACAGCATGTCTTCTTAACGGGAGTCCAGGTGGCCATCTCCACAAATGGACTTTTCAGAATCCTTGGGTGGCACCGTAGTCGGAAACCAATTCTGGTTATCGCTTCTCGGCCTTTTGGCTAAGATCAAGTGTAGTATCTGTTCTTATCAGTTTAATATCTGATACGTCCCCTATCTGGGGACCATATATTAAATGGATTTTTAGAACAGGGAGATGGAAAAAGAGCTTGCTCTGTCCACTCCACGCATTGACCTGGTATTGCAGTATCTCCAGGACCGGTGCACCCCTTCTTTAATGCAGTTTCTAAAATCAGAAAGAATTGAATTCAATGCTTTTTGTTCATTTTGCTTGTTTGTCGGATTTTGGGATGGACTCTTTGGCTTTGCTTTTCTTCTCCTCATTGGATTTTTCATGTTAAAAGTTGCAGAAGCCAGATGACAAGCTCATTTTGGTTCAACTTCAGCAACTGTGCATTGCATTGCCATGTAATGTAATGTAATGCAATGCTATCTATCTAGCTCTCCCTCTATACTTCCTTTTGGATAAACAGACATATTAGGCAAGCATTTTGGAGCTTTCACCTAAATAACTACAGGTGGTGAGATAAGCTGCACAATATAATTGACCTTTCAGTATATTGTTGCACACACACCATCTATTTAGCAAATGCCCTTGTTATCAACAGCAGCCTTTTAAACTCACCTGAGCTAACAGGTATGTGAGCTGGTTACTCTGCTGCGCTTAAAATTTCTTTTTTGGTTTGCTACAATGCCTTTTCTGAAACGTTGTCTCCCTCTGCTGGAACACTGACTTCTTTCATTTAATGCCTGCAGACTATAAAAGAGAAACCAACCCAAAAAGTTTGGTTGATTAGTCTGTGGCATTCTTTTAAACTGTTGCTTATGGCGGTCTCTGTGAGCTTCTCAGTGACATTCAGCCATCCAGGTATCCCGCCTGCAGTAGACGGAATGTGGCAATGGAACGCTGGCTGCGCGTGTCATAATAGGCTCTGAGCCTTTATATACCTGCGCACAGCAGCAGCCACCTTCAGTCTGCTGCTGGACAGCCAGCAGCAGCAGCAGCAGGAGAGGTAATTAATCAGCAACCCTCCTGCTAAGGGTAGACAGCTGCTCGTTCCACCCCCCCCCCCGCCTTAATTGGTTCTCCTCCCTTCCAACGGTGTTGAGGCGGGTGGGAACAGCCGGGGGTTGAGGGTACTGTGCTAAAAGAGGTGGAGTTATGCAGATCTAAAACGCGTGGATTGCAGCAGCAGCAAGCCGAAAAGTGCAGGCATGTGAGGGATCTAGAGGTTGACAGCATGTCTTCTTAACGGGAGTCCAGGTGGCCATCTCCACAAATGGACTTTTCAGAATCCTTGGGTGGCACCGTAGTCGGAAACCAATTCTGGTTATCGCTTCTCGGCCTTTTGGCTAAGATCAAGTGTAGTATCTGTTCTTATCAGTTTAATATCTGATACGTCCCCTATCTGGGGACCATATATTAAATGGATTTTTAGAACAGGGAGATGGAAAAAGAGCTTGCTCTGTCCACTCCACGCATTGACCTGGTATTGCAGTATCTCCAGGACCGGTGCACCCCTTCTTTAATGCAGTTTCTAAAATCAGAAAGAATTGAATTCAATGCTTTTTGTTCATTTTGCTTGTTTGTCGGATTTTGGGATGGACTCTTTGGCTTTGCTTTTCTTCTCCTCATTGGATTTTTCATGTTAAAAGTTGCAGAAGCCAGATGACAAGCTCATTTTGGTTCAACTTCAGCAACTGTGCATTGCATTGCCATGTAATGTAATGTAATGCAATGCTATCTATCTAGCTCTCCCTCTATACTTCCTTTTGGATAAACAGACATATTAGGCAAGCATTTTGGAGCTTTCACCTAAATAACTACAGGTGGTGAGATAAGCTGCACAATATAATTGACCTTTCAGTATATTGTTGCACACACACCATCTATTTAGCAAATGCCCTTGTTATCAACAGCAGCCTTTTAAACTCACCTGAGCTAACAGGTATGTGAGCTGGTTACTCTGCTGCGCTTAAAATTTCTTTTTTGGTTTGCTACAATGCCTTTTCTGAAACGTTGTCTCCCTCTGCTGGAACACTGACTTCTTTCATTTAATGCCTGCAGACTATAAAAGAGAACCAACCCAAAAAGTTTGGTTGATTAGTCTGTGGCATTCTTTTAAACTGTTGCTTATGGCGGTCTCTGTGAGCTTCTCAGTGACATTCAGCCATCCAGGTATCCCGCCTGCAGTAGACGGAATGTGGCAATGGAACGCTGGCTGCGCGTGTCATAATAGGCTCTGAGCCTTTATATACCTGCGCACAGCAGCAGCCACCTTCAGACTGCTGCTGGACAGCCAGCAGCAGCAGCAGGAGAGGTAATTAATCAGCAACCCTCCTGCTAAGGGTAGACAGCTGCTCGTTCCACCCCCCCCCCCGCCTTAATTGGTTCTCCTCCCTTCCAACGGTGTTGAGGCGGGTGGGAACAGCCGGGGGTTGAGGGTACTGTGCTAAAAGAGGTGGAGTTATGCAGATCTAAAACGCGTGGATTGCAGCAGCAGCAAGCCGAAAAGTGCAGGCATGTGAGGGATCTAGAGGTTGACAGCATGTCTTCTTAACGGGAGTCCAGGTGGCCATCTCCACAAATGGACTTTTCAGAATCCTTGGGTGGCACCGTAGTCGGAAACCAATTCTGGTTATCGCTTCTCGGCCTTTTGGCTAAGATCAAGTGTAGTATCTGTTCTTATCAGTTTAATATCTGATACGTCCCCTAACTGGGGACCATATATTAAATGGATTTTTAGAACAGGGAGATGGAAAAAGAGCTTGCTCTGTCCACTCCACGCATTGACCTGGTATTGCAGTATCTCCAGGACCGGTGCACCCCTTCTTTAATGCAGTTTCTAAAATCAGAAAGAATTGAATTCAATGCTTTTTGTTCATTTTGCTTGTTTGTCGGATTTTGGGATGGACTCTTTGGCTTTGCTTTTCTTCTCCTCATTGGATTTTTCATGTTAAAAGTTGCAGAAGCCAGATGACAAGCTCATTTTGGTTCAACTTCAGCAACTGTGCATTGCATTGCCATGTAATATAATGTAATGCAATGCTATCTATCTAGCTCTCCCTCTATACTTCCTTTTGGATAAACAGACATATTAGGCAAGCATTTTGGAGCTTTCACCTAAATAACTACAGGTGGTGAGATAAGCTGCACAATATAATTGACCTTTCAGTATATTGTTGCACACACACCATCTATTTAGCAAATGCCCTTGTTATCAACAGCAGCCTTTTAAACTCACCTGAGCTAACAGGTATGTGAGCTGGTTACTCTGCTGCGCTTAAAATTTCTTTTTTGGTTTGCTACAATGCCTTTTCTGAAACGTTGTCTCCCTCTGCTGGAACACTGACTTCTTTCATTTAATGCCTGCAGACTATAAAAGAGAAACCAACCCAAAAAGTTTGGTTGATTAGTCTGTGGCATTCTTTTAAACTGTTGCTTATGGCGGTCTCTGTGAGCTTCTCAGTGACATTCAGCCATCCAGGTATCCCGCCTGCAGTAGACGGAATGTGGCAATGGAACGCTGGCTGCGCGTGTCATAATAGGCTCTGAGCCTTTATATACCTGCGCACAGCAGCAGCCACCTTCAGTCTGCTGCTGGACAGCCAGCAGCAGCAGCTGCAGGAGAGGTAATTAATCAGCAACCCTCCTGCTAAGGGTAGACAGCTGCTCGTTCCACCCCCCCCCCCGCCTTAATTGGTTCTCCTCCCTTCCAACGGTGTTGAGGCGGGTGGGAACAGCCGGGGGTTGAGGGTACTGTGCTAAAAGAGGTGGAGTTATGCAGATCTAAAACGCGTGGATTGCAGCAGCAGCAAGCCGAAAAGTGCAGGCATGTGAGGGATCTAGAGGTTGACAGCATGTCTTCTTAACGGGAGTCCAGGTGGCCATCTCCACAAATGGACTTTTCAGAATCCTTGGGTGGCACCGTAGTCGGAAACCAATTCTGGTTATCGCTTCTCGGCCTTTTGGCTAAGATCAAGTGTAGTATCTGTTCTTATCAGTTTAATATCTGATACGTCCCCTAACTGGGGACCATATATTAAATGGATTTTTAGAACAGGGAGATGGAAAAAGAGCTTGCTCTGTCCACTCCACGCATTGACCTGGTATTGCAGTATCTCCAGGACCGGTGCACCCCTTCTTTAATGCAGTTTCTAAAATCAGAAAGAATTGAATTCAATGCTTTTTGTTCATTTTGCTTGTTTGTCGGATTTTGGGATGGACTCTTTGGCTTTGCTTTTCTTCTCCTCATTGGATTTTTCATGTTAAAAGTTGCAGAAGCCAGATGACAAGCTCATTTTGGTTCAACTTCAGCAACTGTGCATTGCATTGCCATGTAATATAATGTAATGCAATGCTATCTATCTAGCTCTCCCTCTATACTTCCTTTTGGATAAACAGACATATTAGGCAAGCATTTTGGAGCTTTCACCTAAATAACTACAGGTGGTGAGATAAGCTGCACAATATAATTGACCTTTCAGTATATTGTTGCACACACACCATCTATTTAGCAAATGCCCTTGTTATCAACAGCAGCCTTTTAAACTCACCTGAGCTAACAGGTATGTGAGCTGGTTACTCTGCTGCGCTTAAAATTTCTTTTTTGGTTTGCTACAATGCCTTTTCTGAAACGTTGTCTCCCTCTGCTGGAACACTGACTTCTTTCATTTAATGCCTGCAGACTATAAAAGAGAAACCAACCCAAAAAGTTTGGTTGATTAGTCTGTGGCATTCTTTTAAACTGTTGCTTATGGCGGTCTCTGTGAGCTTCTCAGTGACATTCAGCCATCCAGGTATCCCGCCTGCAGTAGACGGAATGTGGCAATGGAACGCTGGCTGCGCGTGTCATAATAGGCTCTGAGCCTTTATATACCTGCGCACAGCAGCAGCCACCTTCAGTCTGCTGCTGGACAGCCAGCAGCAGCAGCTGCAGGAGAGGTAATTAATCAGCAACCCTCCTGCTAAGGGTAGACAGCTGCTCGTTCCACCCCCCCCCTGCCTTAATTGGTTCTCCTCCCTTCCAACGGTGTTGAGGCGGGTGGGAACAGCCGGGGGTTGAGGGTACTGTGCTAAAAGGGGTGGAGTTATGCAGATCTAAAACGCGTGGATTGCAGCAGCAGCAAGCCGAAAAGTGCAGGCATGTGAGGGATCTAGAGGTTGACAGCATGTCTTCTTAACGGGAGTCCAGGTGGCCATCTCCACAAATGGACTTTTCAGAATCCTTGGGTGGCACCGTAGTCGGAAACCAATTCTGGTTATCGCTTCTCGGCCTTTTGGCTAAGATCAAGTGTAGTATCTGTTCTTATCAGTTTAATATCTGATACGTCCCCTATCTGGGGACCATATATTAAATGGATTTTTAGAACAGGGAGATGGAAAAAGAGCTTGCTCTGTCCACTCCACGCATTGACCTGGTATTGCAGTATCTCCAGGACCGGTGCACCCCTTCTTTAATGCAGTTTCTAAAATCAGAAAGAATTGAATTCAATGCTTTTTGTTCATTTTGCTTGTTTGTCGGATTTTGGGATGGACTCTTTGGCTTTGCTTTTCTTCTCCTCATTGGATTTTTCATGTTAAAAGTTGCAGAAGCCAGATGACAAGCTCATTTTGGTTCAACTTCAGCAACTGTGCATTGCATTGCCATGTAATGTAATGTAATGCAATGCTGTCTATCTAGCTCTCCCTCTATACTTCCTTTTGGATAAACAGACATATTAGGCAAGCATTTTGGAGCTTTCACCTAAATAACTACAGGTGGTGAGATAAGCTGCACAATATAATTGACCTTTCAGTATATTGTTGCACACACACCATCTATTTAGCAAATGCCCTTGTTATCAACAGCAGCCTTTTAAACTCACCTGAGCTAACAGGTATGTGAGCTGGTTACTCTGCTGCGCTTAAAATTTCTTTTTTGGTTTGCTACAATGCCTTTTCTGAAACGTTGTCTCCCTCTGCTGGAACACTGACTTCTTTCATTTAATGCCTGCAGACTATAAAAGAGAAACCAACCCAAAAAGTTTGGTTGATTAGTCTGTGGCATTCTTTTAAACTGTTGCTTATGGCGGTCTCTGTGAGCTTCTCAGTGACATTCAGCCATCCAGGTATCCCGCCTGCAGTAGACGGAATGTGGCAATGGAACGCTGGCTGCGCGTGTCATAATAGGCTCTGAGCCTTTATATACCTGCGCACAGCAGCAGCCACCTTCAGTCTGCTGCTGGACAGCCAGCAGCAGCAGCAGCAGGAGAGGTAATTAATCAGCAACCCTCCTGCTACGGGTAGACAGCTGCTCGTTCCACCCCCCCCCCCGCCTTAATTGGTTCTCCTCCCTTCCAACGGTGTTGAGGCGGGTGGGAACAGCCGGGGGTTGAGGGTACTGTGCTAAAAGAGGTGGAGTTATGCAGATCTAAAACGCGTGGATTGCAGCAGCAGCAAGCCGAAAAGTGCAGGCATGTGAGGGATCTAGACGTTGACAGCATGTCTTCTCAACGGGAGTCCAGGAGGCCATCTCCACAAATGGACTTTTCAGAATCCTTGGGTGGCACCGTAGTCGGAAACCAATTCTGGTTATCGCTTCTCGGCCTTTTGGCTAAGATCAAGTGTAGTATCTGTTCTTATCAGTTTAATATCTGATACGTCCCCTATCTGGGGACCATATATTAAATGGATTTTTAGAACAGGGAGATGGAAAAAGAGCTTGCTCTGTCCACTCCACGCATTGACCTGGTATTGCAGTATCTCCAGGACCGGTGCACCCCTTCTTTAATGCAGTTTCTAAAATCAGAAAGAATTGAATTCAATGCTTTTTGTTCATTTTGCTTGTTTGTCGGATTTTGGGATGGACTCTTTGGCTTTGCTTTTCTTCTCCTCATTGGATTTTTCATGTTAAAAGTTGCAGAAGCCAGATGACAAGCTCATTTTGGTTCAACTTCAGCAACTGTGCATTGCATTGCCATGTAATGTAATGTAATGCAATGCTATCTATCTAGCTCTCCCTCTATACTTCCTTTTGGATAAACAGACATATTAGGCAAGCATTTTGGAGCTTTCACCTAAATAACTACAGGTGGTGAGATAAGCTGCACAATATAATTGACCTTTCAGTATATTGTTGCACACACACCATCTATTTAGCAAATGCCCTTGTTATCAACAGCAGCCTTTTAAACTCACCTGAGCTAACAGGTATGTGAGCTGGTTACTCTGCTGCGCTTAAAATTTCTTTTTTGGTTTGCTACAATGCCTTTTCTGAAACGTTGTCTCCCTCTGCTGGAACACTGACTTCTTTCAATAATGCCTGCAGACTATAAAAGAGAAACCAACCCAAAAAGTTTGGTTGATTAGTCTGTGGCATTCTTTTAAACTGTTGCTTATGGCGGTCTCTGTGAGCTTCTCAGTGACATTCAGCCATCCAGGTATCCCGCCTGCAGTAGACGGAATGTGGCAATGGAACGCTGGCTGCGCGTGTCATAATAGGCTCTGAGCCTTTATATACCTGCGCACAGCAGCAGCCACCTTCAGTCTGCTGCTGGACAGCCAGCAGCAGCAGCAGCAGGAGAGGTAATTAATCAGCAACCCTCCTGCTAAGGGTAGACAGCTGCTCGTTCCACCCCCCCCCCCGCCTTAATTGGTTCTCCTCCCTTCCAACGATGTTGAGGCGGGTGGGAACAGCCGGGGGTTGAGGGTACTGTGCTAAAAGAGGTGGAGTTATGCAGATCTAAAACGCGTGGATTGCAGCAGCAGCAAGCCGAAAAGTGCAGGCATGTGAGGGATCTAGAGGTTGACAGCATGTCTTCTTAACGGGAGTCCAGGTGGCCATCTCCACAAATGGACTTTTCAGAATCCTTGGGTGGCACCGTAGTCGGAAACCAATTCTGGTTATCGCTTCTCGGCCTTTTGGCTAAGATCAAGTGTAGTATCTGTTCTTATCAGTTTAATATCTGATACGTCCCCTATCTGGGGACCATATATTAAATGGATTTTTAGAACAGGGAGATGGAAAAAGAGCTTGCTCTGTCCACTCCACGCATTGACCTGGTATTGCAGTATCTCCAGGACCGGTGCACCCCTTCTTTAATGCAGTTTCTAAAATCAGAAAGAATTGAATTCAATGCTTTTTGTTCATTTTGCTTGTTTGTCGGATTTTGGGATGGACTCTTTGGCTTTGCTTTTCTTCTCCTCATTGGATTTTTCATGTTAAAAGTTGCAGAAGCCAGATGACAAGCTCATTTTGGTTCAACTTCAGCAACTGTGCATTGCATTGCCATGTAATGTAATGTAATGCAATGCTATCTATCTAGCTCTCCCTCTATACTTCCTTTTGGATAAACAGACATATTAGGCAAGCATTTTGGAGCTTTCACCTAAATAACTACAGGTGGTGAGATAAGCTGCACAATATAATTGACCTTTCAGTATATTGTTGCACACACACCATCTATTTAGCAAATGCCCTTGTTATCAACAGCAGCCTTTTAAACTCACCTGAGCTAACAGGTATGTGAGCTGGTTACTCTGCTGCGCTTAAAATTTCTTTTTTGGTTTGCTACAATGCCTTTTCTGAAACGTTGTCTCCCTCTGCTGGAACACTGACTTCTTTCATTTAATGCCTGCAGACTATAAAAGAGAAACCAACCCAAAAAGTTTGGTTGATTAGTCTGTGGCATTCTTTTAAACTGTTGCTTATGGCGGTCTCTGTGAGCTTCTCAGTGACACTCAGCCATCCAGGTATCCCGCCTGCAGTAGACGGAATGTGGCAATGGAACGCTGGCTGCGCGTGTCATAATAGGCTCTGAGCCTTTATATACCTGCGCACAGCAGCAGCCACCTTCAGTCTGCTGCTGGACAGCCAGCAGCAGCAGCAGCAGGAGAGGTAATTAATCAGCAACCCTCCTGCTAAGGGTAGACAGCTGCTCGTTCCACCCCCCCCCCCGCCTTAATTGGTTCTCCTCCCTTCCAACGGTGTTGAGGCGGGTGGGAACAGCCGGGGGTTGAGGGTACTGTGCTAAAAGAGGTGGAGTTATGCAGATCTAAAACGCGTGGATTGCAGCAGCAGCAAGCCGAAAAGTGCAGGCATGTGAGGGATCTAGAGGTTGACAGCATGTCTTCTTAACGGGAGTCCAGGTGGCCATCTCCACAAATGGACTTTTCAGAATCCTTGGGTGGCACCGTAGTCGGAAACCAATTCTGGTTATCGCTTCTCGGCCTTTTGGCTAAGATCAAGTGTAGTATCTGTTCTTATCAGTTTAATATCTGATACGTCCCCTATCTGGGGACCATATATTAAATGGATTTTTAGAACAGGGAGATGGAAAAAGAGCTTGCTCTGTCCACTCCACGCATTGACCTGGTATTGCAGTATCTCCAGGACCGGTGCACCCCTTCTTTAATGCAGTTTCTAAAATCAGAAAGAATTGAATTCAATGCTTTTTGTTCATTTTGCTTGTTTGTCGGATTTTGGGATGGACTCTTTGGCTTTGCTTTTCTTCTCCTCATTGGATTTTTCATGTTAAAAGTTGCAGAAGCCAGATGACAAGCTCATTTTGGTTCAACTTCAGCAACTGTGCATTGCATTGCCATGTAATGTAATGTAATGCAATGCTATCTATCTAGCTCTCCCTCTATACTTCCTTTTGGATAAACAGACATATTAGGCAAGCATTTTGGAGCTTTCACCTAAATAACTACAGGTGGTGAGATAAGCTGCACAATATAATTGACCTTTCAGTATATTGTTGCACACACACCATCTATTTAGCAAATGCCCTTGTTATCAACAGCAGCCTTTTAAACTCACCTGAGCTAACAGGTATGTGAGCTGGTTACTCTGCTGCGCTTAAAATTTCTTTTTGGGTTTGCTACAATGCCTTTTCTGAAACGTTGTCTCCCTCTGCTGGAACACTGACTTCTTTCATTTAATGCCTGCAGACTATAAAAGAGAAACCAACCCAAAAAGTTTGGTTGATTAGTCTGTGGCATTCTTTTAAACTCTTGCTTATGGCGGTCTCTGTGAGCTTCTCAGTGACATTCAGCCATCCAGGTATCCCGCCTGCAGTAGACGGAATGTGGCAATGGAACGCTGGCTGCGCGTGTCATAATAGGCTCTGAGCCTTTATATACCTGCGCACAGCAGCAGCCACCTTCAGTCTGCTGCTGGACAGCCAGCAGCAGCAGCAGCAGGAGAGGTAATTAATCAGCAACCCTCCTGCTAAGAGTAGACAGCTGCTCGTTCCACCCCCCCCCCCCCCCCCCCCCCGCCTTAATTGGTTCTCCTCCCTTCCAACGGTGTTGAGGCGGGTGGGAACAGCCGGGGGTTGAGGGTACTGTGCTAAAAGAGGTGGAGTTATGCAGATCTAAAACGCGTGGATTGCAGCAGCAGCAAGCCGAAAAGTGCAGGCATGTGAGGGATCTAGAGGTTGACAGCATGTCTTCTTAACGGGAGTCCAGGTGGCCATCTCCACAAATGGACTTTTCAGAATCCTTGGGTGGCACCGTAGTCGGAAACCAATTCTGGTTATCGCTTCTCGGCCTTTTGGCTAAGATCAAGTGTAGTATCTGTTCTTATCAGTTTAATATCTGATACGTCCCCTATCTGGGGACCATATATTAAATGGATTTTTAGAACAGGGAGATGGAAAAAGAGCTTGCTCTGTCCACTCCACGCATTGACCTGGTATTGCAGTATCTCCAGGACCGGTGCACCCCTTCTTTAATGCAGTTTCTAAAATCAGAAAGAATTGAATTCAATGCTTTTTGTTCATTTTGCTTGTTTGTCGGATTTTGGGATGGACTCTTTGGCTTTGCTTTTCTTCTCCTCATTGGATTTTTCATGTTAAAAGTTGCAGAAGCCAGATGACAAGCTCATTTTGGTTCAACTTCAGCAACTGTGCATTGCATTGCCATGTAATGTAATGTAATGCAATGCTATCTATCTAGCTCTCCCTCTATACTTCCTTTTGGATAAACAGACATATTAGGCAAGCATTTTGGAGCTTTCACCTAAATAACTACAGGTGGTGAGATAAGCTGCACAATATAATTGACCTTTCAGTATATTGTTGCACACACACCATCTATTTAGCAAATGCCCTTGTTATCAACAGCAGCCTTTTAAACTCACCTGAGCTAACAGGTATGTGAGCTGGTTACTCTGCTGCGCTTAAAATTTCTTTTTTGGTTTGCTACAATGCCTTTTCTGAAACGTTGTCTCCCTCTGCTGGAACACTGACTTCTTTCATTTAATGCCTGCAGACTATAAAAGAGAAACCAACCCAAAAAGTTTGGTTGATTAGTCTGTGGCATTCTTTTAAACTGTTGCTTATGGCGGTCTCTGTGAGCTTCTCAGTGACATTCAGCCATCCAGGTATCCCGCCTGCAGTAGACGGAATGTGGCAATGGAACGCTGGCTGCGCGTGTCATAATAGGCTCTGAGCCTTTATATACCTGCGCACAGCAGCAGCCACCTTCAGTCTGCTGCTGGACAGCCAGCAGCAGCAGCAGCAGGAGAGGTAATTAATCAGCAACCCTCCTGCTAAGGGTAGACAGCTGCTCGTTCCACCCCCCCCCCGCCTTAATTGGTTCTCCTCCCTTCCAACGGTGTTGAGGCGGGTGGGAACAGCCGGGGGTTGAGGGTACTGTGCTAAAAGAGGTGGAGTTATGCAGATCTAAAACGCGTGGATTGCAGCAGCAGCAAGCCGAAAAGTGCAGGCATGTGAGGGATCTAGAGGTTGACAGCATGTCTTCTTAACGGGAGTCCAGGTGGCCATCTCCACAAATGGACTTTTCAGAATCCTTGGGTGGCACCGTAGTCGGAAACCAATTCTGGTTATCGCTTCTCGGCCTTTTGGCTAAGATCAAGTGTAGTATCTGTTCTTATCAGTTTAATATCTGATACGTCCCCTATCTGGGGACCATATATTAAATGGATTTTTAGAACAGGGAGATGGAAAAAGAGCTTGCTCTGTCCACTCCACGCATTGACCTGGTATTGCAGTATCTCCAGGACCGGTGCACCCCTTCTTTAATGCAGTTTCTAAAATCAGAAAGAATTGAATTCAATGCTTTTTGTTCATTTTGCTTGTTTGTCGGATTTTGGGATGGACTCTTTGGCTTTGCTTTTCTTCTCCTCATTGGATTTTTCATGTTAAAAGTTGCAGAAGCCAGATGACAAGCTCATTTTGGTTCAACTTCAGCAACTGTGCATTGCATTGCCATGTAATGTAATGTAATGCAATGCTATCTATCTAGCTCTCCCTCTATACTTCCTTTTGGATAAACAGACATATTAGGCAAGCATTTTGGAGCTTTCACCTAAATAACTACAGGTGGTGAGATAAGCTGCACAATATAATTGACCTTTCAGTATATTGTTGCACACACACCATCTATTTAGCAAATGCCCTTGTTATCAACAGCAGCCTTTTAAACTCACCTGAGCTAACAGGTATGTGAGCTGGTTACTCTGCTGCGCTTAAAATTTCTTTTTTGGTTTGCTACAATGCCTTTTCTGAAACGTTGTCTCCCTCTGCTGGAACACTGACTTCTTTCATTTAATGCCTGCAGACTATAAAAGAGAAACCAACCCAAAAAGTTTGGTTGATTAGTCTGTGGCATTCTTTTAAACTGTTGCTTATGGCGGTCTCTGTGAGCTTCTCAGTGACATTCAGCCATCCAGGTATCCCGCCTGCAGTAGACGGAATGTGGCAATGGAACGCTGGCTGCGCGTGTCATAATTGGCTCTGAGCCTTTATATACCTGCGCACAGCAGCAGCCACCTTCAGTCTGCTGCTGGACAGCCAGCAGCAGCAGCAGCAGGAGAGGTAATTAATCAGCAACCCTCCTGCTAAGGGTAGACAGCTGCTCGTTCCACCCCCCCCCCCGCCTTAATTGGTTCTCCTCCCTTCCAACGGTGTTGAGGCGGGTGGGAACAGCCGGGGGTTGAGGGTACTGTGCTAAAAGAGGTGGAGTTATGCAGATGTAAAACGCGTGGATTGCAGCAGCAGCAAGCCGAAAAGTGCAGGCATGTGAGGGATCTAGAGGTTGACAGCATGTCTTCTTAACGGGAGTCCAGGTGGCCATCTCCACAAATGGACTTTTCAGAATCCTTGGGTGGCACCGTAGTCGGAAACCAATTCTGGTTATCGCTTCTCGGCCTTTTGGCTAAGATCAAGTGTAGTATCTGTTCTTATCAGTTTAATATCTGATACGTCCCCTATCTGGGGACCATATATTAAATGGATTTTTAGAACAGGGAGATGGAAAAAGAGCTTGCTCTGTCCACTCCACGCATTGACCTGGTATTGCAGTATCTCCAGGACCGGTGCACCCCTTCTTTAATGCAGTTTCTAAAATCAGAAAGAATTGAATTCAATGCTTTTTGTTCATTTTGCTTGTTTGTCGGATTTTGGGATGGACTCTTTGGCTTTGCTTTTCTTCTCCTCATTGGATTTTTCATGTTAAAAGTTGCAGAAGCCAGATGACAAGCTCATTTTGGTTCAACTTCAGCAACTGTGCATTGCATTGCCATGTAATGTAATGTAATGCAATGCTATCTATCTAGCTCTCCCTCTATACTTCCTTTTGGATAAACAGACATATTAGGCAAGCATTTTGGAGCTTTCACCTAAATAACTACAGGTGGTGAGATAAGCTGCACAATATAATTGACCTTTCAGTATATTGTTGCACACACACCATCTATTTAGCAAATGCCCTTGTTATCAACAGCAGCCTTTTAAACTCACCTGAGCTAACAGGTATGTGAGCTGGTTACTCTGCTGCACTTAAAATTTCTTTTTTGGTTTGCTACAATGCCTTTTCTGAAACGTTGTCTCCCTCTGCTGGAACACTGACTTCTTTCATTTAATGCCTGCAGACTATAAAAGAGAAACCAACCCAAAAAGTTTGGTTGATTAGTCTGTGGCATTCTTTTAAACTGTTGCTTATGGCGGTCTCTGTGAGCTTCTCAGTGACATTCAGCCATCCAGGTATCCCGCCTGCAGTAGACGGAATGTGGCAATGGAACGCTGGCTGCGCGTGTCATAATAGGCTCTGAGCCTTTATATACCTGCGCACAGCAGCAGCCACCTTCAGTCTGCTGCTGGACAGCCAGCAGCAGCAGCAGGAGAGGTAATTAATCAGCAACCCTCCTGCTAAGGGTAGACAGCTGCTCGTTCCACCCCCCCCCCCCGCCTTAATTGGTTCTCCTCCCTTCCAACGGTGTTGAGGCGGGTGGGAACAGCCGGGGGTTGAGGGTACTGTGCTAAAAGAGGTGGAGTTATGCAAATCTAAAACGCGTGGATTGCAGCAGCAGCAAG
This sequence comes from Phyllobates terribilis, assembly GCF_046119375.1. Lineage (NCBI taxonomy): Eukaryota > Metazoa > Chordata > Amphibia > Anura > Dendrobatidae > Phyllobates > Phyllobates terribilis. The sequence continues at coordinate 3,918,949 of NW_027362834.1, read as the reverse complement.
CCGAAAAGTGCAGGCATGTGAGGGATCTAGAGGTTGACAGCATGTCTTCTTAACGGGAGTCCAGGTGGCCATCTCCACAAATGGACTTTTCAGAATCCTTGGGTGGCACCGTAGTCGGAAACCAATTCTGGTTATCGCTTCTCGGCCTTTTGGCTAAGATCAAGTGTAGTATCTGTTCTTATCAGTTTAATATCTGATACGTCCCCTATCTGGGGACCATATATTAAATGGATTTTTAGAACAGGGAGATGGAAAAAGAGCTTGCTCTGTCCACTCCACGCATTGACCTGGTATTGCAGTATCTCCAGGACCGGTGCACCCCTTCTTTAATGCAGTTTCTAAAATCAGAAAGAATTGAATTCAATGCTTTTTGTTCATTTTGCTTGTTTGTCGGATTTTGGGATGGACTCTTTGGCTTTGCTTTTCTTCTCCTCATTGGATTTTTCATGTTAAAAGTTGCAGAAGCCAGATGACAAGCTCATTTTGGTTCAACTTCAGCAACTGTGCATTGCATTGCCATGTAATGTAATGTAATGCAATGCTATCTATCTAGCTCTCCCTCTATACTTCCTTTTGGATAAACAGACATATTAGGCAAGCATTTTGGAGCTTTCACCTAAATAACTACAGGTGGTGAGATAAGCTGCACAATATAATTGACCTTTCAGTATATTGTTGCACACACACCATCTATTTAGCAAATGCCCTTGTTATCAACAGCAGCCTTTTAAACTCACCTGAGCTAACAGGTATGTGAGCTGGTTACTCTGCTGCGCTTAAAATTTCTTTTTTGGTTTGCTACAATGCCTTTTCTGAAACGTTGTCTCCCTCTGCTGGAACACTGACTTCTTTCATTTAATGCCTGCAGACTATAAAAGAGAAACCAACCCAAAAAGTTTGGTTGATTAGTCTGTGGCATTCTTTTAAACTGTTGCTTATGGCGGTCTCTGTGAGCTTCTCAGTGACATTCAGCCATCCAGGTATCCCGCCTGCAGTAGACGGAATGTGGCAATGGAACGCTGGCTGCGCGTGTCATAATAGGCTCTGAGCCTTTATATACCTGCGCACAGCAGCAGCCACCTTCAGTCTGCTGCTGGACAGCCAGCAGCAGCAGCAGCAGGAGAGGTAATTAATCAGCAACCCTCCTGCTAAGGGTAGACAGCTGCTCGTTCCACCCCCTCCCGCCTTAATTGGTTCTCCTCCCTTCCAACGGTGTTGAGGCGGGTGGGAACAGCCGGGGGTTGAGGGTACTGTGCTAAAAGAGGTGGAGTTATGCAGATCTAAAACGCGTGGATTGCAGCAGCAGCAAGCCGAAAAGTGCAGGCATGTGAGGGATCTAGAGGTTGACAGCATGTCTTCTTAACGGGAGTCCAGGTGGCCATCTCCACAAATGGACTTTTCAGAATCCTTGGGTGGCACCGTAGTCGGAAACCAATTCTGGTTATCGCTTCTCGGCCTTTTGGCTAAGATCAAGTGTAGTATCTGTTCTTATCAGTTTAATATCTGATACGTCCCCTATCTGGGGACCATATATTAAATGGATGGATTTTTAGAACAGGGAGATGGAAAAAGAGCTTGCTCTGTCCACTCCACGCATTGACCTGGTATTGCAGTATCTCCAGGACCGGTGCACCCCTTCTTTAATGCAGTTTCTAAAATCAGAAAGAATTGAATTCAATGCTTTTTGTTCATTTTGCTTGTTTGTCGGATTTTGGGATGGACTCTTTGGCTTTGCTTTTCTTCTCCTCATTGGATTTTTCATGTTAAAAGTTGCAGAAGCCAGATGACAAGCTCATTTTGGTTCAACTTCAGCAACTGTGCATTGCATTGCCATGTAATGTAATGTAATGCAATGCTATCTATCTAGCTCTCCCTCTATACTTCCTTTTGGATAAACAGACATATTAGGCAAGCATTTTGGAGCTTTCACCTAAATAACTACAGGTGGTGAGATAAGCTGCACAATATAATTGACCTTTCAGTATATTGTTGCACACACACCATCTATTTAGCAAATGCCCTTGTTATCAACAGCAGCCTTTTAAACTCACCTGAGCTAACAGGTATGTGAGCTGGTTACTCTGCTGCGCTTAAAATTTCTTTTTTGGTTTGCTACAATGCCTTTTCTGAAACGTTGTCTCCCTCTGCTGGAACACTGACTTCTTTCATTTAATGCCTGCAGACTATAAAAGAGAAACCAACCCAAAAAGTTTGGTTGATTAGTCTGTGGCATTCTTTTAAACTGTTGCTTATGGCGGTCTCTGTGAGCTTCTCAGTGACATTCAGCCATCCAGGTATCCCGCCTGCAGTAGACGGAATGTGGCAATGGAACGCTGGCTGCGCGTGTCATAATAGGCTCTGAGCCTTAATATACCTGCGCACAGCAGCAGCCACCTTCAGTCTGCTGCTGGACAGCCAGCAGCAGCAGCAGCAGGAGAGGTAATTAATCAGCAACCCTCCTGCTAAGGGTAGACAGCTGCTCGTTCCACCCCACCCCCCGCCTTACTTGGTTCTCCTCCCTTCCAACGGTGTTGAGGCGGGTGGGAACAGCCGGGGGTTGAGGGTACTGTGCTAAAAGAGGTGGAGTTATGCAGATCTAAAACGCGTGGATTGCAGCAGCAGCAAGCCGAAAAGTGCAGGCATGTGAGGGATCTAGAGGTTGACAGCATGTCTTCTTAACGGGAGTCCAGGTGGCCATCTCCACAAATGGACTTTTCAGAATCCTTGGGTGGCACCGTAGTCGGAAACCAATTCTGGTTATCGCTTCTCGGCCTTTTGGCTAAGATCAAGTGTAGTATCTGTTCTTATCAGTTTAATATCTGATACGTCCCCTATCTGGGGACCATATATTAAATGGATTTTTAGAACAGGGAGATGGAAAAAGAGCTTGCTCTGTCCACTCCACGCATTGATCTGGTATTGCAGTATCTCCAGGACCGGTGCACCCCTTCTTTAATGCAGTTTCTAAAATCAGAAAGAATTGAATTCAATGCTTTTTGTTCATTTTGCTTGTTTGTCGGATTTTGGGATGGACTCTTTGGCTTTGCTTTTCTTCTCCTCATTGGATTTTTCATGTTAAAAGTTGCAGAAGCCAGATGACAAGCTCATTTTGGTTCAACTTCAGCAACTGTGCATTGCATTGCCATGTAATGTAATGTAATGCAATGCTATCTATCTAGCTCTCCCTCTATACTTCCTTTTGGATAAACAGACATATTAGGCAAGCATTTTGGAGCTTTCACCTAAATAACTACAGGTGGTGAGATAAGCTGCACAATATAATTGACCTTTCAGTATATTGTTGCACACACACCATCTATTTAGCAAATGCCCTTGTTATCAACAGCAGCCTTTTAAACTCACCTGAGCTAACAGGTATGTGAGCTGGTTACTCTGCTGCGCTTAAAATTTCTTTTTTGGTTTGCTACAATGCCTTTTCTGAAACGTTGTCTCCCTCTGCTGGAACACTGACTTCTTTCATTTAATGCCTGCAGACTATAAAAGAGAAACCAACCCAAAAAGTTTGGTTGATTAGTCTGTGGCATTCTTTTAAACTGTTGCTTATGGCGGTCTCTGTGAGCTTCTCAGTGACATTCAGCCATCCAGGTATCCCGCCTGCAGTAGACGGAATGTGGCAATGGAACGCTGGCTGCGCGTGTCATAATAGGCTCTGAGCCTTTATATACCTGCGCACAGCAGCAGCCACCTTCAGTCTGCTGCTGGACAGCCAGCAGCAGCAGCAGCAGGAGAGGTAATTAATCAGCAACCCTCCTGCTAAGGGTAGACAGCTGCTCGTTCCACCCCCCCCCCCCCCGCCTTAATTGGTTCTCCTCCCTTCCAACGGTGTTGAGGCGGGTGGGAACAGCCGGGGGTTGAGGGTACTGTGCTAAAAGAGGTGGAGTTATGCAGATCTAAAACGCGTGGATTGCAGCAGCAGCAAGCCGAAAAGTGCAGGCATGTGAGGGATCTAGAGGTTGACAGCATGTCTTCTTAACGGGAGTCCAGGTGGCCATCTCCACAAATGGACTTTTCAGAATCCTTGGGTGGCACCGTAGTCGGAAACCAATTCTGGTTATCGCTTCTCGGCCTTTTGGCTAAGATCAAGTGTAGTATCTGTTCTTATCAGTTTAATATCTGATACGTCCCCTATCTGGGGACCATATATTAAATGGATTTTTAGAACAGGGAGATGGAAAAAGAGCTTGCTCTGTCCACTCCACGCATTGACCTGGTATTGCAGTATCTCCAGGACCGGTGCACCCCTTCTTTAATGCAGTTTCTAAAATCAGAAAGAATTGAATTCAATGCTTTTTGTTCATTTTGCTTGTTTGTCGGATATTGGGATGGACTCTTTGGCTTTGCTTTTCTTCTCCTCATTGGATTTTTCATGTTAAAAGTTGCAGAAGCCAGATGACAAGCTCATTTTGGTTCAACTTCAGCAACTGTGCATTGCATTGCCATGTAATGTAATGTAATGCAATGCTATCTATCTAGCTCTCCCTCTATACTTCCTTTTGGATAAACAGACATATTAGGCAAGCATTTTGGAGCTTTCACCTAAATAACTACAGGTGGTGAGATAAGCTGCACAATATAATTGACCTTTCAGTATATTGTTGCACAAACACCATCTATTTAGCAAATGCCCTTGTTATCAACAGCAGACTTTTAAACTCACCTGAGCTAACAGGTATGTGAGCTGGTTACTCTGCTGCGCTTAAAATTTCTTTTTTGGTTTGCTACAATGCCTTTTCGGAAACGTTGTCTCCCTCTGCTGGAACACTGACTTCTTTCATTTAATGCCTGCAGACTATAAAAGAGAAACCAACCCAAAAAGTTTGGTTGATTAGTCTGTGGCATTCTTTTAAACTGTTGCTTATGGCGGTCTCTGTGAGCTTCTCAGTGACATTCAGCCATCCAGGTATCCCGCCTGCAGTAGACGGAATGTGGCAATGGAACGCTGGCTGCGCGTGTCATAATAGGCTCTGAGCCTTTATATACCTGCGCACAGCAGCAGCCACCTTCAGTCTGCTGCTGGACAGCCAGCAGCAGCAGCAGCAGGAGAGGTAATTAATCAGCAACCCTCCTGCTAAGGGTAGACAGCTGCTCGTTCCACCCCCCCCCCCCGCCTTAATTGGTTCTCCTCCCTTCCAACGGTGTTGAGGCGGGTGGGAACAGCCGGGGGTTGAGGGTACTGTGCTAAAAGAGGTGGAGTTATGCAGATCTAAAACGCGTGGATTGCAGCAGCAGCAAGCCGAAAAGTGCAGGCATGTGAGGGATCTAGAGGTTGACAGCATGTCTTCTTAACGGGAGTCCAGGTGGCCATCTCCACAAATGGACTTTTCAGAATCCTTGGGTGGCACCGTAGTCGGAAACCAATTCTGGTTATCGCTTCTCGGCCTTTTGGCTAAGTTCAAGTGTAGTATCTGTTCTTATCAGTTTAATATCTGATACGTCCCCTATCTGGGGACCATATATTAAATGGATTTTTAGAACAGGGAGATGGAAAAAGAGCTTGCTCTGTCCACTCCACGCATTGACCTGGTATTGCAGTATCTCCAGGACCGGTGCACCCCTTCTTTAATGCAGTTTCTAAAATCAGAAAGAATTGAATTCAATGCTTTTTGTTCATTTTGCTTGTTTGTCGGATTTTGGGATGGACTCTTTGGCTTTGCTTTTCTTCTCCTCATTGGATTTTTCATGTTAAAAGTTGCAGAAGCCAGATGACAAGCTCATTTTGGTTCAACTTCAGCAACTGTGCATTGCATTGCCATGTAATGTAATGTAATGCAATGCTATCTATCTAGCTCTCCCTCTATACTTCCTTTTGGATAAACAGACATATTAGGCAAGCATTTTGGAGCTTTCACCTAAATAACTACAGGTGGTGAGATAAGCTGCACAATATAATTGACCTTTCAGTATATTGTTGCACACACACCATCTATTTAGCAAATGCCCTTGTTATCAACAGCAGCCTTTTAAACTCACCTGAGCTAACAGGTATGTGAGCTGGTTACTCTGCTGCGCTTAAAATTTCTTTTTTGGTTTGCTACAATGCCTTTTCTGAAACGTTGTCTCCCTCTGCTGGAACACTGACTTCTTTCATTTAATGCCTGCAGACTATAAAAGAGAAACCAACCCAAAAAGTTTGGTTGATTAGTCTGTGGCATTCTTTTAAACTGTTGCTTATGGCGGTCTCTGTGAGCTTCTCAGTGACATTCAGCCATCCAGGTATCCCGCCTGCAGTAGACGGAATGTGGCAATGGAACGCTGGCTGCGCGTGTCATAATAGGCTCTGAGCCTTTATATACCTGCGCACAGCAGCAGCCACCTTCAGTCTGCTGCTGGACAGCCAGCAGCAGCAGCAGCAGGAGAGGTAATTAATCAGCAACCCTCCTGCTAAGGTAGACAGCTGCTCGTTCCACCCCCCCCCCGCCTTAATTGGTTCTCCTCCCTTCCAACGGTGTTGAGGCGGATGGGAACAGCCGGGGGTTGAGAGTACTGTGCTAAAAGAGGTGGAGTTATGCAGATCTAAAACGCGTGGATTGCAGCAGCAGCAAGCCGAAAAGTGCAGGCATGTGAGGGATCTAGAGGTTGACAGCATGTCTTCTTAACGGGAGTCCAGGTGGCCATCTCCACAAATGGACTTTTCAGAATCCTTGGGTGGCACCGTAGTCGGAAACCAATTCTGGTTATCGCTTCTCGGCCTTTTGGCTAAGATCAAGTGTAGTATCTGTTCTTATCAGTTTAATATCTGATACGTCCCCTATCTGGGGACCATATATTAAATGGATTTTTAGAACAGGGAGATGGAAAAAGAGCTTGCTCTGTCCACTCCACGCATTGACCTGGTATTGCAGTATCTCCAGGACCGGTGCACCCCTTCTTTAATGCAGTTTCTAAAATCAGAAAGAATTGAATTCAATGCTTTTTGTTCATTTTGCTTGTTTGTCGGATTTTGGGATGGACTCTTTGGCTTTGCTTTTCTTCTCCTCATTGGATTTTTCATGTTAAAAGTTGCAGAAGCCAGATGACAAGCTCATTTTGGTTCAACTTCAGCAACTGTGCATTGCATTGCCATGTAATGTAATGTAATGCAATGCTATCTATCTAGCTCTCCCTCTATACTTCCTTTTGGATAAACAGACATATTAGGCAAGCATTTTGGAGCTTTCACCTAAATAACTACAGGTGGTGAGATAAGCTGCACAATATAATTGACCTTTCAGTATATTGTTGCACACACACCATCTATTTAGCAAATGCCCTTGTTATCAACAGCAGCCTTTTAAACTCACCTGAGCTAACAGGTATGTGAGCTGGTTACTCTGCTGCGCTTAAAATTTCTTTTTTGGTTTGCTACAATGCCTTTTCTGAAACGTTGTCTCCCTCTGCTGGAACACTGACTTCTTTCATTTAATGCCTGCAGACTATAAAAGAGAAACCAACCCAAAAAGTTTGGTTGATTAGTCTGTGGCATTCTTTTAAACTGTTGCTTATGGCGGTCTCTGTGAGCTTCTCAGTGACATTCAGCCATCCAGGTATCCCGCCTGCAGTAGACGGAATGTGGCAATGGAACGCTGGCTGCGCGTGTCATAATAGGCTCTGAGCCTTTATATACCTGCGCACAGCAGCAGCCACCTTCAGTCTGCTGCTGGACAGCCAGCAGCAGCAGCAGCAGGAGAGGTAATTAATCAGCAACCCTCCTGCTAAGGGTAGACAGCTGCTCGTTCCACCCCCCCCCGCCTTAATTGGTTCTCCTCCCTTCCAACGGTGTTGAGGCGGGTGGGAACAGCCGGGGGTTGAGGGTACTGTGCTAAAAGAGGTGGAGTTATGCAGATCTAAAACGCGTGGATTGCAGCAGCAGCAAGCCGAAAAGTGCAGGCATGTGAGGGATCTAGAGGTTGACAGCATGTCTTCTTAACGGGAGTCCAGGTGGCCATCTCCACAAATGGACTTTTCAGAATCCTTGGGTGGCACCGTAGTCGGAAACCAATTCTGGTTATCGCTTCTCGGCCTTTTGGCTAAGATCAAGTGTAGTATCTGTTCTTATCAGTTTAATATCTGATACGTCCCCTATCTGGGGACCATATATTAAATGGATTTTAGAACAGGGAGATGGAAAAAGAGCTTGCTCTGTCCACTCCACGCATTGACCTGGTATTGCAGTATCTCCAGGACCGGTGCACCCCTTCTTTAATGCAGTTTCTAAAATCAGAAAGAATTGAATTCAATGCTTTTTGTTCATTTTGCTTGTTTGTCGGATTTTGGGATGGACTCTTTGGCTTTGCTTTTCTTCTCCTCATTGGATTTTTCATGTTAAAAGTTGCAGAAGCCAGATGACAAGCTCATTTTGGTTCAACTTCAGCAACTGTGCATTGCATTGCCATGTAATGTAATGTAATGCAATGCTATCTATCTAGCTCTCCCTCTATACTTCCTTTTGGATAAACAAACATATTAGGCAAGCATTTTGGAGCTTTCACCTAAATAACTACAGGTGGTGAGATAAGCTGCACAATATAATTGACCTTTCAGTATATTGTTGCACACACACCATCTATTTAGCAAATGCCCTTGTTATCAACAGCAGCCTTTTAAACTCACCTGAGCTAACAGGTATGTGAGCTGGTTACTCTGCTGCGCTTAAAATTTCTTTTTTGGTTTGCTACAATGCCTTTTCTGAAACGTTGTCTCCCTCTGCTGGAACACTGACTTCTTTCATTTAATGCCTGCAGACTATAAAAGAGAAACCAACCCAAAAAGTTTGGTTGATTAGTCTGTGGCATTCTTTTAAACTGTTGCTTATGGCGGTCTCTGTGAGCTTCTCAGTGACACTCAGCCATCCAGGTATCCCGCCTGCAGTAGACGGAATGTGGCAATGGAACGCTGGCTGCGCGTGTCATAATAGGCTCTGAGCCTTTATATACCTGCGCACAGCAGCAGCCACCTTCAGTCTGCTGCTGGACAGCCAGCAGCAGCAGCAGCAGGAGAGGTAATTAATCAGCAACCCTCCTGCTAAGGGTAGACAGCTGCTCGTTCCACCCCCCCCCCCCGCATTAATTGGTTCTCCTCCCTTCCAACGGTGTTGAGGCGGGTGGGAACAGCCGGGGGTTGAGGGTACTGTGCTAAAAGAGGTGGAGTTATGCAGATCTAAAACGCGTGGATTGCAGCAGCAGCAAGCCGAAAAGTGCAGGCATGTGAGGGATCTAGAGGTTGACAGCATGTCTTCTTAACGGGAGTCCAGGTGGCCATCTCCACAAATGGACTTTTCAGAATCCTTGGGTGGCACCGTAGTCGGAAACCAATTCTGGTTATCGCTTCTCGGCCTTTTGGCTAAGATCAAGTGTAGTATCTGTTCTTATCAGTTTAATATCTGATACGTCCCCTATCTGGGGACCATATATTAAATGGATTTTTAGAACAGGGAGATGGAAAAAGAGCTTGCTCTGTCCACTCCACGCATTGACCTGGTATTGCAGTATCTCCAGGACCGGTGCACCCCTTCTTTAATGCAGTTTGTAAAATCAGAAAGAATTGAATTCAATGCTTTTTGTTCATTTTGCTTGTTTGTCGGATTTTGGGATGGACTCTTTGGCTTTGCTTTTCTTCTCCTCATTGGATTTTTCATGTTAAAAGTTGCAGAAGCCAGATGACAAGCTCATTTTGGTTCAACTTCAGCAACTGTGCATTGCATTGCCATGTAATGTAATGTAATGCAATGCTATCTATCTAGCTCTCCCTCTATACTTCCTTTTGGATAAACAGACATATTAGGCAAGCATTTTGGAGCTTTCACCTAAATAACTACAGGTGGTGAGAGAAGCTGCACAATATAATTGACCTTTCAGTATATTGTTGCACACACACCATCTATTTAGCAAATACCCTTGTTATCAACAGCAGCCTTTTAAACTCACCTGAGCTAACAGGTATGTGAGCTGGTTACTCTGCTGCGCTTAAAATTTCTTTTTTGGTTTGCTACAATGCCTTTTCTGAAACGTTGTCTCCCTCTGCTGGAACACTGACTTCTTTCATTTAATGCCTGCAGACTATAAAAGAGAAACCAACCCAAAAAGTTTGGTTGATTAGTCTGTGGCATTCTTTTAAACTGTTGCTTATGGCGGTCTCTGTGAGCTTCTCAGTGACATTCAGCCATCCAGGTATCCCGCCTGCAGTAGACGGAATGTGGCAATGGAACGCTGGCTGCGCGTGTCATAATAGGCTCTGAGCCTTTATATACCTGCGCACAGCAGCAGCCACCTTCAGTCTGCTGCTGGACAGCCAGCAGCAGCAGCAGCAGGAGAGGTAATTAATCAGCAACCCTCCTGCTAAGGGTAGACAGCTGCTCGTTCCACCCCCCCCCCGCCTTAATTGGTTCTCCTCCCTTCCAACGGTGTTGAGGCGGGTGGGAACAGCCGGGGGTTGAGGGTACTGTGCTAAAAGAGGTGGAGTTATGCAGATCTAAAACGCGTGGATTGCAGCAGCAGCAAGCCGAAAAGTGCAGGCATGTGAGGGATCTAGAGGTTGACAGCATGTCTTCTTAACGGGAGTCCAGGTGGCCATCTCCACAAATGGACTTTTCAGAATCCTTGGGTGGCACCGTAGTCGGAAACCAATTCTGGTTATCGCTTCTCGGCCTTTTGGCTAAGATCAAGTGTAGTATCTGTTCTTATCAGTTTAATATCTGATACGTCCCCTATCTGGGGACCATATATTAAATGGATTTTTAGAACAGGGAGATGGAAAAAGAGCTTGCTCTGTCCACTCCACGCATTGACCTGGTATTGCAGTATCTCCAGGACCGGTGCACCCCTTCTTTAATGCAGTTTCTAAAATCAGAAAGAATTGAATTCAATGCTTTTTGTTCATTTTGCTTGTTTGTCGGATTTTGGGATGGACTCTTTGGCTTTGCTTTTCTTCTCCTCATTGGATTTTTCATGTTAAAAGTTGCAGAAGCCAGATGACAAGCTCATTTTGGTTCAACTTCAGCAACTGTGCATTGCATTGCCATGTAATGTAATGTAATGCAATGCTATCTATCTAGCTCTCCCTCTATACTTCCTTTTGGATAAACAAACATATTAGGCAAGCATTTTGGAGCTTTCACCTAAATAACTACAGGTGGTGAGATAAGCTGCACAATATAATTGACCTTTCAGTATATTGTTGCACACACACCATCTATTTAGCAAATGCCCTTGTTATCAACAGCAGCCTTTTAAACTCACCTGAGCTAACAGGTATGTGAGCTGGTTACTCTGCTGCGCTTAAAATTTCTTTTTTGGTTTGCTACAATGCCTTTTCTGAAACGTTGTCTCCCTCTGCTGGAACACTGACTTCTTTCATTTAATGCCTGCAGACTATAAAAGAGAAACCAACCCAAAAAGTTTGGTTGATTAGTCTGTGGCATTCTTTTAAACTGTTGCTTATGGCGGTCTCTGTGAGCTTCTCAGTGACATTCAGCCATCCAGGTATCCCGCCTGCAGTAGACGGAATGTGGCAATGGAATGCTGGCTGCGCATGTCATAATAGGCTCTGAGCCTTTATATACCTGCGCACAGCAGCAGCCACCTTCAGTCTGCTGCTGGACAGCCAGCAGCAGCAGCAGGAGAGGTAATTAATCAGCAACCCTCCTGCTAAGGGTAGACAGCTGCTCGTTCCACCCCCCCCCCCGCCTTAATTGGTTCTCCTCCCTTCCAACGGTGTTGAGGCGGGTGGGAACAGCCGGGGGTTGAGGGTACTGTGCTAAAAGAGGTGGAGTTATGCAGATCTAAAACGCGTGGATTGCAGCAGCAGCAAGCCGAAAAGTGCAGGCATGTGAGGGATCTAGAGGTTGACAGCATGTCTTCTTAACGCGAGTCCAGGTGGCCATCTCCACAAATGGACTTTTCAGAATCCTTGGGTGGCACCGTAGTCGGAAACCAATTCTGGTTATCGCTTCTCGGCCTTTTGGCTAAGATCAAGTGTAGTATCTGTTCTTATCAGTTTAATATCTGATACGTCCCCTATCTGGGGACCATATATTAAATGGATTTTTAGAACAGGGAGATGGAAAAAGAGCTTGCTCTGTCCACTCCACGCATTGACCTGGTATTGCAGTATCTCCAGGACCGGTGCACCCCTTCTTTAATGCAGTTTCTAAAATCAGAAAGAATTGAATTCAATGCTTTTTGTTCATTTTGCTTGTTTGTCGGATTTTGGGATGGACTCTTTGGCTTTGCTTTTCTTCTCCTCATTGGATTTTTCATGTTAAAAGTTGCAGAAACCAGATGACAAGCTCATTTTGGTTCAACTTCAGCAACTGTGCATTGCATTGCCATGTAATGTAATGTAATGCAATGCTATCTATCTAGCTCTCCCTCTATACTTCCTTTTGGATAAACAGACATATTAGGCAAGCATTTTGGAGCTTTCACCTAAATAACTACAGGTGGTGAGATAAGCTGCACAATATAATTGACCTTTCAGTATATTGTTGCACACACACCATCTATTTAGCAAATGCCCTTGTTATCAACAGCAGCCTTTTAAACTCACCTGAGCTAACAGGTATGTGAGCTGGTTACTCTGCTGCGCTTAAAATTTCTTTTTTGGTTTGCTACAATGCCTTTTCTGAAACGTTGTCTCCCTCTGCTGGAACACTGACTTCTTTCATTTAATGCCTGCAGACTATAAAAGAGAAACCAACCCAAAAAGTTTGGTTGATTAGTCTGTGGCATTCTTTTAAACTGTTGCTTATGGCGGTCTCTGTGAGCTTCTCAGTGACATTCAGCCATCCAGGTATCCCGCCTGCAGTAGACGGAATGTGGCAATGGAACGCTGGCTGCGCGTGTCATAATAGGCTCTGAGCCTTTATATACCTGCGCACAGCAGCAGCCACCTTCAGTCTGCTGCTGGACAGCCAGCAGCAGCAGCAGCAGGAGAGGTAATTAATCAGCAACCCTCCTGCTAAGGGTAGACAGCTGCTCGTTCCACCCCCCCCCCCGCCTTAATTGGTTCTCCTCCCTTCCAACGGTGTTGAGGCGGGTGGGAACAGCCGGGGGTTGAGGGTACTGTGCTAAAAGAGGTGGAGTTATGCAGATCTAAAACGCGTGGATTGCAGCAGCAGCAAGCCGAAAAGTGCAGGCATGTGAGGGATCTAGAGGTTGACAGCATGTCTTCTTAACGGGAGTCCAGGTGGCCATCTCCACAAATGGACTTTTCAGAATCCTTGGCACCGTAGTCGGAAACCAATTCTGGTTATCGCTTCTCGGCCTTTTGGCTAAGATCAAGTGTAGTATCTGTTCTTATCAGTTTAATATCTGATACGTCCCCTATCTGGGGACCATATATTAAATGGATTTTTAGAACAGGGAGATGGAAAAAGAGCTTGCTCTGTCCACTCCACGCATTGACCTGGTATTGCAGTATCTCCAGGACCGGTGCACCCCTTCTTTAATGCAGTTTCTAAAATCAGAAAGAATTGAATTCAATGCTTTTTGTTCATTTTGCTTGTTTGTCGGATTTTGGGATGGACTCTTTGGCTTTGCTTTTCTTCTCCTCATTGGATTTTCCATGTTAAAAGTTGCAGAAGCCAGATGACAAGCTCATTTTGGTTCAACTTCAGCAACTGTGCATTGCATTGCCATGTAATGTAATGTAATGCAATGCTATCTATCTAGCTCTCCCTCTATACTTCCTTTTGGATAAACAGACATATTAGGCAAGCATTTTGGAGCTTTCACCTAAAAAACTACAGGTGGTGAGATAAGCTGCACAATATAATTGACCTTTCAGTATATTGTTGCACACACACCATCTATTTAGCAAATGCCCTTGTTATCAACAGCAGCTTTTTAAACTCACCTGAGCTAACAGGTATGTGAGCTGGTTACTCTGCTGCGCTTAAAATTTCTTTTTTGGTTTGCTACAATGCCTTGTCTGAAACGTTGTCTCCCTCTGCTGGAACACTGACTTCTTTCATTTAATGCCTGCAGACTATAAAAGAGAAACCAACCCAAAAAGTTTGGTTGATTAGTCTGTGGCATTCTTTTAAACTGTTGCTTATGGCGGTCTCTGTGAGCTTCTCAGTGACATTCAGCCATCCAGGTATCCCGCCTGCAGTAGACGGAATGTGGCAATGGAACGCTGGCTGCGCGTGTCATAATAGGCTCTGAGCCTTTATATACCTGCGCACAGCAGCAGCCACCTTCAGTCTGCTGCTGGACAGCCAGCAGCAGCAGCAGCAGGAGAGGTAATTAATCAGCAACCCTCCTGCTAAGGGTAGACAGCTGCTCGTTCCACCCCCCCCCCCCCCGCCTTAATTGGTTCTCCTCCCTTCCAACGGTGTTGAGGCGGGTGGGAACAGCCGGGGGTTGAGGGTACTGTGCTAAAAGAGGTGGAGTTATGCAGATCTAAAACGCGTGGATTGCAGCAGCAGCAAGCCGAAAAGTGCAGGCATGTGAGGGATCTAGAGGTTGACAGCATGTCTTCTTAACGGGAGTCCAGGTGGCCATCTCCACAAATGGACTTTTCAGAATCCTTGGGTGGCACCGTAGTCGGAAACCAATTCTGGTTATCGCTTCTCGGCCTTTTGGCTAAGATCAAGTGTAGTATCTGTTCTTATCAGTTTAATATCTGATACGTCCCCTATCTGGGGACCATATATTAAATGGATTTTTAGAACAGGGAGATGGAAAAAGAGCTTGCTCTGTCCACTCCACGCATTGACCTGGTATTGCAGTATCTCCAGGACCGGTGCACCCCTTCTTTAATGCAGTTTCTAAAATCAGAAAGAATTGAATTCAATGCTTTTTGTTCATTTTGCTTGTTTGTCGGATTTTGGGATGGACTCTTTGGCTTTGCTTTTCTTCTCCTCATTGGATTTTTCATGTTAAAAGTTGCAGAAGCCAGATGACAAGCTCATTTTGGTTCAACTTCAGCAACTGTGCATTGCATTGCCATGTAATGTAATGTAATGCAATGCTATCTATCTAGCTCTCCCTCTATACTTCCTTTTGGATAAACAGACATATTAGGCAAGCATTTTGGAGCTTTCAACTAAATAACTACAGGTGGTGAGATAAGCTGCACAATATAATTGACCTTTCAGTATATTGTTGCACACACACCATCTATTTAGCAAATGCCCTTGTTATCAACAGCAGCCTTTTAAACTCACCTGAGCTAACAGGTATGTGAGCTGGTTACTCTGCTGCGCTTAAAATTTCTTTTTTGGTTTGCTACAATGCCTTTTCTGAAACGTTGTCTCCCTCTGCTGGAACACTGACTTCTTTCATTTAATGCCTGCAGACTATAAAAGAGAAACCAACCCAAAAAGTTTGGTTGATTAGTCTGTGGCATTCTTTTAAACTGTTGCTTATGGCGGTCTCTGTGAGCTTCTCAGTGACATTCAGCCATCCAGGTATCCCGCCTGCAGTAGACGGAATGTGGCAATGGAACGCTGGCTGCGCGTGTCATAATAGGCTCTGAGCCTTTATATACCTGCGCACAGCAGCAGCCACCTTCAGTCTGCTGCTGGACAGCCAGCAGCAGCAGCAGCAGGAGAGGTAATTAATCAGCAACCCTCCTGCTAAGGGTAGACAGCTGCTCGTTCCACCCCCCCCCCGCCTAATTGGTTCTCCTCCCTTCCAACGGTGTTGAGGCGGGTGGGAACAGCCGGGGGTTGAGGGTACTGTGCTAAAAGAGGTGGAGTTATGCAGATCTAAAACGCGTGGATTGCAGCAGCAGCAAGCCGAAAAGTGCAGGCATGTGAGGGATCTAGAGGTTGACAGCATGTCTTCTTAACGGGAGTCCAGGTGGCCATCTCCACAAATGGACTTTTCAGAATCCTTGGGTGGCACCGTAGTCGGAAACCAATTCTGGTTATCGCTTCTCGGCCTTTTGGCTAAGATCAAGTGTAGTATCTGTTCTTATCAGTTTAATATCTGATACGTCCCCTATCTGGGGACCATATATTAAATGGATTTTTAGAACAGGGAGATGGAAAAAGAGCTTGCTCTGTCCACTCCACGCATTGACCTGGTATTGCAGTATCTCCAAGACTGGTGCACCCCTTCTTTAATGCAGTTTCTAAAATCAGAAAGAATTGAATTCAATGCTTTTTGTTCATTTTGCTTGTTTGTCGGATTTTGGGATGGACTCTTTGGCTTTGCTTTTCTTCTCCTCATTGGATTTTTCATGTTAAAAGTTGCAGAAGCCAGATGACAAGCTCATTTTGGTTCAACTTCAGCAACTGTGCATTGCATTGCCATGTAATGTAATGCAATGCTATCTATCTAGCTCTCCCTCTATACTTCCTTTTGGATAAACAGACATATTAGGCAAGCATTTTGGAGCTTTCACCTAAATAACTACAGGTGGTGAGATAAGCTGCACAATATAATTGACCTTTCAGTATATTGTTGCACACACACCATCTATTTAGCAAATGCCCTTGTTATCAACAGCAGCCTTTTAAACTCACCTGAGCTAACAGGTATGTGAGCTGGTTACTCTGCTGCGCTTAAAATTTCTTTTTTGGTTTGCTACAATGCCTTTTCTGAAACGTTGTCTCCCTCTGCTGGAACACTGACTTCTTTCATTTAATGCCTGCAGACTATAAAAGAGAAACCAACCCAAAAAGTTTGGTTGATTAGTCTGTGGCATTCTTTTAAACTGTTGCTTATGGCGGTCTCTGTGAGCTTCTCAGTGACATTCAGCCATCCAGGTATCCCGCCTGCAGTAGACGGAATGTGGCAATGGAACGCTGGCTGCGCGTGTCATAATAGGCTCTGAGCCTTTATATACCTGCGCACAGCAGCAGCCACCTTCAGTCTGCTGCTGGACAGCCAGCAGCAGCAGCAGCAGGAGAGGTAATTAATCAGCAACCCTCCTGCTAAGGGTAGACAGCTGCTCGTTCCACCCCCCCCCCCGCCTTAATTGGTTCTCCTCCCTTCCAACGGTGTTGAGGCGGGTGGGAACAGCCGGGGGTTGAGGGTACTGTGCTAAAAGAGGTGGAGTTATGCAGATCTAAAACGCGTGGATTGCAGCAGCAGCAAGCCGAAAAGTGCAGGCATGTGAGGGATCTAGAGGTTGACAGCATGTCTTCTTAACGGGAGTCCAGGTGGCCATCTCCACAAATGGACTTTTCAGAATCCTTGGGTGGCACCGTAGTCGGAAACCAATTCTGGTTATCGCTTCTCGGCCTTTTGGCTAAGATCAAGTGTAGTATCTGTTCTTATCAGTTTAATATCTGATACGTCCCCTATCTGGGGACCATATATTAAATGGATTTTTAGAACAGGGAGATGGAAAAAGAGCTTGCTCTGTCCACTCCACGCATTGACCTGGTATTGCAGTATCTCCAGGACCGGTGCACCCCTTCTTTAATGCAGTTTCTAAAATCAGAAAGAATTGAATTCAATGCTTTTTGTTCATTTTGCTTGTTTGTCGGATTTTGGGATGGACTCTTTGGCTTTGCTTTTCTTCTCCTCATTGGATTTTTCATGTTAAAAGTTGCAGAAGCCAGATGACAAGCTCATTTTGGTTCAACTTCAGCAACTGTGCATTGCATTGCCATGTAATGTAATGTAATGCAATGCTATCTATCTAGCTCTCCCTCTATACTTCCTTTTGGATAAACAGACATATTAGGCAAGCATTTTGGAGCTTTCACCTAAATAACTACAGGTGGTGAGATAAGCTGCACAATATAATTGACCTTTCAGTATATTGTTGCACACACACCATCTATTTAGCAAATGCCCTTGTTATCAACAGCAGCCTTTTAAACTCACCTGAGCTAACAGGTATGTGAGCTGGTTACTCTGCTGCGCTTAAAATTTCTTTTTTGGTTTGCTACAATGCCTTTTCTGAAACGTTGTCTCCCTCTGCTGGAACACTGACTTCTTTCATTTAATGCCTGCAGACTATAAAAGAGAAACCAACCCAAAAAGTTTGGTTGATTAGTCTGTGGCATTCTTTTAAACTGTTGCTTATGGCGGTCTCTGTGAGCTTCTCAGTGACATTCAGCCATCCAGGTATCCCGCCTGCAGTAGACGGAATGTGGCAATGGAACGCTGGCTGCGCGTGTCATAATAGGCTCTGAGCCTTTATATACCTGCGCACAGCAGCAGCCACCTTCAGTCTGCTGCTGGACAGCCAGCAGCAGCAGCAGCAGGAGAGGTAATTAATCAGCAACCCTCCTGCTAAGGGTAGACAGCTGCTCGTTCCACCCCCCCCCCCGCCTTAATTGGTTCTCCTCCCTTCCAACGGTGTTGAGGCGGGTGGGAACAGCCGGGGGTTGAGGGTACTGTGCTAAAAGAGGTGGAGTTATGCAGATCTAAAACGCGTGGATTGCAGCAGCAGCAAGCCGAAAAGTGCAGGCATGTGAGGGATCTAGAGGTTGACAGCATGTCTTCTTAACGGGAGTCCAGGTGGCCATCTCCACAAATGGACTTTTCAGAATCCTTGGGTGGCACCGTAGTCGGAAACCAATTCTGGTTATCGCTTCTCGGCCTTTTGGCTAAGATCAAGTGTAGTATCTGTTCTTATCAGTTTAATATCTGATACGTCCCCTATCTGGGGACCATATATTAAATGGATTTTTAGAACAGGGAGATGGAAAAAGAGCTTGCTCTGTCCACTCCACGCATTGACCTGGTATTGCAGTATCTCCAGGACCGGTGCACCCCTTCTTTAATGCAGTTTCTAAAATCAGAAAGAATTGAATTCAATGCTTTTTGTTCATTTTGCTTGTTTGTCGGATTTTGGGATGGACTCTTTGGCTTTGCTTTTCTTCTCCTCATTGGATTTTTCATGTTAAAAGTTGCAGAAGCCAGATGACAAGCTCATTTTGGTTCAACTTCAGCAACTGTGCATTGCATTGCCATGTAATGTAATGTAATGCAATTTTATCTATCTAGCTCTCCCTCTATACTTCCTTTTGGATAAACAGACATATTAGGCAAGCATTTTGGAGCTTTCACCTAAATAACTACAGGTGGTGAGATAAGCTGCACAATATAATTGACCTTTCAGTATATTGTTGCACACACACCATCTATTTAGCAAATGCCCTTGTTATCAACAGCAGCCTTTTAAACTCACCTGAGCTAACAGGTATGTGAGCTGGTTACTCTGCTGCGCTTAAAATTTCTTTTTTGGTTTGCTACAATGCCTTTTCTGAAACGTTGTCTCCCTCTGCTGGAACACTGACTTCTTTCATTTAATGCCTGCAGACTATAAAAGAGAAACCAACCCAAAAAGTTTGGTTGATTAGTCTGTGGCATTCTTTTAAACTGTTGCTTATGGCGGTCTCTGTGAGCTTCTCAGTGACATTCAGCCATCCAGGTATCCCGCCTGCAGTAGACGGAATGTGGCAATGGAACGCTGGCTGCGCGTGTCATAATAGGCTCTGAGCCTTTATATACCTGCGCACAGCAGCAGCCACCTTCAGTCTGCTGCTGGACAGCCAGCAGCAGCAGCAGCAGGAGAGGTAATTAATCAGCAACCCTCCTGCTAAGGGTAGACAGCTGCTCGTTCCACCCCCCCCTGCCTTAATTGGTTCTCCTCCCTTCCAACGGTGTTGAGGCGGGTGGGAACAGCCGGGGGTTGAGGGTACTGTGCTAAAAGAGGTGGAGTTATGCAGATCTAAAACGCGTGGATTGCAGCAGCAGCAAGCCGAAAAGTGCAGGCATGTGAGGGATCTAGAGGTTGACAGCATGTCTTCCTAACGGGAGTCCAGGTGGCCATCTCCACAAATGGACTTTTCAGAATCCTTGGGTGGCACCGTAGTCGGAAACCAATTCTGGTTATCGCTTCTCGGCCTTTTGGCTAAGATCAAGTGTAGTATCTGTTCTTATCAGTTTAATATCTGATACGTCCCCTATCTGGGGACCATATATTAAATGGATTTTTAGAGCAGGGAGATGGAAAAAGAGCTTGCTCTGTCCACTCCACGCATTGACCTGGTATTGCAGTATCTCCAGGACCGGTGCACCCCTTCTTTAATGCAGTTTCTAAAATCAGAAAGAATTGAATTCAATGCTTTTTGTTCATTTTGCTTGTTTGTCGGATTTTGGGATGGACTCTTTGGCTTTGCCTTTCTTCTCCTCATTGGATTTTTCATGTTAAAAGTTGCAGAAGCCAGATGACAAGCTCATTTTGGTTCA
The DNA here is from genome assembly GCF_046119375.1 of Phyllobates terribilis. Classification (NCBI taxonomy): domain Eukaryota; kingdom Metazoa; phylum Chordata; class Amphibia; order Anura; family Dendrobatidae; genus Phyllobates; species Phyllobates terribilis. The sequence continues at coordinate 3,898,790 of NW_027362834.1, read as the reverse complement.
ACTTCAGCAACTGTGCATTGCATTGCCATGTAATGTAATGTAATGCAATGCTATCTATCTAGCTCTCCCTCTATACTTCCTTTTGGATAAACAGACATATTAGGCAAGCATTTTGGAGCTTTCACCTAAATAACTACAGGTGGTGAGATAAGCTGCACAATATAATTGACCTTTCAGTATATTGTTGCACACACACCATCTATTTAGCAAATGCCCTTGTTATCAACAGCAGCCTTTTAAACTCACCTGAGCTAACAGGTATGTGAGCTGGTTACTCTGCTGCGCTTAAAATTTCTTTTTTGGTTTGCTACAATGCCTTTTCTGAAACGTTGTCTCCCTCTGCTGGAACACTGACTTCTTTCATTTAATGCCTGCAGACTATAAAAGAGAAACCAACCCAAAAAGTTTGGTTGATTAGTCTGTGGCATTCTTTTAAACTGTTGCTTATGGCGGTCTCTGTGAGCTTCTCAGTGACATTCAGCCATCCAGGTATCCCGCCTGCAGTAGACGGAATGTGGCAATGGAACGCTGGCTGCGCGTGTCATAATAGGCTCTGAGCCTTTATATACCTGCGCACAGCAGCAGCCACCTTCAGTCTGCTGCTGGACAGCCAGCAGCAGCAGCAGCAGGAGAGGTAATTAATCAGCAACCCTCCTGCTAAGGGTAGACAGCTGCTCGTTCCACCTCCCCCCCGCCTTAATTGGTTCTCCTCCCTTCCAACGGTGTTGAGGCGGGTGGGAACAGCCGGGGGTTGAGGGTACTGTGCTAAAAGAGGTGGAGTTATGCAGATCTAAAACGCGTGGATTGCAGCAGCAGCAAGCCGAAAAGTGCAGGCATGTGAGGGATCTAGAGGTTGACAGCATGTCTTCTTAACGGGAGTCCAGGTGGCCATCTCCACAAATGGACTTTTCAGAATCCTTGGGTGGCACCGTAGTCGGAAACCAATTCTGGTTATCGCTTCTCGGCCTTTTGGCTAAGATCAAGTGTAGTATCTGTTCTTATCAGTTTAATATCTGATACGTCCCCTATCTGGGGACCATATATTAAATGGATTTTTAGAGCAGGGAGATGGAAAAAGAGCTTGCTCTGTCCACTCCACGCATTGACCTGGTATTGCAGTATCTCCAGGACCGGTGCACCCCTTCTTTAATGCAGTTTCTAAAATCAGAAAGAATTGAATTCAATGCTTTTTGTTCATTTTGCTTGTTTGTCGGATTTTGGGATGGACTCTTTGGCTTTGCTTTTCTTCTCCTCATTGGATTTTTCATGTTAAAAGTTGCAGAAGCCAGATGACAAGCTCATTTTGGTTCAACTTCAGCAACTGTGCATTGCATTGCCATGTAATGTAATGTAATGCAATGCTATCTATCTAGCTCTCCCTCTATACTTCCTTTTGGATAAACAGACATATTAGGCAAGCATTTTGGAGCTTTCACCTAAATAACTACAGGTGGTGAGATAAGCTGCACAATATAATTGACCTTTCAGTATATTGTTGCACACACACCATCTATTTAGCAAATGCCCTTGTTATCAACAGCAGCCTTTTAAACTCACCTGAGCTAACAGGTATGTGAGCTGGTTACTCTGCTGCGCTTAAAATTTCTTTTTTGGTTTGCTACAATGCCTTTTCTGAAACGTTGTCTCCCTCTGCTGGAACACTGACTTCTTTCATTTAATGCCTGCAGACTATAAAAGAGAAACCAACCCAAAAAGTTTGGTTGATTAGTCTGTGGCATTCTTTTAAACTGTTGCTTATGGCGGTCTCTGTGAGCTTCTCAGTGACATTCAGCCATCCAGGTATCCCGCCTGCAGTAGACGGAATGTGGCAATGGAACGCTGGCTGCGCGTGTCATAATAGGCTCTGAGCCTTTATATACCTGCGCACAGCAGCAGCCACCTTCAGTCTGCTGCTGGACAGCCAGCAGCAGCAGCAGCAGGAGAGGTAATTAATCAGCAACCCTCCTGCTAAGGGTAGACAGCTGCTCGTTCCACCCCCACCCCCGCCTTAATTGGTTCTCCTCCCTTCCAACGGTGTTGAGGCGGGTGGGAACAGCCGGGGGTTGAGGGTACTGTGCTAAAAGAGGTGGAGTTATGCAGATCTAAAACGCGTGGATTGCAGCAGCAGCAAGCCGAAAAGTGCAGGCATGTGAGGGATCTAGAGGTTGACAGCATGTCTTCTTAACGGGAGTCCAGGTGGCCATCTCCACAAATGGACTTTTCAGAATCCTTGGGTGGCACCGTAGTCGGAAACCAATTCTGGTTATCGCTTCTCGGCCTTTTGGCTAAGATCAAGTGTAGTATCTGTTCTTATCAGTTTAATATCTGATACGTCCCCTATCTGGGGACCATATATTAAATGGATTTTTAGAACAGGGAGATGGAAAAAGAGCTTGCTCTGTCCACTCCACGCATTGACCTGGTATTGCAGTATCTCCAGGACCGGTGCACCCCTTCTTTAATGCAGTTTCTAAAATCAGAAAGAATTGAATTCAATGCTTTTTGTTCATTTTGCTTGTTTGTCGGATTTTGGGATGGACTCTTTGGCTTTGCTTTTCTTCTCCTCATTGGATTTTTCATGTTAAAAGTTGCAGAAGCCAGATGACAAGCTCATTTTGGTTCAACTTCAGCAACTGTGCATTGCATTGCCATGTAATGTAATGTAATGCAATGCTATCTATCTAGCTCTCCCTCTATACTTCCTTTTGGATAAACAGACATATTAGGCAAGCATTTTGGAGCTTTCACCTAAATAACTACAGGTGGTGAGATAAGCTGCACAATATAATTGACCTTTCAGTATATTGTTGCACACACACCATCTATTTAGCAAATGCCCTTGTTATCAACAGCAGCCTTTTAAACTCACCTGAGCTAACAGGTATGTGAGCTGGTTACTCTGCTGCGCTTAAAATTTCTTTTTTGGTTTGCTACAATGCCTTTTCTGAAACGTTGTCTCCCTCTGCTGGAACACTGACTTCTTTCATTTAATGCCTGCAGACTATAAAAGAGAAACCAACCCAAAAAGTTTGGTTGATTAGTCTGTGGCATTCTTTTAAACTGTTGCTTATGGCGGTCTCTGTGAGCTTCTCAGTGACATTCAGCCATCCAGGTATCCCGCCTGCAGTAGACGGAATGTGGCAATGGAACGCTGGCTGCGCGTGTCATAATAGGCTCTGAGCCTTTATATACCTGCGCACAGCAGCAGCCACCTTCAGTCTGCTGCTGGACAGCCAGCAGCAGCAGCAGCAGGAGAGGTAATTAATCAGCAACCCTCCTGCTAAGGGTAGACAGCTGCTCGTTCCACCCCCCCCCCCGCCTTAATTGGTTCTCCTCCCTTCCAACGGTGTTGAGGCGGGTGGGAACAGCCGGGGGTTGAGGGTACTGTGCTAAAAGAGGTGGAGTTATGCAGATCTAAAACGCGTGGATTGCAGCAGCAGCAAGCCGAAAAGTGCAGGCATGTGAGGGATCTAGAGGTTGACAGCATGTCTTCTTAACGGGAGTCCAGGTGGCCATCTCCACAAATGGACTTTTCAGAATCCTTGGGTGGCACCGTAGTCGGAAACCAATTCTGGTTATCGCTTCTCGGCCTTTTGGCTAAGATCAAGTGTAGTATCTGTTCTTATCAGTTTAATATCTGATACGTCCCCTATCTGGGGACCATATATTAAATGGATTTTTAGAACAGGGAGATGGAAAAAGAGCTTGCTCTGTCCACTCCACGCATTGACCTGGTATTGCAGTATCTCCAGGACCGGTGCACCCCTTCTTTAATGCAGTTTCTAAAATCAGAAAGAATTGAATTCAATGCTTTTTGTTCATTTTGCTTGTTTGTCGGATTTTGGGATGGACTCTTTGGCTTTGCTTTTCTTCTCCTCATTGGATTTTTCATGTTAAAAGTTGCAGAAGCCAGATGACAAGCTCATTTTGGTTCAACTTCAGCAACTGTGCATTGCATTGCCATGTAATGTAATGTAATGCAATGCTATCTATCTAGCTCTCCCTCTATACTTCCTTTTGGATAAACAGACATATTAGGCAAGCATTTTGGAGCTTTCACCTAAATAACTACAGGTGGTGAGATAAGCTGCACAATATAATTGACCTTTCAGTATATTGTTGCACACACACCATCTATTTAGCAAATGCCCTTGTTATCAACAGCAGCCTTTTAAACTCACCTGAGCTAACAGGTATGTGAGCTGGTTACTCTGCTGCACTTAAAATTTCTTTTTTGGTTTGCTACAATGCCTTTTCTGAAACGTTGTCTCCCTCTGCTGGAACACTGACTTCTTTCATTTAATGCCTGCAGACTATAAAAGAGAAACCAACCCAAAAAGTTTGGTTGATTAGTCTGTGGCATTCTTTTAAACTGTTGCTTATGGCGGTCTCTGTGAGCTTCTCAGTGACATTCAGCCATCCAGGTATCCCGCCTGCAGTAGACGGAATGTGGCAATGGAACGCTGGCTGCGCGTGTCATAATAGGCTCTGAGCCTTTATATACCTGCGCACAGCAGCAGCCACCTTCAGTCTGCTGCTGGACAGCCAGCAGCAGCAGCAGCAGGAGAGGTAATTAATCAGCAACCCTCCTGCTAAGGGTAGACAGCTGCTCGTTCCACCCCCCCCCCCGCCTTAATTGGTTCTCCTCCCTTCCAACGGTGTTGAGGCGGGTGGGAACAGCCGGGGGTTGAGGGTACTGTGCTAAAAGAGGTGGAGTTATGCAGATCTAAAACGCGTGGATTGCAGCAGCAGCAAGCCGAAAAGTGCAGGCATGTGAGGGATCTAGAGGTTGACAGCATGTCTTCTTAACGGGAGTCCAGGTGGCCATCTCCACAAATGGACTTTTCAGAATCCTTGGGTGGCACCGTAGTCGGAAACCAATTCTGGTTATCGCTTCTCGGCCTTTTGGCTAAGATCAAGTGTAGTATCTGTTCTTATCAGTTTAATATCTGATACGTCCCCTATCTGGGGACCATATATTAAATGGATTTTTAGAACAGGGAGATGGAAAAAGAGCTTGCTCTGTCCACTCCACGCATTGACCTGGTATTGCAGTATCTCCAGGACCGGTGCACCCCTTCTTTAATGCAGTTTCTAAAATCAGAAAGAATTGAATTCAATGCTTTTTGTTCATTTTGCTTGTTTGTCGGATTTTGGGATGCACTCTTTGGCTTTGCTTTTCTTCTCCTCATTGGATTTTTCATGTTAAAAGTTGCAGAAGCCAGATGACAAGCTCATTTTGGTTCAACTTCAGCAACTGTGCATTGCATTGCCATGTAATGTAATGTAATGCAATGCTATCTATCTAGCTCTCCCTCTATACTTCCTTTTGGATAAACAGACATATTAGGCAAGCATTTTGGAGCTTTCACCTAAATAACTACAGGTGGTGAGATAAGCTGCACAATATAATTGACCTTTCAGTATATTGTTGCACACACACCATCTATTTAGCAAATGCCCTTGTTATCAACAGCAGCCTTTTAAACTCACCTGAGCTAACAGGTATGTGAGCTGGTTACTCTGCTGCGCTTAAAATTTCTTTTTTGGTTTGCTACAATGCCTTTTCTGAAACGTTGTCTCCCTCTGCTGGAACACTGACTTCTTTCATTTAATGCCTGCAGACTATAAAAGAGAAACCAACCCAAAAAGTTTGGTTGATTAGTCTGTGGCATTCTTTTAAACTGTTGCTTATGGCGGTCTCTGTGAGCTTCTCAGTGACATTCAGCCATCCAGGTATCCCGCCTGCAGTAGACGGAATGTGGCAATGGAACGCTGGCTGCGCGTGTGATAATAGGCTCTGAGCCTTTATATACCTGCGCACAGCAGCAGCCACCTTCAGTCTGCTGCTGGACAGCCAGCAGCAGCAGCAGGAGAGGTAATTAATCAGCAACCCTCCTGCTAAGGGTAGACAGCTGCTCGTTCCACCCCCCCCCGCCTTAATTGGTTCTCCTCCCTTCCAACGGTGTTGAGGCGGGTGGGAACAGCCGGGGGTTGAGGGTACTGTGCTAAAAGAGGTGGAGTTATGCAGATCTAAAACGCGTGGATTGCAGCAGCAGCAAGCCGAAAAGTGCAGGCATGTGAGGGATCTAGAGGTTGACAGCATGTCTTCTTAACGGGAGTCCAGGTGGCCATCTCCACAAATGGACTTTTCAGAATCCTTGGGTGGCACCGTAGTCGGAAACCAATTCTGGTTATCGCTTCTCGGCCTTTTGGCTAAGATCAAGTGTAGTATCTGTTCTTATCAGTTTAATATCTGATACGTCCCCTATCTGGGGACCATATATTAAATGGATTTTTAGAACAGGGAGATGGAAAAAGAGCTTGCTCTGTCCACTCCACGCATTGACCTGGTATTGCAGTATCTCCAGGACTGGTGCACCCCTTCTTTAATGCAGTTTCTAAAATCAGAAAGAATTGAATTCAATGCTTTTTGTTCATTTTGCTTGTTTGTCGGATTTTGGGATGGACTCTTTGGCTTTGCTTTTCTTCTCCTCATTGGATTTTTCATGTTAAAAGTTGCAGAAGCCAGATGACAAGCTCATTTTGGTTCAACTTCAGCAACTGTGCATTGCATTGCCATGTAATGTAATGTAATGCAATGCTATCTATCTAGCTCTCCCTCTATACTTCCTTTTGGATAAACAGACATATTAGGCAAGCATTTTGGAGCTTTCACCTAAATAACTACAGGTGGTGAGATAAGCTGCACAATATAATTGACCTTTCAGTATATTGTTGCACACACACCATCTATTTAGCAAATGCCCTTGTTATCAACAGCAGCCTTTTAAACTCACCTGAGCTAACAGGTATGTGAGCTGGTTACTCTGCTGCGCTTAAAATTTCTTTTTTGGTTTGCTACAATGCCTTTTCTGAAACGTTGTCTCCCTCTGCTGGAACACTGACTTCTTTCATTTAATGCCTGCAGACTATAAAAGAGAAACCAACCCAAAAAGTTTGGTTGATTAGTCTGTGGCATTCTTTTAAACTGTTGCTTATGGCGGTCTCTGTGAGCTTCTCAGTGACATTCAGCCATCCAGGTATCCCGCCTGCAGTAGACGGAATGTGGCAATGGAACGCTGGCTGCGCGTGTCATAATAGGCTCTGAGCCTTTATATACCTGCGCACAGCAGCAGCCACCTTCAGTCTGCTGCTGGACAGCCAGCAGCAGCAGCAGCAGGAGAGGTAATTAATCAGCATCCCTCCTGCTAAGGGTAGACAGCTGCTCGTTCCACCCCCCCCGCCTTAATTGGTTCTCCTCCCTTCCAACGGTGTTGAGGCGGGTGGGAACAGCCGGGGGTTGAGGGTACTGTGCTAAAAGAGGTGGAGTTATGCAGATCTAAAACGCGTGGATTGCAGCAGCAGCAAGCCGAAAAGTGCAGGCATGTGAGGGATCTAGAGGTTGACAGCTTGTCTTCTTAACGGGAGTCCAGGTGGCCATCTCCACAAATGGACTTTTCAGAATCCTTGGGTGGCACCGTAGTCGGAAACCAATTCTGGTTATCGCTTCTCGGCCTTTTGGCTAAGATCAAGTGTAGTATCTGTTCTTATCAGTTTAATATCTGATACGTCCCCTATCTGGGGACCATATATTAAATGGATTTTTAGAACAGGGAGATGGAAAAAGAGCTTGCTCTGTCCACTCCACGCATTGACCTGGTATTGCAGTATCTCCAGGACCGGTGCACCCCTTCTTTAATGCAGTTTCTAAAATCAGAAAGAATTGAATTCAATGCTTTTTGTTCATTTTGCTTGTTTGTCGGATTTTGGGATGGACTCTTTGGCTTTGCTTTTCTTCTCCTCATTGGATTTTTCATGTTAAAAGTTGCAGAAGCCAGATGACAAGCTCATTTTGGTTCAACTTCAGCAACTGTGCATTGCATTGCCATGTAATGTAATGTAATGCAATGCTATCTATCTAGCTCTCCCTCTATACTTCCTTTTGGATAAACAGACATATTAGGCAAGCATTTTGGAGCTTTCACCTAAATAACTACAGGTGGTGAGATAAGCTGCACAATATAATTGACCTTTCAGTATATTGTTGCACACACACCATCTATTTAGCAAATGCCCTTGTTATCAACAGCAGCCTTTTAAACTCACCTGAGCTAACAGGTATGTGAGCTGGTTACTCTGCTGCGCTTAAAATTTCTTTTTTGGTTTGCTACAATGCCTTTTCTGAAACGTTGTCTCCCTCTGCTGGAACACTGACTTCTTTCATTTAATGCCTGCAGACTATAAAAGAGAAACCAACCCAAAAAGTTTGGTTGATTAGTCTGTGGCATTCTTTTAAACTGTTGCTTATGGCGGTCTATGTGAGCTTCTCAGTGACATTCAGCCATCCAGGTATCCCGCCTGCAGTAGACGGAATGTGGCAATGGAACGCTGGCTGCGCGTGTCATAATAGGCTCTGAGCCTTTATATACCTGCGCACAGCAGCAGCCACCTTCAGTCTGCTGCTGGACAGCCAGCAGCAGCAGCAGCAGGAGAGGTAATTAATCAGCAACCCTCCTGCTAAGGGTAGACAGCTGCTCGTTCCACCCCCCCCCCCGCCTTAATTGGTTCTCCTCCCTTCCAACGGTGTTGAGGCGGGTGGGAACAGCCGGGGGTTGAGGGTACTGTGCTAAAAGAGGTGGAGTTATGCAGATCTAAAACGCGTGGATTGCAGCAGCAGCAAGCCGAAAAGTGCAGGCATGTGAGGGATCTAGAGGTTGACAGCATGTCTTCTTAACGGGAGTCCAGGTGGCCATCTCCACAAATGGACTTTTCAGAATCCTTGGGTGGCACCGTAGTCGGAAACCAATTCTGGTTATCGCTTCTCGGCCTTTTGGCTAAGATCAAGTGTAGTATCTGTTCTTATCAGTTTAATATCTGATACGTCTCCTATCTGGGGACCATATATTAAATGGATTTTTAGAACAGGGAGATGGAAAAAGAGCTTGCTCTGTCCACTCCACGCATTGACCTGGTATTGCAGTATCTCCAGGACCGGTGCACCCCTTCTTTAATGCAGTTTCTAAAATCAGAAAGAATTGAATTCAATGCTTTTTGTTCATTTTGCTTGTTTGTCAGATTTTGGGATGGACTCTTTGGCTTTGCTTTTCTTCTCCTCATTGGATTTTTCATGTTAAAAGTTGCAGAAGCCAGATGACAAGCTCATTTTGGTTCAACTTCAGCAACTGTGCATTGCATTGCCATGTAATGTAATGTAATGCAATGCTATCTATCTAGCTCTCCCTCTATACTTCCTTTTGGATAAACAGACATATTAGGCAAGCATTTTGGAGCTTTCACCTAAATAACTACAGGTGGTGAGATAAGCTGCACAATATAATTGACCTTTCAGTATATTGTTGCACACACACCATCTATTTAGCAAATGCCCTTGTTATCAACAGCAGCCTTTTAAACTCACCTGAGCTAACAGGTATGTGAGCTGGTTACTCTGCTGCGCTTAAAATTTCTTTTTTGGTTTGCTACAATGCCTTTTCTGAAACGTTGTCTCCCTCTGCTGGAACACTGACTTCTTTCATTTAATGCCTGCAGACTATAAAAGAGAAACCAACCCAAAAAGTTTGGTTGATTAGTCTGTGGCATTCTTTTAAACTGTTGCTTATGGCGGTCTCTGTGAGCTTCTCAGTGACATTCAGCCATCCAGGTATCCCGCCTGCAGTAGACGGAATGTGGCAATGGAACGCTGGCTGCGCGTGTCATAATAGGCTCTGAGCCTTTATATACCTGCGCACAGCAGCAGCCACCTTCAGTCTGCTGCTGGACAGCCAGCAGCAGCAGCAGCAGGAGAGGTAATTAATCAGCAACCCTCCTGCTAAGGGTAGACAGCTGCTCGTTCCACCCCCCCCCCGCCTTAATTGGTTCTCCTCCCTTCCAACGGTGTTGAGGCGGGTGGGAACAGCCGGGGGTTGAGGGTACTGTGCTAAAAGAGGTGGAGTTATGCAGATCTAAAACGCGTGGATTGCAGCAGCAGCAAGCCGAAAAGTGCAGGCATGTGAGGGATCTAGAGGTTGACAGCATGTCTTCTTAACGGGAGTCCAGGTGGCCATCTCCACAAATGGACTTTTCAGAATCCTTGGGTGGCACCGTAGTCGGAAACCAATTCTGGTTATCGCTTCTCGGCCTTTTGGCTAAGATCAAGTGTAGTATCTGTTCTTATCAGTTTAATATCTGATACGTCCCCTATCTGGGGACCATATATTAAATGGATTTTTAGAACAGGGAGATGGAAAAAGAGCTTGCTCTGTCCACTCCACGCATTGACCTGGTATTGCAGTATCTCCAGGACCGGTGCACCCCTTCTTTAATGCAGTTTCTAAAATCAGAAAGAATTGAATTCAATGCTTTTTGTTCATTTTGCTTGTTTGTCGGATTTTGGGATGGACTCTTTGGCTTTGCTTTTCTTCTCCTCATTGGATTTTTCATGTTAAAAGTTGCAGAAGCCAGATGACAAGCTCATTTTGGTTCAACTTCAGCAACTGTGCATTGCATTGCCATGTAATGTAATGTAATGCAATGCTATCTATCTAGCTCTCCCTCTATACTTCCTTTTGGATAAACAGACATATTAGGCAAGCATTTTGGAGCTTTCACCTAAATAACTACAGGTGGTGAGATAAGCTGCACAATATAATTGACCTTTCAGTATATTGTTGCACACACACCATCTATTTAGCAAATGCCCTTGTTATCAACAGCAGCCTTTTAAACTCACCTGAGCTAACAGGTATGTGAGCTGGTTACTCTGCTGCGCTTAAAATTTCTTTTTTGGTTTGCTACAATGCCTTTTCTGAAACGTTGTCTCCCTCTGCTGGAACACTGACTTCTTTCATTTAATGCCTGCAGACTATAAAAGAGAAACCAACCCAAAAAGTTTGGTTGATTAGTCTGTGGCATTCTTTTAAACTGTTGCTTATGGCGGTCTCTGTGAGCTTCTCAGTGACATTCAGCCATCCAGGTATCCCGCCTGCAGTAGACGGAATGTGGCAATGGAACGCTGGCTGCGCGTGTCATAATAGGCTCTGAGCCTTTATATACCTGCGCACAGCAGCAGCCACCTTCAGTCTGCTGCTGGACAGCCAGCAGCAGCAGCAGCAGGAGAGGTAATTAATCAGCAACCCTCCTGCTAAGGGTAGACAGCTGCTCGTTCCACCCCCCCCGCCTTAATTGGTTCTCCTCCCTTCCAACGGTGTTGAGGCGGGTGGGAACAGCCGGGGGTTGAGGGTACTGTGCTAAAAGAGGTGGAGTTATGCAGATCTAAAACGCGTGGATTGCAGCAGCAGCAAGCCGAAAAGTGCAGGCATGTGAGGGATCTAGAGGTTGACAGCTTGTCTTCTTAACGGGAGTCCAGGTGGCCATCTCCACAAATGGACTTTTCAGAATCCTTGGGTGACACCGTAGTCGGAAACCAATTCTGGTTATCGCTTCTCGGCCTTTTGGCTAAGATCAAGTGTAGTATCTGTTCTTATCAGTTTAATATCTGATACGTCCCCTATCTGGGGACCATATATTAAATGGATTTTTAGAACAGGGAGATGGAAAAAGAGCTTGCTCTGTCCACTCCACGCATTGACCTGGTATTGCAGTATCTCCAGGACCGGTGCACCCCTTCTTTAATGCAGTTTCTAAAATCAGAAAGAATTGAATTCAATGCTTTTTGTTCATTTTGCTTGTTTGTCGGATTTTGGGATGGACTCTTTGGCTTTGCTTTTCTTCTCCTCATTGGATTTTTCATGTTAAAAGTTGCAGAAGCCAGATGACAAGCTCATTTTGGTTCAACTTCAGCAACTGTGCATTGCATTGCCATGTAATGTAATGTAATGCAATGCTATCTATCTAGCTCTCCCTCTATACTTCCTTTTGGATAAACAGACATATTAGGCAAGCATTTTGGAGCTTTCACCTAAATAACTACAGGTGGTGAGATAAGCTGCACAATATAATTGACCTTTCAGTATATTGTTGCACACACACCATCTATTTAGCAAATGCCCTTGTTATCAACAGCAGCCTTTTAAACTCACCTGAGCTAACAGGTATGTGAGCTGGTTACTCTGCTGCGCTTAAAATTTCTTTTTTGGTTTGCTACAATGCCTTTTCTGAAACGTTGTCTCCCTCTGCTGGAACACTGACTTCTTTCATTTAATGCCTGCAGACTATAAAAGAGAAACCAACCCAAAAAGTTTGGTTGATTAGTCTGTGGCATTCTTTTAAACTGTTGCTTATGGCGGTCTATGTGAGCTTCTCAGTGACATTCAGCCATCCAGGTATCCCGCCTGCAGTAGACGGAATGTGGCAATGGAACGCTGGCTGCGCGTGTCATAATAGGCTCTGAGCCTTTATATACCTGCGCACAGCAGCAGCCACCTTCAGTCTGCTGCTGGACAGCCAGCAGCAGCAGCAGCAGGAGAGGTAATTAATCAGCAACCCTCCTGCTAAGGGTAGACAGCTGCTCGTTCCACCCCCCCCCCCGCCTTAATTGGTTCTCCTCCCTTCCAACGGTGTTGAGGCGGGTGGGAACAGCCGGGGGTTGAGGGTACTGTGCTAAAAGAGGTGGAGTTATGCAGATCTAAAACGCGTGGATTGCAGCAGCAGCAAGCCGAAAAGTGCAGGCATGTGAGGGATCTAGAGGTTGACAGCATGTCTTCTTAACGGGAGTCCAGGTGGCCATCTCCACAAATGGACTTTTCAGAATCCTTGGGTGGCACCGTAGTCGGAAACCAATTCTGGTTATCGCTTCTCGGCCTTTTGGCTAAGATCAAGTGTAGTATCTGTTCTTATCAGTTTAATATCTGATACGTCTCCTATCTGGGGACCATATATTAAATGGATTTTTAGAACAGGGAGATGGAAAAAGAGCTTGCTCTGTCCACTCCACGCATTGACCTGGTATTGCAGTATCTCCAGGACCGGTGCACCCCTTCTTTAATGCAGTTTCTAAAATCAGAAAGAATTGAATTCAATGCTTTTTGTTCATTTTGCTTGTTTGTCAGATTTTGGGATGGACTCTTTGGCTTTGCTTTTCTTCTCCTCATTGGATTTTTCATGTTAAAAGTTGCAGAAGCCAGATGACAAGCTCATTTTGGTTCAACTTCAGCAACTGTGCATTGCATTGCCATGTAATGTAATGTAATGCAATGCTATCTATCTAGCTCTCCCTCTATACTTCCTTTTGGATAAACAGACATATTAGGCAAGCATTTTGGAGCTTTCACCTAAATAACTACAGGTGGTGAGATAAGCTGCACAATATAATTGACCTTTCAGTATATTGTTGCACACACACCATCTATTTAGCAAATGCCCTTGTTATCAACAGCAGCCTTTTAAACTCACCTGAGCTAACAGGTATGTGAGCTGGTTACTCTGCTGCGCTTAAAATTTCTTTTTTGGTTTGCTACAATGCCTTTTCTGAAACGTTGTCTCCCTCTGCTGGAACACTGACTTCTTTCATTTAATGCCTGCAGACTATAAAAGAGAAACCAACCCAAAAAGTTTGGTTGATTAGTCTGTGGCATTCTTTTAAACTGTTGCTTATGGCGGTCTCTGTGAGCTTCTCAGTGACATTCAGCCATCCAGGTATCCCGCCTGCAGTAGACGGAATGTGGCAATGGAACGCTGGCTGCGCGTGTCATAATAGGCTCTGAGCCTTTATATACCTGCGCACAGCAGCAGCCACCTTCAGTCTGCTGCTGGACAGCCAGCAGCAGCAGCAGCAGGAGAGGTAATTAATCAGCAACCCTCCTGCTAAGGGTAGACAGCTGCTCGTTCCACCCCCCCCCCGCCTTAATTGGTTCTCCTCCCTTCCAACGGTGTTGAGGCGGGTGGGAACAGCCGGGGGTTGAGGGTACTGTGCTAAAAGAGGTGGAGTTATGCAGATCTAAAACGCGTGGATTGCAGCAGCAGCAAGCCGAAAAGTGCAGGCATGTGAGGGATCTAGAGGTTGACAGCATGTCTTCTTAACGGGAGTCCAGGTGGCCATCTCCACAAATGGACTTTTCAGAATCCTTGGGTGGCACCGTAGTCGGAAACCAATTCTGGTTATCGCTTCTCGGCCTTTTGGCTAAGATCAAGTGTAGTATCTGTTCTTATCAGTTTAATATCTGATACGTCCCCTATCTGGGGACCATATATTAAATGGATTTTTAGAACAGGGAGATGGAAAAAGAGCTTGCTCTGTCCACTCCACGCATTGACCTGGTATTGCAGTATCTCCAGGACCGGTGCACCCCTTCTTTAATGCAGTTTCTAAAATCAGAAAGAATTGAATTCAATGCTTTTTGTTCATTTTGCTTGTTTGTCGGATTTTGGGATGGACTCTTTGGCTTTGCTTTTCTTCTCCTCATTGGATTTTTCATGTTAAAAGTTGCAGAAGCCAGATGACAAGCTCATTTTGGTTCAACTTCAGCAACTGTGCATTGCATTGCCATGTAATGTAATGTAATGCAATGCTATCTATCTAGCTCTCCCTCTATACTTCCTTTTGGATAAACAGACATATTAGGCAAGCATTTTGGAGCTTTCACCTAAATAACTACAGGTGGTGAGATAAGCTGCACAATATAATTGACCTTTCAGTATATTGTTGCACACACACCATCTATTTAGCAAATGCCCTTGTTATCAACAGCAGCCTTTTAAACTCACCTGAGCTAACAGGTATGTGAGCTGGTTACTCTGCTGCGCTTAAAATTTCTTTTTTGGTTTGCTACAATGCCTTTTCTGAAACGTTGTCTCCCTCTGCTGGAACACTGACTTCTTTCATTTAATGCCTGCAGACTATAAAAGAGAAACCAACCCAAAAAGTTTGGTTGATTAGTCTGTGGCATTCTTTTAAACTGTTGCTTATGGCGGTCTCTGTGAGCTTCTCAGTGACATTCAGCCATCCAGGTATCCCGCCTGCAGTAGACGGAATGTGGCAATGGAACGCTGGCTGCGCGTGTCATAATAGGCTCTGAGCCTTTATATACCTGCGCACAGCAGCAGCCACCTTCAGTCTGCTGCTGGACAGCCAGCAGCAGCAGCAGCAGGAGAGGTAATTAATCAGCAACCCTCCTGCTAAGGGTAGACAGCTGCTCGTTCCACCCCCCCCCCCGCCTTAATTGGTTCTTCTCCCTTCCAACGGTGTTGAGGCGGGTGGGAACAGCCGGGGGTTGAGGGTACTGTGCTAAAAGAGGTGGAGTTATGCAGATCTAAAACGCGTGGATTGCAGCAGCAGCAAGCCGAAAAGTGCAGGCATGTGAGGGATCTAGAGGTTGACAGCATGTCTTCTTAACGGGAGTCCAGGTGGCCATCTCCACAAATGGACTTTTCAGAATCCTTGGGTGGCACCGTAGTCGGAAACCAATTCTGGTTATCGCTTCTCGGCCTTTTGGCTAAGATCAAGTGTAGTATCTGTTCTTATCAGTTTAATATCTGATACGTCCCCTATCTGGGGACCATATATTAAATGGATTTTTAGAACAGGGAGATGGAAAAAGAGCTTGCTCTGTCCACTCCACGCATTGACCTGGTATTGCAGTATCTCCAGGACCGGTGCACCCCTTCTTTAATGCAGTTTCTAAAATCAGAAAGAATTGAATTCAATGCTTTTTGTTCATTTTGCTTGTTTGTCGGATTTTGGGATGGACTCTTTGGCTTTGCTTTTCTTCTCCTCATTGGATTTTTCATGTTAAAAGTTGCAGAAGCCAGATGACAAGCTCATTTTGGTTCAACTTCAGCAACTGTGCATTGCATTGCCATGTAATGTAATGTAATGCAATGCTATCTATCTAGCTCTCCCTCTATACTTCCTTTTGGATAAACAGACATATTAGGCAAGCATTTTGGAGCTTTCACCTAAATAACTACAGGTGGTGAGATAAGCTGCACAATATAATTGACCTTTCAGTATATTGTTGCACACACACCATCTATTTAGCAAATGCCCTTGTTATCAACAGCAGCCTTTTAAACTCACCTGAGCTAACAGGTATGTGAGCTGGTTACTCTGCTGCGCTTAAAATTTCTTTTTTGGTTTGCTACAATGCCTTTTCTGAAACGTTGTCTCCCTCTGCTGGAACACTGACTTCTTTCATTTAATGCCTGCAGACTATAAAAGAGAAACCAACCCAAAAAGTTTGGTTGATTAGTCTGTGGCATTCTTTTAAACTGTTGCTTATGGCGGTCTCTGTGAGCTTCTCAGTGACATTCAGCCATCCAGGTATCCCGCCTGCAGTAGACGGAATGTGGCAATGGAACGCTGGCTGCGCGTGTCATAATAGGCTCTGAGCCTTTATATACCTGCGCACAGCAGCAGCCACCTTCAGTCTGCTGCTGGACAGCCAGCAGCAGCAGCAGCAGGAGAGGTAATTAATCAGCAACCCTCCTGCTAAGGGTAGACAGCTGCTCGTTCCACCCCCCCCCCCGCCTTAATTGGTTCTCCTCCCTTCCAACGGTGTTGAGGCGGGTGGGAACAGCCGGGGGTTGAGGGTACTGTGCTAAAAGAGGTGGAGTTATGCAGATCTAAAACGCGTGGATTGCAGCAGCAGCAAGCCGAAAAGTGCAGGCATGTGAGGGATCTAGAGGTTGACAGCATGTCTTCTTAACGGGAGTCCAGGTGGCCATCTCCACAAATGGACTTTTCAGAATCCTTGGGTGGCACCGTAGTCGGAAACCAATTCTGGTTATCGCTTCTCGGCCTTTTGGCTAAGATCAAGTGTAGTATCTGTTCTTATCAGTTTAATATCTGATACGTCTCCTATCTGGGGACCATATATTAAATGGATTTTTAGAACAGGGAGATGGAAAAAGAGCTTGCTCTGTCCACTCCACGCATTGACCTGGTATTGCAGTATCTCCAGGACCGGTGCACCCCTTCTTTAATGCAGTTTCTAAAATCAGAAAGAATTGAATTCAATGCTTTTTGTTCATTTTGCTTGTTTGTCGGATTTTGGGATGGACTCTTTGGCTTTGCTTTTCTTCTCCTCATTGGATTTTTCATGTTAAAAGTTGCAGAAGCCAGATGACAAGCTCATTTTGGTTCAACTTCAGCAACTGTGCATTGCATTGCCATGTAATGTAATGTAATGCAATGCTATCTATCTAGCTCTCCCTCTATACTTCCTTTTGGATAAACAGACATATTAGGCAAGCATTTTGGAGCTTTCACCTAAATAACTACAGGTGGTGAGATAAGCTGCACAATATAATTGACCTTTCAGTATATTGTTGCACACACACCATCTATTTAGCAAATGCCCTTGTTATCAACAGCAGCCTTTTAAACTCACCTGAGCTAACAGGTATGTGAGCTGGTTACTCTGCTGCGCTTAAAATTTCTTTTTTGGTTTGCTACAATGCCTTTTCTGAAACGTTGTCTCCCTCTGCTGGAACACTGACTTCTTTCATTTAATGCCTGCAGACTATAAAAGAGAAACCAACCCAAAAAGTTTGGTTGATTAGTCTGTGGCATTCTTTTAAACTGTTGCTTATGGCGGTCTCTGTGAGCTTCTCAGTGACATTCAGCCATCCAGGTATCCCGCCTGCAGTAGACGGAATGTGGCAATGGAACGCTGGCTGCGCGTGTCATAATAGGCTCTGAGCCTTTATATACCTGCGCACAGCAGCAGCCACCTTCAGTCTGCTGCTGGACAGCCAGCAGCAGCAGCAGCAGGAGAGGTAATTAATCAGCAACCCTCCTGCTAAGGGTAGACAGCTGCTCGTTCCACCCCCCCCCCCCCCCGCCTTAATTGGTTCTTCTCCCTTCCAACGGTGTTGAGGCGGGTGGGAACAGCCGGGGGTTGAGGGTACTGTGCTAAAAGAGGTGGAGTTATGCAGATCTAAAACGCGTGGATTGCAGCAGCAGCAAGCCGAAAAGTGCAGGCATGTGAGGGATCTAGAGGTTGACAGCATGTCTTCTTAACGGGAGTCCAGGTGGCCATCTCCACAAATGGACTTTTCAGAATCCTTGGGTGGCACCGTAGTCGGAAACCAATTCTGGTTATCGCTTCTCGGCCTTTTGGCTAAGATCAAGTGTAGTATCTGTTCTTATCAGTTTAATATCTGATACGTCCCCTATCTGGGGACCATATATTAAATGGATTTTTAGAACAGGGAGATAGAAAAAGAGCTTGCTCTGTCCACTCCACGCATTGACCTGGTATTGCAGTATCTCCAGGACCGGTGCACCCCTTCTTTAATGCAGTTTCTAAAATCAGAAAGAATTGAATTCAATGCTTTTTGTTCATTTTGCTTGTTTGTCGGATTTTGGGATGGACTCTTTGGCTTTGCTTTTCTTCTCCTCATTGGATTTTTCATGTTAAAAGTTGCAGAAGCCAGATGACAAGCTCATTTTGGTTCAACTTCAGCAACTGTGCATTGCATTGCCATGTAATGTAATGTAATGCAATGCTATCTATCTAGCTCTCCCTCTATACTTCCTTTTGGATAAACAGACATATTAGGCAAGCATTTTGGAGCTTTCACCTAAATAACTACAGGTGGTGAGATAAGCTGCACAATATAATTGACCTTTCAGTATATTGTTGCACACACACCATCTATTTAGCAAATGCCCTTGTTATCAACAGCAGCCTTTTAAACTCACCTGAGCTAACAGGTATGTGAGCTGGTTACTCTGCTGCGCTTAAAATTTCTTTTTTGGTTTGCTACAATGCCTTTTCTGAAACGTTGTCTCCCTCTGCTGCAACACTGACTTCTTTCATTTAATGCCTGCAGACTATAAAAGAGAAACCAACCCAAAAAGTTTGGTTGATTAGTCTGTGGCATTCTTTTAAACTGTTGCTTATGGCGGTCTCTGTGAGCTTCTCAGTGACATTCAGCCATCCAGGTATCCCGCCTGCAGTAGACGGAATGTGGCAATGGAACGCTGGCTGCGCGTGTCATAATAGGCTCTGAGCCTTTATATACCTGCGCACAGCAGCAGCCACCTTCAGTCTGCTGCTGGACAGCCAGCAGCAGCAGCAGCAGGAGAGGTAATTAATCAGCAACCCTCCTGCTAAGGGTAGACAGCTGCTCGTTCCACCTCCCCCCCCCCCGCCTTAATTGGTTCTCCTCCCTTCCAACGGTGTTGAGGCGGGTGGGAACAGCCGGGGGTTGAGGGTACTGTGCTAAAAGAGGTGGAGTTATGCAGATCTAAAACGCGTGGATTGCAGCAGCAGCAAGCCGAAAAGTGCAGGCATGTGAGGGATCTAGAGGTTGACAGCATGTCTTCTTAACGGGAGTCCAGGTGGCCATCTCCACAAATGGACTTTTCAGAATCCTTGGGTGGCACCGTAGTCGGAAACCAATTCTGGTTATCGCTTCTCGGCCTTTTGGCTAAGATCAAGTGTAGTATCTGTTCTTATCAGTTTAATATCTGATACGTCCCCTATCTGGGGACCATATATTAAATGGATTTTTAGAACAGGGAGATGGAAAAAGAGCTTGCTCTGTCCACTCCACGCATTGACCTGGTATTGCAGTATCTCCAGGACCGGTGCACCCCTTCTTTAATGCAGTTTCTAAAATCAGAAAGAATTGAATTCAATGCTTTTTGTTCATTTTGCTTGTTTGTCGGATTTTGGGATGGACTCTTTGGCTTTGCTTTTCTTCTCCTCATTGGATTTTTCATGTTAAAAGTTGCAGAAGCCAGATGACAAGCTCATTTTGGTTCAACTTCAGCAACTGTGCATTGCATTGCCATGTAATGTAATGTAATGCAATGCTATCTATCTAGCTCTCCCTCTATACTTCCTTTTGGATAAACAGACATATTAGGCAAGCATTTTGGAGCTTTCACCTAAATAACTACAGGTGGTGAGATAAGCTGCACAATATAATTGACCTTTCAGTATATTGTTGCACACACACCATCTATTTAGCAAATGCCCTTGTTATCAACAGCAGCCTTTTAAACTCACCTGAGCTAACAGGTATGTGAGCTGGTTACTCTGCTGAGCTTAAAATTTCTTTTTTGGTTTGCTACAATGCCTTTTCTGAAACGTTGTCTCCCTCTGCTGGAACACTGACTTCTTTCATTTAATGCCTGCAGACTATAAAAGAGAAACCAACCCAAAAAGTTTGGTTGATTAGTCTGTGGCATTCTTTTAAACTGTTGCTTATGGCGGTCTCTGTGAGCTTCTCAGTGACATTCAGCCATCCAGGTATCCCGCCTGCAGTAGACGGAATGTGGCAATGGAACGCTGGCTGCGCGTGTCATAATAGGCTCTGAGCCTTTATATACCTGCGCACAGCAGCAGCCACCTTCAGTCTGCTGCTGGACAGCCAGCAGCAGCAGCAGCAGGAGAGGTAATTAATCAGCAACCCTCCTGCTAAGGGTAGACAGCTGCTCGTTCCACCCCCCCCCCCGCCTTAATTGGTTCTCCTCCCTTCCAACGGTGTTGAGGCGGGTGGGAACAGCCGGGGGTTGAGGGTACTGTGCTAAAAGAGGTGGAGTTATGCAGATCTAAAACGCGTGGATTGCAGCAGCAGCAAGCCGAAAAGTGCAGGCATGTGAGGGATCTAGAGGTTGACAGCATGTCTTCTTAACGGGAGTCCAGGTGGCCATCTCCACAAATGGACTTTTCAGAATCCTTGGGTGGCACCGTAGTCGGAAACCAATTCTGGTTATCGCTTCTCGGCCTTTTGGCTAAGATCAAGTGTAGTATCTGTTCTTATCAGTTTAATATCTGATACGTCCCCTATCTGGGGACCATATATTAAATGGATTTTTAGAACAGGGAGATGGAAAAAGAGCTTGCTCTGTCCACTCCACGCATTGACCTGGTATTGCAGTATCTCCAGGACCGGTGCACCCCTTCTTTAATGCAGTTTCTAAAATCAGAAAGAATTGAATTCAATGCTTTTTGTTCATTTTGCTTGTTTGTCGGATTTTGGGATGGACTCTTTGGCTTTGCTTTTCTTCTCCTCATTGGATTTTTCATGTTAAAAGTTGCAGAAGCCAGATGACAAGCTCATTTTGGTTCAACTTCAGCAACTGTGCATTGCATTGCCATGTAATGTAATGTAATGCAATGCTATCTATCTAGCTCTCCCTCTATACTTCCTTTTGGATAAACAGACATATTAGGCAAGCATTTTGGAGCTTTCACCTAAATAACTACAGGTGGTGAGATAAGCTGCACAATATAATTGACCTTTCAGTATATTGTTGCACACACACCATCTATTTAGCAAATGCCCTTGTTATCAACAGCAGCCTTTTAAACTCACCTGAGCTAACAGGTATGTGAGCTGGTTACTCTGCTGCGCTTAAAATTTCTTTTTTGGTTTGCTACAATGCCTTTTCTGAAACGTTGTCTCCCTCTGCTGGAACACTGACTTCATTCATTTAATGCCTGCAGACTATAAAAGAGAAGCCAACCCAAAAAGTTTGGTTGATTAGTCTGTGGCATTCTTTTAAACTGTTGCTTATGGCGGTCTCTGTGAGCTTCTCAGTGACATTCAGCCATCCAGGTATCCCGCCTGCAGTAGACGGAATGTGGCAATGGAACACTGGCTGCGCGTGTCATAATAGGCTCTGAGCCTTTATATACCTGCGCACAGCAGCAGCCACCTTCAGTCTGCTGCTGGACAGCCAGCAGCAGCAGCAGCAGGAGAGGTAATTAATCAGCAACCCTCCTGCTAAGGGTAGACAGCTGCTCGTTCCACCCCCCCCCCCCCCGCCTTAATTGGTTCTTCTCCCTTCCAACGGTGTTGAGGCGGGTGGGAACAGCCGGGGGTTGAGGGTACTGTGCTAAAAGAGGTGGAGTTATGCAGATCTAAAACGCGTGGATTGCAGCAGCAGCAAGCCGAAAAGTGCAGGCATGTGAGGGATCTAGAGGTTGACAGCATGTCTTCTTAACGGGAGTCCAGGTGGCCATCTCCACAAATGGACTTTTCAGAATCCTTGGGTGGCACCGTAGTCGGAAACCAATTCTGGTTATCGCTTCTCGGCCTTTTGGCTAAGATCAAGTGTAGTATCTGTTCTTATCAGTTTAATATCTGATACGTCCCCTATCTGGGGACCATATATTAAATGGATTTTTAGAACAGGGAGATAGAAAAAGAGCTTGCTCTGTCCACTCCACGCATTGACCTGGTATTGCAGTATCTCCAGGACCGGTGCACCCCTTCTTTAATGCAGTTTCTAAAATCAGAAAGAATTGAATTCAATGCTTTTTGTTCATTTTGCTTGTTTGTCGGATTTTGGGATGGACTCTTTGGCTTTGCTTTTCTTCTCCTCATTGGATTTTTCATGTTAAAAGTTGCAGAAGCCAGATGACAAGCTCATTTTGGTTCAACTTCAGCAACTGTGCATTGCATTGCCATGTAATGTAATGTAATGCAATGCTATCTATCTAGCTCTCCCTCTATACTTCCTTTTGGATAAACAGACATATTAGGCAAGCATTTTGGAGCTTTCACCTAAATAACTACAGGTGGTGAGATAAGCTGCACAATATAATTGACCTTTCAGTATATTGTTGCACACACACCATCTATTTAGCAAATGCCCTTGTTATCAACAGCAGCCTTTTAAACTCACCTGAGCTAAC
The DNA here is from genome assembly GCF_046119375.1 of Phyllobates terribilis. Taxonomy (NCBI): domain Eukaryota; kingdom Metazoa; phylum Chordata; class Amphibia; order Anura; family Dendrobatidae; genus Phyllobates; species Phyllobates terribilis. The sequence goes on along the minus strand of NW_027362834.1, from coordinate 3,876,234 downwards.
AGGTATGTGAGCTGGTTACTCTGCTGCGCTTAAAATTTCTTTTTTGGTTTGCTACAATGCCTTTTCTGAAACGTTGTCTCCCTCTGCTGCAACACTGACTTCTTTCATTTAATGCCTGCAGACTATAAAAGAGAAACCAACCCAAAAAGTTTGGTTGATTAGTCTGTGGCATTCTTTTAAACTGTTGCTTATGGCGGTCTCTGTGAGCTTCTCAGTGACATTCAGCCATCCAGGTATCCCGCCTGCAGTAGACGGAATGTGGCAATGGAACGCTGGCTGCGCGTGTCATAATAGGCTCTGAGCCTTTATATACCTGCGCACAGCAGCAGCCACCTTCAGTCTGCTGCTGGACAGCCAGCAGCAGCAGCAGCAGGAGAGGTAATTAATCAGCAACCCTCCTGCTAAGGGTAGACAGCTGCTCGTTCCACCCCCCCCCCCCCCCGCCTTAATTGGTTCTCCTCCCTTCCAACGGTGTTGAGGCGGGTGGGAACAGCCGGGGGTTGAGGGTACTGTGCTAAAAGAGGTGGAGTTATGCAGATCTAAAACGCGTGGATTGCAGCAGCAGCAAGCCGAAAAGTGCAGGCATGTGAGGGATCTAGAGGTTGACAGCATGTCTTCTTAACGGGAGTCCAGGTGGCCATCTCCACAAATGGACTTTTCAGAATCCTTGGGTGGCACCGTAGTCGGAAACCAATTCTGGTTATCGCTTCTCGGCCTTTTGGCTAAGATCAAGTGTAGTATCTGTTCTTATCAGTTTAATATCTGATACGTCCCCTATCTGGGGACCATATATTAAATGGATTTTTAGAACAGGGAGATGGAAAAAGAGCTTGCTCTGTCCACTCCACGCATTGACCTGGTATTGCAGTATCTCCAGGACCGGTGCACCCCTTCTTTAATGCAGTTTCTAAAATCAGAAAGAATTGAATTCAATGCTTTTTGTTCATTTTGCTTGTTTGTCGGATTTTGGGATGGACTCTTTGGCTTTGCTTTTCTTCTCCTCATTGGATTTTTCATGTTAAAAGTTGCAGAAGCCAGATGACAAGCTCATTTTGGTTCAACTTCAGCAACTGTGCATTGCATTGCCATGTAATGTAATGTAATGCAATGCTATCTATCTAGCTCTCCCTCTATACTTCCTTTTGGATAAACAGACATATTAGGCAAGCATTTTGGAGCTTTCACCTAAATAACTACAGGTGGTGAGATAAGCTGCACAATATAATTGACCTTTCAGTATATTGTTGCACACACACCATCTATTTAGCAAATGCCCTTGTTATCAACAGCAGCCTTTTAAACTCACCTGAGCTAACAGGTATGTGAGCTGGTTACTCTGCTGAGCTTAAAATTTCTTTTTTGGTTTGCTACAATGCCTTTTCTGAAACGTTGTCTCCCTCTGCTGGAACACTGACTTCTTTCATTTAATGCCTGCAGACTATAAAAGAGAAACCAACCCAAAAAGTTTGGTTGATTAGTCTGTGGCATTCTTTTAAACTGTTGCTTATGGCGGTCTCTGTGAGCTTCTCAGTGACATTCAGCCATCCAGGTATCCCGCCTGCAGTAGACGGAATGTGGCAATGGAACGCTGGCTGCGCGTGTCATAATAGGCTCTGAGCCTTTATATACCTGCGCACAGCAGCAGCCACCTTCAGTCTGCTGCTGGACAGCCAGCAGCAGCAGCAGCAGGAGAGGTAATTAATCAGCAACCCTCCTGCTAAGGGTAGACAGCTGCTCGTTCCACCCCCCCCCCCGCCTTAATTGGTTCTCCTCCCTTCCAACGGTGTTGAGGCGGGTGGGAACAGCCGGGGGTTGAGGGTACTGTGCTAAAAGAGGTGGAGTTATGCAGATCTAAAACGCGTGGATTGCAGCAGCAGCAAGCCGAAAAGTGCAGGCATGTGAGGGATCTAGAGGTTGACAGCATGTCTTCTTAACGGGAGTCCAGGTGGCCATCTCCACAAATGGACTTTTCAGAATCCTTGGGTGGCACCGTAGTCGGAAACCAATTCTGGTTATCGCTTCTCGGCCTTTTGGCTAAGATCAAGTGTAGTATCTGTTCTTATCAGTTTAATATCTGATACGTCCCCTATCTGGGGACCATATATTAAATGGATTTTTAGAACAGGGAGATGGAAAAAGAGCTTGCTCTGTCCACTCCACGCATTGACCTGGTATTGCAGTATCTCCAGGACCGGTGCACCCCTTCTTTAATGCAGTTTCTAAAATCAGAAAGAATTGAATTCAATGCTTTTTGTTCATTTTGCTTGTTTGTCGGATTTTGGGATGGACTCTTTGGCTTTGCTTTTCTTCTCCTCATTGGATTTTTCATGTTAAAAGTTGCAGAAGCCAGATGACAAGCTCATTTTGGTTCAACTTCAGCAACTGTGCATTGCATTGCCATGTAATGTAATGTAATGCAATGCTATCTATCTAGCTCTCCCTCTATACTTCCTTTTGGATAAACAGACATTTTAGGCAAGCATTTTGGAGCTTTCACCTAAATAACTACAGGTGGTGAGATAAGCTGCACAATATAATTGACCTTTCAGTATATTGTTGCACACACACCATCTATTTAGCAAATGCCCTTGTTATCATCAGCAGCCTTTTAAACTCACCTGAGCTAACAGGTATGTGAGCTGGTTACTCTGCTGCGCTTAAAATTTCTTTTTTGGTTTGCTACAATGCCTTTTCTGAAACGTTGTCTCCCTCTGCTGGAACACTGACTTCTTTCATTTAATGCCTGCAGACTATAAAAGAGAAACCAACCCAAAAAGTTTGGTTGATTAGTCTGTGGCATTCTTTTAAACTGTTGCTTATGGCGGTCTCTGTGAGCTTCTCAGTGACATTCAGCCATCCAGGTATCCCGCCTGCAGTAGACAGAATGTGGCAATGGAACGCTGGCTGCGCGTGTCATAATAGGCTCTGAGCCTTTATATACCTGCGCACAGCAGCAGCCACCTTCAGTCTGCTGCTGGACAGCCAGCAGCAGCAGCAGCAGGAGAGGTAATTAATCAGCAACCCTCCTGCTAAGGGTAGACAGCTGCTCATTCCACCCCCCCCCCCCCGCCTTAATTGGTTCTCCTCCCTTCCAACGGTGTTGAGGCGGGTGGGAACAGCCGGGGGTTGAGGGTACTGTGCTAAAAGAGGTGGAGTTATGCAGATCTAAAACGCGTGGATTGCAGCAGCAGCAAGCCGAAAAGTGCAGGCATGTGAGGGATCTAGAGGTTGACAGCATGTCTTCTTAACGGGAGTCCAGGTGGCCATCTCCACAAATGGACTTTTCAGAATCCTTGGGTGGCACCGTAGTTGGAAACCAATTCTGGTTATCGCTTCTCGGCCTTTTGGCTAAGATCAAGTGTAGTATCTGTTCTTATCAGTTTAATATCTGATACGTCCCCTATCTGGGGACCATATATTAAATGGATTTTTAGAACAGGGAGATGGAAAAAGAGCTTGCTCTGTCCACTCCACGCATTGACCTGGTATTGCAGTATCTCCAGGACCGGTGCACCCCTTCTTTAATGCAGTTTCTAAAATCAGAAAGAATTGAATTCAATGCTTTTTGTTCATTTTGCTTGTTTGTCGGATTTTGGGATGGACTCTTTGGCTTTGCTTTTCTTCTCCTCATTGGATTTTTCATGTTAAAAGTTGCAGAAGCCAGATGACAAGCTCATTTTGGTTCAACTTCAGCAACTGTGCATTGCATTGCCATGTAATGTAATGTAATGCAATGCTATCTATCTAGCTCTCCCTCTATACTTCCTTTTGGATAAACAGACATATTAGGCAAGCATTTTGGAGCTTTCACCTAAATAACTACAGGTGGTGAGATAAGCTGCACAATATAATTGGCCTTTCAGTATATTGTTGCACACACACCATCTATTTAGCAAATGCCCTTGTTATCAACAGCAGCCTTTTAAACTCACCTGAGCTAACAGGTATGTGAGCTGGTTACTCTGCTGCGCTTAAAATTTCTTTTTTGGTTTGCTACAATGCCTTTTCTGAAACGTTGTCTCCCTCTGCTGGAACACTGACTTCTTTCATTTAATGCCTGCAGACTATAAAAGAGAAACCAACCCAAAAAGTTTGGTTGATTAGTCTGTGGCATTCTTTTAAACTGTTGCTTATGGCGGTCTCTGTGAGCTTCTCAGTGACATTCAGCCATCCAGGTATCCCGCCTGCAGTAGACGGAATGTGGCAATGGAATGCTGGCTGCGCGTGTCATAATAGGCTCTGAGCCTTTATATACCTGCGCACAGCAGCAGCCACCTTCAGTCTGCTGCTGGACAGCCAGCAGCAGCAGGAGAGGTAATTAATCAGCAACCCTCCTGCTAAGGGTAGACAGCTGCTCGTTCCACCCCCCCCCCCCCCCGCCTTAATTGGTTCTCCTCCCTTCCAACGGTGTTGAGGCGGGTGGGAACAGCCGGGGGTTGAGGGTACTGTGCTAAAAGAGGTGGAGTTATGCAGATCTAAAACGCGTGGATTGCAGCAGCAGCAAGCCGAAAAGTGCAGGCATGTGAGGGATCTAGAGGTTGACAGCATGTCTTCTTAACGGGAGTCCAGGTGGCCATCTCCACAAATGGACTTTTCAGAATCCTTGGGTGGCACCGTAGTCGGAAACCAATTCTGGTTATCGCTTCTCGGCCTTTTGGCTAAGATCAAGTGTAGTATCTGTTCTTATCAGTTTAATATCTGATACGTCCCCTATCTGGGGACCATATATTAAATGGATTTTTAGAACAGGGAGATGGAAAAAGAGCTTGCTCTGTCCACTCCACGCATTGACCTGGTATTGCAGTATCTCCAGGACCGGTGCACCCCTTCTTTAATGCAGTTTCTAAAATCAGAAAGAATTGAATTCAATGCTTTTTGTTCATTTTGCTTGTTTGTCGGATTTTGGGATGGACTCTTTGGCTTTGCTTTTCTTCTCCTCATTGGATTTTTCATGTTAAAAGTTGCAGAAGCCAGATGACAAGCTCATTTTGGTTCAACTTCAGCAACTGTGCATTGCATTGCCATGTAATGTAATGTAATGCAATGCTATCTATCTAGCTCTCCCTCTATACTTCCTTTTGGATAAACAGACATATTAGGCAAGCATTTTGGAGCTTTCACCTAAATAACTACAGGTGGTGAGATAAGCTGCACAATATAATTGACCTTTCAGTATATTGTTGCACACACACCATCTATTTAGCAAATGCCCTTGTTATCAACAGCAGCCTTTTAAACTCACCTGAGCTAACAGGTATGTGAGCTGGTTACTCTGCTGCGCTTAAAATTTCTTTTTTGGTTTGCTACAATGCCTTTTCTGAAACGTTGTCTCCCTCTGCTGGAACACTGACTTCTTTCATTTAATGCCTGCAGACTATAAAAGAGAAACCAACCCAAAAAGTTTGGTTGATTAGTCTGTGGCATTCTTTTAAACTGTTGCTTATGGCGGTCTCTGTGAGCTTCTCAGTGACATTCAGCCATCCAGGTATCCCGCCTGCAGTAGACGGAATGTGGCAATGGAACGCTGGCTGCGCGTGTCATAATAGGCTCTGAGCCTTTATATACCTGCGCACAGCAGCAGCCACCTTCAGTCTGCTGCTGGACAGCCAGCAGCAGCAGCAGCAGGAGAGGTAATTAATCAGCAACCCTCCTGCTAAGGGTAGACAGCTGCTCGTTCCACCCCCCCCCCCCCGCCTTAATTGGTTCTCCTCCCTTCCAACGGTGTTGAGGCGGGTGGGAACAGCCGGGGGTTGAGGGTACTGTGCTAAAAGAGGTGGAGTTATGCAGATCTAAAACGCGTGGATTGCAGCAGCAGCAAGCCGAAAAGTGCAGGCATGTGAGGGATCTAGAGGTTGACAGCATGTCTTCTTAACGGGAGTCCAGGTGGCCATCTCCACAAATGGACTTTTCAGAATCCTTGGGTGGCACCGTAGTTGGAAACCAATTCTGGTTATCGCTTCTCGGCCTTTTGGCTAAGATCAAGTGTAGTATCTGTTCTTATCAGTTTAATATCTGATACGTCCCCTATCTGGGGACCATATATTAAATGGATTTTTAGAACAGGGAGATGGAAAAAGAGCTTGCTCTGTCCACTCCACGCATTGACCTGGTATTGCAGTATCTCCAGGACCGGTGCACCCCTTCTTTAATGCAGTTTCTAAAATCAGAAAGAATTGAATTCAATGCTTTTTGTTCATTTTGCTTGTTTGTCGGATTTTGGGATGGACTCTTTGGCTTTGCTTTTCTTCTCCTCATTGGATTTTTCATGTTAAAAGTTGCAGAAGCCAGATGACAAGCTCATTTTGGTTCAACTTCAGCAACTGTGCATTGCATTGCCATGTAATGTAATGTAATGCAATGCTATCTATCTAGCTCTCCCTCTATACTTCCTTTTGGATAAACAGACATATTAGGCAAGCATTTTGGAGCTTTCACCTAAATAACTACAGGTGGTGAGATAAGCTGCACAATATAATTGGCCTTTCAGTATATTGTTGCACACACACCATCTATTTAGCAAATGCCCTTGTTATCAACAGCAGCCTTTTAAACTCACCTGAGCTAACAGGTATGTGAGCTGGTTACTCTGCTGCGCTTAAAATTTCTTTTTTGGTTTGCTACAATGCCTTTTCTGAAACGTTGTCTCCCTCTGCTGGAACACTGACTTCTTTCATTTAATGCCTGCAGACTATAAAAGAGAAACCAACCCAAAAAGTTTGGTTGATTAGTCTGTGGCATTCTTTTAAACTGTTGCTTATGGCGGTCTCTGTGAGCTTCTCAGTGACATTCAGCCATCCAGGTATCCCGCCTGCAGTAGACGGAATGTGGCAATGGAATGCTGGCTGCGCGTGTCATAATAGGCTCTGAGCCTTTATATACCTGCGCACAGCAGCAGCCACCTTCAGTCTGCTGCTGGACAGCCAGCAGCAGCAGCAGCAGGAGAGGTAATTAATCAGCAACCCTCCTGCTAAGGGTAGACAGCTGCTCGTTCCACCCCCCCCCCGCCTTAATTGGTTCTCCTCCCTTCCAACGGTGTTGAGGCGGGTGGGAACAGCCGGGGGTTGAGGGTACTGTGCTAAAAGAGGTGGAGTTATGCAGATCTAAAACGCGTGGATTGCAGCAGCAGCAAGCCGAAAAGTGCAGGCATGTGAGGGATCTAGAGGTTGACAGCATGTCTTCTTAACGGGAGTCCAGGTGGCCATCTCCACAAATGGACTTTTCAGAATCCTTGGGTGGCACCGTAGTCGGAAACCAATTCTGGTTATCGCTTCTCGGCCTTTTGGCTAAGATCAAGTGTAGTATCTGTTCTTATCAGTTTAATATCTGATACGTCCCCTATCTGGGGACCATATATTAAATGGATTTTTAGAACAGGGAGATGGAAAAAGAGCTTGCTCTGTCCACTCCACGCATTGACCTGGTATTGCAGTATCTCCAGGACCGGTGCACCCCTTCTTTAATGCAGTTTCTAAAATCAGAAAGAATTGAATTCAATGCTTTTTGTTCATTTTGCTTGTTTGTCGGATTTTGGGATGGACTCTTTGGCTTTGCTTTTCTTCTCCTCATTGGATTTTTCATGTTAAAAGTTGCAGAAGCCAGATGACAAGCTCATTTTGGTTCAACTTCAGCAACTGTGCATTGCATTGCCATGTAATGTAATGTAATGCAATGCTATCTATCTAGCTCTCCCTCTATACTTCCTTTTGGATAAACAGACATATTAGGCAAGCATTTTGGAGCTTTCACCTAAATAACTACAGGTGGTGAGATAAGCTGCACAATATAATTGACCTTTCAGTATATTGTTGCACACACACCATCTATTTAGCAAATGCCCTTGTTATCAACAGCAGCCTTTTAAACTCACCTGAGCTAACAGGTATGTGAGCTGGTTACTCTGCTGCGCTTAAAATTTCTTTTTTGGTTTGCTACAATGCCTTTTCTGAAACGTTGTCTCCCTCTGCTGGAACACTGACTTCTTTCATTTAATGCCTGCAGACTATAAAAGAGAAACCAACCCAAAAAGTTTGGTTGATTAGTCTGTGGCATTCTTTTAAACTGTTGCTTATGGCGGTCTCTGTGAGCTTCTCAGTGACATTCAGCCATCCAGGTATCCCGCCTGCAGTAGACGGAATGTGGCAATGGAACGCTGGCTGCGCGTGTCATAATAGGCTCTGAGCCTTTATATACCTGCGCACAGCAGCAGCCACCTTCAGTCTGCTGCTGGACAGCCAGCAGCAGCTGGAGAGGTAATTAATCAGCAACCCTCCTGCTAAGGGTAGACAGCTGCTCGTTCCACCCCCCCCCCCGCCTTAATTGGTTCTCCTCCCTTCCAACGGTGTTGAGGCGGGTGGGAACAGCCGGGGGTTGAGGGTACTGTGCTAAAAGAGGTGGAGTTATGCAGATCTAAAACGCGTGGATTGCAGCAGCAGCAAGCCGAAAAGTGCAGGCATGTGAGGGATCTAGAGGTTGACAGCATGTCTTCTTAACGGGAGTCCAGGTGGCCATCTCCACAAATGGACTTTTCAGAATCCTTGGGTGGCACCGTAGTCGGAAACCAATTCTGGTTATCGCTTCTCGGCCTTTTGGCTAAGATCAAGTGTAGTATCTGTTCTTATCAGTTTAATATCTGATACGTACCCTATCTGGGGACCATATATTAAATGGATTTTTAGAACAGGGAGATGGAAAAAGAGCTTGCTCTGTCCACTCCACGCATTGACCTGGTATTGCAGTATCTCCAGGACCGGTGCACCCCTTCTTTAATGCAGTTTCTAAAATCAGAAAGAATTGAATTCAATGCTTTTTGTTCATTTTGCTTGTTTGTCGGATTTTGGGATGGACTCTTTGGCTTTGCTTTTCTTCTCCTCATTGGATTTTTCATGTTAAAAGTTGCAGAAGCCAGATGACAAGCTCATTTTGGTTCAACTTCAGCAACTGTGCATTGCATTGCCATGTAATGTAATGTAATGCAATGCTATCTATCTAGCTCTCCCTCTATACTTCCTTTTGGATAAACAGACATATTAGGCAAGCATTTTGGAGCTTTCACCTAAATAACTACAGGTGGTGAGATAAGCTGCACAATATAATTGACCTTTCAGTATATTGTTGCACACACACCATCTATTTAGCAAATGCCCTTGTTATCAACAGCAGCCTTTTAAACTCACCTGAGCTAACAGGTATGTGAGCTGGTTACTCTGCTGCGCTTAAAATTTCTTTTTTGGTTTGCTACAATGCCTTTTCTGAAACGTTGTCTCCCTCTGCTGGAACACTGACTTCTTTCATTTAATGCCTGCAGACTATAAAAGAGAAACCAACCCAAAAAGTTTGGTTGATTAGTCTGTGGCATTCTTTTAAACTGTTGCTTATGGCGGTCTCTGTGAGCTTCTCAGTGACATTCAGCCATCCAGGTATCCCGCCTGCAGTAGACGGAATGTGGCAATGGAACGCTGGCTGCGCGTGTCATAATAGGCTCTGAGCCTTTATATACCTGCGCACAGCAGCAGCCACCTTCAGTCTGCTGCTGGACAGCCCGCAGCAGCAGCAGCAGGAGAGGTAATTAATCAGCAACCCTCCTGCTAAGGGTAGACAGCTGCTCGTTCCACCCCCCCCCCCGCCTTAATTGGTTCTCCTCCCTTCCAACGGTGTTGAGGCGGGTGGGAACAGCCGGGGGTTGAGGGTACTGTGCTAAAAGAGGTGGAGTTATGCAGATTTAAAACGCGTGGATTGCAGCAGCAGCAAGCCGAAAAGTGCAGGCATGTGAGGGATCTAGAGGTTGACAGCATGTCTTCTTAACGGGAGTCCAGGTGGCCATCTCCACAAATGGACTTTTCAGAATCCTTGGGTGGCACCGTAGTCGGAAACCAATTCTGGTTATCGCTTCTCGGCCTTTTGGCTAAGATCAAGTGTAGTATCTGTTCTTATCAGTTTAATATCTGATACGTCCCCTATCTGGGGACCATATATTAAATGGATTTTTAGAACAGGGAGATGGAAAAAGAGCTTGCTCTTTCCACTCCACGCATTGACCTGGTATTGCAGTATCTCCAGGACCGGTGCACCCCTTCTTTAATGCAGTTTCTAAAATCAGAAAGAATTGAATTCAATGCTTTTTGTTCATTTTGCTTGTTTGTCGGATTTTGGGATGGACTCTTTGGCTTTGCTTATCTTCTCCTCATTGGATTTTTCATGTTAAAAGTTGCAGAAGCCAGATGACAAGCTCATTTTGGTTCAACTTCAGCAACTGTGCATTGCATTGCCATGTAATGTAATGTAATGCAATGCTATCTATCTAGCTCTCCCTCTATACTTCCTTTTGGATAAACAGACATATTAGGCAAGCATTTTGGAGCTTTCACCTAAATAACTACAGGTGGTGAGATAAGCTGCACAATATAATTGACCTTTCAGTATATTGTTGCACACACACCATCTATTTAGCAAATGCCCTTGTTATCAACAGCAGCCTTTTAAACTCACCTGAGCTAACAGGTATGTGAGCTGGTTACTCTGCTGCGCTTAAAATTTATTTTTTGGTTTGCTACAATGCCTTTTCTGAAACGTTGTCTCCCTCTGCTGGAACACTGACTTCTTTCATTTAATGCCTGCAGACTATAAAAGAGAAACCAACCCAAAAAGTTTGGTTGATTAGTCTGTGGCATTCTTTTAAACTGTTGCTTATGGCGGTCTCTGTGAGCTTCTCAGTGACATTCAGCCATCCAGGTATCCCGCCTGCAGTAGACGGAATGTGGCAATGGAACGCTGGCTGCGCGTGTCATAATAGGCTCTGAGCCTTTATATACCTGCGCACAGCAGCAGCCACCTTCAGTCTGCTGCTGGACAGCCAGCAGCAGCAGCAGCAGGAGAGGTAATTAATCAGCAACCCTCCTGCTAAGGGTAGACAGCTGCTCGTTCCACCCCCCCCCCCGCCTTAATTGGTTCTCCTCCCTTCCAACGGTGTTGAGGCGGGTGGGAACAGCCGGGGGTTGAGGGTACTGTGCTAAAAGAGGTGGAGTTATGCAGATCTAAAACGCGTGGATTGCAGTAGCAGCAAGCCGAAAAGTGCAGGCATGTGAGGGATCTAGATGTTGACAGCATGTCTTCTTAACGGGAGTCCAGGTGGCCATCTCCACAAATGGACTTTTCAGAATCCTTGGGTGGCACCGTAGTCGGAAACCAATTCTGGTTATCGCTTCTCGGCCTTTTGGCTAAGATCAAGTGTAGTATCGGTTCTTATCAGTTTAATATCTGATACGTCCCCTATCTGGGGACCATATATTAAATGGATTTTTAGAACAGGGAGATGGAAAAAGAGCTTGCTCTGTCCACTCCACGCATTGACCTGGTATTGCAGTATCTCCAGGACCGGTGCACCCCTTCTTTAATGCAGTTTCTAAAATCAGAAAGAATTGAATTCAATGCTTTTTGTTCATTTTGCTTGTTTGTCGGATTTTGGGATGGACTCTTTGGCTTTGCTTTTCTTCTCCTCATTGGATTTTTCATGTTAAAAGTTGCAGAAGCCAGATGACAAGCTCATTTTGGTTCAACTTCAGCAACTGTGCATTGCATTGCCATGTAATGTAATGTAATGCAATGCTATCTATCTAGCTCTCCCTCTATACTTCCTTTTGGATAAACAGACATATTAGGCAAGCATTTTGGAGCTTTCACCTAAATAACTACAGGTGGTGAGATAAGCTGCACAATATAATTGACCTTTAAGTATATTGTTGCACACACACCATCTATTTAGCAAATGCCCTTGTTATCAACAGCAGCCTTTTAAACTCACCTGAGCTAACAGGTATGTGAGCTGGTTACTCTGCTGCGCTTAAAATTTCTTTTTTGGTTTGCTACAATGCCTTTTCTGAAACGTTGTCTCCCTCTGCTGGAACACTGACTTCTTTCATTTAATGCCTGCAGACTATAAAAGAGAAACCAACCCAAAAAGTTTGGTTGATTAGTCTGTGGCATTCTTTTAAACTGTTGCTTATGGCGGTCTCTGTGAGCTTCTCAGTGACATTCAGCCATCCAGGTATCCCGCCTGCAGTAGACGGAATGTGGCAATGGAACGCTGGCTGCGCGTGTCATAATAGGCTCTGAGCCTTTATATACCTGCGCACAGCAGCAGCCACCTTCAGTCTGCTGCTGGACAGCCAGCAGCAGCAGCAGCAGGAGAGGTAATTAATCAGCAACCCTCCTGCTAAGGGTAGACAGCTGCTCGTTCCACCCCCCCCCCCCCGCCTTAATTGGTTCTCCTCCCTTCCAACGGTGTTGAGGCGGGTGGGAACAGCCGGGGGTTGAGGGTACTGTTCTAAAAGAGGTGGAGTTATGCAGATCTAAAACGCGTGGATTGCAGCAGCAGCAAGCCGAAAAGTGCAGGCATGTGAGGGATCTAGAGGTTGACAGCATGTCTTCTTAACGGGAGTCCAGGTGGCCATCTCCACAAATGGACTTTTCAGAATCCTTGGGTGGCACCGTAGTCGGAAACCAATTCTGGTTATCGCTTCTCGGCCTTTTGGCTAAGATCAAGTGTAGTATCTGTTCTTATCAGTTTAATATCTGATACGTCCCCTATCTGGGGACCATATATTAAATGGATTTTTAGAACAGGGAGATGGAAAAAGAGCTTGCTCTGTCCACTCCACGCATTGACCTGGTATTGCAGTATCTCCAGGACCGGTGCACCCCTTCTTTAATGCAGTTTCTAAAATCAGAAAGAATTGAATTCAATGCTTTTTGTTCATTTTGCTTGTTTGTCGGATTTTGGGATGGACTCTTTGGATTTGCTTTTCTTCTCCTCATTGGATTTTTCATGTTAAAAGTTGCAGAAGCCAGATGACAAGCTCATTTTGGTTCAACTTCAGCAACTGTGCATTGCATTGCCATGTAATGTAATGTAATGCAATGCTATCTATCTAGCTCTCCCTCTATACTTCCTTTTGGATAAACAGACATATTAGGCAAGCATTTTGGAGCTTTCAACTAAATAACTACAGGTGGTGAGATAAGCTGCACAATATAATTGACCTTTCAGTATATTGTTGCACACACACCATCTATTTAGCAAATGCCCTTGTTATCAACAGCAGCCTTTTAAACTCACCTGAGCTAACAGGTATGTGAGCTGGTTACTCTGCTGCGCTTAAAATTTCTTTTTTGGTTTGCTACAATGCCTTTTCTGAAACGTTGTCTCCCTCTGCTGGAACACTGACTTCTTTCATTTAATGCCTGCAGACTATAAAAGAGAAACCAACCCAAAAAGTTTGGTTGATTAGTCTGTGGCATTCTTTTAAACTGTTGCTTATGGCGGTCTCTGTGAGCTTCTCAGTGACATTCAGTCATCCAGGTATCCCGCCTGCAGTAGACGGAATGTGGCAATGGAACGCTGGCTGCGCGTGTCATAATAGGCTCTGAGCCTTTATATACCTGCGCACAGCAGCAGCCACCTTCAGTCTGCTGCTGGACAGCCAGCAGCAGCAGCAGCAGGAGAGGTAATTAATCAGCAACCCTCCTGCTAAGGGTAGACAGCTGCTCGTTCCACCCCCCCCCCGCCTTAATTGGTTCTCCTCCCTTCCAACGGTGTTGAGGCGGGTGGGAACAGCCGGGGGTTGAGGGTACTGTGCTAAAAGAGGTGGAGTTATGCAGATCTAAAACGCGTGGATTGCAGCAGCAGCAAGCCGAAAAGTGCAGGCATGTGAGGGATCTAGAGGTTGACAGCATGTCTTCTTAACGGGAGTCCAGGTGGCCATCTCCACAAATGGACTTTTCAGAATCCTTGGGTGGCACAGTAGTCGGAATCCAATTCTGGTTATCGCTTCTCGGCCTTTTGGCTAAGATCAAGTGTAGTATCTGTTCTTATCAGTTTAATATCTGATACGTCCCCTATCTGGGGACCATATATTAAATGGATTTTTAGAACAGGGAGATGGAAAAAGAGCTTGCTCTGTCCACTCCACGCATTGACCTGGTATTGCAGTATCTCCAGGACCGGTGCACCCCTTCTTTAATGCAGTTTCTAAAATCAGAAAGAATTGAATTCAATGCTTTTTGTTCATTTTGCTTGTTTGTCGGATTTTGGGATGGACTCTTTGGCTTTGCTTTTCTTCTCCTCATTGGATTTTTCATGTTAAAAGTTGCAGAAGCCAGATGACAAGCTCATTTTGGTTCAACTTCAGCAACTGTGCATTGCATTGCCATGTAATGTAATGTAATGCAATGCTATCTATCTAGCTCTCCCTCTATACTTCCTTTTGGATAAACAGACATATTAGGCAAGCATTTTGGAGCTTTCACCTAAATAACTACAGGTGGTGAGATAAGCTGCACAATATAATTGACCTTTCAGTATATTGTTGCACACACACCATCTATTTAGCAAATGCCCTTGTTATCAACAGCAGCCTTTTAAACTCACCTGAGCTAACAGGTATGTGAGCTGGTTACTCTGCTGCGCTTAAAATTTCTTTTTTGGTTTGCTACAATGCCTTTTCTGAAACGTTGTCTCCCTCTTCTGGAACACTGACTTCTTTCATTTAATGCCTGCAGACTATAAAAGAGAAACCAACCCAAAAAGTTTGGTTGATTAGTCTGTGGCATTCTTTTAAACTGTTGCTTATGGCGGTCTCTGTGAGCTTCTCAGTGACATTCAGCCATCCAGGTATCCCGCCTGCAGTAGACGGAATGTGGCAATGGAACGCTGGCTGCGCGTGTCATAATAGGCTCTGAGCCTTTATATACCTGCGCACAGCAGCAGCCACCTTCAGTCTGCTGCTGGACAGCCAGCAGCAGCAGCAGCAGGAGAGGTAATTAATCAGCAACCCTCCTGCTAAGGGTAGACAGCTGCTCGTTCCACCCCCCCCCCGCCTTAATTGGTTCTCCTCCCTTCCAACGGTGTTGAGGCGGGTGGGAACAGCCGGGGGTTGAGGGTACTGTGCTAAAAGAGGTGGAGTTATGCAGATCTAAAACGCGTGGATAGCAGCAGCAGCAAGCCGAAAAGTGCAGGCATGTGAGGGATCTAGAGGTTGACAGCATGTCTTCTTAACGGGAGTCCAGGTGGCCATCTCCACAAATGGACTTTTCAGAATCCTTGGGTGGCACAGTAGTCGGAATCCAATTCTGGTTATCGCTTCTCGGCCTTTTGGCTAAGATCAAGTGTAGTATCTGTTCTTATCAGTTTAATATCTGATACGTCCCCTATCTGGGGACCATATATTAAATGGATTTTTAGAACAGGGAGATGGAAAAAGAGCTTGCTCTGTCCACTCCACGCATTGACCTGGTATTGCAGTATCTCCAGGACCGGTGCACCCCTTCTTTAATGCAGTTTCTAAAATCAGAAAGAATTGAATTCAATGCTTTTTGTTCATTTTGCTTGTTTGTCGGATTTTGGGATGGACTCTTTGGCTTTGCTTTTCTTCTCCTCATTGGATTTTTCATGTTAAAAGTTGCAGAAGCCAGATGACAAGCTCATTTTGGTTCAACTTCAGCAACTGTGCATTGCATTGCCATGTAATGTAATGTAATGCAATGCTATCTATCTAGCTCTCCCTCTATACTTCCTTTTGGATAAACAGACATATTAGGCAAGCATTTTGGAGCTTTCACCTAAATAACTACAGGTGGTGAGATAAGCTGCACAATATAATTGACCTTTCAGTATATTGTTGCACACACACCATCTATTTAGCAAATGCCCTTGTTATCAACAGCAGCCTTTTAAACTCACCTGAGCTAACAGGTATGTGAGCTGGTTACTCTGCTGCGCTTAAAATTTCTTTTTTGGTTTGCTACAATGCCTTTTCTGAAACGTTGTCTCCCTCTGCTGGAACACTGACTTCTTTCATTTAATGCCTGCAGACTATAAAAGAGAAACCAACCCAAAAAGTTTGGTTGATTAGTCTGTGGCATTCTTTTAAACTGTTGCTTATGGCGGTCTCTGTGAGCTTCTCAGTGACATTCAGCCATCCAGGTATCCCGCCTGCAGTAGACGGAATGTGGCAATGGAACGCTGGCTGCGCGTGTCATAATAGGCTCTGAGCCTTTATATACCTGCGCACAGCAGCAGCCACCTTCAGTCTGCTGCTGGACAGCCAGCAGCAGCAGCAGCAGGAGAGGTAATTAATCAGCAACCCTCCTGCTAAGGGTAGACAGCTGCTCGTTCCACCCCCCCCCCCGCCTTAATTGGTTCTCCTCCCTTCCAACGGTGTTGAGGCGGGTGGGAACAGCCGGGGGTTGAGGGTACTGTGCTAAAAGAGGTGGAGTTATGCAGATCTAAAACGCGTGGATTGCAGCAGCAGCAAGCCGAAAAGTGCAGGCATGTGAGGGATCTAGAGGTTGACAGCATGTCTTCTTAACGGGAGTCCAGGTGGCCATCTCCACAAAAGGACTTTTCAGAATCCTTGGGTGGCACCGTAGTCGGAAACCAATTCTGGTTATCGCTTCTCGGCCTTTTGGCTAAGATCAAGTGTAGTATCTGTTCTTATCAGTTTAATATCTGATACGTCCCCTATCTGGGGACCATATATTAAATGGATTTTTAGAACAGGGAGATGGAAAAAGAGCTTGCTCTGTCCACTCCACGCATTGACCTGGTATTGCAGTATCTCCAGGACCGGTGCACCCCTTCTTTAATGCAGTTTCTAAAACTAGAAAGAATTGAATTCAATGCTTTTTGTTCATTTTGCTTGTTTGTCGGATTTTGGGATGGACTCTTTGGCTTTGCTTTTCTTCTCCTCATTGGATTTTTCATGTTAAAAGTTGCAGAAGCCAGATGACAAGCTCATTTTGGTTCAACTTCAGCAACTGTGCATTGCATTGCCATGTATTGTAATGTAATGCAATGCTATCTATCTAGCTCTCCCTCTATACTTCCTTTTGGATAAACAGACATATTAGGCAAGCATTTTGGAGCTTTCACCTAAATAACTACAGGTGGTGAGATAAGCTGCACAATATAATTGACCTTTCAGTATATTGTTGCACACACACCATCTATTTAGCAAATGCCCTTGTTATCAACAGCAGCCTTTTAAACTCACCTGAGCTAACAGGTATGTGAGCTGGTTACTCTGCTGCGCTTAAAATTTCTTTTTTGGTTTGCTACAATGCCTTTTCTGAAACGTTGTCTCCCTCTGCTGGAATACTGACTTCTTTCATTTAATGCCTGCAGACTATAAAAGAGAAACCAACCCAAAAAGTTTGGTTGATTAGTCTGTGGCATTCTTTTAAACTGTTGCTTATGGCGGTCTCTGTGAGCTTCTCAGTGACATTCAGCCATCCAGGTATCCCGCCTGCAGTAGACGGAATGTGGCAATGGAACGCTGGCTGCGCGTGTCATAATAGGCTCTGAGCCTTTATATACCTGCGCACAGCAGCAGCCACCTTCAGTCTGCTGCTGGACAGCCAGCAGCAGCAGCAGCAGGAGAGGTAATTAATCAGCAACCCTCCTGCTAAGGGTAGACAGCTGCTCGTTCCACCCCCCCCCCCCGCCTTAATTGGTTCTCCTCCCTTCCAACGGTGTTGAGGCGGGTGGGAACAGCCGGGGGTTGAGGGTACTGTGCTAAAAGAGGTGGAGTTATGCAGATCTAAAACGCGTGGATTGCAGCAGCAGCAAGCCGAAAAGTGCAGGCATGTGAGGGATCTAGAGGTTGACAGCATGTCTTCTTAACGGGAGTCCAGGTGGCCATCTCCACAAAAGGACTTTTCAGAATCCTTGGGTGGCACCGTAGTCGGAAACCAATTCTGGTTATCGCTTCTCGGCCTTTTGGCTAAGATCAAGTGTAGTATCTGTTCTTATCAGTTTAATATCTGATACGGCCCCTATCTGGGGACCATATATTAAATGGATTTTTAGAACAGGGAGATGGAAAAAGAGCTTGCTCTGTCCACTCCACGCATTGACCTGGTATTGCAGTATCTCCAGGACCGGTGCACCCCTTCTTTAATGCAGTTTCTAAAACTAGAAAGAATTGAATTCAATGCTTTTTGTTCATTTTGCTTGTTTGTCGGATTTTGGGATGGACTCTTTGGCTTTGCTTTTCTTCTCCTCATTGGATTTTTCATGTTAAAAGTTGCAGAAGCCAGATGACAAGCTCATTTTGGTTCAACTTCAGCAACTGTGCATTGCATTGCCATGTAATGTAATGTAATGCAATGCTATCTATCTAGCTCTCCCTCTATACTTCCTTTTGGATAAACAGACATATTAGGCAAGCATTTTGGAGCTTTCACCTAAATAACTACAGGTGGTGAGATAAGCTGCACAATATAATTGACCTTTCAGTATATTGTTGCACACACACCATCTATTTAGCAAATGCCCTTGTTATCAACAGCAGCCTTTTAAACTCACCTGAGCTAACAGGTATGTGAGCTGGTTACTCTGCTGCGCTTAAAATTTCTTTTTTGGTTTGCTACAATGCCTTTTCTGAAACGTTGTCTCCCTCTGCTGGAACACTGACTTCTTTCATTTAATGCCTGCAGACTATAAAAGAGAAACCAACCCAAAAAGTTTGGTTGATTAGTCTGTGGCATTCTTTTAAACTGTTGCTTATGGCGGTCTCTGTGAGCTTCTCAGTGACATTCAGCCATCCAGGTATCCCGCCTGCAGTAGACGGAATGTGGCAATGGAACGCTGGCTGCGCGTGTCATAATAGGCTCTGAGCCTTTATATACCTGCGCACAGCAGCAGCCACCTTCAGTCTGCTGCTGGACAGCCAGCAGCAGCAGCAGCAGGAGAGGTAATTAATCAGCAACCCTCCTGCTAAGGGTAGACAGCTGCTCGTTCCACCCCCCCCCCCGCCTTAATTGGTTCTCCTCCCTTCCAACGGTGTTGAGGCGGGTGGGAACAGCCGGGGGTTGAGGGTACTGTGCTAAAAGAGGTGGAGTTATGCAGATCTAAAACGCGTGGATTGCAGCAGCAGCAAGCCGAAAAGTGCAGGCATGTGAGGGATCTAGAGGTTGACAGCATGTCTTCTTAACGGGAGTCCAGGTGGCCATCTCCACAAATGAACTTTTCAGAATCCTTGGGTGGCACCGTAGTCGGAAAGCAATTCTGGTTATCGCTTCTCGGCCTTTTGGCTAAGATCAAGTGTAGTATCTGTTCTTATCAGTTTAATATCTGATACGTCCCCTATCTGGGGACCATATATTAAATGGATTTTTAGAACAGGGAGATGGAAAAAGAGCTTGCTCTGTCCACTCCACGCATTGACCTGGTATTGCAGTATCTCCAGGACCGGTGCACCCCTTCTTTAATGCAGTTTCTAAAATCAGAAAGAATTGAATTCAATGCTTTTTGTTCATTTTGCTTGTTTGTCGGATTTTGGGATGGACTCTTTGGCTTTGCTTTTCTTCTCCTCATTGGATTTTTCATGTTAAAAGTTGCAGAAGCCAGATGACAAGCTCATTTTGGTTCAACTTCAGCAACTGTGCATTGCATTGCCATGTAATGTAATGTAATGCAATGCTATCTATCTAGCTCTCCCTCTATACTTCCTTTTGGATAAACAGACATATTAGGCAAGCATTTTGGAGCTTTCACCTAAATAACTACAGGTGGTGAGATAAGCTGCACAATATAATTGACCTTTCAGTATATTGTTGCACACACACCATCTATTTAGCAAATGCCCTTGTTATCAACAGCAGCCTTTTAAACTCACCTGAGCTAACAGGTATGTGAGCTGGTTACTCTGCTGCGCTTAAAATTTCTTTTTTGGTTTGCTACAATGCCTTTTCTGAAACGTTGTCTCCCTCTGCTGGAACACTGACTTCTTTCATTTAATGCCTGCAGACTATAAAAGAGAAACCAACCCAAAAAGTTTGGTTGATTAGTCTGTGGCATTCTTTTAAACTGTTGCTTATGGCGGTCTCTGTGAGCTTCTCAGTGACATTCAGCCATCCAGGTATCTCGCCTGCAGTAGACGGAATGTGGCAATGGAACGCTGGCTGCGCGTGTCATAATAGGCTCTGAGCCTTTATATACCTGCGCACAGCAGCAGCCACCTTCAGTCTGCTGCTGGACAGCCAGCAGCAGCAGCAGCAGGAGAGGTAATTAATCAGCAACCCTCCTGCTAAGGGTAGACAGCTGCTCGTTCCACCCCCACCCCCCCGCCTTAATTGGTTCTCCTCCCTTCCAACGGTGTTGAGGCGGGTGGGAACAGCCGGGGGTTGAGGGTACTGTGCTAAAAGAGGTGGAGTTATGCAGATCTAAAACGCGTGGATTGCAGCAGCAGCAAGCCGAAAAGTGCAGGCATGTGAGGGATCTAGAGGTTGACAGCATGTCTTCTTAACGGGAGTCCAGGTGGCCATCTCCACAAATGGACTTTTCAGAATCCTTGGGTGGCACCGTAGTCGGAAACCAATTCTGGTTATCGCTTCTCGGCCTTTTGGCTAAGATCAAGTGTAGTATCTGTTCTTATCAGTTTAATATCTGATACGTCCCCTATCTGGGGACCATATATTAAATGGATTTTTAGAACAGGGAGATGGAAAAAGAGCTTGCTCTGTCCACTCCACGCATTGACCTGGTATTGCAGTATCTCCAGGACCGGTGCACCCCTTCTTTAATGCAGTTTCTAAAATCAGAAAGAATTGAATTCAATGCTTTTTGTTCATTTTGCTTGTTTGTCGGATTTTGGGATGGACTCTTTGGCTTTGCTTTTCTTCTCCTCATTGGATTTTTCATGTTAAAAGTTGCAGAAGCCAGATGACAAGCTCATTTTGGTTCAACTTCAGCAACTGTGCATTGCATTGCCATGTAATGTAATGTAATGCAATGCTATCTATCTAGCTCTCCCTCTATACTTCCTTTTGGATAAACAGACATATTAGGCAAGCATTTTGGAGCTTTCACCTAAATAACTACAGGTGGTGAGATAAGCTGCACAATATAATTGACCTTTCAGTATATTGTTGCACACACACCATCTATTTAGCAAATGCCCTTGTTATCAACAGCAGCCTTTTAAACTCACCTGAGCTAACAGGTATGTGAGCTGGTTACTCTGCTGCGCTTAAAATTTCTTTTTTGGTTTGCTACAATGTCTTTTCTGAAACGTTGTCTCCCTCTGCTGGAACACTGACTTCTTTCATTTAATGCCTGCAGACTATAAAAGAGAAACCAACCCAAAAAGTTTGGTTGATTAGTCTGTGGCATTCTTTTAAACTGTTGCTTATGGCGGTCTCTGTGAGCTTCTCAGTGACATTCAGCCATCCAGGTATCCCGCCTGCAGTAGACGGAATGTGGCAATGGAACGCTGGCTGCGCGTGTCATAATAGGCTCTGAGCCTTTATATACCTGCGCACAGCAGCAGCCACCTTCAGTCTGCTGCTGGACAGCCAGCAGCAGCAGCAGCAGGAGAGGTAATTAATCAGCAACCCTCCTGCTAAGGGTAGACAGCTGCTCGTTCCACCCCCCCCCCGCCTTAATTGGTTCTCCTCCCTTCCAACGGTGTTGAGGCGGGTGGGAACAGCCGGGGGTTGAGGGTACTGTGCTAAAAGAGGTGGAGTTATGCAGATCTAAAACGCGTGGATTGCAGCAGCAGCAAGCCGAAAAGTGCAGGCATGTGAGGGATCTAGAGGTTGACAGCATGTCTTCTTAACGGGAGTCCAGGTGGCCATCTCCACAAATGGACTTTTCAGAATCCTTGGGTGGCACCATAGTCGGAAACCAATTCTGGTTATCGCTTCTCGGCCTTTTGGCTATGATCAAGTGTAGTATCTGTTCTTATCAGTTTAATATCTGATACGTCCCCTATCTGGGGACCATATATTAAATGGATTTTTAGAACAGGGAGATGGAAAAAGAGCTTGCTCTGTCCACTCCACGCATTGACCTGGTATTGCAGTATCTCCAGGACCGGTGCACCCCTTCTTTAATGCAGTTTCTAAAATCAGAAAGAATTGAATTCAATGCTTTTTGTTCATTTTGCTTGTTTGTCGGATTTTGGGATGGACTCTTTGGCTTTGCTTTTCTTCTCCTCATTGGATTTTTCATGTTAAAAGTTGCAGAAGCCAGATGACAAGCTCATTTTGGTTCAACTTCAGCAACTGTGCATTGCATTGCCATGTAATGTAATGTAATGCAATGCTATCTATCTAGCTCTCCCTCTATACTTCCTTTTGGATAAACAGACATATTAGGCAAGCATTTTGGAGCTTTCACCTAAATAACTACAGGTGGTGAGATAAGCTGCACAATATAATTGACCTTTCAGTATATTGTTGCACACACACCATCTATTTAGCAAATGCCCTTGTTATCAACAGCAGCCTTTTAAACTCACCTGAGCTAACAGGTATGTGAGCTGGTTACTCTGCTGAGCTTAAAATTTCTTTTTTGGTTTGCTACAATGCCTTTTCTGAAACGTTGTCTCCCTCTGCTGGAACACTGACTTCTTTCATTTAATGCCTGCAGACTATAAAAGAGAAACCAACCCAAAAAGTTTGGTTGATTAGTCTGTGGCATTCTTTTAAACTGTTGCTTATGGCGGTCTCTGTGAGCTTCTTAGTGACATTCAGCCATCCAGGTATCCCGCCTGCAGTAGACGGAATGTGGCAATGGAACGCTGGCTGCGCGTGTCATAATAGGCTCTGAGCCTTTATATACCTGCGCACAGCAGCAGCCACCTTCAGTCTGCTGCTGGACAGCCAGCAGCAGCAGCAGCAGGAGAGGTAATTAATCAGCAACCCTCCTGCTAAGGGTAGACAGCTGCTCGTTCCACCCCCCCCGCCTTAATTGGTTCTCCTCCCTTCCAACGGTGTTGAGGCGGGTGGGAACAGCCGGGGGTTGAGGGTACTGTGCTAAAAGAGGTGGAGTTATGCAGATCTAAAACGCGTGGATTGCAGCAGCAGCAAGCCGAAAAGTGCAGGCATGTGAGGGATCTAGAGGTTGACAGCATGTCTTCTTAACGGGAGTCCAGGTGGCCATCTCCACAAATGGACTTTTCAGAATCCTTGGGTGGCACCGTAGTCGGAAACCAATTCTGGTTATCGCTTCTCGGCCTTTTGGCTAAGATCAAGTGTAGTATCTGTTCTTATCAGTTTAATATCTGATACGTCCCCTATCTGGGGACCATATATTAAATGGATTTTTAGAACAGGGAGATGGAAAAAGAGCTTGCTCTGTCCACTCCACGCATTGACCTGGTATTGCAGTATCTCCAGGACCGGTGCACCCCTTCTTTAATGCAGTTTCTAAAATCAGAAAGAATTGAATTCAATGCTTTTTGTTCATTTTGCTTGTTTGTCGGATTTTGGGATGGACTCTTTGGCTTTGCTTTTCTTCTCCTCATTGGATTTTTCATGTTAAAAGTTGCAGAAGCCAGAT
The DNA here is from genome assembly GCF_046119375.1 of Phyllobates terribilis. Lineage (NCBI taxonomy): Eukaryota > Metazoa > Chordata > Amphibia > Anura > Dendrobatidae > Phyllobates > Phyllobates terribilis. The sequence goes on along the minus strand of NW_027362834.1, from coordinate 3,852,896 downwards.
GACAAGCTCATTTTGGTTCAACTTCAGCAACTGTGCATTGCATTGCCATGTAATGTAATGTAATGCAATGCTATCTATCTAGCTCTCCCTCTATACTTCCTTTTGGATAAACAGACATATTAGGCAAGCATTTTGGAGCTTTCACCTAAATAACTACAGGTGGTGAGATAAGCTGCACAATATAATTGACCTTTCAGTATATTGTTGCACACACACCATCTATTTAGCAAATGCCCTTGTTATCAACAGCAGCCTTTTAAACTCACCTGAGCTAACAGGTATGTGAGCTGGTTACTCTGCTGCGCTTAAAATTTCTTTTTTGGTTTGCTACAATGCCTTTTCTGAAACGTTGTCTCCCTCTGCTGGAACACTGACTTCTTTCATTTAATGCCTGCAGACTATAAAAGAGAAACCAACCCAAAAAGTTTGGTTGATTAGTCTGTGGCATTCTTTTAAACTGTTGCTTATGGCGGTCTCTGTGAGCTTCTCAGTGACATTCAGCCATCCAGGTATCCCGCCTGCAGTAGACGGAATGTGGCAATGGAACGCTGGCTGCGCGTGTCATAATAGGCTCTGAGCCTTTATATACCTGCGCACAGCAGCAGCCACCTTCAGTCTGCTGCTGGACAGCCAGCAGCAGCAGCAGCAGGAGAGGTAATTAATCAGCAACCCTCCTGCTAAGGGTAGACAGCTGCTCGTTCCACCCCCCCCCCCCCGCCTTAATTGGTTCTCCTCCCTTCCAACGGTGTTGAGGCGGGTGGGAACAGCCGGGGGTTGAGGGTACTGTGCTAAAAGAGGTGGAGTTATGCAGATCTAAAACGCGTGGATTGCAGCAGCAGCAAGCCGAAAAGTGCAGGCATGTGAGGGATCTAGAGGTTGACAGCATGTCTTCTTAACGGGAGTCCAGGTGGCCATCTCCACAAATGGACTTTTCAGAATCCTTGGGTGGCACCGTAGTCGGAAACCAATTCTGGTTATCGCTTCTCGGCCTTTTGGCTAAGATCAAGTGTAGTATCTGTTCTTATCAGTTTAATATCTGATACGTCCCCTATCTGGGGACCATATATTAAATGGATTTTTAGAACAGGGAGATGGAAAAAGAGCTTGCTCTGTCCACTCCACGCATTGACCTGGTATTGCAGTATCTCCAGGACCGGTGCACCCCTTCTTTAATGCAGTTTCTAAAATCAGAAAGAATTGAATTCAATGCTTTTTGTTCATTTTGCTTGTTTGTCGGATTTTGGGATGGACTCTTTGGCTTTGCTTTTCTTCTCCTCATTGGATTTTTCATGTTAAAAGTTGCAGAAGCCAGATGACAAGCTCATTTTGGTTCAACTTCAGCAACTGTGCATTGCATTGCCATGTAATGTAATGTAATGCAATGCTATCTATCTAGCTCTCCCTCTATACTTCCTTTTGGATAAACAGACATATTAGGCAAGCATTTTGGAGCTTTCACCTAAATAACTACAGGTGGTGAGATAAGCTGCACAATATAATTGACCTTTCAGTATATTGTTGCACACACACCATCTATTTAGCAAATGCCCTTGTTATCAACAGCAGCCTTTTAAACTCACCTGAGCTAACAGGTATGTGAGCTGGTTACTCTGCTGCGCTTAAAATTTCTTTTTTGGTTTGCTACAATGCCTTTTCTGAAACGTTGTCTCCCTCTGCTGGAACACTGACTTCTTTCATTTAATGCCTGCAGACTATAAAAGAGAAACCAACCCAAAAAATTTGGTTGATTAGTCTGTGGCATTCTTTTAAACTGTTGCTTATGGCGGTCTCTGTGAGCTTCTCAGTGACATTCAGCCATCCAGGTATCCCGCCTGCAGTAGACGGAATGTGGCAATGGAACGCTGGCTGCGCGTGTCATAATAGGCTCTGAGCCTTTATATACCTGCGCACAGCAGCAGCCACCTTCAGTCTGCTGCTGGACAGCCAGCAGCAGCAGCAGCAGGAGAGGTAATTAATCAGCAACCCTCCTGCTAAGGGTAGACAGCTGCTCGTTCCACCCCCCCCCCGCCTTAATTGGTTCTCCTCCCTTCCAACGGTGTTGAGGCGGGTGGGAACAGCCGGGGGTTGAGGGTACTGTGCTAAAAGAGGTGGAGTTATGCAGATCTAAAACGCGTGGATTGCAGCAGCAGCAAGCCGAAAAGTGCAGGCATGTGAGGGATCTAGAGGTTGACAGCATGTCTTCTTAACGGGAGTCCAGGTGGCCATCTCCACAAATGGACTTTTCAGAATCCTTGGGTGGCACCGTAGTCGGAAACCAATTCTGGTTATCGCTTCTCGGCCTTTTGGCTAAGATCAAGTGTAGTATCTGTTCTTATCAGTTTAATATCTGATACGTCCCCTATCTGGGGACCATATATTAAATGAATTTTTAGAACAGGGAGATGGAAAAAGAGCTTGCTCTGTCCACTCCACGCATTGACCTGGTATTGCAGTATCTCCAGGACCGGTGCACCCCTTCTTTAATGCAGTTTCTAAAATCAGAAAGAATTGAATTCAATGCTTTTTGTTCATTTTGCTTGTTTGTCGGATTTTGGGATGGACTCTTTGGCTTTGCTTTTCTTCTCCTCATTGGATTTTTCATGTTAAAAGTTGCAGAAGCCAGATGACAAGCTCATTTTGGTTCAACTTCAGCAACTGTGCATTGCATTGCCATGTAATGTAATGTAATGCAATGCTATCTATCTAGCTCTCCCTCTATACTTCCTTTTGGATAAACAGACATATTAGGCAAGCATTTTGGAGCTTTCACCTAAATAACTACAGGTGGTGAGATAAGCTGCACAATATAATTGACCTTTCAGTATATTGTTGCACACACACCATCTATTTAGCAAATGCCCTTGTTATCAACAGCAGCCTTTTAAACTCACCTGAGCTAACAGGTATGTGAGCTGGTTACTCTGCTGCGCTTAAAATTTCTTTTTTGGTTTGCTACAATGCCTTTTCTGAAACGTTGTCTCCCTCTGCTGGAACACTGACTTCTTTCATTTAATGCCTGCAGACTATAAAAGAGAAACCAACCCAAAAAGTTTGGTTGATTAGTCTGTGGCATTCTTTTAAACTGTTGCTTATGGCGGTCTCTGTGAGCTTCTCAGTGACATTCAGCCATCCAGGTATCCCGCCTGCAGTAGACGGAATGTGGCAATGGAACGCTGGCTGCGCGTGTCATAATAGGCTCTGAGCCTTTATATACCTGCGCACAGCAGCAGCCACCTTCAGTCTGCTGCTGGACAGCCAGCAGCAGCAGCAGCAGGAGAGGTAATTAATCAGCAACCCTCCTGCTAAGGGTAGACAGCTGCTCGTTCCACCCCCACCCCCCACCTTAATTGGTTCTCCTCCCTTCCAACGGTGTTGAGGCGGGTGGGAACAGCCGGGGGTTGAGGGTACTGTGCTAAAAGAGGTGGAGTTATGCAGATCTAAAACGCGTGGATTGCAGCAGCAGCAAGCCGAAAAGTGCAGGCATGTGAGGGATCTAGAGGTTGACAGCATGTCTTCTTAACGGGAGTCCAGGTGGCCATCTCCACAAATGGACTTTTCAGAATCCTTGGGTGGCACCGTAGTCGGAAACCAATTCTGGTTATCGCTTCTCGGCCTTTTGGCTAAGATCAAGTGTAGTATCTGTTCTTATCAGTTTAATATCTGATACGTCCCCTATCTGGGGACCATATATTAAATGGATTTTTAGAACAGGGAGATGGAAAAAGAGCTTGCTCTGTCCACTCCACTCATTGACCTGGTATTGCAGTATCTCCAGGACCGGTGCACCCCTTCTTTAATGCAGTTTCTAAAATCAGAAAGAATTGAATTCAATGCTTTTTGTTCATTTTGCTTGTTTGTCGGATTTTGGGATGGACTCTTTGGCTTTGCTTTTCTTCTCCTCATTGGATTTTTCATGTTAAAAGTTGCAGAAGCCAGATGACAAGCTCATTTTGGTTCAACTTCAGCAACTGTGCATTGCATTGCCATGTAATGTAATGTAATGCAATGCTATCTATCTAGCTCTCCCTCTATACTTCCTTTTGGATAAACAGACATATTAGGCAAGCATTTTGGAGCTTTCACCTAAATAACTACAGGTGGTGAGATAAGCTGCACAATATAATTGACCTTTCAGTATATTGTTGCACACACACCATCTATTTAGCAAATGCCCTTGTTATCAACAGCAGCCTTTTAAACTCACCTGAGCTAACAGGTATGTGAGCTGGTTACTCTGCTGAGCTTAAAATTTCTTTTTTGGTTTGCTACAATGCCTTTTCTGAAACGTTGTCTCCCTCTGCTGGAACACTGACTTCTTTCATTTAATGCCTGCAGACTATAAAAGAGAAACGAACCCAAAAAGTTTGGTTGATTAGTCTGTGGCATTCTTTTAAACTGTTGCTTATGGCGGTCTCTGTGAGCTTCTTAGTGACATTCAGCCATCCAGGTATCCCGCCTGCAGTAGACGGAATGTGGCAATGGAACGCTGGCTGCGCGTGTCATAATAGGCTCTGAGCCTTTATATACCTGCGCACAGCAGCAGCCACCTTCAGTCTGCTGCTGGACAGCCAGCAGCAGCAGCAGCAGGAGAGGTAATTAATCAGCAACCCTCCTGCTAAGGGTAGACAGCTGCTCGTTCCACCCCCCCCGCCTTAATTGGTTCTCCTCCCTTCCAACGGTGTTGAGGCGGGTGGGAACAGCCGGGGGTTGAGGGTACTGTGCTAAAAGAGGTGGAGTTATGCAGATCTAAAACGCGTGGATTGCAGCAGCAGCAAGCCGAAAAGTGCAGGCATGTGAGGGATCTAGAGGTTGACAGCATGTCTTCTTAACGGGAGTCCAGGTGGCCATCTCCACAAATGGACTTTTCAGAATCCTTGGGTGGCACCGTAGTCGGAAACCAATTCTGGTTATCGCTTCTCGGCCTTTTGGCTAAGATCAAGTGTAGTATCTGTTCTTATCAGTTTAATATCTGATACGTCCCCTATCTGGGGACCATATATTAAATGGATTTTTAGAACAGGGAGATGGAAAAAGAGCTTGCTCTGTCCACTCCACGCATTGACCTGGTATTGCAGTATCTCCAGGACCGGTGCACCCCTTCTTTAATGCAGTTTCTAAAATCAGAAAGAATTGAATTCAATGCTTTTTGTTCATTTTGCTTGTTTGTCGGATTTTGGGATGGACTCTTTGGCTTTGCTTTTCTTCTCCTCATTGGATTTTTCATGTTAAAAGTTGCAGAAGCCAGATGACAAGCTCATTTTGGTTCAACTTCAGCAACTGTGCATTGCATTGCCATGTAATGTAATGTAATGCAATGCTATCTATCTAGCTCTCCCTCTATACTTCCTTTTGGATAAACAGACATATTAGGCAAGCATTTTGGAGCTTTCACCTAAATAACTACAGGTGGTGAGATAAGCTGCACAATATAATTGACCTTTCAGTATATTGTTGCACACACACCATCTATTTAGCAAATGCCCTTGTTATCAACAGCAGCCTTTTAAACTCACCTGAGCTAACAGGTATGTGAGCTGGTTACTCTGCTGCGCTTAAAATTTCTTTTTTGGTTTGCTACAATGCCTTTTCTGAAACGTTGTCTCCCTCTGCTGGAACACTGACTTCTTTCATTTAATGCCTGCAGACTATAAAAGAGAAACCAACCCAAAAAGTTTGGTTGATTAGTCTGTGGCATTCTTTTAAACTGTTGCTTATGGCGGTCTCTGTGAGCTTCTCAGTGACATTCAGCCATCCAGGTATCCCGCCTGCAGTAGACGGAATGTGGCAATGGAACGCTGGCTGCGCGTGTCATAATAGGCTCTGAGCCTTTATATACCTGCGCACAGCAGCAGCCACCTTCAGTCTGCTGCTGGACAGCCAGCAGCAGCAGCAGCAGGAGAGGTAATTAATCAGCAACCCTCCTGCTAAGGGTAGACAGCTGCTCGTTCCACCCCCCCCCCCCGCCTTAATTGGTTCTCCTCCCTTCCAACGGTGTTGAGGCGGGTGGGAACAGCCGGGGGTTGAGGGTACTGTGCTAAAAGAGGTGGAGTTATGCAGATCTAAAACGCGTGGATTGCAGCAGCAGCAAGCCGAAAAGTGCAGGCATGTGAAGGATCTAGAGGTTGACAGCATGTCTTCTTAACGGGAGTCCAGGTGGCCATCTCCACAAATGGACTTTTCAGAATCCTTGGGTGGCACCGTAGTCGGAAACCAATTCTGGTTATCGCTTCTCGGCCTTTTGGCTAAGATCAAGTGTAGTATCTGTTCTTATCAGTTTAATATCTGATACGTCCCCTATCTGGGGACCATATATTAAATGGATTTTTAGAACAGGGAGATGGAAAAAGAGCTTGCTCTGTCCACTCCACGCATTGACCTGGTATTGCAGTATCTCCAGGATCGGTGCACCCCTTCTTTAATGCAGTTTCTAAAATCAGAAAGAATTGAATTCAATGCTTTTTGTTCATTTTGCTTGTTTGTCGGATTTTGGGATGGACTCTTTGGCTTTGCTTTTCTTCTCCTCATTGGATTTTTCATGTTAAAAGTTGCAGAAGCCAGATGACAAGCTCATTTTGGTTCAACTTCAGCAACTGTGCATTGCATTGCCATGTAATGTAATGTAATGCAATGCTATCTATCTAGCTCTCCCTCTATACTTCCTTTTGGATAAACAGACATATTAGGCAAGCATTTTGGAGCTTTCACCTAAATAACTACAGGTGGTGAGATAAGCTGCACAATATAATTGACCTTTCAGTATATTGTTGCACACACACCATCTATTTAGCAAATGCCCTTGTTATCAACAGCAGCCTTTTAAACTCACCTGAGCTAACAGGTATGTGAGCTGGTTACTCTGCTGCGCTTAAAATTTCTTTTTTGGTTTGCTACAATGCCTTTTCTGAAACGTTGTCTCCCTCTGCTGGAACACTGACTTCTTTCATTTAATGCCTGCAGACTATAAAAGAGAAACCAACCCAAAAAATTTGGTTGATTAGTCTGTGGCATTCTTTTAAACTGTTGCTTATGGCGGTCTCTGTGAGCTTCTCAGTGACATTCAGCCATCCAGGTATCCCGCCTGCAGTAGACGGAATGTGGCAATGGAACGCTGGCTGCGCGTGTCATAATAGGCTCTGAGCCTTTATATACCTGCGCACAGCAGCAGCCACCTTCAGTCTGCTGCTGGACAGCCAGCAGCAGCAGCAGCAGGAGAGGTAATTAATCAGCAACCCTCCTGCTAAGGGTAGACAGCTGCTCGTTCCACCCCCCCCCCGCCTTAATTGGTTCTCCTCCCTTCCAACGGTGTTGAGGCGGGTGGGAACAGCCGGGGGTTGAGGGTACTGTGCTAAAAGAGGTGGAGTTATGCAGATCTAAAACGCGTGGATTGCAGCAGCAGCAAGCCGAAAAGTGCAGGCATGTGAGGGATCTAGAGGTTGACAGCATGTCTTCTTAACGGGAGTCCAGGTGGCCATCTCCACAAATGGACTTTTCAGAATCCTTGGGTGGCACCGTAGTCGGAAACCAATTCTGGTTATCGCTTCTCGGCCTTTTGGCTAAGATCAAGTGTAGTATCTGTTCTTATCAGTTTAATATCTGATACGTCCCCTATCTGGGGACCATATATTAAATGAATTTTTAGAACAGGGAGATGGAAAAAGAGCTTGCTCTGTCCACTCCACGCATTGACCTGGTATTGCAGTATCTCCAGGACCGGTGCACCCCTTCTTTAATGCAGTTTCTAAAATCAGAAAGAATTGAATTCAATGCTTTTTGTTCATTTTGCTTGTTTGTCGGATTTTGGGATGGACTCTTTGGCTTTGCTTTTCTTCTCCTCATTGGATTTTTCATGTTAAAAGTTGCAGAAGCCAGATGACAAGCTCATTTTGGTTCAACTTCAGCAACTGTGCATTGCATTGCCATGTAATGTAATGTAATGCAATGCTATCTATCTAGCTCTCCCTCTATACTTCCTTTTGGATAAACAGACATATTAGGCAAGCATTTTGGAGCTTTCACCTAAATAACTACAGGTGGTGAGATAAGCTGCACAATATAATTGACCTTTCAGTATATTGTTGCACACACACCATCTATTTAGCAAATGCCCTTGTTATCAACAGCAGCCTTTTAAACTCACCTGAGCTAACAGGTATGTGAGCTGGTTACTCTGCTGCGCTTAAAATTTCTTTTTTGGTTTGCTACAATGCCTTTTCTGAAACGTTGTCTCCCTCTGCTGGAACACTGACTTCTTTCATTTAATGCCTGCAGACTATAAAAGAGAAACCAACCCAAAAAGTTTGGTTGATTAGTCTGTGGCATTCTTTTAAACTGTTGCTTATGGCGGTCTCTGTGAGCTTCTCAGTGACATTCAGCCATCCAGGTATCCCGCCTGCAGTAGACGGAATGTGGCAATGGAACGCTGGCTGCGCGTGTCATAATAGGCTCTGAGCCTTTATATACCTGCGCACAGCAGTAGCCACCTTCAGTCTGCTGCTGGACAGCCAGCAGCAGCAGCAGCAGGAGAGGTAATTAATCAGCAACCCTCCTGCTAAGGGTAGACAGCTGCTCGTTCCACCCCCCCCCCGCCTTAATTGGTTCTCCTCCCTTCCAACGGTGTTGAGGCGGGTGGGAACAGCCGGGGGTTGAGGGTACTGTGCTAAAAGAGGTGGAGTTATGCAGATCTAAAACGCTTGGATTGCAGCAGCAGCAAGCCGAAAAGTGCAGGCATGTGAGGGATCTAGAGGTTGACAGCATGTCTTCTTAACGGGAGTCCAGGTGGCCATCTCCACAAATGGACTTTTCAGAATCCTTGGGTGGCACCGTAGTCGGAAACCAATTCTGGTTATCGCTTCTCGGCCTTTTGGCTAAGATCAAGTGTAGTATCTGTTCTTATCAGTTTAATATCTGATACGTCCCCTATCTGGGGACCATATATTAAATGGATTTTTAGAACAGGGAGATGGAAAAAGAGCTTGCTCTGTCCACTCCACGCATTGACCTGGTATTGCAGTATCTCCAGGACCGGTGCACCCCTTCTTTAATGCAGTTTCTAAAATCAGAAAGAATTGAATTCAATGCTTTTTGTTCATTTTGCTTGTTTGTTGGATTTTGGGATGGACTCTTTGGCTTTGCTTTTCTTCTCCTCATTGGATTTTTCATGTTAAAAGTTGCAGAAGCCAGATGACAAGCTCATTTTGGTTCAACTTCAGCAACTGTGCATTGCATTGCCATGTAATGTAATGTAATGCAATGCTATCTATCTAGCTCTCCCTCTATACTTCCTTTTGGATAAACAGACATATTAGGCAAGCATTTTGGAGCTTTCACCTAAATAACTACAGGTGGTGAGATAAGCTGCACAATATAATTGACCTTTCAGTATATTGTTGCACACACACCATCTATTTAGCAAATGCCCTTGTTATCAACAGCAGCCTTTTAAACTCACCTGAGCTAACAGGTATGTGAGCTGGTTACTCTGCTGCGCTTAAAATTTCTTTTTTGGTTTGCTACAATGCCTTTTCTGAAACGTTGTCTCCCTCTGCTGGAACACTGACTTCTTTCATTTAATGCCTGCAGACTATAAAAGAGAAACCAACCCAAAAAGTTTGGTTGATTAGTCTGTGGCATTCTTTTAAACTGTTGCTTATGGCGGTCTCTGTGAGCTTCTCAGTGACATTCAGCCATCCAGGTATCCCGCCTGCAGTAGACGGAATGTGGCAATGGAACGCTGGCTGCGCGTGTCATAATAGGCTCTGAGCCTTTATATACCTGCGCACAGCAGCAGCCACCTTCAGTCTGCTGCTGGACAGCCAGCAGCAGCAGCAGCAGGAGAGGTAATTAATCAGCAACCCTCCTGCTAAGGGTAGACAGCTGCTCGTTCCACCCCCCCCCCCGCCTTAATTGGTTCTCCTCCCTTCCAACGGTGTTGAGGCGGGTGGGAACAGCCGGGGGTTGAGGGTACTGTGCTAAAAGAGGTGGAGTTATGCAGATCTAAAACGCGTGGATTGCAGCAGCAGCAAGCCGAAAAGTGCAGGCATGTGAGGGATCTAGAGGTTGACAGCATGTCTTCTTAACGGGAGTCCAGGTGGCCATCTCCACAAATGGACTTTTCAGAATCCTTGGGTGGCACCGTAGTCGGAAACCAATTCTGGTTATCGCTTCTCGGCCTTTTGGCTAAGATCAAGTGTAGTATCTGTTCTTATCAGTTTAATATCTGATACGTCCCCTATCTGGGGACCACATATTAAATGGATTTTTAGAACAGGGAGATGGAAAAAGAGCTTGCTCTGTCCACTCCACGCATTGACCTGGTATTGCAGTATCTCCAGGACCGGTGCACCCCTTCTTTAATGCAGTTTCTAAAATCAGAAAGAATTGAATTCAATGCTTTTTGTTCATTTTGCTTGTTTGTCGGATTTTGGGATGGACTCTTTGGCTTTGCTTTTCTTCTCCTCATTGGATTTTTCATGTTAAAAGTTGCAGAAGCCAGATGACAAGCTCATTTTGGTTCAACTTCAGCAACTGTGCATTGCATTGCCATGTAATGTAATGTAATGCAATGCTATCTATCTAGCTCTCCCTCTATACTTCCTTTTGGATAAACAGACATATTAGGCAAGCATTTTGGAGCTTTCACCTAAATAACTACAGGTGGTGAGATAAGCTGCACAATATAATTGACCTTTCAGTATATTGTTGCACACACACCATCTATTTAGCAAATGCCCTTGTTATCAACAGCAGCCTTTTAAACTCACCTGAGCTAACAGGTATGTGAGCTGGTTACTCTGCTGCGCTTAAAGTTTCTTTTTTGGTTTGCTACAATGCCTTTTCTGAAACGTTGTCTCCCTCTGCTGGAACACTGACTTCTTTCATTTAATGCCTGCAGACTATAAAAGAGAAACCAACCCAAAAAGTTTGGTTGATTAGTCTGTGGCATTCTTTTAAACTGTTGCTTATGGCGGTCTCTGTGAGCTTCTCAGTGACATTCAGCCATCCAGGTATCCCGCCTGCAGTAGACGGAATGTGGCAATGGAACGCTGGCTGCGCGTGTCATAATAGGCTCTGAGCCTTTATATACCTGCGCACAGCAGCAGCCACCTTCAGTCTGCTGCTGGACAGCCAGCAGCAGCAGCAGCAGGAGAGGTAATTAATCAGCAACCCTCCTGCTAAGGGTAGACAGCTGCTCGTTCCACCCCCCCCCCCGCCTTAATTGGTTCTCCTCCCTTCCAACGGTGTTGAGGCGGGTGGGAACAGCCGGGGGTTGAGGGTACTGTGCTAAAAGAGGTGGAGTTATGCAGATCTAAAACGCGTGGATTGCAGCAGCAGCAAGCCGAAAAGTGCAGGCATGTGAGGGATCTAGAGGTTGACAGCATGTCTTCTTAACGGGAGTCCAGGTGGCCATCTCCACAAATGGACTTTTCAGAATCCTTGGGTGGCACCGTAGTCGGAAACCAATTCTGGTTATCGCTTCTCGGCCTTTTGGCTAAGATCAAGTGTAGTATCTGTTCTTATCAGTTTAATATCTGATACGTCCCCTATCTGGGGACCACATATTAAATGGATTTTTAGAACAGGGAGATGGAAAAAGAGCTTGCTCTGTCCACTCCACGCATTGACCTGGTATTGCAGTATCTCCAGGACCGGTGCACCCCTTCTTTAATGCAGTTTCTAAAATCAGAAAGAATTGAATTCAATGCTTTTTGTTCATTTTGCTTGTTTGTCGGATTTTGGGATGGACTCTTTGGCTTTGCTTTTCTTCTCCTCATTGGATTTTTCATGTTAAAAGTTGCAGAAGCCAGATGACAAGCTCATTTTGGTTCAACTTCAGCAACTGTGCATTGCATTGCCATGTAATGTAATGTAATGCAATGCTATCTATCTAGCTCTCCCTCTATACTTCCTTTTGGATAAACAGACATATTAGGCAAGCATTTTGGAGCTTTCACCTAAATAACTACAGGTGGTGAGATAAGCTGCACAATATAATTGACCTTTCAGTATATTGTTGCACACACACCATCTATTTAGCAAATGCCCTTGTTATCAACAGCAGCCTTTTAAACTCACCTGAGCTAACAGGTATGTGAGCTGGTTACTCTGCTGCGCTTAAAATTTCTTTTTTGGTTTGCTACAATGCCTTTTCTGAAACGTTGTCTCCCTCTGCTGGAACACTGACTTCTTTCATTTAATGCCTGCAGACTATAAAAGAGAAACCAACCCAAAAAGTTTGGTTGATTAGTCTGTGGCATTCTTTTAAACTGTTGCTTATGGCGGTCTCTGTGAGCTTCTCAGTGACATTCAGCCATCCAGGTATCCCGCCTGCAGTAGACGGAATGTGGCAATGGAACGCTGGCTGCGCGTGTCATAATAGGCTCTGAGCCTTTATATACCTGCGCACAGCAGCAGCCACCTTCAGTCTGCTGCTGGACAGCCAGCAGCAGCAGCAGGAGAGGTAATTAATCAGCAACCCTCCTGCTAAGGGTAGACAGCTGCTCGTTCCACCCCCCCCCCGCCTTAATTGGTTCTCCTCCCTTCCAACGGTGTTGAGGCGGGTGGGAACAGCCGGGGGTTGAGGGTACTGTGCTAAAAGAGGTGGAGTTATGCAGATCTAAAACGCGTGGATTGCAGCAGCAGCAAGCCGAAAAGTGCAGGCATGTGAGGGATCTAGAGGTTGACAGCATGTCTTCTTAACGGGAGTCCAGGTGGCCATCTCCACAAATGGACTTTTCAGAATCCTTGGGTGGCACCGTAGTCGGAAACCAATTCTGGTTATTGCTTCTCGGCCTTTTGGCTAAGATCAAGTGTAGTATCTGTTCTTATCAGTTTAATATCTGATACGTCCCCTATCTGGGGACCATATATTAAATGGATTTTTAGAACAGGGAGATGGAAAAAGAGCTTGCTCTGTCCACTCCACGCATTGACCTGGTATTGCAGTATCTCCAGGACCGGTGCACCCCTTCTTTAATGCAGTTTCTAAAATCAGAAAGAATTGAATTCAATGCTTTTTGTTCATTTTGCTTGTTTGTCGGATTTTGGGATGGACTCTTTGGCTTTGCTTTTCTTCTCCTCATTGGATTTTTCATGTTAAAAGTTGCAGAAGCCAGATGACAAGCTCATTTTGGTTCAACTTCAGCAACTGTGCATTGCATTGCCATGTAATGTAATGTAATGCAATGCTATCTATCTAGCTCTCCCTCTATACTTCCTTTTGGATAAACAGACATATTAGGCAAGCATTTTGGAGCTTTCACCTAAATAACTACAGGTGGTGAGATAAGCTGCACAATATAATTGACCTTTCAGTATATTGTTGCACACACACCATCTATTTAGCAAATGCCCTTGTTATCAACAGCAGCCTTTTAAACTCACCTGAGCTAACAGGTATGTGAGCTGGTTACTCTGCTGCGCTTAAAATTTCTTTTTTGGTTTGCTACAATGCCTTTTCTGAAACGTTGTCTCCCTCTGCTGGAACACTGACTTCTTTCATTTAATGCCTGCAGACTATAAAAGAGAAACCAACCCAAAAAGTTTGGTTGATTAGTCTGTGGCATTCTTTTAAACTGTTGCTTATGGCGGTCTCTGTGAGCTTCTCAGTGACATTCAGCCATCCAGGTATCCCGCCTGCAGTAGACGGAATGTGGCAATGGAACGCTGGCTGCGCGTGTCATAATAGGCTCTGAGCCTTTATATACCTGCGCACAGCAGCAGCCACCTTCAGTCTGCTGCTGGACAGCCAGCAGCAGCAGCAGCAGGAGAGGTAATTAATCAGCAACCCTCCTGCTAAGGGTAGACAGCTGCTCGTTCCACCCCCCCCCCCGCCTTAATTGGTTCTCCTCCCTTCCAACGGTGTTGAGGCGGGTGGGAACAGCCGGGGGTTGAGGGTACTGTGCTAAAAGAGGTGGAGTTATGCAGATCTAAAACGCGTGGATTGCAGCAGCAGCAAGCCGAAAAGTGCAGGCATGTGAGGGATCTAGAGGTTGACAGCATGTCTTCTTAACGGGAGTCCAGGAGGCCATCTCCACAAATGGACTTTTCAGAATCCTTGGGTGGCACCGTAGTCGGAAACCAATTCTGGTTATCGCTTCTCGGCCTTTTGGCTAAGATCAAGTGTAGTATCTGTTCTTATCAGTTTAATATCTGATACGTCCCCTATCTGGGGACCATATATTAAATGGATTTTTAGAACAGGGAGATGGAAAAAGAGCTTGCTCTGTCCACTCCACGCATTGACCTGGTATTGCAGTATCTCCAGGACCGGTGCACCCCTTCTTTAATGCAGTTTCTAAAATCAGAAAGAATTGAATTCAATGCTTTTTGTTCATTTTGCTTGTTTGTCGGATTTTGGGATGGACTCTTTGGCTTTGCTTTTCTTCTCCTCATTGGATTTTTCATGTTAAAAGTTGCAGAAGCCAGATGACAAGCTCATTTTGGTTCAACTTCAGCAACTGTGCATTGCATTGCCATGTAATGTAATGTAATGCAATGCTATCTATCTAGCTCTCCCTCTATACTTCCTTTTGGATAAACAGACATATTAGGCAAGCATTTTGGAGCTTTCACCTAAATAACTACAGGTGGTGAGATAAGCTGCACAATATAATTGACCTTTCAGTATATTGTTGCACACACACCATCTATTTAGCAAATGCCCTTGTTATCAACAGCAGCCTTTTAAACTCACCTGAGCTAACAGGTATGTGAGCTGGTTACTCTGCTGCGCTTAAAATTTCTTTTTTGGTTTGCTACAATGCCTTTTCTGAAACGTTGTCTCCCTCTGCTGGAACACTGACTTCTTTCATTTAATGCCTGCAGACTATAAAAGAGAAACCAACCCAAAAAGTTTGGTTGATTAGTCTGTGGCATTCTTTTAAACTGTTGCTTATGGCGGTCTCTGTGAGCTTCTCAGTGACATTCAGCCATCCAGGTATCCCGCCTGCAGTAGACGGAATGTGGCAATGGAACGCTGGCTGCGCATGTCATAATAGGCTCTGAGCCTTTATATACCTGCGCACAGCAGCAGCCACCTTCAGTCTGCTGCTGGACAGCCAGTAGCAGCAGCAGCAGGAGAGGTAATTAATCAGCAACCCTCCTGCTAAGGGTAGACAGCTGCTCGTTCCACCCCACCCCCGCCTTAATTGGTTCTCCTCCCTTCCAACGGTGTTGAGGCGGGTGGGAACAGCCGGGGGTTGAGGGTACTGTGCTAAAAGAGGTGGAGTTATGCAGATCTAAAACGCGTGGATTGCAGCAGCAGCAAGCCGAAAAGTGCAGGCATGTGAGGGATCTAGAGGTTGACAGCATGTCTTCTTAACGGGAGTCCAGGTGGCCATCTCCACAAATGGACTTTTCAGAATCCTTGGGTGGCACCGTAGTCGGAAACCAATTCTGGTTATCGCTTCTCGGCCTTTTGGCTAAGATCAAGTGTAGTATCTGTTCTTATCAGTTTAATATCTGATACGTCCCCTATCTGGGGACCATATATTAAATGGATTTTTAGAACAGGGAGATGGAAAAAGAGCTTGCTCTGTCCACTCCACGCATTGACCTGGTATTGCAGTATCTCCAGGACCGGTGCACCCCTTCTTTAATGCAGTTTCTAAAATCAGAAAGAATTGAATTCAATGCTTTTTGTTCATTTTGCTTGTTTGTCGGATTTTGGGATGGACTCTTTGGCTTTGCTTTTCTTCTCCTCATTGGATTTTTCATGTTAAAAGTTGCAGAAGCCAGATGACAAGCTCATTTTGGTTCAACTTCAGCAACTGTGCATTGCATTGCCATGTAATGTAATGTAATGCAATGCTATCTATCTAGCTCTCCCTCTATACTTCCTTTTGGATAAACAGACATATTAGGCAAGCATTTTGGAGCTTTCACCTAAATAACTACAGGTGGTGAGATAAGCTGCACAATATAATTGACCTTTCAGTATATTGTTGCACACACACCATCTATTTAGCAAATGCCCTTGTTATCAACAGCAGCCTTTTAAACTCACCTGAGCTAACAGGTATGTGAGCTGGTTACTCTGCTGCGCTTAAAATTTCTTTTTTGGTTTGCTACAATGCCTTTTCTGAAACGTTGTCTCCCTCTGCTGGAACACTGACTTCTTTCATTTAATGCCTGCAGACTATAAAAGAGAAACCAACCCAAAAAGTTTGGTTGATTAGTCTGTGGCATTCTTTTAAACTGTTGCTTATGGCGGTCTCTGTGAGCTTCTCAGTGACATTCAGCCATCCAGGTATCCCGCCTGCAGTAGACGGAATGTGGCAATGGAACGCTGGCTGCGCGTGTCATAATAGGCTCTGAGCCTTTATATACCTGCGCACAGCAGCAGCCACCTTCAGTCTGCTGCTGGACAGCCAGCAGCAGCAGGAGAGGTAATTAATCAGCAACCCTCCTGCTAAGGGTAGACAGCTGCTCGTTCCACCCCCCCCCCCCGCCTTAATTGGTTCTCCTCCCTTCCAACGGTGTTGAGGCGGGTGGGAACAGCCGGGGGTTGAGGGTACTGTGCTAAAAGAGGTGGAGTTATGCAGATCTAAAACGCGTGGATTGCAGCAGCAGCAAGCCGAAAAGTGCAGGCATGTGAGGGATCTAGAGGTTGACAGCATGTCTTCTTAACGGGAGTCCAGGTGGCCATCTCCACAAATGGACTTTTCAGAATCCTTGGGTGGCACCGTAGTCGGAAACCAATTCTGGTTATCGCTTCTCGGCCTTTTGGCTAAGATCAAGTGTAGTATCTGTTCTTATCAGTTTAATATCTGATACGTCCCCTATCTGGGGACCATATATTAAATGGATTTTTAGAACAGGGAGATGGAAAAAGAGCTTGCTCTGTCCACTCCACGCATTGACCTGGTATTGCAGTATCTCCAGGACCGGTGCACCCCTTCTTTAATGCAGTTTCTAAAATCAGAAAGAATTGAATTCAATGCTTTTTGTTCATTTTGCTTGTTTGTCGGATTTTGGGATGGACTCTTTGGCTTTGCTTTTCTTCTCCTCATTGGATTTTTCATGTTAAAAGTTGCAGAAGCCAGATGACAAGCTCATTTTGGTTCAACTTCAGCAACTGTGCATTGCATTGCCATGTAATGTAATGTAATGCAATGCTATCTATCTAGCTCTCCCTCTATACTTCCTTTTGGATAAACAGACATATTAGGCAAGCATTTTGGAGCTTTCACCTAAATAACTACAGGTGGTGAGATAAGCTGCACAATATAATTGACCTTTCAGTATATTGTTGCACACACACCATCTATTTAGCAAATGCCCTTGTTATCAACAGCAGCCTTTTAAACTCACCTGAGCTAACAGGTATGTGAGCTGGTTACTCTGCTGCGCTTAAAATTTCTTTTTTGGTTTGCTACAATGCCTTTTCTGAAACGTTGTCTCCCTCTGCTGGAACACTGACTTCTTTCATTTAACGCCTGCAGACTATAAAAGAGAAACCAACCCAAAAAGTTTGGTTGATTAGTCTGTGGCATTCTTTTAAACTGTTGCTTATGGCGGTCTCTGTGAGCTTCTCAGTGACATTCAGCCATCCAGGTATCCCGCCTGCAGTAGACGGAATGTGGCAATGGAACGCTGGCTGCGCGTGTCATAATAGGCTCTGAGCCTTTATATACCTGCACACAGCAGCAGCCACCTTCAGTCTGCTGCTGGACAGCCAGCAGCAGCAGCAGCAGGAGAGGTAATTAATCAGCAACCCTCCTGCTAAGGGTAGACAGCTGCTCGTTCCACCCCCCCCCCCCGCCTTAATTGGTTCTCCTCCCTTCCAACGGTGTTGAGGCGGGTGGGAACAGCCGGGGGTTGAGGGTACTGTGCTAAAAGAGGTGGAGTTATGCAGATCTAAAACGCGTGGATTGCAGCAGCAGCAAGCCGAAAAGTGCAGGCATGTGAGGGATCTAGAGGTTGACAGCATGTCTTCTTAACGGGAGTCCAGGAGGCCATCTCCACAAATGGACTTTTCAGAATCCTTGGGTGGCACCGTAGTCGGAAACCAATTCTGGTTATCGCTTCTCGGCCTTTTGGCTAAGATCAAGTGTAGTATCTGTTCTTATCAGTTTAATATCTGATACGTCCCCTATCTGGGGACCATATATTAAATGGATTTTTAGAACAGGGAGATGGAAAAAGAGCTTGCTCTGTCCACTCCACGCATTGACCTGGTATTGCAGTATCTCCAGGACCGGTGCACCCCTTCTTTAATGCAGTTTCTAAAATCAGAAAGAATTGAATTCAATGCTTTTTGTTCATTTTGCTTGTTTGTCGGATTTTGGGATGGACTCTTTGGCTTTGCTTTTCTTCTCCTCATTGGATTTTTCATGTTAAAAGTTGCAGAAGCCAGATGACAAGCTCATTTTGGTTCAACTTCAGCAACTGTGCATTGCATTGCCATGTAATGTAATGTAATGCAATGCTATCTATCTAGCTCTCCCTCTATACTTCCTTTTGGATAAACAGACATATTAGGCAAGCATTTTGGAGCTTTCACCTAAATAACTACAGGTGGTGAGATAAGCTGCACAATATAATTGACCTTTCAGTATATTGTTGCACACACACCATCTATTTAGCAAATGCCCTTGTTATCAACAGCAGCCTTTTAAACTCACCTGAGCTAACAGGTATGTGAGCTGGTTACTCTGCTGCGCTTAAAATTTCTTTTTTGGTTTGCTACAATGCCTTTTCTGAAACGTTGTCTCCCTCTGCTGGAACACTGACTTCTTTCATTTAATGCCTGCAGACTATAAAAGAGAAACCAACCCAAAAAGTTTGGTTGATTAGTCTGTGGCATTCTTTTAAACTGTTGCTTATGGCGGTCTCTGTGAGCTTCTCAGTGACATTCAGCCATCCAGGTATCCCGCCTGCAGTAGACGGAATGTGGCAATGGAACGCTGGCTGCGCGTGTCATAATAGGCTCTGAGCCTTTATATACCTGCGCACAGCAGCAGCCACCTTCAGTCTGCTGCTGGACAGCCAGCAGCAGCAGCAGGAGAGGTAATTAATCAGCAACCCTCCTGCTAAGGGTAGACAGCTGCTCGTTCCACCCCCCCCCCCGCCTTAATTGGTTCTCCTCCCTTCCAACGGTGTTGAGGCGGGTGGGAACAGCCGGGGGTTGAGGGTACTGTGCTAAAAGAGGTGGAGTTATGCAGATCTAAAACGCGTGGATTGCAGCAGCAGCAAGCCGAAAAGTGCAGGCATGTGAGGGATCTAGAGGTTGACAGCATGTCTTCTTAACGGGAGTCCAGGTGGCCATCTCCACAAATGGACTTTTCAGAATCCTTGGGTGGCACCGTAGTCGGAAACCAATTCTGGTTATCGCTTCTCGGCCTTTTGGCTAAGATCAAGTGTAGTATCTGTTCTTATCAGTTTAATATCTGATACGTCCCCTATCTGGGGACCATATATTAAATGGATTTTTAGAACAGGGAGATGGAAAAAGAGCTTGCTCTGTCCACTCCACGCATTGACCTGGTATTGCAGTATCTCCAGGACCGGTGCACCCCTTCTTTAATGCAGTTTCTAAAATCAGAAAGAATTGAATTCAATGCTTTTTGTTCATTTTGCTTGTTTGTCGGATTTTGGGATGGACTCTTTGGCTTTGCTTTTCTTCTCCTCATTGGATTTTTCATGTTAAAAGTTGCAGAAGCCAGATGACAAGCTCATTTTGGTTCAACTTCAGCAACTGTGCATTGCATTGCCATGTAATGTAATGTAATGCAATGCTATCTATCTAGCTCTCCCTCTATACTTCCTTTTGGATAAACAGACATATTAGGCAAGCATTTTGGAGCTTTCACCTAAATAACTACAGGTGGTGAGATAAGCTGCACAATATAATTGACCTTTCAGTATATTGTTGCACACACACCATCTATTTAGCAAATGCCCTTGTTATCAACAGCAGCCTTTTAAACTCACCTGAGCTAACAGGTATGTGAGCTGGTTACTCTGCTGCGCTTAAAATTTCTTTTTTGGTTTGCTACAATGCCTTTTCTGAAACGTTGTCTCCCTCTGCTGGAACACTGACTTCTTTCATTTAATGCCTGCAGACTATAAAAGAGAAACCAACCCAAAAAGTTTGGTTGATTAGTCTGTGGCATTCTTTTAAACTGTTGCTTATGGCGGTCTCTGTGAGCTTCTCAGTGACATTCAGCCATCCAGGTATCCCGCCTGCAGTAGACGGAATGTGGCAATGGAACGCTGGCTGCGCGTGTCATAATAGGCTCTGAGCCTTTATATACCTGCACACAGCAGCAGCCACCTTCAGTCTGCTGCTGGACAGCCAGCAGCAGCAGCAGCAGGAGAGGTAATTAATCAGCAACCCTCCTGCTAAGGGTAGACAGCTGCTCGTTCCACCCCCCCCCCCGCCTTAATTGGTTCTCCTCCCTTCCAACGGTGTTGAGGCGGGTGGGAACAGCCGGGGGTTGAGGGTACTGTGCTAAAAGAGGTGGAGTTATGCAGATCTAAAACGCGTGGATTGCAGCAGCAGCAAGCCGAAAAGTGCAGGCATGTGAGGGATCTAGAGGTTGACAGCATGTCTTCTTAACGGGAGTCCAGGAGGCCATCTCCACAAATGGACTTTTCAGAATCCTTGGGTGGCACCGTAGTCGGAAACCAATTCTGGTTATCGCTTCTCGGCCTTTTGGCTAAGATCAAGTGTAGTATCTGTTCTTATCAGTTTAATATCTGATACGTCCCCTATCTGGGGACCATATATTAAATGGATTTTTAGAACAGGGAGATGGAAAAAGAGCTTGCTCTGTCCACTCCACGCATTGACCTGGTATTGCAGTATCTCCAGGACCGGTGCACCCCTTCTTTAATGCAGTTTCTAAAATCAGAAAGAATTGAATTCAATGCTTTTTGTTCATTTTGCTTGTTTGTCGGATTTTGGGATGGACTCTTTGGCTTTGCTTTTCTTCTCCTCATTGGATTTTTCATGTTAAAAGTTGCAGAAGCCAGATGACAAGCTCATTTTGGTTCAACTTCAGCAACTGTGCATTGCATTGCCATGTAATGTAATGTAATGCAATGCTATCTATCTAGCTCTCCCTCTATACTTCCTTTTGGATAAACAGACATATTAGGCAAGCATTTTGGAGCTTTCACCTAAATAACTACAGGTGGTGAGATAAGCTGCACAATATAATTGACCTTTCAGTATATTGTTGCACACACACCATCTATTTAGCAAATGCCCTTGTTATCAACAGCAGCCTTTTAAACTCACCTGAGCTAACAGGTATGTGAGCTGGTTACTCTGCTGCGCTTAAAATTTCTTTTTTGGTTTGCTACAATGCCTTTTCTGAAACGTTGTCTCCCTCTGCTGGAACACTGACTTCTTTCATTTAATGCCTGCAGACTATAAAAGAGAAACCAACCCAAAAAGTTTGGTTGATTAGTCTGTGGCATTCTTTTAAACTGTTGCTTATGGCGGTCTCTGTGAGCTTCTCAGTGACATTCAGCCATCCAGGTATCCCGCCTGCAGTAGACGGAATGTGGCAATGGAACGCTGGCTGCGCGTGTCATAATAGGCTCTGAGCCTTTATATACCTGCGCACAGCAGCAGCCACCTTCAGTCTGCTGCTGGACAGCCAGCAGCAGCAGCAGCAGGAGAGGTAATTAATCAGCAACCCTCCTGCTAAGGGTAGACAGCTGCTCGTTCCACCCCCCCCCGCCTTAATTGGTTCTCCTCCCTTCCAACGGTGTTGAGGCGGGTGGGAACAGCCGGGGGTTGAGGGTACTGTGCTAAAAGAGGTGGAGTTATGCAGATCTAAAACGCGTGGATTGCAGCAGCAGCAAGCCGAAAAGTGCAGGCATGTGAGGGATCTAGAGGTTGACAGCATGTCTTCTTAACGGGAGTCCAGGAGGCCATCTCCACAAATGGACTTTTCAGAATCCTTTGGTGGCACCGTAGTCGGAAACCAATTCTGGTTATCGCTTCTCGGCCTTTTGGCTAAGATCAAGTGTAGTATCTGTTCTTATCAGTTTAATATCTGATACGTCCCCTATCTGGGGACCATATATTAAATGGATTTTTAGAACAGGGAGATGGAAAAAGAGCTTGCTCTGTCCACTCCACGCAATGACCTGGTATTGCAGTATCTCCAGGACCGGTGCACCCCTTCTTTAATGCAGTTTCTAAAATCAGAAAGAATTGAATTCAATGCTTTTTGTTCATTTTGCTTGTTTGTCGGATTTTGGGATGGACTCTTTGGCTTTGCTTTTCTTCTCCTCATTGGATTTTTCATGTTAAAAGTTGCAGAAGCCAGATGACAAGCTCATTTTGGTTCAACTTCAGCAACTGTGCATTGCATTGCCATGTAATGTAATGTAATGCAATGCTATCTATCTAGCTCTCCCTCTATACTTCCTTTTGGATAAACAGACATATTAGGCAAGCATTTTGGAGCTTTCACCTAAATAACTACAGGTGGTGAGATAAGCTGCACAATATAATTGACCTTTCAGTATATTGTTGCACACACACCATCTATTTAGCAAATGCCCTTGTTATCAACAGCAGCCTTTTAAACTCACCTGAGCTAACAGGTATGTGAGCTGGTTACTCTGCTGCGCTTAAAATTTCTTTTTTGGTTTGCTACAATGCCTTTTCTGAAACGTTGTCTCCCTCTGCTGGAACACTGACTTCTTTCATTTAATGCCTGCAGACTATAAAAGAGAAACCAACCCAAAAAGTTTGGTTGATTAGTCTGTGGCATTCTTTTAAACTGTTGCTTATGGCGGTCTCTGTGAGCTTCTCAGTGACATTCAGCCATCCAGGTATCCCGCCTGCAGTAGACGGAATGTGGCAATGGAACGCTGGCTGCGCGTGTCATAATAGGCTCTGAGCCTTTATATACCTGCGCACAGCAGCAGCCACCTTCAGTCTGCTGCTGGACAGCCAGCAGCAGCAGCAGCAGGAGAGGTAATTAATCAGCAACCCTCCTGCTAAGGGTAGACAGCTGCTCGTTCCACCCCCCCCCCCCCGCCTTAATTAGTTCTCCTCCCTTCCAACGGTGTTGAGGCGGGTGGGAACAGCCGGGGGTTGAGGGTACTATGCTAAAAGAGGTGGAGTTATGCAGATCTAAAACGCGTGGATTGCAGCAGCAGCAAGCCGAAAAGTGCAGGCATGTGAGGGATCTAGAGGTTGACAGCATGTCTTCTTAACGGGAGTCCAGGTGGCCATCTCCACAAATGGACTTTTCAGAATCCTTGGGTGGCACCGTAGTCGGAAACCAATTCTGGTTATCGCTTCTCGGCCTTTTGGCTAAGATCAAGTGTAGTATCTGTTCTTATCAGTTTAATATCTGATACGTCCCCTATCTGGGGACCATATATTAAATGGATTTTTAGAACAGGGAGATGGAAAAAGAGCTTGCTCTGTCCACTCCACGCATTGACCTGGTATTGCAGTATCTCCAGGACCGGTGCACCCCTTCTTTAATGCAGTTTCTAAAATCAGAAAGAATTGAATTCAATGCTTTTTGTTCATTTTGCTTGTTTGTAGGATTTTGGGATGGACTCTTTGGCTTTGCTTTTCTTCTCCTCATTGGATTTTTCATGTTAAAAGTTGCAGAAGCCAGATGACAAGCTCATTTTGGTTCAACTTCAGCAACTGTGCATTGCATTGCCATGTAATGTAATGTAATGCAATGCTATCTATCTAGCTCTCCCTCTATACTTCCTTTTGGATAAACAGACATATTAGGCAAGCATTTTGGAGCTTTCACCTAAATAACTACAGGTGGTGAGATAAGCTGCACAATATAATTGACCTTTCAGTATATTGTTGCACACACACCATCTATTTAGCAAATGCCCTTGTTATCAACAGCAGCCTTTTAAACTCACCTGAGCTAACAGGTATGTGAGCTGGTTACTCTGCTGCGCTTAAAATTTCTTTTTTGGTTTGCTACAATGCCTTTTCTGAAACGTTGTCTCCCTCTGCTGGAACACTGACTTCTTTCATTTAATGCCTGCAGACTATAAAAGAGAAACCAACCCAAAAAGTTTGGTTGATTAGTCTGTGGCATTCTTTTAAACTGTTGCTTATGGCGGTCTCTGTGAGCTTCTCAGTGACATTCAGCCATCCAGGTATCCCGCCTGCAGTAGACGGAATGTGGCAATGGAACGCTGGCTGCGCGTGTCATAATAGGCTCTGAGCCTTTATATAACTGCGCACAGCAGCAGCCACCTTCAGTCTGCTGCTGGACAGCCAGCAGCAGCAGCAGCAGGAGAGGTAATTAATCAGCAACCCTCCTGCTAAGGGTAGACAGCTGCTCGTTCCACCCCCCCCCCCGCCTTAATTGGTTCTCCTCCCTTCCAACGGTGTTGAGGCGGGTGGGAACAGCCGGGGGTTGAGGGTACTGTGCTAAAAGAGGTGGAGTTATGCAGATCTAAAACGCGTGGATTGCAGCAGCAGCAAGCCGAAAAGTGCAGGCATGTGAGGGATCTAGAGGTTGACAGCATGTCTTCTTAACGGGAGTCCAGGAGGCCATCTCCACAAATGGACTTTTCAGAATCCTTGGGTGGCACCGTAGTCGGAAACCAATTCTGGTTATCGCTTCTCGGCCTTTTGGCTAAGATCAAGTGTAGTATCTGTTCTTATCAGTTTAATATCTGATACGTCCCCTATCTGGGGACCATATATTAAATGGATTTTTAGAACAGGGAGATGGAAAAAGAGCTTGCT
This sequence comes from Phyllobates terribilis, assembly GCF_046119375.1. NCBI lineage: Eukaryota > Metazoa > Chordata > Amphibia > Anura > Dendrobatidae > Phyllobates > Phyllobates terribilis. The sequence continues at coordinate 3,828,187 of NW_027362834.1, read as the reverse complement.
CTGTCCACTCCACGCATTGACCTGGTATTGCAGTATCTCCAGGACCGGTGCACCCCTTCTTTAATGCAGTTTCTAAAATCAGAAAGAATTGAATTCAATGCTTTTTGTTCATTTTGCTTGTTTGTCGGATTTTGGGATGGACTCTTTGGCTTTGCTTTTCTTCTCCTCATTGGATTTTTCATGTTAAAAGTTGCAGAAGCCAGATGACAAGCTCATTTTGGTTCAACTTCAGCAACTGTGCATTGCATTGCCATGTAATGTAATGTAATGCAATGCTATCTATCTAGCTCTCCCTCTATACTTCCTTTTGGATAAACAGACATATTAGGCAAGCATTTTGGAGCTTTCACCTAAATAACTACAGGTGGTGAGATAAGCTGCACAATATAATTGACCTTTCAGTATATTGTTGCACACACACCATCTATTTAGCAAATGCCCTTGTTATCAACAGCAGCCTTTTAAACTCACCTGAGCTAACAGGTATGTGAGCTGGTTACTCTGCTGCGCTTAAAATTTCTTTTTTGGTTTGCTACAATGCCTTTTCTGAAACGTTGTCTCCCTCTGCTGGAACACTGACTTCTTTCATTTAATGCCTGCAGACTATAAAAGAGAAACCAACCCAAAAAGTTTGGTTGATTAGTCTGTGGCATTCTTTTAAACTGTTGCTTATGGCGGTCTCTGTGAGCTTCTCAGTGACATTCAGCCATCCAGGTATCCCGCCTGCAGTAGACGGAATGTGGCAATGGAACGCTGGCTGCGCGTGTCATAATAGGCTCTGAGCCTTTATATACCTGCGCACAGCAGCAGCCACCTTCAGTCTGCTGCTGGACAGCCAGCAGCAGCAGCAGGAGAGGTAATTAATCAGCAACCCTCCTGCTAAGGGTAGACAGCTGCTCGTTCCACCGCCCCCCCCGCCTTAATTGGTTCTCCTCCCTTCCAACGGTGTTGAGGCGGGTGGGAACAGCCGGGGGTTGAGGGTACTGTGCTAAAAGAGGTGGAGTTATGCAGATCTAAAACGCGTGGATTGCAGCAGCAGCAAGCCGAAAAGTGCAGGCATGTGAGGGATCTAGAGGTTGACAGCATGTCTTCTTAACGGGAGTCCAGGTGGCCATCTCCACAAATGGACTTTTCAGAATCCTTGGGTGGCACCGTAGTCGGAAACCAATTCTGGTTATCGCTTCTCGGCCTTTTGGCTAAGATCAAGTGTAGTATCTGTTCTTATCAGTTTAATATCTGATACGTCCCCTATCTGGGGACCATATATTAAATGGATTTTTAGAACAGGGAGATGGAAAAAGAGCTTGCTCTGTCCACTCCACGCATTGACCTGGTATTGCAGTATCTCCAGGACCGGTGCACCCCTTCTTTAATGCAGTTTCTAAAATCAGAAAGAATTGAATTCAATGCTTTTTGTTCATTTTGCTTGTTTGTCGGATTTTGGGATGGACTCTTTGGCTTTGCTTTTCTTCTCCTCATTGGATTTTTCATGTTAAAAGTTGCAGAAGCCAGATGACAAGCTCATTTTGGTTCAACTTCAGCAACTGTGCATTGCATTGCCATGTAATGTAATGTAATGCAATGCTATCTATCTAGCTCTCCCTCTATACTTCCTTTTGGATAAACAGACATATTAGGCAAGCATTTTGGAGCTTTCACCTAAATAACTACAGGTGGTGAGATAAGCTGCACAATATAATTGACCTTTCAGTATATTGTTGCACACACACCATCTATTTAGCAAATGCCCTTGTTATCAACAGCAGCCTTTTAAACTCACCTGAGCTAACAGGTATGTGAGCTGGTTACTCTGCTGCGCTTAAAATTTCTTTTTTGGTTTGCTACAATGCCTTTTCTGAAACGTTGTCTCCCTCTGCTGGAACACTGACTTCTTTCATTTAATGCCTGCAGACTATAAAAGAGAAACCAACCCAAAAAGTTTGGTTGATTAGTCTGTGGCATTCTTTTAAACTGTTGCTTATGGCGGTCTCTGTGAGCTTCTCAGTGACATTCAGCCATCCAGGTATCCCGCCTGCAGTAGACGGAATGTGGCAATGGAACGCTGGCTGCGCGTGTCATAATAGGCTCTGAGCCTTTATATACCTGCGCACAGCAGCAGCCACCTTCAGTCTGCTGCTGGACAGCCAGCAGCAGCAGCAGGAGAGGTAATTAATCAGCAACCCTCCTGCTAAGGGTAGACAGCTGCTCGTTCCACCGCCCCCCCCGCCTTAATTGGTTCTCCTCCCTTCCAACGGTGTTGAGGCGGGTGGGAACAGCCGGGGGTTGAGGGTACTGTGCTAAAAGAGGTGGAGTTATGCAGATCTAAAACGCGTGGATTGCAGCAGCAGCAAGCCGAAAAGTGCAGGCATGTGAGGGATCTAGAGGTTGACAGCATGTCTTCTTAACGGGAGTCCAGGTGGCCATCTCCACAAATGGACTTTTCAGAATCCTTGGGTGGCACCGTAGTCGGAAACCAATTCTGGTTATCGCTTCTCGGCCTTTTGGCTAAGATCAAGTGTAGTATCTGTTCTTATCAGTTTAATATCTGATACGTCCCCTATCTGGGGACCATATATTAAATGGATTTTTAGAACAGGGAGATGGAAAAAGAGCTTGCTCTGTCCACTCCACGCATTGACCTGGTATTGCAGTATCTCCAGGACCGGTGCACCCCTTCTTTAATGCAGTTTCTAAAATCAGAAAGAATTGAATTCAATGCTTTTTGTTCATTTTGCTTGTTTGTCGGATTTTGGGATGGACTCTTTGGCTTTGCTTTTCTTCTCCTCATTGGATTTTTCATGTTAAAAGTTGCAGAAGCCAGATGACAAGCTCATTTTGGTTCAACTTCAGCAACTGTGCATTGCATTGCCATGTAATGTAATGTAATGCAATGCTATCTATCTAGCTCTCCCTCTATACTTCCTTTTGGATAAACAGACATATTAGGCAAGCATTTTGGAGCTTTCACCTAAATAACTACAGGTGGTGAGATAAGCTGCACAATATAATTGACCTTTCAGTATATTGTTGCACACACACCATCTATTTAGCAAATGCCCTTGTTATCAACAGCAGCCTTTTAAACTCACCTGAGCTAACAGGTATGTGAGCTGGTTACTCTGCTGCGCTTAAAATTTCTTTTTTGGTTTGCTACAATGCCTTTTCTGAAACGTTGTCTCCCTCTGCTGGAACACTGACTTCTTTCATTTAATGCCTGCAGACTATAAAAGAGAAACCAACCCAAAAAGTTTGGTTGATTAGTCTGTGGCATTCTTTTAAACTGTTGCTTATGGCGGTCTCTGTGAGCTTCTCAGTGACATTCAGCCATCCAGGTATCCCGCCTGCAGTAGACGGAATGTGGCAATGGAACGCTGGCTGCGCGTGTCATAATAGGCTCTGAGCCTTTATATACCTGCGCACAGCAGCAGCCACCTTCAGTCTGCTGCTGGACAGCCAGCAGCAGCAGCAGCAGGAGAGGTAATTAATCAGCAACCCTCCTGCTAAGGGTAGACAGCTGCTCGTTCCACCCCCCCCCCCCGCCTTAATTGGTTCTCCTCCCTTCCAACGGTGTTGAGGCGGGTGGGAACAGCCGGGGGTTGAGGGTACTGTGCTAAAAGAGGTGGAGTTATGCAGATCTAAAACGCGTGGATTGCAGCAGCAGCAAGCCGAAAAGTGCAGGCATGTGAGGGATCTAGAGGTTGACAGCATGTCTTCTTAACGGGAGTCCAGGTGGCCATCTCCACAAATGGACTTTTCAGAATCCTTGGGTGGCACCGTAGTCGGAAACCAATTCTGGTTATCGCTTCTCGGCCTTTTGGCTAAGATCAAGTGTAGTATCTGTTCTTATCAGTTTAATATCTGATACGTCCCCTATCTGGGGACCATATATTAAATGGATTTTTAGAACAGGGAGATGGAAAAAGAGCTTGCTCTGTCCACTCCACGCATTGACCTGGTATTGCAGTATCTCCAGGACCGGTGCACCCCTTCTTTAATGCAGTTTCTAAAATCAGAAAGAATTGAATTCAATGCTTTTTGTTCATTTTGCTTGTTTGTCGGATTTTGGGATGGACTCTTTGGCTTTGCTTTTCTTCTCCTCATTGGATTTTTTATGTTAAAAGTTGCAGAAGCCAGATGACAAGCTCATTTTGGTTCAACTTCAGCAACTGTGCATTGCATTGCCATGTAATGTAATGTAATGCAATGCTATCTATCTAGCTCTCCCTCTATACTTCCTTTTGGATAAACAGACATATTAGGCAAGCATTTTGGAGCTTTCACCTAAATAACTACAGGTGGTGAGATAAGCTGCACAATATAATTGACCTTTCAGTATATTGTTGCACACACACCATCTATTTAGCAAATGCCCTTGTTATCAACAGCAGCCTTTTAAACTCACCTGAGCTAACAGGTATGTGAGCTGGTTACTCTGCTGCGCTTAAAATTTCTTTTTTGGTTTGCTACAATGCCTTTTCTGAAACGTTGTCTCCCTCTGCTGGAACACTGACTTCTTTCATTTAATGCCTGCAGACTATAAAAGAGAAACCAACCCAAAAAGTTTGGTTGATTAGTCTGTGGCATTCTTTTAAACTGTTGCTTATGGCGGTCTCTGTGAGCTTCTCAGTGACATTCAGCCATCCAGGTATCCCGCCTGCAGTAGACGGAATGTGGCAATGGAACGCTGGCTGCGCGTGTCATAATAGGCTCTGAGCCTTTATATACCTGCGCACAGCAGCAGCCACCTTCAGTCTGCTGCTGGACAGCCAGCAGCAGCAGCAGCAGGAGAGGTAATTAATCAGCAACCCTCCTGCTAAGGGTAGACAGCTGCTCGTTCCACCCCACCCCCGCCTTAATTGGTTCTCCTCCCTTCCAACGGTGTTGAGGCGGGTGGGAACAGCCGGGGGTTGAGGGTACTGTGCTAAAAGAGGTGGAGTTATGCAGATCTAAAACGCGTGGATTGCAGCAGCAGCAAGCCGAAAAGTGCAGGCATGTGAGGGATCTAGAGGTTGACAGCATGTCTTCTTAACGGGAGTCCAGGTGGCCATCTCCACAAATGGACTTTTCAGAATCCTTGGGTGGCACCGTAGTCGGAAACCAATTCTGGTTATCGCTTCTCGGCCTTTTGGCTAAGATCAAGTGTAGTATCTGTTCTTATCAGTTTAATATCTGATACGTCCCCTATCTGGGGACCATATATTAAATGGATTTTTAGAACAGGGAGATGGAAAAAGAGCTTGCTCTGTCCACTCCACGCATTGACCTGGTATTGCAGTATCTCCAGGACCGGTGCACCCCTTCTTTAATGCAGTTTCTAAAATCAGAAAGAATTGAATTCAATGCTTTTTGTTCATTTTGCTTGTTTGTCGGATTTTGGGATGGACTCTTTGGCTTTGCTTTTCTTCTCCTCATTGGATTTTTCATGTTAAAAGTTGCAGAAGCCAGATGACAAGCTCATTTTGGTTCAACTTCAGCAACTGTGCATTGCATTGCCATGTAATGTAATGTAATGCAATGCTATCTATCTAGCTCTCCCTCTATACTTCCTTTTGGATAAACAGACATATTAGGCAAGCATTTTGGAGCTTTCACCTAAATAACTACAGGTGGTGAGATAAGCTGCACAATATAATTGACCTTTCAGTATATTGTTGCACACACACCATCTATTTAGCAAATGCCCTTGTTATCAACAGCAGCCTTTTAAACTCACCTGAGCTAACAGGTATGTGAGCTGGTTACTCTGCTGCGCTTAAAATTTCTTTTTTGGTTTGCTACAATGCCTTTTCTGAAACGTTGTCTCCCTCTGCTGGAACACTGACTTCTTTCATTTAATGCCTGCAGACTATAAAAGAGAAACCAACCCAAAAAGTTTGGTTGATTAGTCTGTGGCATTCTTTTAAACTGTTGCTTATGGCGGTCTCTGTGAGCTTCTCAGTGACATTCAGCCATCCAGGTATCCCGCCTGCAGTAGACGGAATGTGGCAATGGAACGCTGGCTGCGCGTGTCATAATAGGCTCTGAGCCTTTATATACCTGCGCACAGCAGCAGCCACCTTCAGTCTGCTGCTGGACAGCCAGCAGCAGCAGCAGGAGAGGTAATTAATCAGCAACCCTCCTGCTAAGGGTAGACAGCTGCTCGTTCCACCCCCCCCCCCGCCTTAATTGGTTCTCCTCCCTTCCAACGGTGTTGAGGCGGGTGGGAACAGCCGGGGGTTGAGGGTACTGTGCTAAAAGAGGTGGAGTTATGCAGATCTAAAACGCGTGGATTGCAGCAGCAGCAAGCCGAAAAGTGCAGGCATGTGAGGGATCTAGAGGTTGACAGCATGTCTTCTTAACGGGAGTCCAGGTGGCCATCTCCACAAATGGACTTTTCAGAATCCTTGGGTGGCACCGTAGTCGGAAACCAATTCTGGTTATCGCTTCTCGGCCTTTTGGCTAAGATCAAGTGTAGTATCTGTTCTTATCAGTTTAATATCTGATACGTCCCCTATCTGGGGACCATATATTAAATGGATTTTTAGAACAGGGAGATGGAAAAAGAGCTTGCTCTGTCCACTCCACGCATTGACCTGGTATTGCAGTATCTCCAGGACCGGTGCACCCCTTCTTTAATGCAGTTTCTAAAATCAGAAAGAATTGAATTCAATGCTTTTTGTTCATTTTGCTTGTTTGTCGGATTTTGGGATGGACTCTTTGGCTTTGCTTTTCTTCTCCTCATTGGATTTTTCATGTTAAAAGTTGCAGAAGCCAGATGACAAGCTCATTTTGGTTCAACTTCAGCAACTGTGCATTGCATTGCCATGTAATGTAATGTAATGCAATGCTATCTATCTAGCTCTCCCTCTATACTTCCTTTTGGATAAACAGACATATTAGGCAAGCATTTTGGAGCTTTCACCTAAATAACTACAGGTGGTGAGATAAGCTGCACAATATAATTGACCTTTCAGTATATTGTTGCACACACACCATCTATTTAGCAAATGCCCTTGTTATCAACAGCAGCCTTTTAAACTCACCTGAGCTAACAGGTATGTGAGCTGGTTACTCTGCTGCGCTTAAAATTTCTTTTTTGGTTTGCTACAATGCCTTTTCTGAAACGTTGTCTCCCTCTGCTGGAACACTGACTTCTTTCATTTAACGCCTGCAGACTATAAAAGAGAAACCAACCCAAAAAGTTTGGTTGATTAGTCTGTGGCATTCTTTTAAACTGTTGCTTATGGCGGTCTCTGTGAGCTTCTCAGTGACATTCAGCCATCCAGGTATCCCGCCTGCAGTAGACGGAATGTGGCAATGGAACGCTGGCTGCGCGTGTCATAATAGGCTCTGAGCCTTTATATACCTGCACACAGCAGCAGCCACCTTCAGTCTGCTGCTGGACAGCCAGCAGCAGCAGCAGCAGGAGAGGTAATTAATCAGCAACCCTCCTGCTAAGGGTAGACAGCTGCTCGTTCCACCCCCCCCCCCGCCTTAATTGGTTCTCCTCCCTTCCAACGGTGTTGAGGCGGGTGGGAACAGCCGGGGGTTGAGGGTACTGTGCTAAAAGAGGTGGAGTTATGCAGATCTAAAACGCGTGGATTGCAGCAGCAGCAAGCCGAAAAGTGCAGGCATGTGAGGGATCTAGAGGTTGACAGCATGTCTTCTTAACGGGAGTCCAGGAGGCCATCTCCACAAATGGACTTTTCAGAATCCTTGGGTGGCACCGTAGTCGGAAACCAATTCTGGTTATCGCTTCTCGGCCTTTTGGCTAAGATCAAGTGTAGTATCTGTTCTTATCAGTTTAATATCTGATACGTCCCCTATCTGGGGACCATATATTAAATGGATTTTTAGAACAGGGAGATGGAAAAAGAGCTTGCTCTGTCCACTCCACGCATTGACCTGGTATTGCAGTATCTCCAGGACCGGTGCACCCCTTCTTTAATGCAGTTTCTAAAATCAGAAAGAATTGAATTCAATGCTTTTTGTTCATTTTGCTTGTTTGTCGGATTTTGGGATGGACTCTTTGGCTTTGCTTTTCTTCTCCTCATTGGATTTTTCATGTTAAAAGTTGCAGAAGCCAGATGACAAGCTCATTTTGGTTCAACTTCAGCAACTGTGCATTGCATTGCCATGTAATGTAATGTAATGCAATGCTATCTATCTAGCTCTCCCTCTATACTTCCTTTTGGATAAACAGACATATTAGGCAAGCATTTTGGAGCTTTCACCTAAATAACTACAGGTGGTGAGATAAGCTGCACAATATAATTGACCTTTCAGTATATTGTTGCACACACACCATCTATTTAGCAAATGCCCTTGTTATCAACAGCAGCCTTTTAAACTCACCTGAGCTAACAGGTATGTGAGCTGGTTACTCTGCTGCGCTTAAAATTTCTTTTTTGGTTTGCTACAATGCCTTTTCTGAAACGTTGTCTCCCTCTGCTGGAACACTGACTTCTTTCATTTAATGCCTGCAGACTATAAAAGAGAAACCAACCCAAAAAGTTTGGTTGATTAGTCTGTGGCATTCTTTTAAACTGTTGCTTATGGCGGTCTCTGTGAGCTTCTCAGTGACATTCAGCCATCCAGGTATCCCGCCTGCAGTAGACGGAATGTGGCAATGGAACGCTGGCTGCGCGTGTCATAATAGGCTCTGAGCCTTTATATACCTGTGCACAGCAGCAGCCACCTTCAGTCTGCTGCTGGACAGCCAGCAGCAGCAGCAGGAGAGGTAATTAATCAGCAACCCTCCTGCTAAGGGTAGACAGCTGCTCGTTCCACCCCCCCCCCCGCCTTAATTGGTTCTCCTCCCTTCCAACGGTGTTGAGGCGGGTGGGAACAGCCGGGGGTTGAGGGTACTGTGCTAAAAGAGGTGGAGTTATGCAGATCTAAAACGCGTGGATTGCAGCAGCAGCAAGCCGAAAAGTGCAGGCATGTGAGGGATCTAGAGGTTGACAGCATGTCTTCTTAACGGGAGTCCAGGTGGCCATCTCCACAAATGGACTTTTCAGAATCCTTGGGTGGCACCGTAGTCGGAAACCAATTCTGGTTATCGCTTCTCGGCCTTTTGGCTAAGATCAAGTGTAGTATCTGTTCTTATCAGTTTAATATCTGATACGTCCCCTATCTGGGGACCATATATTAAATGGATTTTTAGAACAGGGAGATGGAAAAAGAGCTTGCTCTGTCCACTCCACGCATTGACCTGGTATTGCAGTATCTCCAGGACCGGTGCACCCCTTCTTTAATGCAGTTTCTAAAATCAGAAAGAATTGAATTCAATGCTTTTTGTTCATTTTGCTTGTTTGTCGGATTTTGGGATGGACTCTTTGGCTTTGCTTTTCTTCTCCTCATTGGATTTTTCATGTTAAAAGTTGCAGAAGCCAGATGACAAGCTCATTTTGGTTCAACTTCAGCAACTGTGCATTGCATTGCCATGTAATGTAATGTAATGCAATGCTATCTATCTAGCTCTCCCTCTATACTTCCTTTTGGATAAACAGACATATTAGGCAAGCATTTTGGAGCTTTCACCTAAATAACTACAGGTGGTGAGATAAGCTGCACAATATAATTGACCTTTCAGTATATTGTTGCACACACACCATCTATTTAGCAAATGCCCTTGTTATCAACAGCAGCCTTTTAAACTCACCTGAGCTAACAGGTATGTGAGCTGGTTACTCTGCTGCGCTTAAAATTTCTTTTTTGGTTTGCTACAATGCCTTTTCTGAAACGTTGTCTCCCTCTGCTGGAACACTGACTTCTTTCATTTAATGCCTGCAGACTATAAAAGAGAAACCAACCCAAAAAGTTTGGTTGATTAGTCTGTGGCATTCTTTTAAACTGTTGCTTATGGCGGTCTCTGTGAGCTTCTCAGTGACATTCAGCCATCCAGGTATCCCGCCTGCAGTAGACGGAATGTGGCAATGGAACGCTGGCTGCGCGTGTCATAATAGGCTCTGAGCCTTTATATACCTGCACACAGCAGCAGCCACCTTCAGTCTGCTGCTGGACAGCCAGCAGCAGCAGCAGCAGGAGAGGTAATTAATCAGCAACCCTCCTGCTAAGGGTAGACAGCTGCTCGTTCCACCCCCCCCCCCCGCCTTAATTGGTTCTCCTCCCTTCCAACGGTGTTGAGGCGGGTGGGAACAGCCGGGGGTTGAGGGTACTGTGCTAAAAGAGGTGGAGTTATGCAGATCTAAAACGCGTGGATTGCAGCAGCAGCAAGCCGAAAAGTGCAGGCATGTGAGGGATCTAGAGGTTGACAGCATGTCTTCTTAACGGGAGTCCAGGAGGCCATCTCCACAAATGGACTTTTCAGAATCCTTGGGTGGCACCGTAGTCGGAAACCAATTCTGGTTATCGCTTCTCGGCCTTTTGGCTAAGATCAAGTGTAGTATCTGTTCTTATCAGTTTAATATCTGACACGTCCCCTATCTGGGGACCATATATTAAATGGATTTTTAGAACAGGGAGATGGAAAAAGAGCTTGCTCTGTCCACTCCACGCATTGACCTGGTATTGCAGTATCTCCAGGACCGGTGCACCCCTTCTTTAATGCAGTTTCTAAAATCAGAAAGAATTGAATTCAATGCTTTTTGTTCATTTTGCTTGTTTGTCGGATTTTGGGATGGACTCTTTGGCTTTGCTTTTCTTCTCCTCATTGGATTTTTCATGTTAAAAGTTGCAGAAGCCAGATGACAAGCTCATTTTGGTTCAACTTCAGCAACTGTGCATTGCATTGCCATGTAATGTAATGTAATGCAATGCTATCTATCTAGCTCTCCCTCTATACTTCCTTTTGGATAAACAGACATATTAGGCAAGCATTTTGGAGCTTTCACCTAAATAACTACAGGTGGTGAGATAAGCTGCACAATATAATTGACCTTTCAGTATATTGTTGCACACACACCATCTATTTAGCAAATGCCCTTGTTATCAACAGCAGCCTTTTAAACTCACCTGAGCTAACAGGTATGTGAGCTGGTTACTCTGCTGCGCTTAAAATTTCTTTTTTGGTTTGCTACAATGCCTTTTCTGAAACGTTGTCTCCCTCTGCTGGAACACTGACTTCTTTCATTTAATGCCTGCAGACTATAAAAGAGAAACCAACCCAAAAAGTTTGGTTGATTAGTCTGTGGCATTCTTTTAAACTGTTGCTTATGGCGGTCTCTGTGAGCTTCTCAGTGACATTCAGCCATCCAGGTATCCCGCCTGCAGTAGACGGAATGTGGCAATGGAACGCTGGCTGCGCGTGTCATAATAGGCTCTGAGCCTTTATATACCTGCGCACAGCAGCAGCCACCTTCAGTCTGCTGCTGGACAGCCAGCAGCAGCAGCAGCAGGAGAGGTAATTAATCAGCAACCCTCCTGCTAAGGGTAGACAGCTGCTCGTTCCACCCCCCCCCCGCCTTAATTGGTTCTCCTCCCTTCCAACGGTGTTGAGGCGGGTGGGAACAGCCGGGGGTTGAGGGTACTGTGCTAAAAGAGGTGGAGTTATGCAGATCTAAAACGCGTGGATTGCAGCAGCAGCAAGCCGAAAAGTGCAGGCATGTGAGGGATCTAGAGGTTGACAGCATGTCTTCTTAACGGGAGTCCAGGTGGCCATCTCCACAAATGGACTTTTCAGAATCCTTGGGTGGCACCGTAGTCGGAAACCAATTCTGGTTATCGCTTCTCGGCCTTTTGGCTAAGATCAAGTGTAGTATCTGTTCTTATCAGTTTAATATCTGATACGTCCCCTATCTGGGGACCATATATTAAATGGATTTTTAGAACAGGGAGATGGAAAAAGAGCTTGCTCTGTCCACTCCACGCATTGACCTGGTATTGCAGTATCTCCACGACCGGTGCACCCCTTCTTTAATGCAGTTTCTAAAATCAGAAAGAATTGAATTCAATGCTTTTTGTTCATTTTGCTTGTTTGTAGGATTTTAGGATGGACTCTTTGGCTTTGCTTTTCTTCTCCTCATTGGATTTTTCATGTTAAAAGTTGCAGAAGCCAGATGACAAGCTCATTTTGGTTCAACTTCAGCAACTGTGCATTGCATTGCCATGTAATGTAATGTAATGCAATGCTATCTATCTAGCTCTCCCTCTATACTTCCTTTTGGATAAACAGACATATTAGGCAAGCATTTTGGAGCTTTCACCTAAATAACTACAGGTGGTGAGATAAGCTGCACAATATAATTGACCTTTCAGTATATTGTTGCACACACACCATCTATTTAGCAAATGCCCTTGTTATCAACAGCAGCCTTTTAAACTCACCTGAGCTAACAGGTATGTGAGCTGGTTACTCTGCTGCGCTTAAAATTTCTTTTTTGGTTTGCTACAATGCCTTTTCTGAAACGTTGTCTCCCTCTGCTGGAACACTGACTTCTTTCATTTAATGCCTGCAGACTATAAAAGAGAAACCAACCCAAAAAGTTTGGTTGATTAGTCTGTGGCATTCTTTTAAACTGTTGCTTATGGCGGTCTCTGTGAGCTTCTCAGTGACATTCAGCCATCCAGGTATCCCGCCTGCAGTAGACGGAATGTGGCAATGGAACGCTGGCTGCGCGTGTCATAATAGGCTCTGAGCCTTTATATAACTGCGCACAGCAGCAGCCACCTTCAGTCTGCTGCTGGACAGCCAGCAGCAGCAGCAGCAGGAGAGGTAATTAATCAGCAACCCTCCTGCTAAGGGTAGACAGCTGCTCGTTCCACCCCCCCCCCGCCTTAATTGGTTCTCCTCCCTTCCAACGGTGTTGAGGCGGGTGGGAACAGCCGGGGGTTGAGGGTACTGTGCTAAAAGAGGTGGAGTTATGCAGATCTAAAACGCGTGGATTGCAGCAGCAGCAAGCCGAAAAGTGCAGGCATGTGAGGGATCTAGAGGTTGACAGCATGTCTTCTTAACGGGAGTCCAGGAGGCCATCTCCACAAATGGACTTTTCAGAATCCTTGGGTGGCACCGTAGTCGGAAACCAATTCTGGTTATCGCTTCTCGGCCTTTTGGCTAAGATCAAGTGTAGTATCTGTTCTTATCAGTTTAATATCTGATACGTCCCCTATCTGGGGACCATATATTAAATGGATTTTTAGAACAGGGAGATGGAAAAAGAGCTTGCTCTGTCCACTCCACGCATTGACCTGGTATTGCAGTATCTCCAGGACCGGTGCACCCCTTCTTTAATGCAGTTTCTAAAATCAGAAAGAATTGAATTCAATGCTTTTTGTTCATTTTGCTTGTTTGTCGGATTTTGGGATGGACTCTTTGGCTTTGCTTTTCTTCTCCTCATTGGATTTTTCATGTTAAAAGTTGCAGAAGCCAGATGACAAGCTCATTTTGGTTCAACTTCAGCAACTGTGCATTGCATTGCCATGTAATGTAATGTAATGCAATGCTATCTATCTAGCTCTCCCTCTATACTTCCTTTTGGATAAACAGACATATTAGGCAAGCATTTTGGAGCTTTCACCTAAATAACTACAGGTGGTGAGATAAGCTGCACAATATAATTGACCTTTCAGTATATTGTTGCACACACACCATCTATTTAGCAAATGCCCTTGTTATCAACAGCAGCCTTTTAAACTCACCTCAGCTAACAGGTATGTGAGCTGGTTACTCTGCTGCGCTTAAAATTTCTTTTTTGGTTTGCTACAATGCCTTTTCTGAAACGTTGTCTCCCTCTGCTGGAACACTGACTTCTTTCATTTAATGCCTGCAGACTATAAAAGAGAAACCAACCCAAAAAGTTTGGTTGATTAGTCTGTGGCATTCTTTTAAACTGTTGCTTATGGCGGTCTCTGTGAGCTTCTCAGTGACATTCAGCCATCCAGGTATCCCGCCTGCAGTAGACGGAATGTGGCAATGGAACGCTGGCTGCGCGTGTCATAATAGGCTCTGAGCCTTTATATACCTGCGCACAGCAGCAGCAACCTTCAGTCTGCTGCTGGACAGCCAGCAGCAGCAGCAGCAGGAGAGGTAATTAATCAGCAACCCTCCTGCTAAGGGTAGACAGCTGCTCGTTCCACCCCCCCCCCCCGCCTTAATTGGTTCTCCTCCCTTCCAACGGTGTTGAGGCGGGTGGGAACAGCCGGGGGTTGAGGGTACTGTGCTAAAAGAGGTGGAGTTATGCAGATCTAAAACGCGTGGATTGCAGCAGCAGCAAGCCGAAAAGTGCAGGCATGTGAGGGATCTAGAGGTTGACAGCATGTCTTCTTAACGGGAGTCCAGGTGGCCATCTCCACAAATGGACTTTTCAGAATCCTTGGGTGGCACCGTAGTCGGAAACCAATTCTGGTTATCGCTTCTCGGCCTTTTGGCTAAGATCAAGTGTAGTATCTGTTCTTATCAGTTTAATATCTGATACGTCCCCTATCTGGGGACCATATATTAAATGGATTTTTAGAACAGGGAGATGGAAAAAGAGCTTGCTCTGTCCACTCCACGCATTGACCTGGTATTGCAGTATCTCCAGGACCGGTGCACCCCTTCTTTAATGCAGTTTCTAAAATCAGAAAGAATTGAATTCAATGCTTTTTGTTCATTTTGCTTGTTTGTCGGATTTTGGGATGGACTCTTTGGCTTTGCTTTTCTTCTCCTCATTGGATTTTTCATGTTAAAAGTTGCAGAAGCCAGATGACAAGCTCATTTTGGTTCAACTTCAGCAACTGTGCATTGCATTGCCATGTAATGTAATGTAATGCAATGCTATCTATCTAGCTCTCCCTCTATACTTCCTTTTGGATAAACAGACATATTAGGCAAGCATTTTGGAGCTTTCACCTAAATAACTACAGGTGGTGAGATAAGCTGCACAATATAATTGACCTTTCAGTATATTGTTGCACACACACCATCTATTTAGCAAATGCCCTTGTTATCAACAGCAGCCTTTTAAACTCACCTGAGCTAACAGGTATGTGAGCTGGTTACTCTGCTGCGCTTAAAATTTCTTTTTTGGTTTGCTACAATGCCTTTTCTGAAACGTTGTCTCCCTCTGCTGGAACACTGACTTCTTTCATTTAATGCCTGCAGACTATAAAAGAGAAACCAACCCAAAAAGTTTGGTTGATTAGTCTGTGGCATTCTTTTAAACTGTTGCTTATGGCGGTCTCTGTGAGCTTCTCAGTGACATTCAGCCATCCAGGTATCCCGCCTGCAGTAGACGGAATGTGGCAATGGAACGCTGGCTGCGCGTGTCATAATAGGCTCTGAGCCTTTATATACCTGCGCACAGCAGCAGCCACCTTCAGTCTGCTGCTGGACAGCCAGCAGCAGCAGCAGGAGAGGTAATTAATCAGCAACCCTCCTGCTAAGGGTAGACAGCTGCTCGTTCCACCGCCCCCCCCGCCTTAATTGGTTCTCCTCCCTTCCAACGGTGTTGAGGCGGGTGGGAACAGCCGGGGGTTGAGGGTACTGTGCTAAAAGAGGTGGAGTTATGCAGATCTAAAACGCGTGGATTGCAGCAGCAGCAAGCCGAAAAGTGCAGGCATGTGAGGGATCTAGAGGTTGACAGCATGTCTTCTTAACGGGAGTCCAGGTGGCCATCTCCACAAATGGACTTTTCAGAATCCTTGGGTGGCACCGTAGTCGGAAACCAATTCTGGTTATCGCTTCTCGGCCTTTTGGCTAAGATCAAGTGTAGTATCTGTTCTTATCAGTTTAATATCTGATACGTCCCCTATCTGGGGACCATATATTAAATGGATTTTTAGAACAGGGAGATGGAAAAAGAGCTTGCTCTGTCCACTCCACGCATTGACCTGGTATTGCAGTATCTCCAGGACCGGTGCACCCCTTCTTTAATGCAGTTTCTAAAATCAGAAAGAATTGAATTCAATGCTTTTTGTTCATTTTGCTTGTTTGTCGGATTTTGGGATGGACTCTTTGGCTTTGCTTTTCTTCTCCTCATTGGATTTTTCATGTTAAAAGTTGCAGAAGCCAGATGACAAGCTCATTTTGTTTCAACTTCAGCAACTGTGCATTGCATTGCCATGTAATGTAATGTAATGCAATGCTATCTATCTAGCTCTCCCTCTATACTTCCTTTTGGATAAACAGACATATTAGGCAAGCATTTTGGAGCTTTCACCTAAATAACTACAGGTGGTGAGATAAGCTGCACAATATAATTGACCTTTCAGTATATTGTTGCACACACACCATCTATTTAGCAAATGCCATTGTTATCAACAGCAGCCTTTTAAACTCACCTGAGCTAACAGGTATGTGAGCTGGTTACTCTGCTGCGCTTAAAATTTCTTTTTTGGTTTGCTACAATGCCTTTTCTGAAACGTTGTCTCCCTCTGCTGGAACACTGACTTCTTTCATTTAATGCCTGCAGACTATAAAAGAGAAACCAACCCAAAAAGTTTGGTTGATTAGTCTGTGGCATTCTTTTAAACTGTTGCTTATGGCGGTCTCTGTGAGCTTCTCAGTGACATTCAGCCATCCAGGTATCCCGCCTGCAGTAGACGGAATGTGGCAATGGAACGCTGGCTGCGCGTGTCATAATAGGCTCTGAGCCTTTATATACCTGCGCACAGCAGCAGCCACCTTCAGTCTGCTGCTGGACAGCCAGCAGCAGCAGCAGCAGGAGAGGTAATTAATCAGCAACCCTCCTGCTAAGGGTAGACAGCTGCTCGTTCCACCCCCCCCCCCCGCCTTAATTGGTTCTCCTCCCTTCCAACGGTGTTGAGGCGGGTGGGAACAGCCGGGGGTTGAGGGTACTGTGCTAAAAGAGGTGGAGTTATGCAGATCTAAAACGCGTGGATTGCAGCAGCAGCAAGCCGAAAAGTGCAGGCATGTGAGGGATCTAGAGGTTGACAGCATGTCTTCTTAACGGGAGTCCAGGTGGCCATCTCCACAAATGGACTTTTCAGAATCCTTGGGTGGCACCGTAGTCGGAAACCAATTCTGGTTATCGCTTCTCGGCCTTTTGGCTAAGATCAAGTGTAGTATCTGTTCTTATCAGTTTAATATCTGATACGTCCCCTATCTGGGGACCATATATTAAATGGATTTTTAGAACAGGGAGATGGAAAAAGAGCTTGCTCTGTCCACTCCACGCATTGACCTGGTATTGCAGTATCTCCAGGACCGGTGCACCCCTTCTTTAATGCAGTTTCTAAAATCAGAAAGAATTGAATTCAATGCTTTTTGTTCATTTTGCTTGTTTGTCGGATTTTGGGATGGACTCTTTGGCTTTGCTTTTCTTCTCCTCATTGGATTTTTTATGTTAAAAGTTGCAGAAGCCAGATGACAAGCTCATTTTGGTTCAACTTCAGCAACTGTGCATTGCATTGCCATGTAATGTAATGTAATGCAATGCTATCTATCTAGCTCTCCCTCTATACTTCCTTTTGGATAAACAGACATATTAGGCAAGCATTTTGGAGCTTTCACCTAAATAACTACAGGTGGTGAGATAAGCTGCACATTATAATTGACCTTTCAGTATATTGTTGCACACACACCATCTATTTAGCAAATGCCCTTGTTATCAACAGCAGCCTTTTAAACTCACCTGAGCTAACAGGTATGTGAGCTGGTTACTCTGCTGCGCTTAAAATTTCTTTTTTGGTTTGCTACAATGCCTTTTCTGAAACGTTGTCTCCCTCTGCTGGAACACTGACTTCTTTCATTTAATGCCTGCAGACTATAAAAGAGAAACCAACCCAAAAAGTTTGGTTGATTAGTCTGTGGCATTCTTTTAAACTGTTGCTTATGGCGGTCTCTGTGAGCTTCTCAGTGACATTCAGCCATCCAGGTATCCCGCCTGCAGTAGACGGAATGTGGCAATGGAACGCTGGCTGCGCGTGTCATAATAGGCTCTGAGCCTTTATATACCTGCGCACAGCAGCAGCCACCTTCAGTCTGCTGCTGGACAGCCAGCAGCAGCAGCAGCAGGAGAGGTAATTAATCAGCAACCCTCCTGCTAAGGGTAGACAGCTGCTCGTTCCACCCCCCCCCCCGCCTTAATTGGTTCTCCTCCCTTCCAACGGTGTTGAGGCGGGTGGGAACAGCCGGGGGTTGAGGGTACTGTGCTAAAAGATGTGGAGTTATGCAGATCTAAAACGCGTGGATTGCAGCAGCAGCAAGCCGAAAAGTGCAGGCATGTGAGGGATCTAGAGGTTGACAGCATGTCTTCTTAACGGGAGTCCAGGTGGCCATCTCCACAAATGGACTTTTCAGAATCCTTGGGTGGCACCGTAGTCGGAAACCAATTCTGGTTATCGCTTCTCGGCCTTTTGGCTAAGATCAAGTGTAGTATCTGTTCTTATCAGTTTAATATCTGATACGTCCCCTATCTGGGGACCATATATTAAATGGATTTTTAGAACAGGGAGATGGAAAAAGAGCTTGCTCTGTCCACTCCACGCATTGACCTGGTATTGCAGTATCTCCAGGACCGGTGCACCCCTTCTTTAATGCAGTTTCTAAAATCAGAAAGAATTGAATTCAATGCTTTTTGTTCATTTTGCTTGTTTGTCGGATTTTGGGATGGACTCTTTGGCTTTGCTTTTCTTCTCCTCATTGGATTTTTCATGTTAAAAGTTGCAGAAGCCAGATGACAAGCTCATTTTGGTTCAACTTCAGCAACTGTGCATTGCATTGCCATGTAATGTAATGTAATGCAATGCTATCTATCTAGCTCTCCCTCTATACTTCCTTTTGGATAAACAGACATATTAGGCAAGCATTTTGGAGCTTTCACCTAAATAACTACAGGTGGTGAGATAAGCTGCACAATATAATTGACCTTTCAGTATATTGTTGCACACACACCATCTATTTAGCAAATGCCCTTGTTATCAACAGCAGCCTTTTAAACTCACCTGAGCTAACAGGTATGTGAGCTGGTTACTCTGCTGCGCTTAAAATTTCTTTTTTGGTTTGCTACAATGCCTTTTCTGAAACGTTGTCTCCCTCTGCTGGAACACTGACTTCTTTCATTTAATGCCTGCAGACTATAAAAGAGAAACCAACCCAAAAAGTTTGGTTGATTAGTCTGTGGCATTCTTTTAAACTGTTGCTTATGGCGGTCTCTGTGAGCTTCTCAGTGACATTCAGCCATCCAGGTATCCCGCCTGCAGTAGACGGAATGTGGCAATGGAACGCTGGCTGCGCGTGTCATAATAGGCTCTGAGCCTTTATATAACTGCGCACAGCAGCAGCCACCTTCAGTCTGCTGCTGGACAGCCAGCAGCAGCAGCAGCAGGAGAGGTAATTAATCAGCAACCCTCCTGCTAAGGGTAGACAGCTGCTCGTTCCACCCCCCCCCCGCCTTAATTGGTTCTCCTCCCTTCCAACGGTGTTGAGGCGGGTGGGAACAGCCGGGGGTTGAGGGTACTGTGCTAAAAGAGGTGGAGTTATGCAGATCTAAAACGCGTGGATTGCAGCAGCAGCAAGCCGAAAAGTGCAGGCATGTGAGGGATCTAGAGGTTGACAGCATGTCTTCTTAACGGGAGTCCAGGAGGCCATCTCCACAAATGGACTTTTCAGAATCCTTGGGTGGCACCGTAGTCGGAAACCAATTCTGGTTATCGCTTCTCGGCCTTTTGGCTAAGATCAAGTGTAGTATCTGTTCTTATCAGTTTAATATCTGATACGTCCCCTATCTGGGGACCATATATTAAATGGATTTTTAGAACAGGGAGATGGAAAAAGAGCTTGCTCTGTCCACTCCACGCATTGACCTGGTATTGCAGTATCTCCAGGACCGGTGCACCCCTTCTTTAATGCAGTTTCTAAAATCAGAAAGAATTGAATTCAATGCTTTTTGTTCATTTTGCTTGTTTGTCGGATTTTGGGATGGACTCTTTGGCTTTGCTTTTCTTCTCCTCATTGGATTTTTCATGTTAAAAGTTGCAGAAGCCAGATGACAAGCTCATTTTGGTTCAACTTCAGCAACTGTGCATTGCATTGCCATGTAATGTAATGTAATGCAATGCTATCTATCTAGCTCTCCCTCTATACTTCCTTTTGGATAAACAGACATATTAGGCAAGCATTTTGGAGCTTTCACCTAAATAACTACAGGTGGTGAGATAAGCTGCACAATATAATTGACCTTTCAGTATATTGTTGCACACACACCATCTATTTAGCAAATGCCCTTGTTATCAACAGCAGCCTTTTAAACTCACCTGAGCTAACAGGTATGTGAGCTGGTTACTCTGCTGCGCTTAAAATTTCTTTTTTGGTTTGCTACAATGCCTTTTCTGAAACGTTGTCTCCCTCTGCTGGAACACTGACTTCTTTCATTTAATGCCTGCAGACTATAAAAGAGAAACCAACCCAAAAAGTTTGGTTGATTAGTCTGTGGCATTCTTTTAAACTGTTGCTTATGGCGGTCTCTGTGAGCTTCTCAGTGACATTCAGCCATCCAGGTATCCCGCCTGCAGTAGACGGAATGTGGCAATGGAACGCTGGCTGCGCGTGTCATAATAGGCTCTGAGCCTTTATATACCTGCGCACAGCAGCAGCCACCTTCAGTCTGCTGCTGGACAGCCAGCAGCAGCAGCAGGAGAGGTAATTAATCAGCAACCCTCCTGCTAAGGGTAGACAGCTGCTCGTTCCACCGCCCCCCCCGCCTTAATTGGTTCTCCTCCCTTCCAACGGTGTTGAGGCGGGTGGGAACAGCCGGGGGTTGAGGGTACTGTGCTAAAAGAGGTGGAGTTATGCAGATCTAAAACGCGTGGATTGCAGCAGCAGCAAGCCGAAAAGTGCAGGCATGTGAGGGATCTAGAGGTTGACAGCATGTCTTCTTAACGGGAGTCCAGGTGGCCATCTCCACAAATGGACTTTTCAGAATCCTTGGGTGGCACCGTAGTCGGAAACCAATTCTGGTTATCGCTTCTCGGCCTTTTGGCTAAGATCAAGTGTAGTATCTGTTCTTATCAGTTTAATATCTGATACGTCCCCTATCTGGGGACCATATATTAAATGGATTTTTAGAACAGGGAGATGGAAAAAGAGCTTGCTCTGTCCACTCCACGCATTGACCTGGTATTGCAGTATCTCCAGGACCGGTGCACCCCTTCTTTAATGCAGTTTCTAAAATCAGAAAGAATTGAATTCAATGCTTTTTGTTCATTTTGCTTGTTTGTCGGATTTTGGGATGGACTCTTTGGCTTTGCTTTTCTTCTCCTCATTGGATTTTTCATGTTAAAAGTTGCAGAAGCCAGATGACAAGCTCATTTTGTTTCAACTTCAGCAACTGTGCATTGCATTGCCATGTAATGTAATGTAATGCAATGCTATCTATCTAGCTCTCCCTCTATACTTCCTTTTGGATAAACAGACATATTAGGCAAGCATTTTGGAGCTTTCACCTAAATAACTACAGGTGGTGAGATAAGCTGCACAATATAATTGACCTTTCAGTATATTGTTGCACACACACCATCTATTTAGCAAATGCCATTGTTATCAACAGCAGCCTTTTAAACTCACCTGAGCTAACAGGTATGTGAGCTGGTTACTCTGCTGCGCTTAAAATTTCTTTTTTGGTTTGCTACAATGCCTTTTCTGAAACGTTGTCTCCCTCTGCTGGAACACTGACTTCTTTCATTTAATGCCTGCAGACTATAAAAGAGAAACCAACCCAAAAAGTTTGGTTGATTAGTCTGTGGCATTCTTTTAAACTGTTGCTTATGGCGGTCTCTGTGAGCTTCTCAGTGACATTCAGCCATCCAGGTATCCCGCCTGCAGTAGACGGAATGTGGCAATGGAACGCTGGCTGCGCGTGTCATAATAGGCTCTGAGCCTTTATATACCTGCGCACAGCAGCAGCCACCTTCAGTCTGCTGCTGGACAGCCAGCAGCAGCAGCAGCAGGAGAGGTAATTAATCAGCAACCCTCCTGCTAAGGGTAGACAGCTGCTCGTTCCACCCCCCCCCCCCGCCTTAATTGGTTCTCCTCCCTTCCAACGGTGTTGAGGCGGGTGGGAACAGCCGGGGGTTGAGGGTACTGTGCTAAAAGAGGTGGAGTTATGCAGATCTAAAACGCGTGGATTGCAGCAGCAGCAAGCCGAAAAGTGCAGGCATGTGAGGGATCTAGAGGTTGACAGCATGTCTTCTTAACGGGAGTCCAGGTGGCCATCTCCACAAATGGACTTTTCAGAATCCTTGGGTGGCACCGTAGTCGGAAACCAATTCTGGTTATCGCTTCTCGGCCTTTTGGCTAAGATCAAGTGTAGTATCTGTTCTTATCAGTTTAATATCTGATACGTCCCCTATCTGGGGACCATATATTAAATGGATTTTTAGAACAGGGAGATGGAAAAAGAGCTTGCTCTGTCCACTCCACGCATTGACCTGGTATTGCAGTATCTCCAGGACCGGTGCACCCCTTCTTTAATGCAGTTTCTAAAATCAGAAAGAATTGAATTCAATGCTTTTTGTTCATTTTGCTTGTTTGTCGGATTTTGGGATGGACTCTTTGGCTTTGCTTTTCTTCTCCTCATTGGATTTTTTATGTTAAAAGTTGCAGAAGCCAGATGACAAGCTCATTTTGGTTCAACTTCAGCAACTGTGCATTGCATTGCCATGTAATGTAATGTAATGCAATGCTATCTATCTAGCTCTCCCTCTATACTTCCTTTTGGATAAACAGACATATTAGGCAAGCATTTTGGAGCTTTCACCTAAATAACTACAGGTGGTGAGATAAGCTGCACAATATAATTGACCTTTCAGTATATTGTTGCACACACACCATCTATTTAGCAAATGCCCTTGTTATCAACAGCAGCCTTTTAAACTCACCTGAGCTAACAGGTATGTGAGCTGGTTACTCTGCTGCGCTTAAAATTTCTTTTTTGGTTTGCTACAATGCCTTTTCTGAAACGTTGTCTCCCTCTGCTGGAACACTGACTTCTTTCATTTAATGCCTGCAGACTATAAAAGAGAAACCAACCCAAAAAGTTTGGTTGATTAGTCTGTGGCATTCTTTTAAACTGTTGCTTATGGCGGTCTCTGTGAGCTTCTCAGTGACATTCAGCCATCCAGGTATCCCGCCTGCAGTAGACGGAATGTGGCAATGGAACGCTGGCTGCGCGTGTCATAATAGGCTCTGAGCCTTTATATACCTGCGCACAGCAGCAGCCACCTTCAGTCTGCTGCTGGACAGCCAGCAGCAGCAGCAGCAGGAGAGGTAATTAATCAGCAACCCTCCTGCTAAGGGTAGACAGCTGCTCGTTCCACCCCCCCCCCCGCCTTAATTGGTTCTCCTCCCTTCCAACGGTGTTGAGGCGGGTGGGAACAGCCGGGGGTTGAGGGTACTGTGCTAAAAGATGTGGAGTTATGCAGATCTAAAACGCGTGGATTGCAGCAGCAGCAAGCCGAAAAGTGCAGGCATGTGAGGGATCTAGAGGTTGACAGCATGTCTTCTTAACGGGAGTCCAGGTGGCCATCTCCACAAATGGACTTTTCAGAATCCTTGGGTGGCACCGTAGTCGGAAACCAATTCTGGTTATCGCTTCTCGGCCTTTTGGCTAAGATCAAGTGTAGTATCTGTTCTTATCAGTTTAATATCTGATACGTCCCCTATCTGGGGACCATATATTAAATGGATTTTTAGAACAGGGAGATGGAAAAAGAGCTTGCTCTGTCCACTCCACGCATTGACCTGGTATTGCAGTATCTCCAGGACCGGTGCACCCCTTCTTTAATGCAGTTTCTAAAATCAGAAAGAATTGAATTCAATGCTTTTTGTTCATTTTGCTTGTTTGTCGGATTTTGGGATGGACTCTTTGGCTTTGCTTTTCTTCTCCTCATTGGATTTTTCATGTTAAAAGTTGCAGAAGCCAGATGACAAGCTCATTTTGGTTCAACTTCAGCAACTGTGCATTGCATTGCCATGTAATGTAATGTAATGCAATGCTATCTATCTAGCTCTCCCTCTATACTTCCTTTTGGATAAACAGACATATTAGGCAAGCATTTTGGAGCTTTCACCTAAATAACTACAGGTGGTGAGATAAGCTGCACAATATAATTGACCTTTCAGTATATTGTTGCACACACACCATCTATTTAGCAAATGCCCTTGTTATCAACAGCAGCCTTTTAAACTCACCTGAGCTAACAGGTATGTGAGCTGGTTACTCTGCTGCGCTTAAAATTTCTTTTTTGGTTTGCTACAATGCCTTTTCTGAAACGTTGTCTCCCTCTGCTGGAACACTGACTTCTTTCATTTAATGCCTGCAGACTATAAAAGAGAAACCAACCCAAAAAGTTTGGTTGATTAGTCTGTGGCATTCTTTTAAACTGTTGCTTATGGCGGTCTCTGTGAGCTTCTCAGTGACATTCAGCCATCCAGGTATCCCGCCTGCAGTAGACGGAATGTGGCAATGGAACGCTGGCTGCGCGTGTCATAATAGGCTCTGAGCCTTTATATAACTGCGCACAGCAGCAGCCACCTTCAGTCTGCTGCTGGACAGCCAGCAGCAGCAGCAGCAGGAGAGGTAATTAATCAGCAACCCTCCTGCTAAGGGTAGACAGCTGCTCGTTCCACCCCCCCCCCGCCTTAATTGGTTCTCCTCCCTTCCAACGGTGTTGAGGCGGGTGGGAACAGCCGGGGGTTGAGGGTACTGTGCTAAAAGAGGTGGAGTTATGCAGATCTAAAACGCGTGGATTGCAGCAGCAGCAAGCCGAAAAGTGCAGGCATGTGAGGGATCTAGAGGTTGACAGCATGTCTTCTTAACGGGAGTCCAGGAGGCCATCTCCACAAATGGACTTTTCAGAATCCTTGGGTGGCACCGTAGTCGGAAACCAATTCTGGTTATCGCTTCTCGGCCTTTTGGCTAAGATCAAGTGTAGTATCTGTTCTTATCAGTTTAATATCTGATACGTCCCCTATCTGGGGACCATATATTAAATGGATTTTTAGAACAGGGAGATGGAAAAAGAGCTTGCTCTGTCCACTCCACGCATTGACCTGGTATTGCAGTATCTCCAGGACCGGTGCACCCCTTCTTTAATGCAGTTTCTAAAATCAGAAAGAATTGAATTCAATGCTTTTTGTTCATTTTGCTTGTTTGTCGGATTTTGGGATGGACTCTTTGGCTTTGCTTTTCTTCTCCTCATTGGATTTTTCATGTTAAAAGTTGCAGAAGCCAGATGACAAGCTCATTTTGGTTCAACTTCAGCAACTGTGCATTGCATTGCCATGTAATGTAATGTAATGCAATGCTATCTATCTAGCTCTCCCTCTATACTTCCTTTTGGATAAACAGACATATTAGGCAAGCATTTTGGAGCTTTCACCTAAATAACTACAGGTGGTGAGATAAGCTGCACAATATAATTGACCTTTCAGTATATTGTTGCACACACACCATCTATTTAGCAAATGCCCTTGTTATCAACAGCAGCCTTTTAAACTCACCTCAGCTAACAGGTATGTGAGCTGGTTACTCTGCTGCGCTTAAAATTTCTTTTTTGGTTTGCTACAATGCCTTTTCTGAAACGTTGTCTCCCTCTGCTGGAACACTGACTTCTTTCATTTAATGCCTGCAGACTATAAAAGAGAAACCAACCCAAAAAGTTTGGTTGATTAGTCTGTGGCATTCTTTTAAACTGTTGCTTATGGCGGTCTCTGTGAGCTTCTCAGTGACATTCAGCCATCCAGGTATCCCGCCTGCAGTAGACGGAATGTGGCAATGGAACGCTGGCTGCGCGTGTCATAATAGGCTCTGAGCCTTTATATACCTGCGCACAGCAGCAGCAACCTTCAGTCTGCTGCTGGACAGCCAGCAGCAGCAGCAGCAGGAGAGGTAATTAATCAGCAACCCTCCTGCTAAGGGTAGACAGCTGCTCGTTCCACCCCCCCCCCCGCCTTAATTGGTTCTCCTCCCTTCCAACGGTGTTGAGGCGGGTGGGAACAGCCGGGGGTTGAGGGTACTGTGCTAAAAGAGGTGGAGTTATGCAGATCTAAAACGCGTGGATTGCAGCAGCAGCAAGCCGAAAAGTGCAGGCATGTGAGGGATCTAGAGGTTGACAGCATGTCTTCTTAACGGGAGTCCAGGTGGCCATCTCCACAAATGGACTTTTCAGAATCCTTGGGTGGCACCGTAGTCGGAAACCAATTCTGGTTATCGCTTCTCGGCCTTTTGGCTAAGATCAAGTGTAGTATCTGTTCTTATCAGTTTAATATCTGATACGTCCCCTATCTGGGGACCATATATTAAATGGATTTTTAGAACAGGGAGATGGAAAAAGAGCTTGCTCTGTCCACTCCACGCATTGACCTGGTATTGCAGTATCTCCAGGACCGGTGCACCCCTTCTTTAATGCAGTTTCTAAAATCAGAAAGAATTGAATTCAATGCTTTTTGTTCATTTTGCTTGTTTGTCGGATTTTGGGATGGACTCTTTGGCTTTGCTTTTCTTCTCCTCATTGGATTTTTCATGTTAAAAGTTGCAGAAGCCAGATGACAAGCTCATTTTGGTTCAACTTCAGCAACTGTGCATTGCATTGCCATGTAATGTAATGTAATGCAATGCTATCTATCTAGCTCTCCCTCTATACTTCCTTTTGGATAAACAGACATATTAGGCAAGCATTTTGGAGCTTTCACCTAAATAACTACAGGTGGTGAGATAAGCTGCACAATATAATTGACCTTTCAGTATATTGTTGCACACACACCATCTATTTAGCAAATGCCCTTGTTATCAACAGCAGCCTTTTAAACTCACCTGAGCTAACAGGTATGTGAGCTGGTTACTCTGCTGCGCTTAAAATTTCTTTTTTGGTTTGCTACAATGCCTTTTCTGAAACGTTGTCTCCCTCTGCTGGAACACTGACTTCTTTCATTTAATGCCTGCAGACTATAAAAGAGAAACCAACCCAAAAAGTTTGGTTGATTAGTCTGTGGCATTCTTTTAAACTGTTGCTTATGGCGGTCTCTGTGAGCTTCTCAGTGACATTCAGCCATCCAGGTATCCCGCCTGCAGTAGACGGAATGTGGCAATGGAACGCTGGCTGCGCGTGTCATAATAGGCTCTGAGCCTTTATATACCTGCGCACAGCAGCAGCCACCTTCAGTCTGCTGCTGGACAGCCAGCAGCAGCAGCAGGAGAGGTAATTAATCAGCAACCCTCCTGCTAAGGGTAGACAGCTGCTCGTTCCACCGCCCCCCCCGCCTTAATTGGTTCTCCTCCCTTCCAACGGTGTTGAGGCGGGTGGGAACAGCCGGGGGTTGAGGGTACTGTGCTAAAAGAGGTGGAGTTATGCAGATCTAAAACGCGTGGATTGCAGCAGCAGCAAGCCGAAAAGTGCAGGCATGTGAGGGATCTAGAGGTTGACAGCATGTCTTCTTAACGGGAGTCCAGGTGGCCATCTCCACAAATGGACTTTTCAGAATCCTTGGGTGGCACCGTAGTCGGAAACCAATTCTGGTTATCGCTTCTCAGCCTTTTGGCTAAGATCAAGTGTAGTATCTGTTCTTATCAGTTTAATATCTGATACGTCCCCTATCTGGGGACCATATATTAAATGGATTTTTAGAACAGGGAGATGGAAAAAGAGCTTGCTCTGTCCACTCCACGCATTGACCTGGTATTGCAGTATCTCCAGGACCGGTGCACCCCTTCTTTAATGCAGTTTCTAAAATCAGAAAGAATTGAATTCAATGCTTTTTGTTCATTTTGCTTGTTTGTCGGATTTTGGGATGGACTCTTTGGCTTTGCTTTTCTTCTCCTCATTGGATTTTTCATGTTAAAAGTTGCAGAAGCCAGATGACAAGCTCATTTTGGTTCAACTTCAGCAACTGTGCATTGCATTGCCATGTAATGTAATGTAATGCAATGCTATCTATCTAGCTCTCCCTCTATACTTCCTTTTGGATAAACAGACATATTAGGCAAGCATTTTGGAGCTTTCACCTAAATAACTACAGGTGGTGAGATAAGCTGCACAATATAATTGACCTTTCAGTATATTGTTGCACACACACCATCTATTTAGCAAATGCCCTTGTTATCAACAGCAGCCTTTTAAACTCACCTGAGCTAACAGGTATGTGAGCTGGTTACTCTGCTGCGCTTAAAATTTCTTTTTTGGTTTGCTACAATGCCTTTTCTGAAATGTTGTCTCCCTCTGCTGGAACACTGACTTCTTTCATTTAATGCCTGCAGACTATAAAAGAGAAACCAACCCAAAAAGTTTGGTTGATTAGTCTGTGGCATTCTTTTAAACTGTTGCTTATGGCGGTCTCTGTGAGCTTCTCAGTGACATTCAGCCATCCAGGTATCCCGCCTGCAGTAGACGGAATGTGGCAATGGAACGCTGGCTGCACGTGTCATAATAGGCTCTGAGCCTTTATATACCTGCGCACAGCAGCAGCCACCTTCAGTCTGCTGCTGGACAGCCAGCAGCAGCAGCAGCAGGAGAGGTAATTAATCAGCAACCCTCCTGCTAAGGGTAGACAGCTGCTCGTTCCACCCCCCCCCCCCCCGCCTTAATTGGTTCTCCTCCCTTCCAACGGTGTTGAGGCGGGTGGGAACAGCCGGGGGTTGAGGGTACTGTGCTAAAAGAGGTGGAGTTATGCAGATCTAAAACGCGTGGATTGCAGCAGCAGCAAGCCGAAAAGTGCAGGCATGTGAGGGATCTAGAGGTTGACAGCATGTCTTCTTAACGGGAGTCCAGGTGGCCATCTCCACAAATGGACTTTTCAGAATCCTTGGGTGGCACCGTAGTCGGAAACCAATTCTGGTTATCGCTTCTCGGCCTTTTGGCTAAGATCAAGTGTAGTATCTGTTCTTATCAGTTTAATATCTGATACGTCCCCTATCTGGGGACCATATATTAAATGGATTTTTAGAACAGGGAGATGGAAAAAGAGCTTGCTCTGTCCACTCCACGCATTGACCTGGTATTGCAGTATCTCCAGGACCGGTGCACCCCTTCTTTAATGCAGTTTCTAAAATCAGAAAGAATTGAATTCAATGCTTTTTGTTCATTTTGCTTGTTTGTCGGATTTTGGGATGGACTCTTTGGCTTTGCTTTTCTTCTCCTCATTGGATTTTTCATGTTAAAAGTTGCAGAAGCCAGATGACAAGCTCATTTTGGTTCAACTTCAGCAACTGTGCATTGCATTGCCATGTAATGTAATGTAATGCAATGCTATCTATCTAGCTCTCCCTCTATACTTCCTTTTGGATAAACAGACATATTAGGCAAGCATTTTGGAGCTTTCACCTAAATAACTACAGGTGGTGAGATAAGCTGCACAATATAATTGACCTTTCAGTATATTGTTGCACACACACCATCTATTTAGCAAATGCCATTGTTATCAACAGCAGCCTTTTAAACTCACCTGAGCTAACAGGTATGTGAGCTGGTTACTCTGCTGCGCTTAAAATTTCTTTTTTGGTTTGCTACAATGCCTTTTCTGAAACGTTGTCTCCCTCTGCTGGAACACTGACTTCTTTCATTTAATGCCTGCAGACTATAAAAGAGAAACCAACCCAAAAAGTTTGGTTGATTAGTCTGTGGCATTCTTTTAAACTGTTGCTTATGGCGGTCTCTGTGAGCTTCTCAGTGACATTCAGCCATCCAGGTATCCCGCCTGCAGTAGACGGAATGTGGCAATGGAACGCTGGCTGCGCGTGTCATAATAGGCTCTGAGCCTTTATATACCTGCGCACAGCAGCAGCCACCTTCAGTCTGCTGCTGGACAGCCAGCAGCAGCAGCAGCAGGAGAGGTAATTAATCAGCAACCCTCCTGCTAAGGGTAGACAGCTGCTCGTTCCACCCCCCCCCCCCGCCTTAATTGGTTCTCCTCCCTTCCAACGGTGTTGAGGCGGGTGGGAACAGCCGGGGGTTGAGGGTACTGTGCTAAAAGAGGTGGAGTTATGCAGATCTAAAACGCGTGGATTGCAGCAGCAGCAAGCCGAAAAGTGCAGGCATGTGAGGGATCTAGAGGTTGACAGCATGTCTTCTTAACGGGAGTCCAGGTGGCCATCTCCACAAATGGACTTTTCAGAATCCTTGGGTGGCACCGTAGTCGGAAACCAATTCTGGTTATCGCTTCTCGGCCTTTTGGCTAAGATCAAGTGTAGTATCTGTTCTTATCAGTTTAATATCTGATACGTCCCCTATCTGGGGACCATATATTAAATGGATTTTTAGAACAGGGAGATGGAAAAAGAGCTTGCTCTGTCCACTCCACGCATTGACCTGGTATTGCAGTATCTCCAGGACCGGTGCACCCCTTCTTTAATGCAGTTTCTAAAATCAGAAAGAATTGAATTCAATGCTTTTTGTTCATTTTGCTTGTTTGTCGGATTTTGGGATGGACTCTTTGGCTTTGCTTTTCTTCTCCTCATTGGATTTTTTATGTTAAAAGTTGCAGAAGCCAGATGACAAGCTCATTTTGGTTCAACTTCAGCAACTGTGCATTGCATTGCCATGTAATGTAATGTAATGCAATGCTATCTATCTAGCTCTCCCTCTATACTTCCTTTTGGATAAACAGACATATTAGGCAAGCATTTTGGAGCTTTCACCTAAATAACTACAGGTGGTGAGATAAGCTGCACAATATAATTGACCTTTCAGTATATTGTTGCACACACACCATCTATTTAGCAAATGCCCTTGTTATCAACAGCAGCCTTTTAAACTCACCTGAGCTAACAGGTATGTGAGCTGGTTACTCTGCTGCGCTTAAAATTTCTTTTTTGGTTTGCTACAATGCCTTTTCTGAAACGTTGTCTCCCTCTGCTGGAACACTGACTTCTTTCATTTAATGCCTGCAGACTATAAAAGAGAAACCAACCCAAAAAGTTTGGTTGATTAGTCTGTGGCATTCTTTTAAACTGTTGCTTATGGCGGTCTCTGTGAGCTTCTCAGTGACATTCAGCCATCCAGGTATCCCGCCTGCAGTAGACGGAATGTGGCAATGGAACGCTGGCTGCGCGTGTCATAATAGGCTCTGAGCCTTTATATACCTGCGCACAGCAGCAGCCACCTTCAGTCTGCTGCTGGACAGCCAGCAGCAGCAGCAGCAGGAGAGGTAATTAATCAGCAACCCTCCTGCTAAGGGTAGACAGCTGCTCGTTCCACCCCCCCCCCCGCCTTAATTGGTTCTCCTCCCTTCCAACGGTGTTGAGGCGGGTGGGAACAGCCGGGGGTTGAGGGTACTGTGCTAAAAGATGTGGAGTTATGCAGATCTAAAACGCGTGGATTGCAGCAGCAGCAAGCCGAAAAGTGCAGGCATGTGAGGGATCTAGAGGTTGACAGCATGTCTTCTTAACGGGAGTCCAGGTGGCCATCTCCACAAATGGACTTTTCAGAATCCTTGGGTGGCACCGTAGTCGGAAACCAATTCTGGTTATCGCTTCTCGGCCTTTTGGCTAAGATCAAGTGTAGTATCTGTTCTTATCAGTTTAATATCTGATACGTCCCCTATCTGGGGACCATATATTAAATGGATTTTTAGAACAGGGAGATGGAAAAAGAGCTTGCTCTGTCCACTCCACGCATTGACCTGGTATTGCAGTATCTCCAGGACCGGTGCACCCCTTCTTTAATGCAGTTTCTAAAATCAGAAAGAATTGAATTCAATGCTTTTTGTTCATTTTGCTTGTTTGTCGGATTTTGGGATGGACTCTTTGGCTTTGCTTTTCTTCTCCTCATTGGATTTTTCATGTTAAAAGTTGCAGAAGCCAGATGACAAGCTCATTTTGGTTCAACTTCAGCAACTGTGCATTGCATTGCCATGTAATGTAATGTAATGCAATGCTATCTATCTAGCTCTCCCTCTATACTTCCTTTTGGATAAACAGACATATTAGGCAAGCATTTTGGAGCTTTCACCTAAATAACTACAGGTGGTGAGATAAGCTGCACAATATAATTGACCTTTCAGTATATTGTTGCACACACACCATCTATTTAGCAAATGCCCTTGTTATCAACAGCAGCCTTTTAAACTCACCTGAGCTAACAGGTATGTGAGCTGGTTACTCTGCTGCGCTTAAAATTTCTTTTTTGGTTTGCTACAATGCCTTTTCTGAAACGTTGTCTCCCTCTGCTGGAACACTGACTTCTTTCATTTAATGCCTGCAGACTATAAAAGAGAAACCAACCCAAAAAGTTTGGTTGATTAGTCTGTGGCATTCTTTTAAACTGTTGCTTATGGCGGTCTCTGTGAGCTTCTCAGTGACATTCAGCCATCCAGGTATCCCGCCTGCAGTAGACGGAATGTGGCAATGGAACGCTGGCTGCGCATGTCATAATAGGCTCTGAGCCTTTATATACCTGCGCACAGCAGCAGCCACCTTCAGTCTGCTGCTGGACAGCCAGCAGCAGCAGCAGCAGGAGAGGTAATTAATCAGCAACCCTCCTGCTAAGGGTAGACAGCTGCTCGTTCCACCCCCCCCCCCGCCTTAATTGGTTCTCCTCCCTTCCAACGGTGTTGAGGCAGGTGGGAACAGCCGGGGGTTGAGGGTACTGTGCTAAAAGAGGTGGAGTTATGCAGATCTAAAACGCGTGGATTGCAGCAGCAGCAAGCCGAAAAGTGCAGGCATGTGAGGGATCTAGAGGTTGACAGCATGTCTTCTTAACGGGAGTCCAGGTGGCCATCTCCACAAATGGACTTTTCAGAATCCTTGGGTGGCACCGTAGTCGGAAACCAATTCTGGTTATCGCTTCTCGGCCTTTTGGCTAAGATCAAGTGTAGTATCTGTTCTTATCAGTTTAATATCTGATACGTCCCCTATCTGGGGACCATATATTAAATGGATTTTTAGAACAGGGAGATGGAAAAAGAGCTTGCTCTGTCCACTCCACGCATTGACCTGGTATTGCAGTATCTCCAGGACCGGTGCACCCCTTCTTTAATGCAGTTTCTAAAATCAGAAAGAATTGAATTCAATGCTTTTTGTTCATTTTGCTTGTTTGTCGGATTTTGGGATGGACTCTTTGGCTTTGCTTTTCTTCTCCTCATTGGATTTTTCATGTTAAAAGTTGCAGAAGCCAGATGACAAGCTCATTTTGGTTCAACTTCAGCAACTGTGCATTGCATTGCCATGTAATGTAATGTAATGCAATGCTATCTATCTAGCTCTCCCTCTATACTTCCTTTTGGATAAACAGACATATTAGGCAAGCATTTTGGAGCTTTCACCTAAATAACTACAGGTGGTGAGATAAGCTGCACAATATAATTGACCTTTCAGTATATTGTTGCACACACACCATCTATTTAGCAAATGCCCTTGTTATCAACAGCAGCCTTTTAAACTCACCTGAGCTAACAGGTATGTGAGCTGGTTACTCTGCTGCGCTTAAAATTTCTTTTTTGGTTTGCTACAATGCCTTTTCTGAAACGTTGTCTCCCTCTGCTGGAACACTGACTTCTTTCATTTAATGCCTGCAGACTATAAAAGAGAAACCAACCCAAAAAGTTTGGTTGATTAGTCTGTGGCATTCTTTTAAACTGTTGCTTATGGCGGTCTCTGTGAGCTTCTCAGTGAAATTCAGCCATCCAGGTATCCCGCCTGCAGTAGACGGAATGTGGCAATGGAACGCTGGCTGCGCGTGTCATAATAGGCTCTGAGCCTTTATATACCTGCGCACAGCAGCAGCCACCTTCAGTCTGCTGCTGGACAGCCAGCAGCAGCAGCAGGAGAGGTAATTAATCAGCAACCCTCCTGCTAAGGGTAGACAGCTGCTCGTTCCACCCCCCCCCCGCCTTAATTGGTTCTCCTCCCTTCCAACGGTGTTGAGGCGGGTGGGAACAGCCGGGGGTTGAGGGTACTGTGCTAAAAGAGGTGGAGTTATGCAGATCTAAAACGCGTGGATTGCAGCAGCAGCAAGCCGAAAAGTGCAGGCATGTGAGGGATCTAGAGGTTGACAGCATGTCTTCTTAACGGGAGTCCAGGTGGCCATCTCCACAAATGGACTTTTCAGAATCCTTGGGTGGCACCGTAGTCGGAAACCAATTCTGGTTATCGCTTCTCGGCCTTTTGGCTAAGATCAAGTGTAGTATCTGTTCTTATCAGTTTAATATCTGATACGTCCCCTATCTGGGGACCATATATTAAATGGATTTTTAGAACAGGGAGATGGAAAAAGAGCTTGCTCTGTCCACTCCACGCATTGACCTGGTATTGCAGTATCTCCAGGACCGGTGCACCCCTTCTTTAATGCAGTTTCTAAAATCAGAAAGAATTGAATTCAATACTTTTTGTTCATTTTGCTTGTTTGTCGGATTTTGGGATGGACTCTTTGGCTTTGCTTTTCTTCTCCTCATTGGATTTTTCATGTTAAAAGTTGCAGAAGCCAGATGACAAGCTCATTTTGGTTCAACTTCAGCAACTGTGCATTGCATTGCCATGTAATGTAATGTAATGCAATGCTATCTATCTAGCTCTCCCTCTATACTTCCTTTTGGATAAACAGACATATTAGGCAAGCATTTTGGAGCTTTCACCTAAATAACTACAGGTGGTGAGATAAGCTGCACAATATAATTGACCTTTCAGTATATTGTTGCACACACACCATCTATTTAGCAAATGCCCTTGTTATCAACAGCAGCCTTTTAAACTCACCTGAGCTAACAGGTATGTGAGCTGGTTACTCTGCTGCGCTTAAAATTTCTTTTTTGGTTTGCTACAATGCCTTTTCTGAAACGTTGTCTCCCTCTGCTGGAACACTGACTTCTTTCATTTAATGCCTGCAGACTATAAAAGAGAAACCAACCCAAAAAGTTTGGTTGATTAGTCTGTGGCATTCTTTTAAACTGTTGCTTATGGCGGTCTCTGTGAGCTTCTCAGTGACATTCAGCCATCCAGGTATCCCGCCTGCAGTAGACGGAATGTGGCAATGGAACGCTGGCTGCGCGTGTCATAATAGGCTCTGAGCCTTTATATACCTGCGCACAGCAGCAGCCACCTTCAGTCTGCTGCTGGACAGCCAGCAGCAGCAGCAGCAGGAGAGGTAATTAATCAGCAACCCTCCTGCTAAGGGTAGACAGCTGCTCGTTCCACCCCCCCCCCGCCTTAATTGGTTCTCCTCCCTTCCAACGGTGTTGAGGCGGGTGGGAACAGCCGGGGGTTGAGGGTACTGTGCTAAAAGAGGTGGAGTTATGCAGATCTAAAACGCGTGGATTGCAGCAGCAGCAAGCCGAAAAGTGCAGGCATGTGAGGGATCTAGAGGTTGACAGCATGTCTTCTTAACGGGAGTCCAGGTGGCCATCTCCACAAATGGACTTTTCAGAATCCTTGGGTGGCACCGTAGTCGGAAACCAATTCTGGTTATCGCTTCTCGGCCTTTTGGCTAAGATCAAGTGTAGTATCTGTTCTTATCAGTTTAATATCTGATACGTCCCCTATCTGGGGACCATATATTAAATGGATTTTTAGAACAGGGAGATGGAAAAAGAGCTTGCTCTGTCCACTCCACGCATTGACCTGGTATTGCAGTATCTCCAGGACCGGTGCACCCCTTCTTTAATGCAGTTTCTAAAATCAGAAAGAATTGAATTCAATGCTTTTTGTTCATTTTGCTTGTTTGTCGGATTTTGGGATGGACTCTTTGGCTTTGCTTTTCTTCTCCTCATTGGATTTTTCATGTTAAAAGTTGCAGAAGCCAGATGACAAGCTCATTTTGGTTCAACTTCAGCAACTGTGCATTGCATTGCCATGTAATGTAATGTAATGCAATGCTATCTATCTAGCTCTCCCTCTATACTTCCTTTTGGATAAACAGACATATTAGGCAAGCATTTTGGAGCTTTCACCTAAATAACTACAGGTGGTGAGATAAGCTGCACAATATAATTGACCTTTCAGTATATTGTTGCACACACACCATCTATTTAGCAAATGCCCTTGTTATCAACAGCAGCCTTTTAAACTCACCTGAGCTAACAGGTATGTGAGCTGGTTACTCTGCTGCGCTTAAAATTACTTTTTGGTTTGCTACAATGCCTTTTCTGAAACGTTGTCTCCCTCTGCTGGAACACTGACTTCTTTCATTTAATGCCTGCAGACTATAAAAGAGAAACCAACCCAAAAAGTTTGGTTGATTAGTCTGTGGCATTCTTTTAAACTGTTGCTTATGGCGGTCTCTGTGAGCTTCTCAGTGACATTCAGCCATCCAGGTATCCCGCCTGCAGTAGAGGGAATGTGGCAATGGAACGCTGGCTGCGCGTGTCATAATAGGCTCTGAGCCTTTATATACCTGCGCACAGCAGTAGCCACCTTCAGTCTGCTGCTGGACAGCCAGCAGCAGCAGCAGCAGGAGAGGTAATTAATCAGCAACCCTCCTGCTAAGGGTAGACAGCTGCTCGTTCCACCCCCCCCACCGCCTTAATTGGTTCTCCTCCCTTCCAACGGTGTTGAGGCGGGTGGGAACAGCCGGGGGTTGAGGGTACTGTGCTAAAAGAGGTGGAGTTATGCAGATCTAAAACGCGTGGATTGCAGCAGCAGCAAGCCGAAAAGTGCAGGCATGTGAGGGATCTAGAGGTTGACAGCATGTCTTCTTAACGGGAGTCCAGGTGGCCATCTCCACAAATGGACTTTTCAGAATCCTTGGGTGGCACCGTAGTCGGAAACCAATTCTGGTTATCGCTTCTCGGCCTTTTGGCTAAGATCAAGTGTAGTATCTGTTCTTTTAAGAACACAAGAGCTACGATCTACACTTGACGAGAGCGATCGAACTCAGAAGGAGAAGAGCTTCGGAGCCCAGCTGACATCGGAGAAGGAAGGCGGATATCGGTGGGAGGAAGAAGCTCTAAAGAATCCAGAAGAAGACGAAGACTCGGAGAAGAATTGGGCTGTCCTGTGGAATCTTCGAGGAAGAAAATCATCGAGACAAAGACCTTTCGGGGAATTTGTCCAGAACACGACGGGAGAAGAATCTGCATAGCTCCACCCATTCCGGGAAGAGTTCCAGATCCAGCTCCAAGAAGTAACTGCAGGAGGAAAGCCATGGCAAGCGCTGCGAGGAAGGCCGAAAAGAAGAGCCTGGAGCCGGGGACAGCCAGGAGGGCCCAGCCAGGAGCCGATTCTGACCCCAAGGACTCTGCCTCCACGAATGGCCAGCAGAAGGGACCCCAGAAGCCCCGCCACGAAGCTCCAGCCCTGGAGCCATGGATGCGGCAGACGGTGGCCCTGAAGCTGAAGGAAGTGGATGGGAGGGTGCCGGACATGTCCTCGGACGTGTTCTGCCAGAAGATGCTGCTGGATCGAGGCTTCTCCAGGTCGGACACCCTCAGCATCCAGACCTTCTTGACGGGGATCTTCTTCGTCACCTTCGCCACTGTGAACACCTGCAGGAGGTTCTGGGAAATGGTAAGCGCAAAAGGACCGGATAATTCTTTCTCTGCCTTTACAGGTAGCTGCCCTATCCAGAGGGACGAAAGGAGGATCACGGTCTCCATGCGCAACCCGCACACCCCAGGCCAAGACATCTGTACCTTCCTGAGACGCTTCTGTTTGGTTGTGAAGGAACCCTCTCACATCCTGAATGGACTCGGCTTCTGGACAGGTAAGTGGTCGGTGACCGTTAGACTTCACAGGGACCTGGCGTACTCAGACGGACTTCGGCACCTGCCCCCGACATTCTCCCTGGGCAACTCCTACGGCCTCATCTATTACCCGGACATGCCGCGGAACTGCAGGAGATGCGGCAAGAACGGCCACGAGATGAAGAACTGCAAGGAGGATGCCTGCAGGATTTGTCGAGTGACGGGACACAGCTCGAAGGACTGCCCGAAGAAGACGTCCTGCAACCTGTGTGGGCTGGCGGCTCATCTGTACAAGGATTGCCCCAAGCGTGAGAGATCCTGGGCATCGGTGGTTGCGACGACCCCTGCTCCGGAGGACAAGGCCCCGACGACCAGGCCTGTGAAGGTCAAGGACGCGACGACCAAGGCCCCAGCGGCCAAGGCCGAGACGACCAAGGCCAAAGCGGTCAAGGAGTCGGTGGCCAAAGCCGCAGCGACGGTCCCAGCAGCTCCGAAGCAGAAGAAAAAGTCAAAGGAGGGTAAGAGTTCTGTCACCCCTCTCTCGATCCCTCCCCCTGCCACCCCTGTCCAATCCCCCCCCACCCCGGCCACCCCTGCTGAGGATTCCACTTCCTCTTCCTCCTTCCCCTACTCCTCAGCAGGTGTCCTTTCCCCTGCCCCGGCAGCCACTCTCCCTCCCCAGACCATGGTAGCGGTGGAATTAACCTTTCCTCCACCTGCCGCTATCTATTCCGAGGAGGATTTTCCCCTTCTTGTCTCCCCAGTTCCAACTCGGGGAAAGAGGAAGGTGGAGGACAGCCCTGCTACTGAATCCTCCAAAAAGAAGATTCTGGATTTCGTAGGCGAAAAGGAGGATACCCTCCCTGAGCCAGAAGAGATGGAGCACATGGTTGAGACCCTGGTGGCCGAGCCAGAAGAGGAGGAACTGGTGGTCGCCGAGATCGAGGCCGCGCTGCTTGACCAGATGGAGGAAGAGGGCCTGCTGGTGATCCCGTCACCAGCAGTCAACACCGACGAGGGACCACCCGACCGGAGTGGTAACTAAGGTGTATTGCCTGCGCTAACTTTTTCTTTTTTCCCTACATGATGGCTAATATTAACTTATTTTCCATTAATGTCAGGAGCATCAAGGACAAGTTCAGACGTCAGACTATTTATGCCTTCCTTACTTCCCAGTTGTGTGATGTTTATATGTTGCAGGAATGTTCCCTTCCCTCCTCTAGGTCCTTCAAACATCTGGCCAGGGAGTGGTCCCACGGTCCATCCTACTGGTCCGGTGGGGGTGACTGCAAGTCTGCGGGGGTCGCAATTCTGATCAGGGGGGGCGCATTCACGCTTGAGTCCGTCCAGGAGCTCATCTGCGGCAGGGCTCTTGTTGTAGATGGCAACTGGGCGGGAGAACCTGTCAGGTTCATCAACGTGTATGCGTCCCCACTGAAGAATGAGCGTTTGGAGCTTTTCCAGACCCTGCGGCTTCAGCTTGCCACCACCAGGACCTTAGTGATGGCCGGGGATTTCAACTGCCCCATCGAGGAGGATGGTCGTAGTTCTGGCACATCTGCCAAGTTGGACATCACGTCCAAGCTGCTCATCGAGATGGTAACCGAGGCCTCTCTTCAGGACGTGGTGGGCTCCATGGGGAGAGGCTCCACAAACTATTCGTGGAGCCGACCCGATGGCTCACTCCGCTCCAGGATTGACTTTGTGTTCACCTCTCGGGCAGTCAGGCAGAGTAGGCACTCGATGGTCCCCTGCTTCTTCTCCGACCACAGAGCCATTCACTTACAAGGTGTCCTCGGCGACGGTTTTCCGTCCGGCCCCGGCTCCTGGAAGCTGAATTGTGCTCTGCTGGCTCAGGATGAAGTCGTGGAGGAGCTGAGAGCAGCCTACGCAATGTGGCAGTCCTACAAGGGTAGCTTCCAAACAGTCTCTGATTGGTGGGAATATGTTAAACTTGAGTTTCGCTGTTTCTTTCAGGCCAAGGGTCGACAACAGGCGTGTGAGAAGAGGAGGGACTTCAGAGGGCTGCAGCGCGAGCTGCGGTCGCTGCAGGACCTTCTTCACTGCGGCTGGGACGTGAGGGAGGAGCTGGAGGAGACCAAGAAGAGCCTGAAAAGGCACTTTGAGGAGGAGTCCAAGCGAATCGTCTTCCGTTCCAAAGTGGAGAATCTGGAGAAGGGTGAGAAATGTAACTCATTCTTTTTCAGGAAACTTCATGCCGGTCACACGCCCCTGAACGAGCTGCGAGACGAGAGCGGAAACATGCGACGTGGGAAGGAGGACGTGATGAGGGTCGTCAGCGACTTCTACAGCGAACTCTACTCCCACAAGACTACCGACCCCGACGCTGCTGATAAGTTCCTGTCAGGTATCACTAACCATCTTGATCCTGCAGGCACGGCAGCCTTGGACAAACCTCTGATGGTGGGCGAATTGCTCTCTGCCGCTAAATCCTTTAGGACCGGCAGGACCCCGGGCAGTGATGGTCTTCCAGCGGAGCTCTATGTAGCGCTGGGAGACCTCATCTGTCCGGACCTGTTGGACCTGTACGAGGAGATGGTGGTGGAGGGTAGAATGCCTCCATCTTTGAGGGAAGGAATGGTCACGATCCTGTACAAGCGGAAGGGAGAGAGGTGCGACCTGAGGAATTGGCGTCCCATCACTCTGCTCAACGTGGACTACAAGATCCTGGCCAAGACGATGGCGACACGACTTAAGACGGTCATCGGACGGATTATCCACCCGGACCAGACCTGCGGCATCCCTGGACGTCGCATCGCAGACAGCCTCGCTCTCGTGCGGGACACGGTCGAGTACATCAAGGTCCGCCGCGCACACGCGGCCCTGGTCTCCTTGGATCAGGAGAAGGCCTTCGACCGGGTTTCCCACGAGTTCATGGGCCGAGCTCTGCACCGGTTAGGTTTGGGTAACATGTTTTGTTCGTATGTCCGTCTGATGTATTTTGATATCCACAGCTCGGTGTTGGTGAACGGCTGGAAGACTGACCCCTTCCCTGTCCTCTCTGGGGTCAGACAAGGCTGCCCTCTATCACCTCTTCTTTTTGTTTGTGTTATAGAACTCTTCGCAGAGGCTATCCGGCAGAATGGAGAGATCAGAGGGATCACCGCACCGGGTCCGGGACGACACGAGGTCAAGTGCTCGCTCTACATGGACGACGTCACCGTCTTCTGCGCTGATCGTGGTTCAGTCGACGCCCTCGTCCAGACGTGTGAGAGGTTCGGCCGGGCTTCAGGGGCCAAAGTCAACTGCAGGAAGTTGGAAGCCATGCTCTTCGGGGATTGGCAGCCGGCCTCCTCCGCCCCCTTCCCCTTCAACATTCAACCGGATTTCCTCAAGGTGCTGGGAGTCTGGTTCGGGAAGGAAGGAGCGGCCCTCAAGTCCTGGCAAGAACGCTTGGCCAAGGTGAAGCAACGGATCGGACTCTGGAGCCTCAGACACCTCACTTGTGAGGGTAAGGCACTCGTCCTGCGTAATGAGGTCCTGCCCGTCTTGCAGTACACGGCGCAGGCCTGGCCCCCACACGTCACTGTGTGCAGGGCCATTACCAGGACAGTGTTTCACTTTGTCTGGGGATCCAAGATGGACAGAGTCAGGCGGGCCGTCATGTACAAGGAGCCTCGCAAGGGTGGGAAGGGCGTTCCAGATATCCCCACCCTCCTGCGATCCTCTTTTGTGTGTGATTGTGTCCGCCGGACTTTGCAAGTCAAGAATGGCTCCGCGGGCAGGTCCATGTCTCGCTTCTTCCTGCTTCCTCTTTGGAGGCGACTCGGCTGGGACAAGTGGGACAGCTCCTTCCCCTACAACTGGACGACGCCATGGTTCTACGGAGACGTCGTTCGATTTGTGGGGGAACATCAACTGGAGGGACTCAAGCCCGACTTGTGGAAGCCCAAAACTATCCACAAGCTCATCAGAGCCAAGGATGACGTGGAGAACATCACAGGACTTCACCAGGACACGCTGGAGACTGTGTGGACAAATGTGTCGTCTGACAGGCTGACCAACGGGCACAAGGACTTGTCGTGGATGGCGATTCAGGGCGGACTGCCCGTCCGGTCATTCATGCATGCCCGGAACCTGTGCAAGACCCGGTACTGCCAAAGATGCCCCTTCGTGGAGGAAACATCTTTGCACACTTTTTGGGACTGCGGATTTGCACAGCGCCTGTTGACTGCCCTTGAGGACGACCTGAGGAACTCTGTCCCCAGGGCGAGCCTATCGCACCATTCTGTGTTTTACGGACTCTTCCCTGGGGTTCATACCGTCGGAGCCATCCAGGAGGCTTGGCGCCTTATGAACTGCTTCAAGGATGCCGTTTGGGTCGCCAGGAACCGGCTCATCTTGAGGAGGGAGAGGATGTCCATCCAGGACTGCCGCAGGCTGATCCACAGCCTGCTCAGAGACTATTCCATCGTGGACAGTACGGAGGACGAGGATGAGGACTAAACCCCTCCTCCCCCTCTCCCCTTATGTGTCTTGTCTTTCAATAAAGCTTCGGGCCTGTGATTTTCCCCTCCCCATCCCCTTTTTCCCAATCCCCATCCCTTTTCACGGTTCGTCGTACTGTATTGATTGACATGCTTTTTCTTTCAGATTGAGTGTTTTGTGTAGCATAGGGGTGTGATGTGTCTAGTTAGTGCGTCGTATCCTCATGCTATGTAAATATGATGTAGAATTCTGTGTGTACTGGGCTGCGGCACTGTACACTGTCTGTTAACTTATTTTTTTGTGCTAATAAAAGATATATTCAATAAAAAAAAAAAAATTCTGTTCTTATCAGTTTAATATCTGATACGTCCCCTATCTGGGGAACATATATTAAATGGATTTTTAGAACAGGGAGATGGAAAAAGAGCTTGCTCTGTCCACTCCACGCATTGACCTGGTATTGCAGTATCTCCAGGACCGGTGCACCCCTTCTTTAATGCAGTTTCTAAAATCAGAAAGAATTGAATTCAATGCTTTTTGTTCATTTTGCTTGTTTGTCGGATTTTGGGATGGACTCTTTGGCTTTGCTTTTCTTCTCCTCATTGGATTTTTCATGTTAAAAGTTGCAGAAGCCAGATGACAAGCTCATTTTGGTTCAACTGCAGCAACTGTGCATTGCATTGCCATGTAATGTAATGTAATGCAATGCTATCTATCTAGCTCTCCCTCTATACTTCCTTTTGGATAAACAGACATATTAGGCAAGCATTTTGGAGCTTTCACCTAAATAACTACAGGTGGTGAGATAAGCTGCACAATATAATTGACCTTTCAGTATATTGTTGCACACACACCATCTATTTAGCAAATGCCCTTGTTATCAACAGCAGCCTTTTAAACTCACCTGAGCTAACAGGTATGTGAGCTGGTTACTCTGCTGCGCTTAAAATTTCTTTTTTGGTTTGCTACAATGCCTTTTCTGAAACGTTGTCTCCCTCTGCTGGAACACTGACTTCTTTCATTTAATGCCTGCAGACTATAAAAGAGAAACCAACCCAAAAAGTTTGGTTGATTAGTCTGTGTCATTCTTTTAAACTGTTGCTTATGGCGGTCTCTGTGAGCTTCTCAGTGACATTCAGCCATCCAGGTATCCCGCCTGCAGTAGACGGAATGTGGCAATGGAACGCTGGCTGCGCGTGTCATAATAGGCTCTGAGCCTTTATATACCTGCGCACAGCAGCAGCCACCTTCAGTCTGCTGCTGGACAGCCAGCAGCAGCAGCAGCAGGAGAGGTAATTAATCAGCAACCCTCCTGCTAAGGGTAGACAGCTGCTCGTTCCACCCCCCCCCCCGCCTTAATTGGTTCTCCTCCCTTCCAACGGTGTTGAGGCGGGTGGGAACAGCCGGGGGTTGAGGGTACTGTGCTAAAAGAGGTGGAGTTATGCAGATCTAAAACGCGTGGATTGCAGCAGCAGCAAGCCGAAAAGTGCAGGCATGTGAGGGATCTAGAGGTTGACAGCATGTCTTCTTAACGGGAGTCCAGGTGGCCATCTCCACAAATGGACTTTTCAGAATCCTTGGGTGGCACCGTAGTCGGAAACCAATTCTGGTTATCGCTTCTCGGCCTTTTGGCTAAGATCAAGTGTAGTATCTGTTCTTATCAGTTTAATATCTGATACGTCCCCTATCTGGGGACCATATATTAAATGGATTTTTAGAACAGGGAGATGGAAAAAGAGCTTGCTCTGTCCACTCCACGCATTGACCTGGTATTGCAGTATCTCCAGGACCGGTGCACCCCTTCTTTAATGCAGTTTCTAAAATCAGAAAGAATTGAATTCAATGCTTTTTGTTCATTTTGCTTGTTTGTTGGATTTTGGGATGGACTCTTTGGCTTTGCTTTTCTTCTCCTCATTGGATTTTTCATGT
This sequence comes from Phyllobates terribilis, assembly GCF_046119375.1. NCBI lineage: Eukaryota > Metazoa > Chordata > Amphibia > Anura > Dendrobatidae > Phyllobates > Phyllobates terribilis. The sequence goes on along the minus strand of NW_027362834.1, from coordinate 3,784,326 downwards.
TAAAAGTTGCAGAAGCCAGATGACCAGCTCATTTTGGTTCAACTTCAGCAACTGTGCATTGCATTGCCATGTAATGTAATGTAATGCAATGCTATCTATCTAGCTCTCCCTCTATACTTCCTTTTGGATAAACAGACATATTAGGCAAGCATTTTGGAGCTTTCACCTAAATAACTACAGGTGGTGAGATAAGCTGCACAATATAATTGACCTTTCAGTATATTGTTGCACACACACCATCTATTTAGCAAATGCCCTTGTTATCAACAGCAGCCTTTTAAACTCACCTGAGCTAACAGGTATGTGAGCTGGTTACTCTGCTGCGCTTAAAATTTCTTTTTTGGTTTGCTACAATGCCTTTTCTGAAACGTTGTCTCCCTCTGCTGGAACACTGACTTCTTTCATTTAATGCCTGCAGACTATAAAAGAGAAACCAACCCAAAAAGTTTGGTTGATTAGTCTGTGGCATTCTTTTAAACTGTTGCTTATGGCGGTCTCTGTGAGCTTCTCAGTGACATTCAGCCATCCAGGTATCCCGCCTGCAGTAGACGGAATGTGGCAATGGAACGCTGGCTGCGCGTGTCATAATAGGCTCTGAGCCTTTATATACATGCGCACAGCAGCAGCCACCTTCAGTCTGCTGCTGGACAGCCAGCAGCAGCAGCAGCAGGAGAGGTAATTAATCAGCAACCCTCCTGCTAAGGGTAGACAGCTGCTCGTTCCACCCCCCCCCGCCTTAATTGGTACTCCTCCCTTCCAACGGTGTTGAGGCGGGTGGGAACAGCCGGGGGTTGAGGGTACTGTGCTAAAAGAGGTGGAGTTATGCAGATCTAAAACGCGTTGATTGCAGCAGCAGCAAGCCGAAAAGTGCAGGCATGTGAGGGATCTAGAGGTTGACAGCATGTCTTCTTAACGGGAGTCCAGGTGGCCATCTCCACAAATGGACTTTTCAGAATCCTTGGGTGGCACCGTAGTCGGAAACCAATTCTGGTTATCGCTTCTCGGCCTTTTGGCTAAGATCAAGTGTAGTATCTGTTCTTATCAGTTTAATATCTGATACGTCCCCTATCTGGGGACCATATATTAAATGGATTTTTAGAACAGGGAGATGGAAAAAGAGCTTGCTCTGTCCACTCCACGCATTGACCTGGTATTGCAGTATCTCCAGGACCGGTGCACCCCTTCTTTAATGCAGTTTCTAAAATCAGAAAGAATTGAATTCAATGCTTTTTGTTCATTTTGCTTGTTTGTCGGATTTTGGGATGGACTCTTTGGCTTTGCTTTTCTTCTCCTCATTGGATTTTTCATGCTAAAAGTTGCAGAAGCCAGATGACAAGCTCATTTTGGTTCAACTTCAGCAACTGTGCATTGCATTGCCATGTAATGTAATGTAATGCAATGCTATCTATCTAGCTCTCCCTCTATACTTCCTTTTGGATAAACAGACATATTAGGCAAGCATTTTGGAGCTTTCACCTAAATAACTACAGGTGGTGAGATAAGCTGCACAATATAATTGACCTTTCAGTATATTGTTGCACACACACCATCTATTTAGCAAATGCCCTTGTTATCAACAGCAGCCTTTTAAACTCACCTGAGCTAACAGGTATGTGAGCTGGTTACTCTGCTGCGCTTAAAATTTCTTTTTTGGTTTGCTACAATGCCTTTTCTGAAACGTTGTCTCCCTCTGCTGGAACACTGACTTCTTTCATTTAATGCCTGCAGACTATAAAAGAGAAACCAACCCAAAAAGTTTGGTTGATTAGTCTGTGGCATTCTTTTAAACTGTTGCTTATGGCGGTCTCTGTGAGCTTCTCAGTGACATTCAGCCATCCAGGTATCCCGCCTGCAGTAGACGGAATGTGGCAATGGAACGCTGGCTGCGCGTGTCATAATAGGCTCTGAGCCTTTATATACCTGCGCACAGCAGCAGCCACCTTCAGTCTGCTGCTGGACAGCCAGCAGCAGCAGCAGCAGGAGAGGTAATTAATCAGCAACCCTCCTGCTAAGGGTAGACAGCTGCTCGTTCCACCCCCCCCCCGCCTTAATTGGTTCTCCTCCCTTCCAACGGTGTTGAGGCGGGTGGGAACAGCCGGGGGTTGAGGGTACTGTGCTAAAAGAGGTGGAGTTATGCAGATCTAAAACGCGTGGATTGCAGCAGCAGCAAGCCGAAAAGTGCAGGCATGTGAGGGATCTAGAGGTTGACAGCATGTCTTCTTAACGGGAGTCCAGGTGGCCATCTCCACAAATGGACTTTTCAGAATCCTTGGGTGGCACCGTAGTCGGAAACCAATTCTGGTTATCGCTTCTCGGCCTTTTGGCTAAGATCAAGTGTAGTATCTGTTCTTATCAGTTTAATATCTGATACGTCCCCTATCTGGGGACCATATATTAAATGGATTTTTAGAACAGGGAGATGGAAAAAGAGCTTGCTCTGTCCACTCCACGCATTGACCTGGTATTGCAGTATCTCCAGGACCGGTGCACCCCTTCTTTAATGCAGTTTCTAAAATCAGAAAGAATTGAATTCAATGCTTTTTGTTCATTTTGCTTGTTTGTCGGATTTTGGGATGGACTCTTTGGCTTTGCTTTTCTTCTCCTCATTGGATTTTTCATGTTAAAAGTTGCAGAAGCCAGATGACAAGCTCATTTTGGTTCAACTTCAGCAACTGTGCATTGCATTGCCATGTAATGTAATGTAATGCAATGCTATCTATCTAGCTCTCCCTCTATACTTCCTTTTGGATAAACAGACATATTAGGCAAGCATTTTGGAGCTTTCACCTAAATAACTACAGGTGGTGAGATAAGCTGCACAATATAATTGACCTTTCAGTATATTGTTGCACACACACCATCTATTTAGCAAATGCCCTTGTTATCAACAGCAGCCTTTTAAACTCACCTGAGCTAACAGGTATGTGAGCTGGTTACTCTGCTGCGCTTAAAATTTCTTTTTTGGTTTGCTACAATGCCTTTTCTGAAACGTTGTCTCCCTCTGCTGGAACACTGACTTCTTTCATTTAATGCCTGCAGACTATAAAAGAGAAACCAACCCAAAAAGTTTGGTTGATTAGTCTGTGGCATTCTTTTAAACTGTTGCTTATGGCGGTCTCTGTGAGCTTCTCAGTGACATTCAGCCATCCAGGTATCCCGCCTGCAGTAGACGGAATGTGGCAATGGAACGCTGGCTGCGCGTGTCATAATAGGCTCTGAGCCTTTATATACCTGCGCACAGCAGCAGCCACCTTCAGTCTGCTGCTGGACAGCCAGCAGCAGCAGCAGCAGGAGAGGTAATTAATCAGCAACCCTCCTGCTAAGGGTAGACAGCTGCTCGTTCCACCCCCCCCCCCCGCCTTAATTGGTTCTCCTCCCTTCCAACGGTGTTGAGGCGGGTGGGAACAGCCGGGGGTTGAGGGTACTGTGCTAAAAGAGGTGGAGTTATGCAGATCTAAAACGCGTGGATTGCAGCAGCAGCAAGCCGAAAAGTGCAGGCATGTGAGGGATCTAGAGGTTGACAGCATGTCTTCTTAACGGGAGTCCAGGTGGCCATCTCCACAAATGGACTTTTCAGAATCCTTGGGTGGCACCGTAGTCGGAAACCAATTCTGGTTATCGCTTCTCGGCCTTTTGGCTAAGATCAAGTGTAGTATCTGTTCTTATCAGTTTAATATCTGATACGTCCCCTATCTGGGGACCATATATTAAATGGATTTTTAGAACAGGGAGATGGAAAAAGAGCTTGCTCTGTCCACTCCACGCATTGACCTGGTATTGCAGTATCTCCAGGACCGGTGCACCCCTTCTTTAATGCAGTTTCTAAAATCAGAAAGAATTGAATTCAATGCTTTTTGTTCATTTTGCTTGTTTGTCGGATTTTGGGATGGACTCTTTGGCTTTGCTTTTCTTCTCCTCATTGGATTTTTCATGTTAAAAGTTGCAGAAGCCAGATGACAAGCTCATTTTGGTTCAACTTCAGCAACTGTGCATTGCATTGCCATGTAATGTAATGTAATGCAATGCTATCTATCTAGCTCTCCCTCTATACTTCCTTTTGGATAAACAGACATATTAGGCAAGCATTTTGGAGCTTTCACCTAAATAACTACAGGTGGTGAGATAAGCTGCACAATATAATTGACCTTTCAGTATATTGTTGCACACACACCATCTATTTAGCAAATGCCCTTGTTATCAACAGCAGCCTTTTAAACTCACCTGAGCTAACAGGTATGTGAGCTGGTTACTCTGCTGCGCTTAAAATTTCTTTTTTGGTTTGCTACAATGCCTTTTCTGAAACGTTGTCTCCCTCTGCTGGAACACTGACTTCTTTCATTTAATGCCTGCAGACTATAAAAGAGAAACCAACCCAAAAAGTTTGGTTGATTAGTCTGTGGCATTCTTTTAAACTGTTGCTTATGGCGGTCTCTGTGAGCTTCTCAGTGACATTCAGCCATCCAGGTATCCCGCCTGCAGTAGACGGAATGTGGCAATGGAACGCTGGCTGCGCGTGTCATAATAGGCTCTGAGCCTTTATATACCTGCGCACAGCAGCAGCCACCTTCAGTCTGCTGCTGGACAGCCAGCAGCAGCAGCAGCAGGAGAGGTAATAAATCAGCAACCCTCCTGCTAAGGGTAGACAGCTGCTCGTTCCACCCCCCCCCCCCGCCTTAATTGGTTCTCCTCCCTTCCAACGGTGTTGAGGCGGGTGGGAACAGCCGGGGGTTGAGGGTACTGTGCTAAAAGAGGTGGAGTTATGCAGATCTAAAACGCGTGGATTGCAGCAGCAGCAAGCCGAAAAGTGCAGGCATGTGAGGGATCTAGAGGTTGACAGCATGTCTTCTTAACGGGAGTCCAGGTGGCCATCTCCACAAATGGACTTTTCAGAATCCTTGGGTGGCACCGTAGTCGGAAACCAATTCTGGTTATCGCTTCTCGGCCTTTTGGCTAAGATCAAGTGTAGTATCTGTTCTTATCAGTTTAATATCTGATACGTCCCCTATCTGGGGACCATATATTAAATGGCTTTTAGAACAGGGAGATGGAAAAAGAGCTTGCTCTGTCCACTCCACGCATTGACCTGGTATTGCAGTATCTCCAGGACCGGTGCACCCCTTCTTTAATGCAGTTTCTAAAATCAGAAAGAATTGAATTCAATGCTTTTTGTTCATTTTGCTTGTTTGTCGGATTTTGGGATGGACTCTTTGGCTTTGCTTTTCTTCTCCTCATTGGATTTTTCATGTTAAAAGTTGCAGAAGCCAGATGACAAGCTCATTTTGGTTCAACTTCAGCAACTGTGCATTGCATTGCCATGTAATGTAATGTAATGCAATGCTATCTATCTAGCTCTCCCTCTATACTTCCTTTTGGATAAACAGACATATTAGGCAAGCATTTTGGAGCTTTCACCTAAATAACTACAGGTGGTGAGATAAGCTGCACAATATAATTGACCTTTCAGTATATTGTTGCACACACACCATCTATTTAGCAAATGCCCTTGTTATCAACAGCAGCCTTTTAAACTCACCTGAGCTAACAGGTATGTGAGCTGGTTACTCTGCTGCGCTTAAAATTTCTTTTTTGGTTTGCTACAATGCCTTTTCTGAAACGTTGTCTCCCTCTGCTGGAACACTGACTTCTTTCATTTAATGCCTGCAGACTATAAAAGAGAAACCAACCCAAAAAGTTTGGTTGATTAGTCTGTGGCATTCTTTTAAACTGTTGCTTATGGCGGTCTCTGTGAGCTTCTCAGTGACATTCAGCCATCCAGGTATCCCGCCTGCAGTAGACGGAATGTGGCAATGGAACGCTGGCTGCGCGTGTCATAATAGGCTCTGAGCCTTTATATACCTGCGCACAGCAGCAGCCACCTTCAGTCTGCTGCTGGACAGCCAGCAGCAGCAGCAGCAGGAGAGGTAATAAATCAGCAACCCTCCTGCTAAGGGTAGACAGCTGCTCGTTCCACCCCCCCCCCCCCCCGCCTTAATTGGTTCTCCTCCCTTCCAACGGTGTTGAGGCGGGTGGGAACAGCCGGGGGTTGAGGGTACTGTGCTAAAAGAGGTGGAGTTATGCAGATCTAAAACGCGTGGATTGCAGCAGCAGCAAGCCGAAAAGTGCAGGCATGTGAGGGATCTAGAGGTTGACAGCATGCCTTCTTAACGGGAGTCCAGGTGGCCATCTCCACAAATGGACTTTTCAGAATCCTTGGGTGGCACCGTAGTCGGAAACCAATTCTGGTTATCGCTTCTCGGCCTTTTGGCTAAGATCAAGTGTAGTATCTGTTCTTATCAGTTTAATATCTGATACGTCCCCTATCTGGGGACCATATATTAAATGGATTTTTAGAACAGGGAGATGGAAAAAGAGCTTGCTCTGTCCACTCCACGCATTGACCTGATATTGCAGTATCTACAGGACCGGTGCACCCCTTCTTTAATGCAGTTTCTAAAATCAGAAAGAATTGAATTCAATGCTTTTTGTTCATTTTGCTTGTTTGTCGGATTTTGGGATGGACTCTTTGGCTTTGCTTTTCTTCTCCTCATTGGATTTTTCATGTTAAAAGTTGCAGAAGCCAGATGACAAGCTCATTTTGGTTCAACTTCAGCAACTGTGCATTGCATTGCCATGTAATGTAATGTAATGCAATGCTATCTATCTAGCTCTCCCTCTATACTTCCTTTTGGATAAACAGACATATTAGGCAAGCATTTTGGAGCTTTCACCTAAATAACTACAGGTGGTGAGATAAGCTGCACAATATAATTGACCTTTCAGTATATTGTTGCACACACACCATCTATTTAGCAAATGCCCTTGTTATCAACAGCAGCCTTTTAAACTCACCTGAGCTAACAGGTATGTGAGCTGGTTACTCTGCTGCGCTTAAAATTTCTTTTTTGGTTTGCTACAATGCCTTTTCTGAAACGTTGTCTCCCTCTGCTGGAACACTGACTTCTTTCATTTAATGCCTGCAGACTATAAAAGAGAAACCAACCCAAAAAGTTTGGTTGATTAGTCTGTGGCATTCTTTTAAACTGTTGCTTATGGCGGTCTCTGTGAGCTTCTCAGTGACATTCAGCCATCCAGGTATCCCGCCTGCAGTAGACGGAATGTGGCAATGGAACGCTGGCTGCGCGTGTCATAATAGGCTCTGAGCCTTTATATACCTGCGCACAGCAGCAGCCACCTTCAGTCTGCTGCTGGACAGCCAGGAGCAGCAGCAGCAGGAGAGGTAATTAATCAGCAACCCTCCTGCTAAGGGTAGACAGCTGCTCGTTCCACCCCCCCCCCCCCCCGCCTTAATTGGTTCTCCTCCCTTCCAACGGTGTTGAGGCGGGTGGGAACAGCCGGGGGTTGAGGGTACTGTGCTAAAAGAGGTGGAGTTATGCAGATCTAAAACGCGTGGATTGCAGCAGCAGCAAGCCGAAAAGTGCAGGCATGTGAGGGATCTAGAGGTTGACAGCATGTCTTCTTAACGGGAGTCCAGGTGGCCATCTCCACAAATGGACTTTTCAGAATCCTTGGGTGGCACCGTAGTCGGAAACCAATTCTGGTTATCGCTTCTCGGCCTTTTGGCTAAGATCAAGTGTAGTATCTGTTCTTATCAGTTTAATATCTGATACGTCCCCTATCTGGGGACCATATATTAAATGGATTTTTAGAACAGGGAGATGGAAAAAGAGCTTGCTCTGTCCACTCCACGCATTGACCTGGTATTGCAGTATCTCCAGGACCGGTGCACCCCTTCTTTAATGCAGTTTCTAAAATCAGAAAGAATTGAATTCAATGCTTTTTGTTCATTTTGCTTGTTTGTCGGATTTTGGGATGGACTCTTTGGCTTTGCTTTTCTTCTCCTCATTGGATTTTTCATGTTAAAAGTTGCAGAAGCCAGATGACAAGCTCATTTTGGTTCAACTTCAGCAACTGTGCATTGCATTGCCATGTAATGTAATGTAATGCAATGCTATCTATCTAGCTCTCCCTCTATACTTCCTTTTGGATAAACAGACATATTAGGCAAGCATTTTGGAGCTTTCACCTAAATAACTACAGGTGGTGAGATAAGCTGCACAATATAATTGACCTTTCAGTATATTGTTGCACACACACCATCTATTTAGCAAATGCCCTTGTTATCAACAGCAGCCTTTTAAACTCACCTGAGCTAACAGGTATGTGAGCTGGTTACTCTGCTGCGCTTAAAATTTCTTTTTTGGTTTGCTACAATGCCTTTTCTGAAACGTTGTCTCCCTCTGCTGGAACACTGACTTCTTTCATTTAATGCCTGCAGACTATAAAAGAGAAACCAACCCAAAAAGTTTGGTTGATTAGTCTGTGGCATTCTTTTAAACTGTTGCTTATGGCGGTCTCTGTGAGCTTCTCAGTGACATTCAGCCATCCAGGTATCCCGCCTGCAGTAGACGGAATGTGGCAATGGAACGCTGGCTGCGCGTGTCATAATAGGCTCTGAGCCTTTATATACCTGCGCACAGCAGCAGCCACCTTCAGTCTGCTGCTGGACAGCCAGCAGCAGCAGCAGCAGGAGAGGTAATTAATCAGCAACCCTCCTGCTAAGGGTAGACAGCTGCTCGTTCCACCCCCCCCCCGCCTTAATTGGTTCTCCTCCCTTCCAACGGTGTTGAGGCGGGTGGGAACAGCCGGGGGTTGAGGGTACTGTGCTAAAAGAGGTGGAGTTATGCAGATCTAAAACGCGTGGATTGCAGCAGCAGCAAGCCGAAAAGTGCAGGCATGTGAGGGATCTAGAGGTTGACAGCATGTCTTCTTAACGGGAGTCCAGGTGGCCATCTCCACAAATGGACTTTTCAGAATCCTTGGGTGGCACCGTAGTCGGAAACCAATTCTGGTTATCGCTTCTCGGCCTTTTGGCTAAGATCAAGTGTAGTATCTGTTCTTATCAGTTTAATATCTGATACGTCCCCTATCTGGGGACCATATATTAAATGGATTTTTAGAACAGGGAGATGGAAAAAGAGCTTGCTCTGTCCACTCCACGCATTGACCTGGTATTGCAGTATCTCCAGGACCGGTGCACCCCTTCTTTAATGCAGTTTCTAAAATCAGAAAGAATTGAATTCAATGCTTTTTGTTCATTTTGCTTGTTTGTCGGATTTTGGGATGGACTCTTTGGCTTTGCTTTTCTTCTCCTCATTGGATTTTTCATGTTAAAAGTTGCAGAAGCCAGATGACAAGCTCATTTTGGTTCAACTTCAGCAACTGTGCATTGCATTGCCATGTAATGTAATGTAATGCAATGCTATCTATCTAGCTCTCCCTCTATACTTCCTTTTGGATAAACAGACATATTAGGCAAGCATTTTGGAGCTTTCACCTAAATAACTACAGGTGGTGAGATAAGCTGCACAATATAATTGACCTTTCAGTATATTGTTGCACACACACCATCTATTTAGCAAATGCCCTTGTTATCAACAGCAGCCTTTTAAACTCACCTGAGCTAACAGGTATGTGAGCTGGTTACTCTGCTGCGCTTAAAATTTCTTTTTTGGTTTGCTACAATGCCTTTTCTGAAACGTTGTCTCCCTCTGCTGGAACACTGACTTCTTTCATTTAATGCCTGCAGACTATAAAAGAGAAACCAACCCAAAAAGTTTGGTTGATTAGTCTGTGGCATTCTTTTAAACTGTTGCTTATGGCGGTCTCTGTGAGCTTCTCAGTGACATTCAGCCATCCAGGTATCCCGCCTGCAGTAGACGGAATGTGGCAATGGAACGCTGGCTGCGCGTGTCATAATAGGCTCTGAGCCTTTATATACCTGCGCACAGCAGCAGCCACCTTCAGTCTGCTGCTGGACAGCCAGCAGCAGCAGCAGCAGGAGAGGTAATTAATCAGCAACCCTCCTGCTAAGGGTAGACAGCTGCTCGTTCCACCCCCCCCCCCCCCCCGCCTTAATTGGTTCTCCTCCCTTCCAACGGTGTTGAGGCGGGTGGGAACAGCCGGGGGTTGAGGGTACTGTGCTAAAAGAGGTGGAGTTATGCAGATCTAAAACGCGTGGATTGCAGCAGCAGCAAGCCGAAAAGTGCAGGCATGTGAGGGATCTAGAGGTTGACAGCATGTCTTCTTAACGGGAGTCCAGGTGGCCATCTCCACAAATGGACTTTTCAGAATCCTTGGGTGGCACCGTAGTCGGAAACCAATTCTGGTTATCGCTTCTCGGCCTTTTGGCTAAGATCAAGTGTAGTATCTGTTCTTATCAGTTTAATATCTGATACGTCCCCTATCTGGGGACCATATATTAAATGGATTTTTAGAACAGGGAGATGGAAAAAGAGCTTGCTCTGTCCACTCCACGCATTGACCTGGTATTGCAGTATCTCCAGGACCGGTGCACCCCTTCTTTAATGCAGTTTCTAAAATCAGAAAGAATTGAATTCAATGCTTTTTGTTCATTTTGCTTGTTTGTCGGATTTTGGGATGGACTCTTTGGCTTTGCTTTTCTTCTCCTCATTGGATTTTTCATGTTAAAAGTTGCAGAAGCCAGATGACAAGCTCATTTTGGTTCAACTTCAGCAACTGTGCATTGCATTGCCATGTAATGTAATGTAATGCAATGCTATCTATCTAGCTCTCCCTCTATACTTCCTTTTGGATAAACAGACATATTAGGCAAGCATTTTGGAGCTTTCACCTAAATAACTACAGGTGGTGAGATAAGCTGCACAATATAATTGACCTTTCAGTATATTGTTGCACACACACCATCTATTTAGCAAATGCCCTTGTTATCAACAGCAGCCTTTTAAACTCACCTGAGCTAACAGGTATGTGAGCTGGTTACTCTGCTGCGCTTAAAATTTCTTTTTTGGTTTGCTACAATGCCTTTTCTGAAACGTTGTCTCCCTCTGCTGGAACACTGACTTCTTTCATTTAATGCCTGCAGACTATAAAAGAGAAACCAACCCAAAAAGTTTGGTTGATTAGTCTGTGGCATTCTTTTAAACTGTTGCTTATGGCGGTCTCTGTGAGCTTCTCAGTGACATTCAGCCATCCAGGTATCCCGCCTGCAGTAGACGGAATGTGGCAATGGAACGCTGGCTGCGCGTGTCATAATAGGCTCTGAGCCTTTATATACCTGCGCACAGCAGCAGCCACCTTCAGTCTGCTGCTGGACAGCCAGCAGCAGCAGCAGCAGGAGAGGTAATTAATCAGCAACCCTCCTGCTAAGGGTAGACAGCTGCTCGTTCCACCCCCCCCCCGCCTTAACTGGTTCTCCTCCCTTCCAACGGTGTTGAGGCGGGTGGGAACAGCCGGGGGTTGAGGGTACTGTGCTAAAAGAGGTGGAGTTATGCAGATCTAAAACGCGTGGATTGCAGCAGCAGCAAGCCGAAAAGTGCAGGCATGTGAGGGATCTAGAGGTTGACAGCATGTCTTCTTAACGGGAGTCCAGGTGGCCATCTCCACAAATGGACTTTTCAGAATCCTTGGGTGGCACCGTAGTCGGAAACCAATTCTGGTTATCGCTTCTCGGCCTTTTGGCTAAGATCAAGTGTAGTATCTGTTCTTATCAGTTTAATATCTGATACGTCCCCTATCTGGGGACCATATATTAAATGGATTTTTAGAACAGGGAGATGGAAAAAGAGCTTGCTCTGTCCACTCCACGCATTGACCTGGTATTGCAGTATCTCCAGGACCGGTGCACCCCTTCTTTAATGCAGTTTCTAAAATCAGAAAGAATTGAATTCAATGCTTTTTGTTCATTTTGCTTGTTTGTCGGATTTTGGGATGGACTCTTTGGCTTTGCTTTTCTTCTCCTCATTGGATTTTTCATGTTAAAAGTTGCAGAAGCCAGATGACAAGCTCATTTTGGTTCAACTTCAGCAACTGTGCATTGCATTGCCATGTAATGTAATGTAATGCAATGCTATCTATCTAGCTCTCCCTCTATACTTCCTTTTGGATAAACAGACATATTAGGCAAGCATTTTGGAGCTTTCACCTAAATAACTACAGGTGGTGAGATAAGCTGCACAATATAATTGACCTTTCAGTATATTGTTGCACACACACCATCTATTTAGCAAATGCCCTTGTTATCAACAGCAGCCTTTTAAACTCACCTGAGCTAACAGGTATGTGAGCTGGTTACTCTGCTGCGCTTAAAATTTCTTTTTTGGTTTGCTACAATGCCTTTTCTGAAACGTTGTCTCCCTCTGCTGGAACACTGACTTCTTTCATTTAATGCCTGCAGACTATAAAAGAGAAACCAACCCAAAAAGTTTGGTTGATTAGTCTGTGGCATTCTTTTAAACTGTTGCTTATGGCGGTCTCTGTGAGCTTCTCAGTGACATTCAGCCATCCAGGTATCCCGCCTGCAGTAGACGGAATGTGGCAATGGAACGCTGGCTGCGCGTGTCATAATAGGCTCTGAGCCTTTATATACCTGCGCACAGCAGCAGCCACCTTCAGTCTGCTGCTGGACAGCCAGCAGCAGCAGCAGCAGGAGAGGTAATTAATCAGCAACCCTCCTGCTAAGGGTAGACAGCTGCTCGTTCCACCCCCCCCCCCGCCTTAATTGGTTCTCCTCCCTTCCAACGGTGTTGAGGCGGGTGGGAACAGCCGGGGGTTGAGGGTACTGTGCTAAAAGAGGTGGAGTTATGCAGATCTAAAACGCGTGGATTGCAGCAGCAGCAAGCCGAAAAGTGCAGGCATGTGAGGGATCTAGAGGTTGACAGCATGTCTTCTTAACGGGAGTCCAGGTGGCCATCTCCACAAATGGACTTTTCAGAATCCTTGGGTGGCACCGTAGTCGGAAACCAATTCTGGTTATCGCTTCTCGGCCTTTTGGCTAAGATCAAGTGTAGTATCTGTTCTTATCAGTTTAATATCTGATACGTCCCCTATCTGGGGACCATATATTAAATGGATTTTTAGAACAGGGAGATGGAAAAAGAGCTTGCTCTGTCCACTCCACACATTGACCTGGTATTGCAGTATCTCCAGGACCGGTGCACCCCTTCTTTAATGCAGTTTCTAAAATCAGAAAGAATTGAATTCAATGCTTTTTGTTCATTTTGCTTGTTTGTCGGATTTTGGGATGGACTCTTTGGCTTTGCTTTTCTTCTCCTCATTGGATTTTTCATGTTAAAAGTTGCAGAAGCCAGATGACAAGCTCATTTTGGTTCAACTTCAGCAACTGTGCATTGCATTGCCATGTAATGTAATGTAATGCGATGCTATCTATCTAGCTCTCCCTCTATACTTCCTTTTGGATAAACAGACATATTAGGCAAGCATTTTGGAGCTTTCACCTAAATAACTACAGGTGGTGAGATAAGCTGCACAATATAATTGACCTTTCAGTATATTGTTGCACACACACCATCTATTTAGCAAATGCCCTTGTTATCAACAGCAGCCTTTTAAACTCACCTGAGCTAACAGGTATGTGAGCTGGTTACTCTGCTGCGCTTAAAATTTCTTTTTTGGTTTGCTACAATGCCTTTTCTGAAACGTTGTCTCCCTCTGCTGGAACACTGACTTCTTTCATTTAATGCCTGCAGACTATAAAAGAGAAACCAACCCAAAATGTTTGGTTGATTAGTCTGTGGCATTCTTTTAAACTGTTGCTTATGGCGGTCTCTGTGAGCTTCTCAGTGACATTCAGCCATCCAGGTATCCCGCCTGCAGTAGACGGAATGTGGCAATGGAACGCTGGCTGCGCGTGTCATAATAGGCTCTGAGCCTTTATATACCTGCGCACAGCAGCAGCCACCTTCAGTCTGCTGCTGGACAGCCAGCAGCAGCAGCAGCAGGAGAGGTAATTAATCAGCAACCCTCCTGCTAAGGGTAGACAGCTGCTCGTTCCACCCCCCCCCCCCCCCGCCTTAATTGGTTCTCCTCCCCTCCAACGGTGTTGAGGCGGGTGGGAACAGCCGGGGGTTGAGGGTACTGTGCTAAAAGAGGTGGAGTTATGCAGATCTAAAACGCGTGGATTGCAGCAGCAGCAAGCCGAAAAGTGCAGGCATGTGAGGGATCTAGAGGTTGACAGCATGTCTTCTTAACGGGAGTCCAGGTGGCCATCTCCACAAATGGACTTTTCAGAATCCTTGGGTGGCACCGTAGTCGGAAACCAATTCTGGTTATCGCTTCTCGGCCTTTTGGCTAAGATCAAGTGTAGTATCTGTTCTTATCAGTTTAATATCTGATACGTCCCCTATCTGGGGACCATATATTAAATGGATTTTTAGAACAGGGAGATGGAAAAAGAGCTTGCTCTGTCCACTCCACGCATTGACCTGGTATTGCAGTATCTCCAGGACCGGTGCACCCCTTCTTTAATGCAGTTTCTAAAATCAGAAAGAATTGAATTCAATGCTTTTTGTTCATTTTGCTTGTTTGTCGGATTTTGGGATGGACTCTTTGGCTTTGCTTTTCTTCTCCTCATTGGATTTTTCATGTTAAAAGTTGCAGAAGCCAGATGACAAGCTCATTTTGGTTCAACTTCAGCAACTGTGCATTGCATTGCCATGTAATGTAATGTAATGCAATGCTATCTATCTAGCTCTCCCTCTATACTTCCTTTTGGATAAACAGACATATTAGGCAAGCATTTTGGAGCTTTCACCTAAATAACTACAGGTGGTGAGATAAGCTGCACAATATAATTGACCTTTCAGTATATTGTTGCACACACACCATCTATTTAGCAAATGCCCTTGTTATCAACAGCAGCCTTTTAAACTCACCTGAGCTAACAGGTATGTGAGCTGGTTACTCTGCTGCGCTTTAAATTTCTTTTTTGGTTTGCTACAATGCCTTTTCTGAAACGTTGTCTCCCTCTGCTGGAACACTGACTTCTTTCATTTAATGCCTGCAGACTATAAAAGAGAAACCAACCCAAAAAGTTTGGTTCATTAGTCTGTGGCATTCTTTTAAACTGTTGCTTATGGCGGTCTCTGTGAGCTTCTCAGTGACATTCAGCCATCCAGGTATCCCGCCTGCAGTAGACGGAATGTGGCAATGGAACGCTGGCTGCGCGTGTCATAATAGGCTCTGAGCCTTTATATACCTGCGCACAGCAGCAGCCACCTTCAGTCTGCTGCTGGACAGCCAGCAGCAGCAGCAGCAGGAGAGGTAATTAATCAGCAACCCTCCTGCTAAGGGTAGACAGCTGCTCGTTCCACCCCCCCCCCCCGCCTTAATTGGTTCTCCTCCCTTCCAACGGTGTTGAGGCGGGTGGGAACAGCCGGGGGTTGAGGGTACTGTGCTAAAAGAGGTGGAGTTATGCAGATCTAAAACGCGTGGATTGCAGCAGCAGCAAGCCGAAAAGTGCAGGCATGTGAGGGATCTAGAGGTTGACAGCATGTCTTCTTAACGGGAGTCCAGGTGGCCATCTCCACAAATGGACTTTTCAGAATCCTTGGGTGGCACCGTAGTCGGAAACCAATTCTGGTTATCGCTTCTCGGCCTTTTGGCTAAGATCAAGTGTAGTATCTGTTCTTATCAGTTTAATATCTGATACGTCCCCTATCTGGGGACCATATATTAAATGGATTTTTAGAACAGGGAGATGGAAAAAGAGCTTGCTCTGTCCACTCCACGCATTGACCTGGTATTGCAGTATCTCCAGGACCGGTGCACCCCTTCTTTAATGCAGTTTCTAAAATCAGAAAGAATTGAATTCAATGCTTTTTGTTCATTTTGCTTGTTTGTCGGATTTTGGGATGGACTCTTTGGCTTTGCTTTTCTTCTCCTCATTGGATTTTTCATGTTAAAAGTTGCAGAAGCCAGATGACAAGCTCATTTTGGTTCAACTTCAGCAACTGTGCATTGCATTGCCATGTAATGTAATGTAATGCAATGCTAT
Organism: Phyllobates terribilis; assembly: GCF_046119375.1. Lineage (NCBI taxonomy): Eukaryota > Metazoa > Chordata > Amphibia > Anura > Dendrobatidae > Phyllobates > Phyllobates terribilis. The sequence continues at coordinate 3,768,473 of NW_027362834.1, read as the reverse complement.
CTATCTAGCTCTCCCTCTATACTTCCTTTTGGATAAACAGACATATTAGGCAAGCATTTTGGAGCTTTCACCTAAATAACTACAGGTGGTGAGATAAGCTGCACAATATAATTGACCTTTCAGTATATTGTTGCACACACACCATCTATTTAGCAAATGCCCTTGTTATCAACAGCAGCCCTTTAAACTCACCTGAGCTAACAGGTATGTGAGCTGGTTACTCTGCTGCGCTTAAAATTTCTTTTTTGGTTTGCTACAATGCCTTTTCTGAAACGTTGTCTCCCTCTGCTGGAACACTGACTTCTTTCATTTAATGCCTGCAGACTATAAAAGAGAAACCAACCCAAAAAGTTTGGTTGATTAGTCTGTGGCATTCTTTTAAACTGTTGCTTATGGCGGTCTCTGTGAGCTTCTCAGTGACATTCAGCCATCCAGGTATCCTGCCTGCAGTAGACGGAATGTGGCAATGGAACGCTGGCTGCGCGTGTCATAATAGGCTCTGAGCCTTTATATACCTGCGCACAGCAGCAGCCACCTTCAGTCTGCTGCTGGACAGCCAGCAGCAGCAGCAGCAGGAGAGGTAATTAATCAGCAACCCTCCTGCTAAGGGTAGACAGCTGCTCGTTCCACCCCCCCCTCCCTGCCTTAATTGGTTCTCCTCCCTTCCAACGGTGTTGAGGCGGGTGGGAACAGCCGGGGGTTGAGGGTACTGTGCTAAAAGAGGTGGAGTTATGCAGATCTAAAACGCGTGGATTGCAGCAGCAGCAAGCCGAAAAGTGCAGGCATGTGAGGGATCTAGAGGTTGACAGCATGTCTTCTTAACGGGAGTCCAGGTGGCCATCTCCACAAATGGACTTTTCAGAATCCTTGGGTGGCACCGTAGTCGGAAACCAATTCTGGTTATCGCTTCTCGGCCTTTTGGCTAAGATCAAGTGTAGTATCTGTTCTTATCAGTTTAATATCTGATACGTCCCCTATCTGGGGACCATATATTAAATGGATTTTTAGAACAGGGAGATGGAAAAAGAGCTTGCTCTGTCCACTCCACGCATTGACCTGGTATTGCAGTATCTCCAGGACCGGTGCACCCCTTCTTTAATGCAGTTTCTAAAATCAGAAAGAATTGAATTCAATGCTTTTTGTTCATTTTGCTTGTTTGTCGGATTTTGGGATGGACTCTTTGGCTTTGCTTTTCTTCTCCTCATTGGATTTTTCATGTTAAAAGTTGCAGAAGCCAGATGACAAGCTCATTTTGGTTCAACTTCAGCAACTGTGCATTGCATTGCCATGTAATGTAATGTAATGCAATGCTATCTATCTAGCTCTCCCTCTATACTTCCTTTTGGATAAACAGACATATTAGGCAAGCATTTTGGAGCTTTCACCTAAATAACTACAGGTGGTGAGATAAGCTGCACAATATAATTGACCTTTCAGTATATTGTTGCACACACACCATCTATTTAGCAAATGCCCTTGTTATCAACAGCAGCCTTTTAAACTCACCTGAGCTAACAGGTATGTGAGCTGGTTACTCTGCTGCGCTTAAAATTTCTTTTTTGGTTTGCTACAATGCCTTTTCTGAAACGTTGTCTCCCTCTGCTGGAACACTGACTTCTTTCATTTAATGCCTGCAGACTATAAAAGAGAAACCAACCCAAAATGTTTGGTTGATTAGTCTGTGGCATTCTTTTAAACTGTTGCTTATGGCGGTCTCTGTGAGCTTCTCAGTGACATTCAGCCATCCAGGTATCCCGCCTGCAGTAGACGGAATGTGGCAATGGAACGCTGGCTGCGCGTGTCATAATAGGCTCTGAGCCTTTATATACCTGCGCACAGCAGCAGCCACCTTCAGTCTGCTGCTGGACAGCCAGCAGCAGCAGCAGCAGGAGAGGTAATTAATCAGCAACCCTCCTGCTAAGGGTAGACAGCTGCTCGTTCCACCCCCCCCCCCGCCTTAACTGGTTCTCCTCCCTTCCAACGGTGTTGAGGCGGGTGGGAACAGCCGGGGGTTGAGGGTACTGTGCTAAAAGAGGTGGAGTTATGCAGATCTAAAACGCGTGGATTGCAGCAGCAGCAAGCCGAAAAGTGCAGGCATGTGAGGGATCTAGAGGTTGACAGCATGTCTTCTTAACGGGAGTCCAGGTGGCCATCTCCACAAATGGACTTTTCAGAATCCTTGGGTGGCACCGTAGTCGGAAACCAATTCTGGTTATCGCTTCTCGGCCTTTTGGCTAAGATCAAGTGTAGTATCTGTTCTTATCAGTTTAATATCTGATACGTCCCCTATCTGGGGACCATATATTAAATGGATTTTTAGAACAGGGAGATGGAAAAAGAGCTTGCTCTGTCCACTCCACGCATTGACCTGGTATTGCAGTATCTCCAGGACCGGTGCACCCCTTCTTTAATGCAGTTTCTAAAATCAGAAAGAATTGAATTCAATGCTTTTTGTTCATTTTGCTTGTTTGTCGGATTTTGGGATGGACTCTTTGGCTTTGCTTTTCTTCTCCTCATTGGATTTTTCATGTTAAAAGTTGCAGAAGCCAGATGACAAGCTCATTTTGGTTCAACTTCAGCAACTGTGCATTGCATTGCCATGTAATGTAATGTAATGCAATGCTATCTATCTAGCTCTCCCTCTATACTTCCTTTTGGATAAACAGACATATTAGGCAAGCATTTTGGAGCTTTCACCTAAATAACTACAGGTGGTGAGATAAGCTGCACAATATAATTGACCTTTCAGTATATTGTTGCACACACACCATCTATTTAGCAAATGCCCTTGTTATCAACAGCAGCCTTTTAAACTCACCTGAGCTAACAGGTATGTGAGCTGGTTACTCTGCTGCGCTTAAAATTTCTTTTTTGGTTTGCTACAATGCCTTTTCTGAAACGTTGTCTCCCTCTGCTGGAACACTGACTTCTTTCATTTAATGCCTGCAGACTATAAAAGAGAAACCAACCCAAAAAGTTTGGTTGATTAGTCTGTGGCATTCTTTTAAACTGTTGCTTATGGCGGTCTCTGTGAGCTTCTCAGTGACATTCAGCCATCCAGGTATCCCGCCTGCAGTAGACGGAATGTGGCAATGGAACGCTGGCTGCGCGTGTCATAATAGGCTCTGAGCCTTTATATACCTGCGCACAGCAGCAGCCACCTTCAGTCTGCTGCTGGACAGCCAGCAGCAGCAGCAGCAGGAGAGGTAATTAATCAGCAACTCTCCTGCTAAGGGTAGACAGCTGCTCGTTCCACCACCCCCCCCACCTTAATTGGTTCTCCTCCCTTCCAACGGTGTTGAGGCGGGTGGGAACAGCCGGGGGTTGAGGGTACTGTGCTAAAAGAGGTGGAGTTATGCAGATCTAAAATGCGTGGATTGCAGCAGCAGCAAGCCGAAAAGTGCAGGCATGTGAGGGATCTAGAGGTTGACAGCATGTCTTCTTAACGGGAGTCCAGGTGGCCATCTCCACAAATTGACTTTTCAGAATCCTTGGGTGGCACCGTAGTCGGAAACCAATTCTGGTTATCGCTTCTCGGCCTTTTGGCTAAGATCAAGTGTAGTATCTGTTCTTATCAGTTTAATATCTGATACGTCCCCTATCTGGGGACCATATATTAAATGGATTTTTAGAACAGGGAGATGGAAAAAGAGCTTGCTCTGTCCACTCCACGCATTGACCTGGTATTGCAGTATCTCCAGGACCGGTGCACCCCTTCTTTAATGCAGTTTCTAAAATCAGAAAGAATTGAATTCAATGCTTTTTGTTCATTTTGCTTGTTTGTCGGATTTTGGGATGGACTCTTTGGCTTTGCTTTTCTTCTCCTCATTGGATTTTTCATGTTAAAAGTTGCAGAAGCCAGATGACAAGCTCATTTTGGTTCAACTTCAGCAACTGTGCATTGCATTGCCATGTAATGTAATGTAATGCAATGCTATCTATCTAGCTCTCCCTCTATACTTCCTTTTGGATAAACAGACATATTAGGCAAGCATTTTGGAGCTTTCACCTAAATAACTACAGGTGGTGAGATAAGCTGCACAATATAATTGACCTTTCAGTATATTGTTGCACACACACCATCTATTTAGCAAATGCCCTTGTTATCAACAGCAGCCTTTTAAACTCACCTGAGCTAACAGGTATGTGAGCTGGTTACTCTGCTGCGCTTAAAATTTCTTTTTTGGTTTGCTACAATGCCTTTTCTGAAATGTTGTCTCCCTCTGCTGGAACACTGACTTCTTTCATTTAATGCCTGCAGACTATAAAAGAGAAACCAACCCAAAAAGTTTGGTTGATTAGTCTGTGGCATTCTTTTAAACTGTTGCTTATGGCGGTCTCTGTGAGCTTCTCAGTGACATTCAGCCATCCAGGTATCCCGCCTGCAGTAGACGGAATGTGGCAATGGAACGCTGGCTGCGCGTGTCATAATAGGCTCTGAGCCTTTATATACCTGCGCACAGCAGCAGCCACCTTCAGTCTGCTGCTGGACAGCCAGCAGCAGCAGCAGCAGGAGAGGTAATTAATCAGCAACCCTCCTGCTAAGGGTAGACAGCTGCTCGTTCCACCCCCCCCCCCGCCTTAATTGGTTCTCCTCCCTTCCAACGGTGTTGAGGCGGGTGGGAACAGCCGGGGGTTGAGGGTACTGTGCTAAAAGAGGTGGAGTTATGCAGATCTAAAACGCGTGGATTGCAGCAGCAGCAAGCCGAAAAGTGCAGGCATGTGAGGGATCTAGAGGTTGACAGCATGTCTTCTTAACGGGAGTCCAGGTGGCCATCTCCACAAATGGACTTTTCAGAATCCTTGGGTGGCACCGTAGTCGGAAACCAATTCTGGTTATCGCTTCTCGGCCTTTTGGCTAAGATCAAGTGTAGTATCTGTTCTTATCAGTTTAATATCTGATACGTCCCCTATCTGGGGACCATATATTAAATGGATTTTTAGAGCAGGGAGATGGAAAAAGAGCTTGCTCTGTCCACTCCACGCATTGACCTGGTATTGCAGTATCTCCAGGACCGGTGCACCCCTTCTTTAATGCAGTTTCTAAAATCAGAAAGAATTGAATTCAATGCTTTTTGTTCATTTTGCTTGTTTGTCGGATTTTGGGATGGACTCTTTGGCTTTGCTTTTCTTCTCCTCATTGGATTTTTCAAGTTAAAAGTAGCAGAAGCCAGATGACAAGCTCATTTTGGTTCAACTTCAGCAACTGTGCATTGCATTGCCATGTAATGTAATGTAATGCAATGCTATCTATCTAGCTCTCCCTCTATACTTCCTTTTGGATAAACAGACATATTAGGCAAGCATTTTGGAGCTTTCACCTAAATAACTACAGGTGGTGAGATAAGCTGCACAATATAATTGACCTTTCAGTATATTGTTGCACACACACCATCTATTTAGCAAATGCCCTTGTTATCAACAGCAGCCTTTTAAACTCACCTGAGCTAACAGGTATGTGAGCTGGTTACTCTGCTGCGCTTAAAATTTCTTTTTTGGTTTGCTACAATGCCTTTTCTGAAACGTTGTCTCCCTCTGCTGGAACACTGACTTCTTTCATTTAATGCCTGCAGACTATAAAAGAGAAACCAACCCAAAAAGTTTGGTTGATTAGTCTGTGGCATTCTTTTAAACTGTTGCTTATGGCGGTCTCTGTGAGCTTCTCAGTGACATTCAGCCATCCAGGTATCCCGCCTGCAGTAGACGGAATGTGGCAATGGAACGCTGGCTGCGCGTGTCATAATAGGCTCTGAGCCTTTATATACCTGCGCACAGCAGCAGCCACCTTCAGTCTGCTGCTGGACAGCCAGCAGCAGCAGCAGCAGGAGAGGTAATTAATCAGCAACCCTCCTGCTAAGGGTAGACAGCTGCTCGTTCCACCCCCCCCCCACCCCGCCTTAATTGGTTCTCCTCCCTTCCAACGGTGTTGAGGCGGGTGGGAACAGCCGGGGGTTGAGGGTACTGTGCTAAAAGAGGTGGAGTTATGCAGATCTAAAACGCGTGGATTGCAGCAGCAGCAAGCCGAAAAGTGCAGGCATGTGAGGGATCTAGAGGTTGACAGCATGTCTTCTTAACGGGAGTCCAGGTGGCCATCTCCACAAATGGACTTTTCAGAATCCTTGGGTGGCACCGTAGTCGGAAACCAATTCTGGTTATCGCTTCTCGGCCTTTTGGCTAAGATCAAGTGTAGTATCTGTTCTTATCAGTTTAATATCTGATACGTCCCCTATCTGGGGACCATATATTAAATGGATTTTTAGAACAGGGAGATGGAAAAAGAGCTTGCTCTGTCCACTCCACGCATTGACCTGGTATTGCAGTATCTCCAGGACCGGTGCACCCCTTCTTTAATGCAGTTTCTAAAATCAGAAAGAATTGAATTCAATGCTTTTTGTTCATTTTGCTTGTTTGTCGGATTTTGGGATGGACTCTTTGGCTTTGCTTTTCTTCTCCTCATTGGATTTTTCATGTTAAAAGTTGCAGAAGCCAGATGACAAGCTCATTTTGGTTCAACTTCAGCAACTGTGCATTGCATTGCCATGTAATGTAATGTAATGCAATGCTATCTATCTAGCTCTCCCTCTATACTTCCTTTTGGATAAACAGACATATTAGGCAAGCATTTTGGAGCTTTCACCTAAATAACTACAGGTGGTGAGATAAGCTGCACAATATAATTGACCTTTCAGTATATTGTTGCACACACACCATCTATTTAGCAAATGCCCTTGTTATCAACAGCAGCCTTTTAAACTCACCTGAGCTAACAGGTATGTGAGCTGGTTACTCTGCTGCGCTTAAAATCTCTTTTTTGGTTTGCTACAATGCCTTTTCTGAAACGTTGTCTCCCTCTGCTGGAACACTGACTTCTTTCATTTAATGCCTGCAGACTATAAAAGAGAAACCAACCCAAAAAGTTTGGTTGATTAGTCTGTGGCATTCTTTTAAACTGTTGCTTATGGCGGTCTCTGTGAGCTTCTCAGTGACATTCAGCCATCCAGGTATCCCGCCTGCAGTAGACGGAATGTGGCAATGGAACGCTGGCTGCGCGTGTCATAATAGGCTCTGAGCCTTTATATACCTGCGCACAGCAGCAGCCACCTTCAGTCTGCTGCTGGACAGCCAGGAGCAGCAGCAGCAGGAGAGGTAATTAATCAGCAACCCTCCTGCTAAGGGTAGACAGCTGCTCGTTCCACCCCCCCCCCCCCGCCTTAATTGGTTCTCCTCCCTTCCAACGGTGTTGAGGCGGGTGGGAACAGCCGGGGGTTGAGGGTACTGTGCTAAAAGAGGTGGAGTTATGCAGATCTAAAACGCGTGGATTGCAGCAGCAGCAAGCCGAAAAGTGCAGGCATGTGAGGGATCTAGAGGTTGACAGCATGTCTTCTTAACGGGAGTCCAGGTGGCCATCTCCACAAATGGACTTTTCAGAATCCTTGGGTGGCACCGTAGTCGGAAACCAATTCTGGTTATCGCTTCTCGGCCTTTTGGCTAAGATCAAGTGTAGTATCTGTTCTTATCAGTTTAATATCTGATACGTCCCCTATCTGGGGACCATATATTAAATGGATTTTTAGAACAGGGAGATGGAAAAAGAGCTTGCTCTGTCCACTCCACGCATTGACCTGGTATTGCAGTATCTCCAGGACCGGTGCACCCCTTCTTTAATGCAGTTTCTAAAATCAGAAAGAATTGAATTCAATGCTTTTTGTTCATTTTGCTTGTTTGTCGGATTTTGGGATGGACTCTTTGGCTTTGCTTTTCTTCTCCTCATTGGATTTTTCATGTTAAAAGTTGCAGAAGACAGATGACAAGCTCATTTTGGTTCAACTTCAGCAACTGTGCATTGCATTGCCATGTAATGTAATGTAATGCAATGCTATCTATCTAGCTCTCCCTCTATACTTCCTTTTGGATAAACAGACATATTAGGCAAGCATTTTGGAGCTTTCACCTAAATAACTACAGGTGGTGAGATAAGCTGCACAATATAATTGACCTTTCAGTATATTGTTGCACACACACCATCTATTTAGCAAATGCCCTTGTTATCAACAGCAGCCTTTTAAACTCACCTGAGCTAACAGGTATGTGAGCTGGTTACTCTGCTGCGCTTAAAATTTCTTTTTTGGTTTGCTACAATGCCTTTTCTGAAACGTTGTCTCCCTCTGCTGGAACACTGACTTCTTTCATTTAATGCCTGCAGACTATAAAAGAGAAACCAACCCAAAAAGTTTGGTTGATTAGTCTGTGGCATTCTTTTAAACTGTTGCTTATGGCGGTCTCTGTGAGCTTCTCAGTGACATTCAGCCATCCAGGTATCCCGCCTGCAGTAGACGGAATGTGGCAATGGAACGCTGGCTGCGCGTGTCATAATAGGCTCTGAGCCTTTATATACCTGCGCACAGCAGCAGCCACCTTCAGTCTGCTGCTGGACAGCCAGCAGCAGCAGCAGCAGGAGAGGTAATTAATCAGCAACCCTCCTGCTAAGGGTAGACAGCTGCTCGTTCCACCCCCCCCCCCGCCTTAATTGGTTCTCCTCCCTTCCAACGGTGTTGAGGCGGGTGGGAACAGCCGGGGGTTGAGGGTACTGTGCTAAAAGAGGTGGAGTTATGCAGATCTAAAACGCGTGGATTGCAGCAGCAGCAAGCCGAAAAGTGCAGGCATGTGAGGGATCTAGAGGTTGACAGCATGTCTTCTTAACGGGAGTCCAGGTGGCCATCTCCACAAATGGACTTTTCAGAATCCTTGGGTGGCACCGTAGTCGGAAACCAATTCTTGTTATCGCTTCTCGGCCTTTTGGCTAAGATCAAGTGTAGTATCTGTTCTTATCAGTTTAATATCTGATACGTCCCCTATCTGGGGACCATATATTAAATGGATTTTTAGAACAGGGAGATGGAAAAAGAGCTTGCTCTGTCCACTCCACGCATTGACCTGGTATTGCAGTATCTCCAGGACCGGTGCACCCCTTCTTTAATGCAGTTTCTAAAATCAGAAAGAATTGAATTCAATGCTTTTTGTTCATTTTGCTTGTTTGTCGGATTTTGGGATGGACTCTTTGGCTTTGCTTTTCTTCTCCTCATTGGATTTTTCATGTTAAAAGTTGCAGAAGCCAGATGACAAGCTCATTTTGGTTCAACTTCAGCAACTGTGCATTGCATTGCCATGTAATGTAATGTAATGCAATGCTATCCATCTAGCTCTCCCTCTATACTTCCTTTTGGATAAACAGACATATTAGGCAAGCATTTTGGAGCTTTCACCTAAATAACTACAGGTGGTGAGATAAGCTGCACAATATAATTGACCTTTCAGTATATTGTTGCACACACACCATCTATTTAGCAAATGCCCTTGTTATCAACAGCAGCCTTTTAAACTCACCTGAGCTAACAGGTATGTGAGCTGGTTACTCTGCTGCGCTTAAAATTTCTTTTTTGGTTTGCTACAATGCCTTTTCTGAAACGTTGTCTCCCTCTGCTGGAACACTGACTTCTTTCATTTAATGCCTGCAGACTATAAAAGAGAAACCAACCCAAAAAGTTTGGTTGATTAGTCTGTGGCATTCTTTTAAACTGTTGCTTATGGCGGTCTCTGTGAGCTTCTCAGTGACATTCAGCCATCCAGGTATCCCGCCTGCAGTAGACGGAATGTGGCAATGGAACGCTGGCTGCGCGTGTCATAATAGGCTCTGAGCCCTTATATACCTGCGCACAGCAGCAGCCACCTTCAGTCTGCTGCTGGACAGCCAGCAGCAGCAGCAGCAGGAGAGGTAATTAATCAGCAACCCTCCTGCTAAGGGTAGACAGCTGCTCGTTCCACGCCCCCCCCGCCTTAATTGGTTCTCCTCCCTTCCAACGGTGTTGAGGCGGGTGGGAACAGCCGGGGGTTGAGGGTACTGTGCTAAAAGAGGTGGAGTTATGCAGATCTAAAACGCATGGATTGCAGCAGCAGCAAGCCGAAAAGTGCAGGCATGTGAGGGATCTAGAGGTTGACAGCATGTCTTCTTAACGGGAGTCCAGGTGGCCATCTCCACAAATGGACTTTTCAGAATCCTTGGGTGGCACCGTAGTCGGAAACCAATTCTTGTTATTGCTTCTCGGCCTTTTGGCTAAGATCAAGTGTAGTATCTGTTCTTATCAGTTTAATATCTGATACGTCCCCTATCTGGGGACCATATATTAAATGGATTTTTAGAACAGGGAGATGGAAAAAGAGCTTGCTCTGTCCACTCCACGCATTGACCTGGTATTGCAGTATCTCCAGGACCGGTGCACCCCTTCTTTAGTGCAGTTTCTAAAATCAGAAAGAATTGAATTCAATGCTTTTTGTTCATTTTGCTTGTTTGTCGGATTTTGGGATGGACTCTTTGGCTTTGCTTTTCTTCTCCTCATTGGATTTTTCATGTTAAAAGTTGCAGAAGCCAGATGACAAGCTCATTTTGTTTCAACTTCAGCAACTGTGCATTGCATTGCCATGTAATGTAATGTAATGCAATGCTATCTATCTAGCTCTCCCTCTATACTTCCTTTTGGATAAACAGACATATTAGGCAAGCATTTTGGAGCTTTCACCTAAATAACTACAGGTGGTGAGATAAGCTGCACAATATAATTGACCTTTCAGTATATTGTTGCACACACACCATCTATTTAGCAAATGCCCTTGTTATCAACAGCAGCCTTTTAAACTCACCTGAGCTAACAGGTATGTGAGCTGGTTACTCTGCTGCGCTTAAAATTTCTTTTTTGGTTTGCTACAATGCCTTTTCTGAAACGTTGTCTCCCTCTGCTGGAACACTGACTTCTTTCATTTAATGCCTGCAGACTATAAAAGAGAAACCAACCCAAAAAGTTTGGTTGATTAGTCTGTGGCATTCTTTTAAACTGTTGCTTATGGCGGTCTCTGTGAGCTTCTCAGTGACATTCAGCCATCCAGGTATCCCGCCTGCAGTAGACGGAATGTGGCAATGGAACGCTGGCTGCGCGTGTCATAATAGGCTCTGAGCCTTTATATACCTGCGCACAGCAGCAGCCACCTTCAGTCTGCTGCTGGACAGCCAGCAGCAGCAGCAGCAGGAGAGGTAATTAATCAGCAACCCTCCTGCTAAGGGTAGACAGCTGCTCGTTCCACCCCCCCCCCACCTTAATTTGTTCTCCTCCCTTCCAACGGTGTTGAGGCGGGTGGGAACAGCCGGGGGTTGAGGGTACTGTGCTAAAAGAGGTGGAGTTATGCAGATCTAAAACGCGTGGATTGCAGCAGCAGCAAGCCAAAAAGTGCAGGCATGTGAGGGATCTAGAGGTTGACAGCATGTCTTCTTAACGGGAGTCCAGGTGGCCATCTCCACAAATGGACTTTTCAGAATCCTTGGGTGGCACCGTAGTCGGAAACCAATTCTTGTTATCGCTTCTCGGCCTTTTGGCTAAGATCAAGTGTAGTATCTGTTCTTATCAGTTTAATATCTGATACGTCCCCTATCTGGGGACCATATATTAAATGGATTTTTAGAACAGGGAGATGGAAAAAGAGCTTGCTCTGTCCACTCCACGCATTGACCTGGTATTGCAGTATCTCCAGGACCGGTGCACCCCTTCTTTAATGCAGTTTCTAAAATCAGAAAGAATTGAATTCAATGCTTTTTGTTCATTTTGCTTGTTTGTCGGATTTTGGGATGGACTCTTTGGCTTTGCTTTTCTTCTCCTCATTGGATTTTTCATGTTAAAAGTTGCAGAAGCCAGATGACAAGCTCATTTTGGTTCAACTTCAGCAACTGTGCATTGCATTGCCATGTAATGTAATGTAATGCAATGCTATCCATCTAGCTCTCCCTCTATACTTCCTTTTGGATAAACAGACATATTAGGCAAGCATTTTGGAGCTTTCACCTAAATAACTACAGGTGGTGAGATAAGCTGCACAATATAATTGACCTTTCAGTATATTGTTGCACACACACCATCTATTTAGCAAATGCCCTTGTTATCAACAGCAGCCTTTTAAACTCACCTGAGCTAACAGGTATGTGAGCTGGTTACTCTGCTGCGCTTAAAATTTCTTTTTTGGTTTGCTACAATGCCTTTTCTGAAACGTTGTCTCCCTCTGCTGGAACACTGACTTCTTTCATTTAATGCCTGCAGACTATAAAAGAGAAACCAACCCAAAAAGTTTGGTTGATTAGTCTGTGGCATTCTTTTAAACTGTTGCTTATGGCGGTCTCTGTGAGCTTCTCAGTGACATTCAGCCATCCAGGTATCCCGCCTGCAGTAGACGGAATGTGGCAATGGAACGCTGGCTGCGCGTGTCATAATAGGCTCTGAGCCCTTATATACCTGCGCACAGCAGCAGCCACCTTCAGTCTGCTGCTGGACAGCCAGCAGCAGCAGCAGCAGGAGAGGTAATTAATCAGCAACCCTCCTGCTAAGGGTAGACAGCTGCTCGTTCCACGCCCCCCCCGCCTTAATTGGTTCTCCTCCCTTCCAACGGTGTTGAGGCGGGTGGGAACAGCCGGGGGTTGAGGGTACTGTGCTAAAAGAGGTGGAGTTATGCAGATCTAAAACGCATGGATTGCAGCAGCAGCAAGCCGAAAAGTGCAGGCATGTGAGGGATCTAGAGGTTGACAGCATGTCTTCTTAACGGGAGTCCAGGTGGCCATCTCCACAAATGGACTTTTCAGAATCCTTGGGTGGCACCGTAGTCGGAAACCAATTCTTGTTATTGCTTCTCGGCCTTTTGGCTAAGATCAAGTGTAGTATCTGTTCTTATCAGTTTAATATCTGATACGTCCCCTATCTGGGGACCATATATTAAATGGATTTTTAGAACAGGGAGATGGAAAAAGAGCTTGCTCTGTCCACTCCACGCATTGACCTGGTATTGCAGTATCTCCAGGACCGGTGCACCCCTTCTTTAGTGCAGTTTCTAAAATCAGAAAGAATTGAATTCAATGCTTTTTGTTCATTTTGCTTGTTTGTCGGATTTTGGGATGGACTCTTTGGCTTTGCTTTTCTTCTCCTCATTGGATTTTTCATGTTAAAAGTTGCAGAAGCCAGATGACAAGCTCATTTTGTTTCAACTTCAGCAACTGTGCATTGCATTGCCATGTAATGTAATGTAATGCAATGCTATCTATCTAGCTCTCCCTCTATACTTCCTTTTGGATAAACAGACATATTAGGCAAGCATTTTGGAGCTTTCACCTAAATAACTACAGGTGGTGAGATAAGCTGCACAATATAATTGACCTTTCAGTATATTGTTGCACACACACCATCTATTTAGCAAATGCCCTTGTTATCAACAGCAGCCTTTTAAACTCACCTGAGCTAACAGGTATGTGAGCTGGTTACTCTGCTGCGCTTAAAATTTCTTTTTTGGTTTGCTACAATGCCTTTTCTGAAACGTTGTCTCCCTCTGCTGGAACACTGACTTCTTTCATTTAATGCCTGCAGACTATAAAAGAGAAACCAACCCAAAAAGTTTGGTTGATTAGTCTGTGGCATTCTTTTAAACTGTTGCTTATGGCGGTCTCTGTGAGCTTCTCAGTGACATTCAGCCATCCAGGTATCCCGCCTGCAGTAGACGGAATGTGGCAATGGAACGCTGGCTGCGCGTGTCATAATAGGCTCTGAGCCTTTATATACCTGCGCACAGCAGCAGCCACCTTCAGTCTGCTGCTGGACAGCCAGCAGCAGCAGCAGCAGGAGAGGTAATTAATCAGCAACCCTCCTGCTAAGGGTAGACAGCTGCTCGTTCCACCCCCCCCCCACCTTAATTTGTTCTCCTCCCTTCCAACGGTGTTGAGGCGGGTGGGAACAGCCGGGGGTTGAGGGTACTGTGCTAAAAGAGGTGGAGTTATGCAGATCTAAAACGCGTGGATTGCAGCAGCAGCAAGCCAAAAAGTGCAGGCATGTGAGGGATCTAGAGGTTGACAGCATGTCTTCTTAACGGGAGTCCAGGTGGCCATCTCCACAAATGGACTTTTCAGAATCCTTGGGTGGCACCGTAGTCGGAAACCAATTCTGGTTATCGCTTCTCGGCCTTTTGGCTAAGATCAAGTGTAGTATCTGTTCTTATCAGTTTAATATCTGATACGTCCCCTATCTTGGGACCATATATTAAATGGATTTTTAGAACAGGGAGATGGAAAAAGAGCTTGCTCTGTCCACTCCACGCATTGACCTGGTATTGCAGTATCTCCAGGACCGGTGCACCCCTTCTTTAATGCAGTTTCTAAAATCAGAAAGAATTGAATTCAATGCTTTTTGTTCATTTTGCTTGTTTGTCGGATTTTGGGATGGACTCTTTGGCTTTGCTTTTCTTCTCCTCATTGGATTTTTCATGTTAAAAGTTGCAGAAGCCAGATGACAAGCTCATTTTGGTTCAACTTCAGCAACTGTGCATTGCATTGCCATGTAATGTAATGTAATGCAATGCTATCTATCTAGCTCTCCCTCTATACTTCCTTTTGGATAAACAGACATATTAGGCAAGCATTTTGGAGCTTTCACCTAAATAACTACAGGTGGTGAGATAAGCTGCACAATATAATTGACCTTTCAGTATATTGTTGCACACACACCATCTATTTAGCAAATGCCCTTGTTATCAACAGCAGCCTTTTAAACTCACCTGAGCTAACAGGTATGTGAGCTGGTTACTCTGCTGCGCTTAAAATTTCTTTTTTGGTTTGCTACAATGCCTTTTCTGAAACGTTGTCTCCCTCTGCTGGAACACTGACTTCTTTCATTTAATGCCTGCAGACTATAAAAGAGAAACCAACCCAAAATGTTTGGTTGATTAGTCTGTGGCATTCTTTTAAACTGTTGCTTATGGCGGTCTCTGTGAGCTTCTCAGTGACATTCAGCCATCCAGGTATCCCGCCTGCAGTAGACGGAATGTGGCAATGGAACGCTGGCTGCGCGTGTCATAATAGGCTCTGAGCCTTTATATACCTGCGCACAGCAGCAGCCACCTTCAGTCTGCTGCTGGACAGCTAGCAGCAGCAGCAGCAGGAGAGGTAATTAATCAGCAACCCTCCTGCTAAGGGTAGACAGCTGCTCGTTCCACCCCTCCCCCCCGCCTTAATTGGTTCTCCTCCCTTCCAACGGTGTTGAGGCGGGTGGGAACACCCGGGGGTTGAGGGTACTGTGCTAAAAGAGGTGGAGTTATGCAGATCTAAAACGCGTGGATTGCAGCAGCAGCAAGCCGAAAAGTGCAGGCATGTGAGGGATCTAGAGGTTGACAGCATGTCTTCTTAACGGGAGTCCAGGTGGCCATCTCCACAAATGGACTTTTCAGAATCCTTGGGTGGCACCGTAGTCGGAAACCAATTCTGGTTATCGCTTCTCGGCCTTTTGGCTAAGATCAAGTGTAGTATCTGTTCTTATCAGTTTAATATCTGATACGTCCCCTATCTGGGGACCATATATTAAATGGATTTTTAGAACAGGGAGATGGAAAAAGAGCTTGCTCTGTCCACTCCACGCATTGACCTGGTATTGCAGTATCTCCAGGACCGGTGCACCCCTTCTTTAATGCAGTTTCTAAAATCAGAAAGAATTGAATTCAATGCTTTTTGTTCATTTTGCTTGTTTGTCGGATTTTGGGATGGACTCTTTGGCTTTGCTTTTCTTCTCCTCATTGGATTTTTCATGTTAAAAGTTGCAGAAGCCAGATGACAAGCTCATTTTGGTTCAACTTCAGCAACTGTGCATTGCATTGCCATGTAATGTAATGTAATGCAATGCTATCTATCTAGCTCTCCCTCTATACTTCCTTTTGGATAAACAGACATATTAGGCAAGCATTTTGGAGCTTTCACCTAAATAACTACAGGTGGTGAGTTAAGCTGCACAATATGATTGACCTTTCAGTATATTGTTGCACACACACCATCTATTTAGCAAATGCCCTTGTTATCAACAGCAGCCTTTTAAACTCACCTGAGCTAACAGGTATGTGAGCTGGTTACTCTGCTGCGCTTAAAATTTCTTTTTTGGTTTGCTACAATGCCTTTTCTGAAACGTTGTCTCCCTCTGCTGGAACACTGACTTCTTTCATTTAATGCCTGCAGACTATAAAAGAGAAACCAACCCAAAAAGTTTGGTTGATTAGTCTGTGGCATTCTTTTAAACTGTTGCTTATGGCGGTCTCTGTGAGCTTCTCAGTGACATTCAGCCATCCAGGTATCCCGCCTGCAGTAGACGGAATGTGGCAATGGAACGCTGGCTGCGCGTGTCATAATAGGCTCTGAGCCTTTATATACCTGCGCACAGCAGCAGCCACCTTCAGTCTGCTGCTGGACAGCCAGCAGCAGCAGCAGCAGGAGAGGTAATTAATCAGCAACCCTCCTGCTAAGGGTAGACAGCTGCTCGTTCCACCCCCCCCCCCGCCTTAATTGGTTCTCCTCCCTTCCAACGGTGTTGAGGCGGGTGGGAACAGCCGGGGGTTGAGGGTACTGTGCTAAAAGAGGTGGAGCTATGCAGATCTAAAACGCGTGGATTGCAGCAGCAGCAAGCCGAAAAGTGCAGGCATGTGAGGGATCTAGAGGTTGACAGCATGTCTTCTTAACGGGAGTCCAGGTGGCCATCTCCACAAATGGACTTTTCAGAATCCTTGGGTGGCACCGTAGTCGGAAACCAATTCTGGTTATCGCTTCTCGGCCTTTTGGCTAAGATCAAGTGTAGTATCTGTTCTTATCAGTTTAATATCTGATACGTCCCCTATCTGGGGACCATATATTAAATGGATTTTTAGAACAGGGAGATGGAAAAAGAGCTTGCTCTGTCCACTCCACGCATTGACCTGGTATTGCAGTATCTCCAGGACCGGTGCACCCCTTCTTTAATGCAGTTTCTAAAATCAGAAAGAATTGAATTCAATGCTTTTTGTTCATTTTGCTTGTTTGTCGGATTTTGGGATGGACTCTTTGGCTTTGCTTTTCTTCTCCTCATTGGATTTTTCATGTTAAAAGTTGCAGAAGCCAGATGACAAGCTCATTTTGGTTCAACTTCAGCAACTGTGCATTGCATTGCCATGTAATGTAATGTAATGCAATGCTATCTATCTAGCTCTCCCTCTATACTTCCTTTTGGATAAACAGACATATTAGGCAAGCATTTTGGAGCTTTCACCTAAATAACTACAGGTGGTGAGATAAGCTGCACAATATAATTGACCTTTCAGTATATTGTTGCACACACACCATCTATTTAGCAAATGCCCTTGTTATCAACAGCAGCCTTTTAAACTCACCTGAGCTAACAGGTATGTGAGCTGGTTACTCTGCTGCGCTTAAAATTTCTTTTTTGGTTTGCTACAATGCCTTTTCTGAAACGTTGTCTCCCTCTGCTGGAACACTGACTTCTTTCATTTAATGCCTGCAGACTATAAAAGAGAAACCAACCCAAAAAGTTTGGTTGATTAGTCTGTGGCATTCTTTTAAACTGTTGCTTATGGCGGTCTCTGTGAGCTTCTCAGTGACATTCAGCCATCCAGGTATCCCGCCTGCAGTAGACGGAATGTGGCAATGGAACGCTGGCTGCGCGTGTCATAATAGGCTCTGAGCCTTTATATACCTGCGCACAGCAGCAGCCACCTTCAGTCTGCTGCTGGACAGCCAGCAGCAGCAGCAGCAGGAGAGGTAATTAATCAGCAACCCTCCTGCTAAGGGTAGACAGCTGCTCGTTCCACCCCCCCCCCCGCCTTAATTGGTTCTCCTCCCTTCCAACGGTGTTGAGGCGGGTGGGAACAGCCGGGGGTTGAGGGTACTGTGCTAAAAGAGGTGGAGTTATGCAGATCTAAAACGCGTGGATTGCAGCAGCAGCAAGCCGAAAAGTGCAGGCATGTGAGGGATCTAGAGGTTGACAGCATGTCTTCTTAACGGGAGTCCAGGTGGCCATCTCCACAAATGGACTTTTCAGAATCCTTGGGTGGCACCGTAGTCGGAAACCAATTCTGGTTATCGCTTCTCGGCCTTTTGGCTAAGATCAAGTGTAGTATCTGTTCTTATCAGTTTAATATCTGATACGTCCCCTATCTGGGGACCATATATTAAATGGATTTTTAGAACAGGGAGATGGAAAAAGAGCTTGCTCTGTCCACTCCACGCATTGACCTGGTATTGCAGTATCTCCAGGACCGGTGCACCCCTTCTTTAATGCAGTTTCTAAAATCAGAAAGAATTGAATTCAATGCTTTTTGTTCATTTTGCTTGTTTGTCGGATTTTGGGATGGACTCTTTGGCTTTGCTTTTCTTCTCCTCATTGGATTTTTCATGTTAAAAGTTGCAGAAGCCAGATGACAAGCTCATTTTGGTTCAACTTCAGCAACTGTGCATTGCATTGCCATGTAATGTAATGTAATGCAATGCTATCTATCTAGCTCTCCCTCTATACTTCCTTTTGGATAAACAGACATATTAGGCAAGCATTTTGGAGCTTTCACCTAAATAACTACAGGTGGTGAGATAAGCTGCACAATATAATTGACCTTTCAGTATATTGTTGCACACACACCATCTATTTAGCAAATGCCCTTGTTATCAACAGCAGCCTTTTAAACTCACCTGAGCTAACAGGTATGTGAGCTGGTTACTCTGCTGCGCTTAAAATTTCTTTTTTGGTTTGCTACAATGCCTTTTCTGAAACGTTGTCTCCCTCTGCTGGAACACTGACTTCTTTCATTTAATGCCTGCAGACTATAAAAGAGAAACCAACCCAAAAAGTTTGGTTGATTAGTCTGTGGCATTCTTTTAAACTGTTGCTTATGGCGGTCTCTGTGAGCTTCTCAGTGACATTCAGCCATCCAGGTATCCCGCCTGCAGTAGACGGAATGTGGCAATGGAACGCTGGCTGCGCGTGTCATAATAGGCTCTGAGCCTTTATATACCTGCGCACAGCAGCAGCCACCTTCAGTCTGCTGCTGGACAGCCAGCAGCAGCAGCAGCAGGAGAGGTAATTAATCAGCAACCCTCCTGCTAAGGGTAGACAGCTGCTCGTTCCACCCCCCCCCCCCGCCTTAATTGGTTCTCCTCCCTTCCAACGGTGTTGAGGCGGGTGGGAACAGCCGGGGGTTGAGGGTACTGTGCTAAAAGAGGTGGAGCTATGCAGATCTAAAACGCGTGGATTGCAGCAGCAGCAAGCCGAAAAGTGCAGGCATGTGAGGGATCTAGAGGTTGACAGCATGTCTTCTTAACGGGAGTCCAGGTGGCCATCTCCACAAATGGACTTTTCAGAATCCTTGGGTGGCACCGTAGTCGGAAACCAATTCTGGTTATCGCTTCTCGGCCTTTTGGCTAAGATCAAGTGTAGTATCTGTTCTTATCAGTTTAATATCTGATACGTCCCCTATCTGGGGACCATATATTAAATGGATTTTTAGAACAGGGAGATGGAAAAAGAGCTTGCTCTGTCCACTCCACGCATTGACCTGGTATTGCAGTATCTCCAGGACCGGTGCACCCCTTCTTTAATGCAGTTTCTAAAATCAGAAAGAATTGAATTCAATGCTTTTTGTTCATTTTGCTTGTTTGTCGGATTTTGGGATGGACTCTTTGGCTTTGCTTTTCTTCTCCTCATTGGATTTTTCATGTTAAAAGTTGCAGAAGCCAGATGACAAGCTCATTTTGGTTCAACTTCAGCAACTGTGCATTGCATTGCCATGTAATGTAATGTAATGCAATGCTATCTATCTAGCTCTCCCTCTATACTTCCTTTTGGATAAACAGACATATTAGGCAAGCATTTTGGAGCTTTCACCTAAATAACTACAGGTGGTGAGATAAGCTGCACAATATAATTGACCTTTCAGTATATTGTTGCACACACACCATCTATTTAGCAAATGCCCTTGTTATCAACAGCAGCCTTTTAAACTCACCTGAGCTAACAGGTATGTGAGCTGGTTACTCTGCTGCGCTTAAAATTTCTTTTTTGGTTTGCTACAATGCCTTTTCTGAAACGTTGTCTCCCTCTGCTGGAACACTGACTTCTTTCATTTAATGCCTGCAGACTATAAAAGAGAAACCAACCCAAAAAGTTTGGTTGATTAGTCTGTGGCATTCTTTTAAACTGTTGCTTATGGCGGTCTCTGTGAGCTTCTCAGTGACATTCAGCCATCCAGGTATCCCGCCTGCAGTAGACGGAATGTGGCAATGGAACGCTGGCTGCGCGTGTCATAATAGGCTCTGAGCCTTTATATACCTGCGCACAGCAGCAGCCACCTTCAGTCTGCTGCTGGACAGCCAGCAGCAGCAGCAGCAGGAGAGGTAATTAATCAGCAACCCTCCTGCTAAGGGTAGACAGCTGCTCGTTCCACCCCCCCCCCCCGCCTTAATTGGTTCTCCTCCCTTCCAACGGTGTTGAGGCGGGTGGGAACAGCCGGGGGTTGAGGGTACTGTGCTAAAAGAGGTGGAGTTATGCAGATCTAAAACGCGTGGATTGCAGCAGCAGCAAGCCGAAAAGTGCAGGCATGTGAGGGATCTAGAGGTTGACAGCATGTCTTCTTAACGGGAGTCCAGGTGGCCATCTCCACAAATGGACTTTTCAGAATCCTTGGGTGGCACCGTAGTCGGAAACCAATTCTGGTTATCGCTTCTCGGCCTTTTGGCTAAGATCAAGTGTAGTATCTGTTCTTATCAGTTTAATATCTGATACGTCCCCTATCTGGGGACCATATATTAAATGGATTTTTAGAACAGGGAGATGGAAAAAGAGCTTGCTCTGTCCACTCCACGCATTGACCTGGTATTGCAGTATCTCCAGGACCGGTGCACCCCTTCTTTAATGCAGTTTCTAAAATCAGAAAGAATTGAATTCAATGCTTTTTGTTCATTTTGCTTGTTTGTCGGATTTTGGGATGGACTCTTTGGCTTTGCTTTTCTTCTCCTCATTGGATTTTTCATGTTAAAAGTTGCAGAAGCCAGATGACAAGCTCATTTTGGTTCAACTTCAGCAACTGTGCATTGCATTGCCATGTAATGTAATGTAATGCAATGCTATCTATCTAGCTCTCCCTCTATACTTCCTTTTGGATAAACAGACATATTAGGCAAGCATTTTGGAGCTTTCACCTAAATAACTACAGGTGGTGAGATAAGCTGCACAATATAATTGACCTTTCAGTATATTGTTGCACACACACCATCTATTTAGCAAATGCCCTTGTTATCAACAGCAGCCTTTTAAACTCACCTGAGCTAACAGGTATGTGAGCTGGTTACTCTGCTGCGCTTAAAATTTCTTTTTTGGTTTGCTACAATGCCTTTTCTGAAACGTTGTCTCCCTCTGCTGGAACACTGACTTCTTTCATTTAATGCCTGCAGACTATAAAAGAGAAACCAACCCAAAAAGTTTGGTTGATTAGTCTGTGGCATTCTTTTAAACTGTTGCTTATGGCGGTCTCTGTGAGCTTCTCAGTGACATTCAGCCATCCAGGTATCCCGCCTGCAGTAGACGGAATGTGGCAATGGAACGCTGGCTGCGCGTGTCATAATAGGCTCTGAGCCTTTATATACCTGCGCACAGCAGCAGCCACCTTCAGTCTGCTGCTGGACAGCCAGCAGCAGCAGCAGCAGGAGAGGTAATTAATCAGCAACCCTCCTGCTAAGGGTAGACAGCTGCTCGTTCCACCCCCCCCCCCCGCCTTAATTGGTTCTCCTCCCTTCCAACGGTGTTGAGGCGGGTGGGAACAGCCGGGGGTTGAGGGTACTGTGCTAAAAGAGGTGGAGTTATGCAGATCTAAAACGCGTGGATTGCAGCAGCAGCAAGCCGAAAAGTGCAGGCATGTGAGGGATCTAGAGGTTGACAGCATGTCTTCTTAACGGGAGTCCAGGTGGCCATCTCCACAAATGGACTTTTCAGAATCCTTGGGTGGCACCGTAGTCGGAAACCAATTCTGGTTATCGCTTCTCGGCCTTTTGGCTAAGATCAAGTGTAGTATCTGTTCTTATCAGTTTAATATCTGATACGTCCCCTATCTGGGGACCATATATTAAATGGATTTTTAGAACAGAGAGATGGAAAAAGAGCTTGCTCTGTCCACTCCACGCATTGACATGGTATTGCAGTATCTCCAGGACCGGTGCACCCCTTCTTTAATGCAGTTTCTAAAATCAGAAAGAATTGAATTCAATGCTTTTTGTTCATTTTGCTTGTTTGTCGGATTTTGGGATGGACTCTTTGGCTTTGCTTTTCTTCTCCTCATTGGATTTTTCATGTTAAAAGTTGCAGAAGCCAGATGACAAGCTCATTTTGGTTCAACTTCAGCAACTGTGCATTGCATTGCCATGTAATGTAATGTAATGCAATGCTATCTATCTAGCTCTCCCTCTATACTTCCTTTTGGATAAACAGACATATTAGGCAAGCATTTTGGAGCTTTCACCTAAATAACTACAGGTGGTGAGATAAGCTGCACAATATAATTGACCTTTCAGTATATTGTTGCACACACACCATCTATTTAGCAAATGCCCTTGTTATCAACAGCAGCCTTTTAAACTCACCTGAGCTAACAGGTATGTGAGCTGGTTACTCTGCTGCGCTTAAAATTTCTTTTTTGGTTTGCTACAATGCCTTTTCTGAAACGTTGTCTCCCTCTGCTGGAACACTGACTTCTTTCATTTAATGCCTGCAGACTATAAAAGAGAAACCAACCCAAAAAGTTTGGTTGATTAGTCTGTGGCATTCTTTTAAACTGTTGCTTATGGCGGTCTCTGTGAGCTTCTCAGTGACATTCAGCCATCCAGGTATCCCGCCTGCAGTAGACGGAATGTGGCAATGGAACGCTGGCTGCGCGTGTCATAATAGGCTCTGAGCCTTTATATACCTGCGCACAGCAGCAGCCACCTTCAGTCTGCTGCTGGACAGCCAGCAGCAGCAGCAGCAGGAGAGGTAATTAATCAGCAATCCTCCTGCTAAGGGTAGACAGCTGCTCATTCCACCCCCCCCCCCGCCTTAATTGGTTCTCCTCCCTTCCAACGGTGTTGAGGCGGGTGGGAACAGCCGGGGGTTGAGGGTACTGTGCTAAAAGAGGTGGAGTTATGCAGATCTAAAACGCGTGGATTGCAGCAGCAGCAAGCCGAAAAGTGCAGGCATGTGAGGGATCTAGAGGTTGACAGCATGTCTTCTTAACGGGAGTCCAGGTGGCCATCTCCACAAATGGACTTTTCAGAATCCTTGGGTGGCACCGTAGTCGGAAACCAATTCTGGTTATCGCTTCTCGGCCTTTTGGCTAAGATCAAGTGTAGTATCTGTTCTTATCAGTTTAATATCTGATACGTCCCCTATCTGGGGACCATATATTAAATGGATTTTTAGAACAGGGAGATGGAAAAAGAGCTTGCTCTGTCCACTCCACGCATTGACCTGGTATTGCAGTATCTCCAGGACCGGTGCACCCCTTCTTTAATGCAGTTTCTAAAATCAGAAAGAATTGAATTCAATGCTTTTTGTTCATTTTGCTTGTTTGTCGGATTTTGGGATGGACTCTTTGGCTTTGCTTTTCTTCTCCTCATTGGATTTTTCATGTTAAAAGTTGCAGAAGCCAGATGACAAGCTCATTTTGGTTCAACTTCAGCAACTGTGCATTGCATTGCCATGTAATGTAATGTAATGCAATGCTATCTATCTAGCTCTCCCTCTATACTTCCTTTTGGATAAACAGACATATTAGGCAAGCATTTTGGAGCTTTCACCTAAATAACTACAGGTGGTGAGATAAGCTGCACAATATAATTGACCTTTCAGTATATTGTTGCACACACACCATCTATTTAGCAAATGCCCTTGTTATCAACAGCAGCCTTTTAAACTCACCTGAGCTAACAGGTATGTGAGCTGGTTACTCTGCTGCGCTTAAAATTTCTTTTTTGGTTTGCTACAATGCCTTTTCTGAAACGTTGTCTCCCTCTGCTGGAACACTGACTTCTTTCATTTAATGCCTGCAGACTATAAAAGAGAAACCAACCCAAAAAGTTTGGTTGATTAGTCTGTGGCATTCTTTTAAACTGTTGCTTATGGCGGTCTCTGTGAGCTTCTCAGTGACATTCAGCCATCCAGGTATCCCGCCTGCAGTAGACGGAATGTGGCAATGGAACGCTGGCTGCGCGTGTCATAATAGGCTCTGAGCCTTTATATACCTGCGCACAGCAGCAGCCACCTTCAGTCTGCTGCTGGACAGCCAGCAGCAGCAGCAGCAGGAGAGGTAATTAATCAGCAACCCTCCTGCTAAGGGTAGACAGCTGCTCATTCCACCCCCCCCCCCGCCTTAATTGGTTCTCCTCCCTTCCAACGGTGTTGAGGCAGGTGGGAACAGCCGGGGGTTGAGGGTACTGTGCTAAAAGAGGTGGAGTTATGCAGATCTAAAACGCGTGGATTGCAGCAGCAGCAAGCCGAAAAGTGCAGGCATGTGAGGGATCTAGAGGTTGACAGCATGTCTTCTTAACGGGAGTCCAGGTGGCCATCTCCACAAATGGACTTTTCAGAATCCTTGGGTGGCACCGTAGTCGGAAACCAATTCTGGTTATCGCTTCTCGGCCTTTTGGCTAAGATCAAGTGTAGTATCTGTTCTTATCAGTTTAATATCTGATACGTCCCCTATCTGGGGACCATATATTAAATGGATTTTTAGAACAGGGAGATGGAAAAAGAGCTTGCTCTGTCCACTCCACGCATTGACCTGGTATTGCAGTATCTCCAGGACCGGTGCACCCCTTCTTTAATGCAGTTTCTAAAATCAGAAAGAATTTAATTCAATGCTTTTTGTTCATTTTGCTTGTTTGTCGGATTTTGGGATGGACTCTTTGGCTTTGCTTTTCTTCTCCTCATTGGATTTTTCATGTTAAAAGTTGCAGAAGCCAGATGACAAGCTCATTTTGGTTCAACTTCAGCAACTGTGCATTGCATTGCCATGTAATGTAATGTAATGCAATGCTATCTATCTAGCTCTCCCTCTATACTTCCTTTTGGATAAACAGACATATTAGGCAAGCATTTTGGAGCTTTCACCTAAATAACTACAGGTGGTGAGATAAGCTGCACAATATAATTGACCTTTCAGTATATTGTTGCACACACACCATCTATTTAGCAAATGCCCTTGTTATCAACAGCAGCCTTTTAAACTCACCTGAGCTAACAGGTATGTGAGCTGGTTACTCTGCTGCGCTTAAAATTTCTTTTTTGGTTTGCTACAATGCCTTTTCTGAAACGTTGTCTCCCTCTGCTGGAACACTGACTTCTTTCATTTAATGCCTGCAGACTATAAAAGAGAAACCAACCCAAAAAGTTTGGTTGATTAGTCTGTGGCATTCTTTTAAACTGTTGCTTATGGTGGTCTCTGTGAGCTTCTCAGTGACATTCAGCCATCCAGGTATCCCGCCTGCAGTAGACGGAATGTGGCAATGGAACGCTGGCTGCGCGTGTCATAATAGGCTCTGAGCCTTTATATACCTGCGCACAGCAGCAGCCACCTTCAGTCTGCTGCTGGACAGCCAGCAGCAGCAGCAGCAGGAGAGGTAATTAATCAGCAACCCTCCTGCTAAGGGTAGACAGCTGCTCGTTCCACCCCCCCCCACCTTAATTGGTTCTCCTCCCTTCCAACGGTGTTGAGGCGGGTGGGAACAGCCGGGGGTTGAGGGTACTGTGCTAAAAGAGGTGGAGTTATGCAGATCTAAAATGCGTGGATTGCAGCAGCAGCAAGCCGAAAAGTGCAGGCATGTGAGGGATCTAGAGGTTGACAGCATGTCTTCTTAACGGGAGTCCAGGTGGCCATCTCCACAAATGGACTTTTCAGAATCCTTGGGTGGCACCGTAGTCGGAAACCAATTCTGGTTATCGCTTCTCGGCCTTTTGGCTAAGATCAAGTGTAGTATCTGTTCTTATCAGTTTAATATCTGATACGTCCCCTATCTGGGGACCATATATTAAATGGATTTTTAGAACAGGGAGATGGAAAAAGAGCTTGCTCTGTCCACTCCACGCATTGACCTGGTATTGCAGTATCTCCAGGACCGGTGCACCCCTTCTTTAATGCAGTTTCTAAAATCAGAAAGAATTGAATTCAATGCTTTTTGTTCATTTTGCTTGTTTGTCGGATTTTGGGATGGACTCTTTGGCTTTGCTTTTCTTCTCCTCATTGGATTTTTCATGTTAAAAGTTGCAGAAGCCAGATGACAAGCTCATTTTGGTTCAACTTCAGCAACTGTGCATTGCATTGCCATGTAATGTAATGTAATGCAATGCTATCTATCTAGCTCTCCCTCTATACTTCCTTTTGGATAAACAGACATATTAGGCAAGCATTTTGGAGCTTTCACCTAAATAACTACAGGTGGTGAGATAAGCTGCACAATATAATTGACCTTTCAGTATATTGTTGCACACACACCATCTATTTAGCAAATGCCCTTGTTATCAACAGCAGCCTTTTAAACTCACCTGAGCTAACAGGTATGTGAGCTGGTTACCTGCTGCGCTTAAAATTTCTTTTTTGGTTTGCTACAATGCCTTTTCTGAAACGTTGTCTCCCTCTGCTGGAACACTGACTTCTTTCATTTAATGCCTGCAGACTATAAAAGAGAAACCAACCCAAAAAGTTTGGTTGATTAGTCTGTGGCATTCTTTTAAACTGTTGCTTATGGGCTCTCTGTGAGCTTCTCAGTGACATTCAGCCATCCAGGTATCCCGCCTGCAGTAGACGGAATGTGGCAATGGAACGCTGGCTGCGCGTGTCATAATAGGCTCTGAGCCTTTATATACCTGCGCACAGCAGCAGCCACCTTCAGTCTGCTGCTGGAAGCCAGCAGCAGCAGCAGCAGGAGAGGTAATTAATCAGCAACCTCCTGCTAAGGGTAGACAGCTGCTCGTTCCACCCCCCCCCCCCCGCCTTAATTGGTTCTCCTCCCTTCCAACGGTGTTGAGGCGGGTGGGAACAGCCGGGGGTTGAGGGTACTGTGCTAAAAGAGGTGGAGTTATGCAGATCTAAAACGCGTGGATTGCAGCAGCAGCAAGCCGAAAAGTGCAGGCATGTGAGGGATCTAGAGGTTGACAGCATGTCTTCTTAACGGGAGTCCAGGTGGCCATCTCCACAAATGGACTTTTCAGAATCCTTGGGTGGCACCGTAGTCGGAAACCAATTCTGGTTATCGCTTCTCGGCCTTTTGGCTAAGATCAAGTGTAGTATCTGTTCTTATCAGTTTAATATCTGATACGTCCCCTATCTGGGGACCATATATTAAATGGATTTTTAGAACAGGGAGATGGAAAAAGAGCTTGCTCTGTCCACTCCATGCATTGACCTGGTATTGCAGTATCTCCAGGACCGGTGCACCCCTTCTTTAATGCAGTTTCTAAAATCAGAAAGAATTGAATTCAATGCTTTTTGTTCATTTTGCTTGTTTGTCGGATTTTGGGATGGACTCTTTGGCTTTGCTTTTCTTCTCCTCATTGGATTTTTCATGTTAAAAGTTGCAGAAGCCAGATGACAAGCTCATTTTGGTTCAACTTCAGCAACTGTGCATTGCATTGCCATGTAATGTAATGTAATGCAATGCTATCTATCTAGCTCTCCCTCTATACTTCCTTTTGGATAAACAGACATATTAGGCAAGCATTTTGGAGCTTTCACCTAAAATAACTACAGGTGGTGAGATAAGCTGCACAATATAATTGACCTTTCAGTATATTGTTGCACACACACCATCTATTTAGCAAATGCCCTTGTTATCAACAGCAGCCTTTTAAACTCACCTGAGCTAACAGGTATGTGAGCTGGTTACTCTGCTGCGCTTAAAATTTCTTTTTTGGTTTGCTACAATGCCTTTTCTGAAACGTTGTCTCCCTCTGCTGGAACACTGACTTCTTTCATTTAATGCCTGCAGACTATAAAAGAGAAACCAACCCAAAAAGTTTGGTTGATTAGTCTGTGGCATTCTTTTAAACTGTTGCTTATGGTGGTCTCTGTGAGCTTCTCAGTGACATTCAGCCATCCAGGTATCCCGCCTGCAGTAGACGGAATGTGGCAATGGAACGCTGGCTGCGCGTGTCATAATAGGCTCTGAGCCTTTATATACCTGCGCACAGCAGCAGCCACCTTCAGTCTGCTGCTGGACAGCCAGCAGCAGCAGCAGCAGGAGAGGTAATTAATCAGCAACCCTCCTGCTAAGGGTAGACAGCTGCTCGTTCCACCCCCCCCCACCTTAATTGGTTCTCCTCCCTTCCAACGGTGTTGAGGCGGGTGGGAACAGCCGGGGGTTGAGGGTACTGTGCTAAAAGAGGTGGAGTTATGCAGATCTAAAATGCGTGGATTGCAGCAGCAGCAAGCCGAAAAGTGCAGGCATGTGAGGGATCTAGAGGTTGACAGCATGTCTTCTTAACGGGAGTCCAGGTGGCCATCTCCACAAATGGACTTTTCAGAATCCTTGGGTGGCACCGTAGTCGGAAACCAATTCTGGTTATCGCTTCTCGGCCTTTTGGCTAAGATCAAGTGTAGTATCTGTTCTTATCAGTTTAATATCTGATACGTCCCCTATCTGGGGACCATATATTAAATGGATTTTTAGAACAGGGAGATGGAAAAAGAGCTTGCTCTGTCCACTCCACGCATTGACCTGGTATTGCAGTATCTCCAGGACCGGTGCACCCCTTCTTTAATGCAGTTTCTAAAATCAGAAAGAATTGAATTCAATGCTTTTTGTTCATTTTGCTTGTTTGTCGGATTTTGGGATGGACTCTTTGGCTTTGCTTTTCTTCTCCTCATTGGATTTTTCATGTTAAAAGTTGCAGAAGCCAGATGACAAGCTCATTTTGGTTCAACTTCAGCAACTGTGCATTGCATTGCCATGTAATGTAATGTAATGCAATGCTATCTATCTAGCTCTCCCTCTATACTTCCTTTTGGATAAACAGACATATTAGGCAAGCATTTTGGAGCTTTCACCTAAATAACTACAGGTGGTGAGATAAGCTGCACAATATAATTGACCTTTCAGTATATTGTTGCACACACACCATCTATTTAGCAAATGCCCTTGTTATCAACAGCAGCCTTTTAAACTCACCTGAGCTAACAGGTATGTGAGCTGGTTACTCTGCTGCGCTTAAAATTTCTTTTTTGGTTTGCTACAATGCCTTTTCTGAAACGTTGTCTCCCTCTGCTGGAACACTGACTTCTTTCATTTAATGCCTGCAGACTATAAAAGAGAAACCAACCCAAAAAGTTTGGTTGATTAGTCTGTGGCATTCTTTTAAACTGTTGCTTATGGCGGTCTCTGTGAGCTTCTCAGTGACATTCAGCCATCCAGGTATCCCGCCTGCAGTAGACGGAATGTGGCAATGGAACGCTGGCTGCGTGTGTCATAATAGGCTCTGAGCCTTTATATACCTGCGCACAGCAGCAGCCACCTTCAGTCTGCTGCTGGACAGCCAGCAGCAGCAGCAGCAGGAGAGGTAATTAATCAGCAACCCTCCTGCTAAGGGTAGACAGCTGCTCGTTCCACCCCCCCCCCCGCCTTAATTGGTTCTCCTCCCTTCCAACGGTGTTGAGGCGGGTGGGAACAGCCGGGGGTTGAGGGTACTGTGCTAAAAGAGGTGGAGTTATGCAGATCTAAAACGCGTGGATTGCAGCAGCAGCAAGCCGAAAAGTGCAGGCATGTGAGGGATCTAGAGGTTGACAGCATGTCTTCTTAACGGGAGTCCAGGTGGCCATCTCCACAAATGGACTTTTCAGAATCCTTGGGTGGCACCGTAGTCGGAAACCAATTCTGGTTATCGCTTCTCGGCCTTTTGGCTAAGATCAAGTGTAGTATCTGTTCTTATCAGTTTAATATCTGATACGTCCCCTATCTGGGGGGACCATATATTAAATGGATTTTTAGAACAGGGAGATGGAAAAAGAGCTTGCTCTGTCCACTCCACGCATTGACCTGGTATTGCAGTATCTCCAGGACCGGTGCACCCCTTCTTTAATGCAGTTTCTAAAATCAGAAAGAATTGAATTCAATGCTTTTTGTTCATTTTGCTTGTTTGTCGGATTTTGGGATGGACTCTTTGGCTTTGCTTTTCTTCTCCTCATTGGATTTTTCATGTTAAAAGTTGCAGAAGCCAGATGACAAGCTCATTTTGGTTCAACTTCAGCAACTG
This sequence comes from Phyllobates terribilis, assembly GCF_046119375.1. NCBI lineage: Eukaryota > Metazoa > Chordata > Amphibia > Anura > Dendrobatidae > Phyllobates > Phyllobates terribilis. The sequence goes on along the minus strand of NW_027362834.1, from coordinate 3,738,333 downwards.
TGCATTGCATTGCCATGTAATGTAATGTAATGCAATGCTATCTATCTAGCTCTCCCTCTATACTTCCTTTTGGATAAACAGACATATTAGGCAAGCATTTTGGAGCTTTCACCTAAATAACTACAGGTGGTGAGATAAGCTGCACAATATAATTGACCTTTCAGTATATTGTTGCACACACACCATCTATTTAGCAAATGCCCTTGTTATCAACAGCAGCCTTTTAAACTCACCTGAGCTAACAGGTATGTGAGCTGGTTACTCTGCTGCGCTTAAAATTTCTTTTTTGGTTTGCTACAATGCCTTTTCTGAAACGTTGTCTCCCTCTGCTGGAACACTGACTTCTTTCATTTAATGCCTGCAGACTATAAAAGAGAAACCAACCCAAAAAGTTTGGTTGATTAGTCTGTGGCATTCTTTTAAGCTGTTGCTTATGGCGGTCTCTGTGAGCTTCTCAGTGACATTCAGCCATCCAGGTATCCCGCCTGCAGTAGACGGAATGTGGCAATGGAACGCTGGCTGCGCGTGTCATAATAGGCTCTGAGCCTTTATATACCTGCGCACAGCAGCAGCCACCTTCAGTCTGCTGCTGGACAGCCAGCAGCAGCAGCAGCAGGAGAGGTAATTAATCAGCAACCCTCCTGCTAAGGGTAGACAGCTGCTCGTTCCACCCCCCCCCCGCCTTAATTGGTTCTCCTCCCTTCCAACGGTGTTGAGGCGGGTGGGAACAGCCGGGGGTTGAGGGTACTGTGCTAAAAGAGGTGGAGTTATGCAGATCTAAAACGCGTGGATTGCAGCAGCAGCAAGCCGAAAAGTGCAGGCATGTGAGGGATCTAGAGGTTGACAGCATGTCTTCTTAACGGGAGTCCAGGTGGCCATCTCCACAAATGGACTTTTCAGAATCCTTGGGTGGCACCGTAGTCGGAAACCAATTCTGGTTATCGCTTCTCGGCCTTTTGGCTAAGATCAAGTGTAGTATCTGTTCTTATCAGTTTAATATCTGATACGTCCCCTATCTGGGGACCATATATTAAATGGATTTTTAGAACAGGGAGATGGAAAAAGAGCTTGCTCTGTCCACTCCACGCATTGACCTGATATTGCAGTATCTCCAGGACCGGTGCACCCCTTCTTTAATGCAGTTTCTAAAATCAGAAAGAATTGAATTCAATGCTTTTTGTTCATTTTGCTTGTTTGTCGGATTTTGGGATGGACTCTTTGGCTTTGCTTTTCTTCTCCTCATTGGATTTTTCATGTTAAAAGTTGCAGAAGCCAGATGACAAGCTCATTTTGGTTCAACTTCAGCAACTGTGCATTGCATTGCCATGTAATGTAATGTAATGCAATGCTATCCATCTAGCTCTCCCTCTATACTTCCTTTTGGATAAACAGACATATTAGGCAAGCATTTTGGAGCTTTCACCTAAATAACTACAGGTGGTGAGATAAGCTGCACAATATAATTGACCTTTCAGTATATTGTTGCACACACACCATCTATTTAGCAAATGCCCTTGTTATCAACAGCAGCCTTTTAAACTCACCTGAGCTAACAGGTATGTGAGCTGGTTACTCTGCTGCGCTTAAAATTTCTTTTTTGGTTTGCTACAATGCCTTTTCTGAAACGTTGTCTCCCTCTGCTGGAACACTGACTTCTTTCATTTAATGCCTGCAGACTATAAAAGAGAAACCAACCCAAAAAGTTTGGTTGATTAGTCTGTGGCATTCTTTTAAACTGTTGCTTATGGCGGTCTCTGTGAGCTTCTCAGTGACATTCAGCCATCCAGGTATCCCGCCTGCAGTAGACGGAATGTGGCAATGGAACGCTGGCTGCGCGTGTCATAATAGGCTCTGAGCCTTTATATACCTGCGCACAGCAGCAGCCACTTTCAGTCTGCTGCTGGACAGCCAGCAGCAGCAGCAGCAGGAGAGGTAATTAATCAGCAACCCTCCTGCTAAGGGTAGACAGCTGCTCGTTCCACCCCCCCCCCCCCCCGCCTTAATTGGTTCTCCTCCCTTCCAACGGTGTTGAGGCGGGTGGGAACAGCCGGGGGTTGAGGGTACTGTGCTAAAAGAGGTGGAGTTATGCAGATCTAAAACGCGTGGATTGCAGCAGCAGCAAGCCGAAAAGTGCAGGCATGTGAGGGATCTAGAGGTTGACAGCATGTCTTCTTAACGGGAGTCCAGGTGGCCATCTCCACAAATGGACTTTTCAGAATCCTTGGGTGGCACCGTAGTCGGAAACCAATTCTGGTTATCGCTTCTCGGCCTTTTGGCTAAGATCAAGTGTAGTATCTGTTCTTATCAGTTTAATATCTGATACGTCCCCTATCTGGGGGGACCATATATTAAATGGATTTTTAGAACAGGGAGATGGAAAAAGAGCTTGCTCTGTCCACTCCACGCATTGACCTGGTATTGCAGTATCTCCAGGACCGGTGCACCCCTTCTTTAATGCAGTTTCTAAAATCAGAAAGAATTGAATTCAATGCTTTTTGTTCATTTTGCTTGTTTGTCGGATTTTGGGATGGACTCTTTGGCTTTGCTTTTCTTCTCCTCATTGGATTTTTCATGTTAAAAGTTGCAGAAGCCAGATGACAAGCTCATTTTGGTTCAACTTCAGCAACTGTGCATTGCATTGCCATGTAATGTAATGTAATGCAATGCTATCTATCTAGCTCTCCCTCTATACTTCCTTTTGGATAAACAGACATATTAGGCAAGCATTTTGGAGCTTTCACCTAAATAACTACAGGTGGTGAGATAAGCTGCACAATATAATTGACCTTTCAGTATATTGTTGCACACACACCATCTATTTAGCAAATGCCCTTGTTATCAACAGCAGCCTTTTAAACTCACCTGAGCTAACAGGTATGTGAGCTGGTTACTCTGCTGCGCTTAAAATTTCTTTTTTGGTTTGCTACAATGCCTTTTCTGAAACGTTGTCTCCCTCTGCTGGAACACTGACTTCTTTCATTTAATGCCTGCAGACTATAAAAGAGAAACCAACCCAAAAAGTTTGGTTGATTAGTCTGTGGCATTCTTTTAAACTGTTGCTTATGGCGGTCTCTGTGAGCTTCTCAGTGACATTCAGCCATCCAGGTATCCCGCCTGCAGTAGACGGAATGTGGCAATGGAACGCTGGCTGCGCGTGTCATAATAGGCTCTGAGCCTTTATATACCTGCGCACAGCAGCAGCCACCTTCAGTCTGCTGCTGGACAGCCAGCAGCAGCAGCAGCAGGAGAGGTAATTAATCAGCAACCCTCCTGCTAAGGGTAGACAGCTGCTCGTTCCACCCCCCCCCCGCCTTAATTGGTTCTCCTCCCTTCCAACGGTGTTGAGGCGGGTGGGAACAGCCGGGGGTTGAGGGTACTGTGCTAAAAGAGGTGGAGTTATGCAGATCTAAAACGCGTGGATTGCAGCAGCAGCAAGCCGAAAAGTGCAGGCATGTGAGGGATCTAGAGGTTGACAGCATGTCTTCTTAACGGGAGTCCAGGTGGCCATCTCCACAAATGGACTTTTCAGAATCCTTGGGTGGCACCGTAGTCGGAAACCAATTCTGGTTATCGCTTCTCGGCCTTTTGGCTAAGATCAAGTGTAGTATCTGTTCTTATCAGTTTAATATCTGATACGTCCCCTATCTGGGGACCATATATTAAATGGATTTTTAGAACAGGGAGATGGAAAAAGAGCTTGCTCTGTCCACTCCACGCATTGACCTGGTATTGCAGTATCTCCAGGACCGGTGCACCCCTTCTTTAATGCAGTTTCTAAAATCAGAAAGAATTGAATTCAATGCTTTTTGTTCATTTTGCTTGTTTGTCGGATTTTGGGATGGACTCTTTGGCTTTGCTTTTCTTCTCCTCATTGGATTTTTCATGTTAAAAGTTGCAGAAGCCAGATGACAAGCTCATTTTGGTTCAACTTCAGCAACTGTGCATTGCATTGCCATGTAATGTAATGTAATGCAATGCTATCTATCTAGCTCTCCCTCTATACTTCCTTTTGGATAAACAGACATATTAGGCAAGCATTTTGGAGCTTTCACCTAAATAACTACAGGTGGTGAGATAAGCTGCACAATATAATTGACCTTTCAGTATATTGTTGCACACACACCATCTATTTAGCAAATGCCCTTGTTATCAACAGCAGCCTTTTAAACTCACCTGAGCTAACAGGTATGTGAGCTGGTTACTCTGCTGCGCTTAAAATTTCTTTTTTGGTTTGCTACAATGCCTTTTCTGAAACGTTGTCTCCCTCTGCTGGAACACTGACTTCTTTCATTTAATGCCTGCAGACTATAAAAGAGAAACCAACCCAAAAAGTTTGGTTGATTAGTCTGTGGCATTCTTTTAAACTGTTGCTTATGGCGGTCTCTGTGAGCTTCTCAGTGACATTCAGCCATCCAGGTATCCCGCCTGCAGTAGACGGAATGTGGCAATGGAACGCTGGCTGCGCGTGTCATAATAGGCTCTGAGCCTTTATATACCTGCGCACAGCAGCAGCCACCTTCAGTCTGCTGCTGGACAGCCAGCAGCAGCAGCAGCAGGAGAGGTAATTAATCAGCAACCCTCCTGCTAAGGGTAGACAGCTGCTCGTTCCACCCCCCCCCCCCGCCTTAATTGGTTCTCCTCCCTTCCAACGGTGTTGAGGCGGGTGGGAACAGCCGGGGGTTGAGGGTACTGTGCTAAAAGAGGTGGAGTTATGCAGATCTAAAACGCGTGGATTGCAGCAGCAGCAAGCCGAAAAGTGCAGGCATGTGAGGGATCTAGAGGTTGACAGCATGTCTTCTTAACGGGAGTCCAGGTGGCCATCTCCACAAATGGACTTTTCAGAATCCTTGGGTGGCACCGTAGTCGGAAACAATTCTGGTTATCGCTTCTCGGCCTTTTGGCTAAGATCAAGTGTAGTATCTGTTCTTATCAGTTTAATATCTGATACGTCCCCTATCTGGGGACCATATATTAAATGGATTTTTAGAACAGGGAGATGGAAAAAGAGCTTGCTCTGTCCACTCCACGCATTGACCTGGTATTGCAGTATCTCCAGGACCGGTGCACCCCTTCTTTAATGCAGTTTCTAAAATCAGAAAGAATTGAATTCAATGCTTTTTGTTCATTTTGCTTGTTTGTCGGATTTTGGGATGGACTCTTTGGCTTTGCTTTTCTTCTCCTCATTGGATTTTTCATGTTAAAAGTTGCAGAAGCCAGATGACAAGCTCATTTTGGTTCAACTTCAGCAACTGTGCATTGCATTGCCATGTAATGTAATGTAATGCAATGCTATCTATCTAGCTCTCCCTCTATACTTCCTTTTGGATAAACAGACATATTAGGCAAGCATTTTGGAGCTTTCACCTAAATAACTACAGGTGGTGAGATAAGCTGCACAATATAATTGACCTTTCAGTATATTGTTGCACACACACCATCTATTTAGCAAATGCCCTTGTTATCAACAGCAGCCTTTTAAACTCACCTGAGCTAACAGGTATGTGAGCTGGTTACTCTGCTGCGCTTAAAATTTCTTTTTTGGTTTGCTACAATGCCTTTTCTGAAACGTTGTCTCCCTCTGCTGGAACACTGACTTCTTTCATTTAATGCCTGCAGACTATAAAAGAGAAACCAATCCAAAAAGTTTGGTTGATTAGTCTGTGGCATTCTTTTAAACTGTTGCTTATGGCGGTCTCTGTGAGCTTCTCAGTGACATTCAGCCATCCAGGTATCCCGCCTGCAGTAGACGGAATGTGGCAATGGAACGCTGGCTGCGCGTGTCATAATAGGCTCTGAGCCTTTATATACCTGCGCACAGCAGCAGCCACCTTCAGTCTGCTGCTGGACAGCCAGCAGCAGCAGCAGCAGCAGGAGAGGTAATTAATCAGCAACCCTCCTGCTAAGGGTAGACAGCTGCTCGTTCCACCCCCCCCCCCCCCCGCCTTAATTGGTTCTCCTCCCTTCCAACGGTGTTGAGGCGGGTGGGAACAGCCGGGGGTTGAGGGTACTGTGCTAAAAGAGGTGGAGTTATGCAGATCTAAAACGCGTGGATTGCAGCAGCAGCAAGCCGAAAAGTGCAGGCATGTGAGGGATCTAGAGGTTGACAGCATGTCTTCTTAACGGGAGTCCAGGTGGCCATCTCCACAAATGGACTTTTCAGAATCCTTGGGTTGCACCGTAGTCGGAAACCAATTCTGGTTATCGCTTCTCGGCCTTTTGGCTAAGATCAAGTGTAGTATCTGTTCTTATCAGTTTAATATCTGATACGTCCCCTATCTGGGGACCATATATTAAATGGATTTTTAGAACATCGAGATGGAAAAAGAGCTTGCTCTGTCCACTCCACGCATTGACCTGGTATTGCAGTATCTCCAGGACCGGTGCACCCCTTCTTTAATGCAGTTTCTAAAATCAGAAAGAATTGAATTCAATGCTTTTTGTTCATTTTGCTTGTTTGTCGGATTTTGGGATGGACTCTTTGGCTTTGCTTTTCTTCTCCTCATTGGATTTTTCATGTTAAAAGTTGCTGAAGCCAGATGACAAGCTCATTTTGGTTCAACTTCAGCAACTGTGCATTGCATTGCCATGTAATGTAATGTAATGCAATGCTATCTATCTAGCTCTCCCTCTATACTTCCTTTTGGATAAACAGACATATTAGGCAAGCATTTTGGAGCTTTCACCTAAATAACTACAGGTGGTGAGATAAGCTGCACAATATAATTGACCTTTCAGTATATTGTTGCACACACACCATCTATTTAGCAAATGCCCTTGTTATCAACAGCAGCCTTTTAAACTCACCTGAGCTAACAGGTATGTGAGCTGGTTACTCTGCTGCGCTTAAAATTTCTTTTTTGGTTTGCTACAATGCCTTTTCTGAAACGTTGTCTCCCTCTGCTGGAACACTGACTTCTTTCATTTAATGCCTGCAGACTATAAAAGAGAAACCAACCCAAAAAGTTTGGTTGATTAGTCTGTGGCATTCTTTTAAACTGTTGCTTATGGCGGTCTCTGTGAGCTTCTCAGTGACATTCAGCCATCCAGGTATCCCGCCTGCAGTAGACGGAATGTGGCAATGGAACGCTGGCTGCGCGTGTCATAATAGGCTCTGAGCCTTTATATACCTGCGCACAGCAGCAGCCACCTTCAGTCTGCTGCTGGACAGCCAGCAGCAGCAGCAGCAGGAGAGGTAATTAATCAGCAACCCTCCTGCTAAGGGTAGATAGCTGCTCGTTCCACCCCCCCCCCCGCCTTAATTGGTTCATCTCCCTTCCAACGGTGTTGAGGCGGGTGGGAACAGCCGGGGGTAGAGGGTACTGTGCTAAAAGAGGTGGAGTTATGCAGATCTAAAACGCGTGGATTGCAGCAGCAGCAAGCCAAAAAGTGCAGGCATGTGAGGGATCTAGAGGTTGACAGCATGTCTTCTTAACGGGAGTCCAGGTGGCCATCTCCACAAATGGACTTTTCAGAATCCTTGGGTGGCACCGTAGTCGGAAACCAATTCTGGTTATCGCTTCTCGGCCTTTTGGCTAAGATCAAGTGTAGTATCTGTTCTTATCAGTTTAATATCTGATACGTCCCCTATCTGGGGACCATATATTAAATGGATTTTTAGAACAGGGAGATGGAAAAAGAGCTTGCTCTGTCCACTCCACGCATTGACCTGATATTGCAGTATCTCCAGGACCGGTGCACCCCTTCTTTAATGCAGTTTCTAAAATCAGAAAGAATTGAATTCAATGCTTTTTGTTCATTTTGCTTGTTTGTCGGATTTTGGGATGGACTCTTTGGCTTTGCTTTTCTTCTCCTCATTGGATTTTTCATGTTAAAAGTTGCAGAAGCCAGATGACAAGCTCATTTTGGTTCAACTTCAGCAACTGTGCATTGCATTGCCATGTAATGTAATGTAATGCAATGCTATCTATCTAGCTCTCCCTCTATACTTCCTTTTGGATAAACAGACATATTAGGCAAGCATTTTGGAGCTTTCACCTAAATAACTACAGGTGGTGAGATAAGCTGCACAATATAATTGACCTTTCAGTATATTGTTGCACACACACCATCTATTTAGCAAATGCCCTTGTTATCAACAGCAGCCTTTTAAACTCACCTGAGCTAACAGGTATGTGAGCTGGTTACTCTGCTGCGCTTAAAATTTCTTTTTTGGTTTGCTACAATGCCTTTTCTGAAACGTTGTCTCCCTCTGCTGGAACACTGACTTCTTTCATTTAATGCCTGCAGACTATAAAAGAGAAACCAACCCAAAAAGTTTGGTTGATTAGTCTGTGGCATTCTTTTAAACTGTTGCTTATGGCGGTCTCTGTGAGCTTCTCAGTGACATTCAGCCATCCAGGTATCCCGCCTGCAGTAGACGGAATGTGGCAATGGAACGCTGGCTGCGCGTGTCATAATAGGCTCTGAGCCTTTATATACCTGCGCACAGCAGCAGCCACCTTCAGTCTGCTGCTGGACAGCCAGCAGCAGCAGCAGCAGCAGGAGAGGTAATTAATCAGCAACCCTCCTGCTAAGGGTAGACAGCTGCTCGTTCCACCCCCCCCCCCGCCTTAATTGGTTCTCCTCCCTTCCAACGGTGTTGAGGCGGGTGGGAACAGCCGGGGGTTGAGGGTACTGTGCTAAAAGAGGTGGAGTTATGCAGATCTAAAACGCGTGGATTGCAGCAGCAGCAAGCCGAAAAGTGCAGGCATGTGAGGGATCTAGAGGTTGACAGCATGTCTTCTTAACGGGAGTCCAGGTGGCCATCTCCACAAATGGACTTTTCAGAATCCTTGGGTGGCACCGTAGTCGGAAACCAATTCTGGTTATCGCTTCTCGGCCTTTTGGCTAAGATCAAGTGTAGTATCTGTTCTTATCAGTTTAATATCTGATACGTCCCCTATCTGGGGACCATATATTAAATGGATTTTTAGAACAGGGAGATGGAAAAAGAGCTTGCTCTGTCCACTCCACGTATTGACCTGGTATTGCAGTATCTCCAGGACCGGTGCACCCCTTCTTTAATGCAGTTTCTAAAATCAGAAAGAATTGAATTCAATGCTTTTTGTTCATTTTGCTTGTTTGTCGGATTTTGGGATGGACTCTTTGGCTTTGCTTTTCTTCTCCTCATTGGATTTTTCATGTTAAAAGTTGCAGAAGCCAGATGACAAGCTCATTTTGGTTCAACTTCAGCAACTGTGCATTGCATTGCCATGTAATGTAATGTAATGCAATGCTATCTATCTAGCTCTCCCTCTATACTTCCTTTTGGATAAACAGACATATTAGGCAAGCATTTTGGAGCTTTCACCTAAATAACTACAGGTGGTGAGATAAGCTGCACAATATAATTGACCTTTCAGTATATTGTTGCACACACACCATCTATTTAGCAAATGCCCTTGTTATCAACAGCAGCCTTTTAAACTCACCTGAGCTAACAGGTATGTGAGCTGGTTACTCTGCTGCGCTTAAAATTTCTTTTTTGGTTTGCTACAATGCCTTTTCTGAAACGTTGTCTCCCTCTGCTGGAACACTGACTTCTTTCATTTAATGCCTGCAGACTATAAAAGAGAAACCAACCCAAAAAGTTTGGTTGATTAGTCTGTGGCATTCTTTTAAACTGTTGCTTATGGCGGTCTCTGTGAGCTTCTCAGTGACATTCAGCCATCCAGGTATCCCGCCTGCAGTAGACGGAATGTGGCAATGGAACGCTGGCTGCGCGTGTCATAATAGGCTCTGAGCCTTTATATACCTGCGCACAGCAGCAGCCACCTTCAGTCTGCTGCTGGACAGCCAGCAGCAGCAGCAGCAGGAGAGGTAATTAATCAGCAACCCTCCTGCTAAGGGTAGACAGCTGCTCGTTCCACCCCCCCCCCCCGCCTTAATTGGTTCTCCTCCCTTCCAACGGTGTTGAGGCGGGTGGGAACAGCCGGGGGTTGAGGGTACTGTACTAAAAGAGGTGGAGTTATGCAGATCTAAAACGCGTGGATTGCAGCAGCAGCAAGCCGAAAAGTGCAGGCATGTGAGGGATCTAGAGGTTGACAGCATGTCTTCTTATCGGGAGTCCAGGTGGCCATCTCCACAAATGGACTTTTCAGAATCCTTGGGTGGTACCGTAGTCGGAAACCAATTCTGGTTATCGCTTCTCGGCCTTTTGGCTAAGATCAAGTGTAGTATCTGTTCTTATCAGTTTAATATCTGATACGTCCCCTATCTGGGGACCATATATTAAATGGATTTTTAGAACAGGGAGATGGAAAAAGAGCTTGCTCTGTCCACTCCACGCATTGACCTGGTATTGCAGTATCTCCAGGACCGGTGCACCCCTTCTTTAATGCAGTTTCTAAAATCAGAAAGAATTGAATTCAATGCTTTTTGTTCATTTTGCTTGTTTGTCGGATTTTGGGATGGACTCTTTGGCTTTGCTTTTCTTCTCCTCATTGGATTTTTCATGTTAAAAGTTGCAGAAGCCAGATGACAAGCTCATTTTGGTTCAACTTCAGCAACTGTGCATTGCATTGCCATGTAATGTAATGTAATGCAATGCTATCTATCTAGCTCTCCCTCTATACTTCCTTTTGGATAAACAGACATATTAGGCAAGCATTTTGGAGCTTTCACCTAAATAACTACAGGTGGTGAGATAAGCTGCACAATATAATTGACCTTTCAGTATATTGTTGCACACACACCATCTATTTAGCAAATGCCCTTGTTATCAACAGCAGCCTTTTAAACTCACCTGAGCTAACAGGTATGTGAGCTGGTTACTCTGCTGCGCTTAAAATTTCTTTTTTGGTTTGCTACAATGCCTTTTCTGAAACGTTGTCTCCCTCTGCTGGAACACTGACTTCTTTCATTTAATGCCTGCAGACTATAAAAGAGAAACCAACCCAAAAAGTTTGGTTGATTTGTCTGTGGCATTCTTTTAAACTGTTGCTTATGGCGGTCTCTGTGAGCTTCTCAGTGACATTCAGCCATCCAGGTATCCCGCCTGCAGTAGACGGAATGTGGCAATGGAACGCTGGCTGCGCGTGTCATAATAGGCTCTGAGCCTTTATATACCTGCGCACAGCAGCAGCCACCTTCAGTCTGCTGCTGGACAGCCAGCAGCAGCAGCAGGAGAGGTAATTAATCAGCAACCCTCCTGCTAAGGGTAGACAGCTGCTCGTTCCACCCCCCCCCCCCGCCTTAATTGGTTCTCCTCCCTTCCAACGGTGTTGAGGCGGGTGGGAACAGCCGGGGGTTGAGGGTACTGTGCTAAAAGAGGTGGAGTTATGCAGATCTAAAACGCGTGGATTGCAGCAGCAGCAAGCCGAAAAGTGCAGGCATGTGAGGGATCTAGAGGTTGACAGCATGTCTTCTTAACGGGAGTCCAGGTGGCCATCTCCACAAATGGACTTTTCAGAATCCTTGGGTGGCACCGTAGTCGGAAACCAATTCTGGTTATCGCTTCTCGGCCTTTTGGCTAAGATCAAGTGTAGTATCTGTTCTTATCAGTTTAATATCTGATACGTCCCCTATCTGGGGACCATATATTAAATGGATTTTTAGAACAGGGAGATGGAAAAAGAGCTTGCTCTGTCCACTCCACGCATTGACCTGGTATTGCAGTATCTCCAGGACCGGTGCACCCCTTCTTTAATGCAGTTTCTAAAATCAGAAAGAATTGAATTCAATGCTTTTTGTTCATTTTGCTTGTTTGTCGGATTTTGGGATGGACTCTTTGGCTTTGCTTTTCTTCTCCTCATTGGATTTTTCATGTTAAAAGTTGCAGAAGCCAGATGACAAGCTCATTTTGGTTCAACTTCAGCAACTGTGCATTGCATTGCCATGTAATGTAATGTAATGCAATGCTATCTATCTAGCTCTCCCTCTATACTTCCTTTTGGATAAACAGACATATTAGGCAAGCATTTTGGAGCTTTCACCTAAATAACTACAGGTGGTGAGATAAGCTGCACAATATAATTGACCTTTCAGTATATTGTTGCACACACACCATCTATTTAGCAAATGCCCTTGTTATCAACAGCAGCCTTTTAAACTCACCTGAGCTAACAGGTATGTGAGCTGGTTACTCTGCTGCGCTTAAAATTTCTTTTTTGGTTTGCTACAATGCCTTTTCTGAAACGTTGTCTCCCTCTGCTGGAACACTGACTTCTTTCATTTAATGCCTGCAGACTATAAAAGAGAAACCAACCCAAAAAGTTTGGTTGATTAGTCTGTGGCATTCTTTTAAACTGTTGCTTATGGCGGTCTCTGTGAGCTTCTCAGTGACATTCAGCCATCCAGGTATCCCGCCTGCAGTAGACGGAATGTGGCAATGGAACGCTGGCTGCGCGTGTCATAATAGGCTCTGAGCCTTTATATACCTGCGCACAGCAGCAGCCACCTTCAGTCTGCTGCTGGACAGCCAGCAGCAGCAGCAGCAGGAGAGGTAATTAATCAGCAACCCTCCTGCTAAGGGTAGACAGCTGCTCGTTCCACCCCCCCCCCCCGCCTTAATTGGTTCTCCTCCCTTCCAACGGTGTTGAGGCGGGTGGGAACAGCCGGGGGTTGAGGGTACTGTGCTAAAAGAGGTGGAGTTATGCAGATCTAAAACGCGTGGATTGCAGCAGCAGCAAGCCGAAAAGTGCAGGCATGTGAGGGATCTAGAGGTTGACAGCATGTCTTCTTAACGGGAGTCCAGGTGGCCATCTCCACAAATGGACTTTTCAGAATCCTTGGGTGGCACCGTAGTCGGAAACCAATTCTGGTTATCGCTTCTCGGCCTTTTGGCTAAGATCAAGTGTAGTATCTGTTCTTATCAGTTTAATATCTGATACGTCCCCTATCTGGGGACCATATATTAAATGGATTTTTAGAACAGGGAGATGGAAAAAGAGCTTTCTTCTGTCCACTCCACGCATTGACCTGGTATTGCAGTATCTCCAGGACCGGTGCACCCCTTCTTTAATGCAGTTTCTAAAATCAGAAAGAATTGAATTCAATGCTTTTTGTTCATTTTGCTTGTTTGTCGGATTTTGGGATGGACTCTTTGGCTTTGCTTTTCTTCTCCTCATTGGATTTTTCATGTTAAAAGTTGCAGAAGCCAGATGACAAGCTCATTTTGGTTCAACTTCAGCAACTGTGCATTGCATTGCCATGTAATGTAATGTAATGCAATGTTATCTATCTAGCTCTCCCTCTATACTTCCTTTTGGATAAACAGACATATTAGGCAAGCATTTTGGAGCTTTCACCTAAATAACTACAGGTGGTGAGATAAGCTGCACAATATAATTGACCTTTCAGTATATTGTTGCACACACACCATCTATTTAGCAAATGCCCTTGTTATCAACAGCAGCCTTTTAAACTCACCTGAGCTAACAGGTATGTGAGCTGGTTACTCTGCTGCGCTTAAAATTTCTTTTTTGGTTTGCTACAATGCCTTTTCTGAAACGTTGTCTCCCTCTGCTGGAACACTGACTTCTTTCATTTAATGCCTGCAGACTATAAAAGAGAAACCAACCCAAAAAGTTTGGTTGATTAGTCTGTGGCATTCTTTTAAACTGTTGCTTATGGCGGTCTCTGTGAGCTTCTCAGTGACATTCAGCCATCCAGGTATCCCGCCTGCAGTAGACGGAATGTGGCAATGGAACGCTGGCTGCGCGTGTCATAATAGGCTCTGAGCCTTTATATACCTGCGCACAGCAGCAGCCACCTTCAGTCTGCTGCTGGACAGCCAGCAGCAGCAGCAGCAGGAGAGGTAATTAATCAGCAACCCTCCTGCTAAGGGTAGACAGCTGCTCGTTCCACCCCCCCCCCCCCGCCTTAAATGGTTCTCCTCCCTTCCAACGGTGTTGAGGCGGGTGGGAACAGCCGGGGGTTGAGGGTACTGTGCTAAAAGAGGTGGAGTTATGCAGATCTAAAACGCGTGGATTGCAGCAGCAGCAAGCCGAAAAGTGCAGGCATGTGAGGGATCTAGAGGTTGACAGCATGTCTTCTTAACGGGAGTCCAGGTGGCCATCTCCACAAATGGACTTTTCAGAATCCTTGGGTGGCACCGTAGTCGGAAACCAATTCTGGTTATCGCTTCTCGGCCTTTTGGCTAAGATCAAGTGTAGTATCTGTTCTTATCAGTTTAATATCTGATACGTCCCCTATCTGGGGACCATATATTAAATGGATTTTTAGAACAGGGAGATGGAAAAAGAGCTTGCTCTGTCCACTCCACGCATTGACCTGGTATTGCAGTATCTCCAGGACCGGTGCACCCCTTCTTTAATGCAGTTTCTAATATCAGAAAGAATTGAATTCAATGCTTTTTGTTCATTTTGCTTGTTTGTCGGATTTTGGGATGGACTCTTTGGCTTTGCTTTTCTTCTCCTCATTGGATTTTTCATGTTAAAAGTTGCAGAAGCCAGATGACAAGCTCATTTTGGTTCAACTTCAGCAACTGTGCATTGCATTGCCATGTAATGTAATGTAATGCAATGCTATCTATCTAGCTCTCCCTCTATACTTCCTTTTGGATAAACAGACATATTAGGCAAGCATTTTGGAGCTTTCACCTAAATAACTACAGGTGGTGAGATAAGCTGCACAATATAATTGACCTTTCAGTATATTGTTGCACACACACCATCTATTTAGCAAATGCCCTTGTTATCAACAGCAGCCTTTTAAACTCACCTGAGCTAACAGGTATGTGAGCTGGTTACTCTGCTGCGCTTAAAATTTCTTTTTTGGTTTGCTACAATGCCTTTTCTGAAACGTTGTCTCCCTCTGCTGGAACACTGACTTCTTTCATTTAATGCCTGCAGACTATAAAAGAGAAACCATCCCAAAAAGTTTGGTTGATTAGTCTGTGGCAATCTTTTAAACTTTTGCTTATGGCGGTCTCTGTGAGCTTCTCAGTGACATTCAGCCATCCAGGTATCCCGCCTGCAGTAGACGGAATGTGGCAATGGAACGCTGGCTGCGCGTGTCATAATAGGCTCTGAGCCTTTATATACCTGCGCACAGCAGCAGCCACCTTCAGTCTGCTGCTGGACAGCCAGCAGCAGCAGCAGCAGGAGAGGTAATTAATCAGCAACCCTCCTGCTAAGGGTAGACAGCTGCTCGTTCCACCCCCCCCCCGCCTTAATTGGTTCTCCTCCCTTCCAACGGTGTTGAGGCGGGTGGGAACAGCCGGGGGTTGAGGGTACTGTGCTAAAAGAGGTGGAGTTATGCAGATCTAAAACGCGTGGATTGCAGCAGCAGCAAGCCGAAAAGTGCAGGCATGTGAGGGATCTAGAGGTTGACAGCATGTCTTCTTAACGGGAGTCCAGGTGGCCATCTCCACAAATGGACTTTTCAGAATCCTTGGGTGGCACCGTAGTCGGAAACCAATTCTGGTTATCGCTTCTCGGCCTTTTGGCTAAGATCAAGTGTAGTATCTGTTCTTATCAGTTTAATATCTGATACGTCCCCTATCTGGGGACCATATATTAAATGGATTTTTAGAACAGGGAGATGGAAAAAGAGCTTGCTCTGTCCACTCCACGCATTGACCTGGTATTGCAGTATCTCCAGGACCGGTGCACCCCTTCTTTAATGCAGTTTCTAAAATCAGAAAGAATTGAATTCAATGCTTTTTGTTCATTTTGCTTGTTTGTCGGATTTTGGGATGGACTCTTTGGCTTTGCTTTTCTTCTCCTCATTGGATTTTTCATGTTAAAAGTTGCAGAAGCCAGATGACAAGCTCATTTTGGTTCAACTTCAGCAACTGTGCATTGCATTGCCATGTAATGTAATGTAATGCAATGCTATCTATCTAGCTCTCCCTCTATACTTCCTTTTGGATAAACAGACATATTAGGCAAGCATTTTGGAGCTTTCACCTAAATAACTACAGGTGGTGAGATAAGCTGCACAATATAATTGACCTTTCAGTATATTGTTGCACACACACCATCTATTTAGCAAATGCCCTTGTTATCAACAGCAGCCTTTTAAACTCACCTGAGCTAACAGGTATGTGAGCTGGTTACTCTGCTGCGCTTAAAATTTCTTTTTTGGTTTGCTACAATGCCTTTTCTGAAACGTTGTCTCCCTCTGCTGGAACACTGACTTCTTTCATTTAATGCCTGCAGACTATAAAAGAGAAACCAACCCAAAAAGTTTGGTTGATTAGTCTGTGGCATTCTTTTAAACTGTTGCTTATGGCGGTCTCTGTGAGCTTCTCAGTGACATTCAGCCATCCAGGTATCCCGCCTGCAGTAGACGGAATGTGGCAATGGAACGCTGGCTGCGCGTGTCATAATAGGCTCTGAGCCTTTATATACCTGCGCACAGCAGCAGCCACCTTCAGTCTGCTGCTGGACAGCCAGCAGCAGCAGCAGCAGGAGAGGTAATTAATCAGCAACCCTCCTGCTAAGGGTAGACAGCTGCTCGTTCCACCCCCCCCCGCCTTAATTGGTTCTCCTCCCTTCCAACGCTGTTGAGGCGGGTGGGAACAGCCGGGGGTTGAGGGTACTGTGCTAAAAGAGGTGGAGTTATGCAGATCTAAAACGCGTGGATTGCAGCAGCAGCAAGCCGAAAAGTGCAGGCATGTGAGGGATCTAGAGGTTGACAGCATGTCTTCTTAACGGGAGTCCAGGTGGCCATCTCCACAAATGGACTTTTCAGAATCCTTGGGTGGCACCGTAGTCGGAAACCAATTCTGGTTATCGCTTCTCGGCCTTTTGGCTAAGATCAAGTGTAGTATCTGTTCTTATCAGTTTAATATCTGATACGTCCCCTATCTGGGGACCATATATTAAATGGATTTTTAGAACAGGGAGATGGAAAAAGAGCTTGCTCTGTCCACTCCACGCATTGACCTGGTATTGCAGTATCTCCAGGACCGGTGCACCCCTTCTTTAATGCAGTTTCTAAAATCAGAAAGAATTGAATTCAATGCTTTTTGTTCATTTTGCTTGTTTGTCGGATTTTGGGATGGACTCTTTGGCTTTGCTTTTCTTCTCCTCATTGGATTTTTCATGTTAAGAGTTGCAGAAGCCAGATGACAAGCTCATTTTGGTTCAACTTCAGCAACTGTGCATTGCATTGCCATGTAATGTAATGTAATGCAATGCTATCTATCTAGCTCTCCCTCTATACTTCCTTTTGGATAAACAGACATATTAGGCAAGCATTTTGGAGCTTTCACCTAAATAACTACAGGTGGTGAGATAAGCTGCACAATATAATTGACCTTTCAGTATATTGTTGCACACACACCATCTATTTAGCAAATGCCCTTGTTATCAACAGCAGCCTTTTAAACTCACCTGAGCTAACAGGTATGTGAGCTGGTTACTCTGCTGCGCTTAAAATTTCTTTTTTGGTTTGCTACAATGCCTTTTCTGAAACGTTGTCTCCCTCTGCTGGAACACTGACTTCTTTCATTTAATGCCTGCAGACTACAAAAGAGAAACCAACCCAAAAAGTTTGGTTGATTAGTCTGTGGCATTCTTTTAAACTGTTGCTTATGGCGGTCTCTGTGAGCTTCTCAGTGACATTCAGCCATCCAGGTATCCCGCCTGCAGTTGACGGAATGTGGCAATGGAACGCTGGCTGCGCGTGTCATAATAGGCTCTGAGCCTTTATATACCTGCGCACAGCAGCAGCCACCTTCAGTCTGCTGCTGGACAGCCAGCAGCAGCAGCAGCAGGAGAGGTAATTAATCAGCAACCCTCCTGCTAAGGGTAGACAGCTGCTCGTTCCACCCCCCCCCCCCCCGCCTTAATTGGTTCTCCTCCCTTCCAACGGTGTTGAGGCGGGTGGGAACAGCCGGGGGTTGAGGGTACTGTGCTAAAAGAGGTGGAGTTATGCAGATCTAAAACGCGTGGATTGCAGCAGCAGCAAGCCGAAAAGTGCAGGCATGTGAGGGATCTAGAGGTTGACAGCATGTCTTCTTAACGGGAGTCCAGGTGGCCATCTCCACAAATGGACTTTTCAGAATCCTTGGGTGGCACCGTAGTCGGAAACCAATTCTGGTTATCGCTTCTCGGCCTTTTGGCTAAGATCAAGTGTAGTATCTGTTCTTATCAGTTTAATATCTGATACGTCCCCTATCTGGGGACCATATATTAAATGGATTTTTAGAACAGGGAGATGGAAAAAGAGCTTGCTCTGTCCACTCCACGCATTGACCTGGTATTGCAGTATCTCCAGGACCGGTGCACCCCTTCTTTAATGCAGTTTCTAAAATCAGAAAGAATTGAATTCAATGCTTTTTGTTCATTTTGCTTGTTTGTCGGATTTTGGGATGGACTCTTTGGCTTTGCTTTTCTTCTCCTCATTGGATTTTTCATGTTAAAAGTTGCAGAAGCCAGATGACAAGCTCATTTTGGTTCAACTTCAGCAACTGTGCATTGCATTGCCATGTAATGTAATGTAATGCAATGCTATCTATCTAGCTCTCCCTCTATACTTCCTTTTGGATAAACAGACATATTAGGCAAGCATTTTGGAGCTTTCACCTAAATAACTACAGGTGGTGAGATAAGCTGCACAATATAATTGACCTTTCAGTATATTGTTGCACACAAACCATCTATTTAGCAAATGCCCTTGTTATCAACAGCAGCCTTTTAAACTCACCTGAGCTAACAGGTATGTGAGCTGGTTACTCTGCTGCGCTTAAAATTTCTTTTTTGGTTTGCTACAATGCCTTTTCTGAAACGTTGTCTCCCTCTGCTGGAACACTGACTTCTTTCATTTAATGCCTGCAGACTATAAAAGAGAAACCAACCCAAAAAGTTTGGTTGATTAGTCTGTGGCATTCTTTTAAACTGTTGCTTATGGCGGTCTCTGTGAGCTTCTCAGTGACATTCAGCCATCCAGGTATCCCGCCTGCAGTAGACGGAATGTGGCAATGGAACGCTGGCTGCGCGTGTCATAATAGGCTCTGAGCCTTTATATACCTGCGCACAGCAGCAGCCACCTTCAGTCTGCTGCTGGACAGCCAGCAGCAGCAGCAGCAGGAGAGGTAATTAATCAGCAACCCTCCTGCTAAGGGTAGACAGCTGCTCGTTCCACCCCCCCCCGCCTTAATTGGTTCTCCTCCCTTCCAACGCTGTTGAGGCGGGTGGGAACAGCCGGGGGTTGAGGGTACTGTGCTAAAAGAGGTGGAGTTATGCAGATCTAAAACGCGTGGATTGCAGCAGCAGCAAGCCGAAAAGTGCAGGCATGTGAGGGATCTAGAGGTTGACAGCATGTCTTCTTAACGGGAGTCCAGGTGGCCATCTCCACAAATGGACTTTTCAGAATCCTTGGGTGGCACCGTAGTCGGAAACCAATTCTGGTTATCGCTTCTCGGCCTTTTGGCTAAGATCAAGTGTAGTATCTGTTCTTATCAGTTTAATATCTGATACGTCCCCTATCTGGGGACCATATATTAAATGGATTTTTAGAACAGGGAGATGGAAAAAGAGCTTGCTCTGTCCACTCCACGCATTGACCTGGTATTGCAGTATCTCCAGGACCGGTGCACCCCTTCTTTAATGCAGTTTCTAAAATCAGAAAGAATTGAATTCAATGCTTTTTGTTCATTTTGCTTGTTTGTCGGATTTTGGGATGGACTCTTTGGCTTTGCTTTTCTTCTCCTCATTGGATTTTTCATGTTAAAAGTTGCAGAAGCCAGATGACAAGCTCATTTTGGTTCAACTTCAGCAACTGTGCATTGCATTGCCATGTAATGTAATGTAATGCAATGCTATCTATCTAGCTCTCCCTCTATACTTCCTTTTGGATAAACAGACATATTAGGCAAGCATTTTGGAGCTTTCACCTAAATAACTACAGGTGGTGAGATAAGCTGCACAATATAATTGACCTTTCAGTATATTGTTGCACACACACCATCTATTTAGCAAATGCCCTTGTTATCAACAGCAGCCTTTTAAACTCACCTGAGCTAACAGGTATGTGAGCTGGTTACTCTGCTGCGCTTAAAATTTCTTTTTTGGTTTGCTACAATGCCTTTTCTGAAACGTTGTCTCCCTCTGCTGGAACACTGACTTCTTTCATTTAATGCCTGCAGACTATAAAAGAGAAACCAACCCAAAAAGTTTGGTTGATTAGTCTGTGGCATTCTTTTAAACTGTTGCTTATGGCGGTCTCTGTGAGCTTCTCAGTGACATTCAGCCATCCAGGTATCCCGCCTGCAGTAGACGGAATGTGGCAATGGAACGCTGGCTGCGCGTGTCATAATAGGCTCTGAGCCTTTATATACCTGCGCACAGCAGCAGCCACCTTCAGTCTGCTGCTGGACAGCCAGCAGCAGCAGCAGCAGGAGAGGTAATTAATCAGCAACCCTCCTGCTAAGGGTAGACAGCTGCTCGTTCCACCCCCCCCCCCCCCCCGCCTTAATTGGTTCTCCTCCCTTCCAACGGTGTTGAGGCGGGTGGGAACAGCCGGGGGTTGAGGGTACTGTGCTAAAAGAGGTGGAGTTATGCAGATCTAAAACGCGTGGATTGCAGCAGCAGCAAGCCGAAAAGTGCAGGCATGTGAGGGATCTAGAGGTTGACAGCATGTCTTCTTAACGGGAGTCCAGGTGGCCATCTCCACAAATGGACTTTTCAGAATCCTTGGGTGGCACCGTAGTCGGAAACCAATTCTGGTTATCGCTTCTCGGCCTTTTGGCTAAGATCAAGTGTAGTATCTGTTCTTATCAGTTTAATATCTGATACGTCCCCTATCTGGGGACCATATATTAAATGGATTTTTAGAACAGGGAGATGGAAAAAGAGCTTGCTCTGTCCACTCCACGCATTGACCTGGTATTGCAGTATCTCCAGGACCGGTGCACCCCTTCTTTAATGCAGTTTCTAAAATCAGAAAGAATTGAATTCAATGCTTTTTGTTCATTTTGCTTGTTTGTCGGATTTTGGGATGGACTCTTTGGCTTTGCTTTTCTTCTCCTCATTGGATTTTTCATGTTAAAAGTTGCAGAAGCCAGATGACAAGCTCATTTTGGTTCAACTTCAGCAACTGTGCATTGCATTGCCATGTAATGTAATGTAATGCAATGCTATCTATCTAGCTCTCCCTCTATACTTCCTTTTGGATAAACAGACATATTAGGCAAGCATTTTGGAGCTTTCACCTAAATAACTACAGGTGGTGAGATAAGCTGCACAATATAATTGACCTTTCAGTATATTGTTGCACACACACCATCTATTTAGCAAATGCCCTTGTTATCAACAGCAGCCTTTTAAACTCACCTGAGCTAACAGGTATGTGAGCTGGTTACTCTGCTGCGCTTAAAATTTCTTTTTTGGTTTGCTACAATGCCTTTTCTGAAACGTTGTCTCCCTCTGCTGGAACACTGACTTCTTTCATTTAATGCCTGCAGACTATAAAAGAGAAAGCAACCCAAAAAGTTTGGTTGATTAGTCTGTGGCATTCTTTTAAACTGTTGCTTATGGCGGTCGCTGTGAGCTTCTCAGTGACATTCAGCCATCCAGGTATCCCGCCTGCAGTAGACGGAATGTGGCAATGGAACGCTGGCTGCGCGTGTCATAATAGGCTCTGAGCCTTTATATACCTGCACACAGCAGCAGCCACCTTCAGTCTGCTGCTGGACAGCCAGCAGCAGCAGCAGCAGGAGAGGTAATTAATCAGCAACCCTCCTGCTAAGGGTAGACAGCTGCTCGTTCCACCCACCCCCCGCCTTAATTGGTTCTCCTCCCTTCCAACGGTGTTGAGGCGGGTGGGAACAGCCGGGGGTTGAGGGTACTGTGCTAAAAGAGGTGGAGTTATGCAGATCTAAAACGCGTGGATTGCAGCAGCAGCAAGCCGAAAAGTGCAGGCATGTGAGGGATCTAGAGGTTGACAGCATGTCTCCTTAACGGGAGTCCAGGTGGCCATCTCCACAAATGGACTTTTCAGAATCCTTGGGTGGCACCGTAGTCGGAAACCAATTCTGGTTATCGCTTCTCGGCCTTTTGGCTAAGATCAAGTGTAGTATCTGTTCTTATCAGTTTAATATCTGATACGTCCCCTATCTGGGGACCATATATTAAATGGATTTTTAGAACAGGGAGATGGAAAAAGAGCTTGCTCTGTCCACTCCACGCATTGACCTGGTATTGCAGTATCTCCAGGACCGGTGCACCCCTTCTTTAATGCAGTTTCTAAAATCAGAAAGAATTGAATTCAATGCTTTTTGTTCATTTTGCTTGTTTGTCGGATTTTGGGATGGACTCTTTGGCTTTGCTTTTCTTCTCCTCATTGGATTTTTCATGTTAAAAGTTGCAGAAGCCAGATGACAAGCTCATTTTGGTTCAACTTCAGCAACTGTGCATTGCATTGCCATGTAATGTAATGTAATGCAATGCTATCTATCTAGCTCTCCCTCTATACTTCCTTTTGGATAAACAGACATATTAGGCAAGCATTTTGGAGCTTTCACCTAAATAACTACAGGTGGTGAGATAAGCTGCACAATATAATTGACCTTTCAGTATATTGTTGCACACACACCATCTATTTAGCAAATGCCCTTGTTATCAACAGCAGCCTTTTAAACTCACCTGAGCTAACAGGTATGTGAGCTGGTTACTCTGCTGCGCTTAAAATTTCTTTTTTGGTTTGCTACAATGCCTTTTCTGAAACGTTGTCTCCCTCTGCTGGAACACTGACTTCTTTCATTTAATGCCTGCAGACTATAAAAGAGAAACCAACCCAAAAAGTTTGGTTGATTAGTCTGTGGCATTCTTTTAAACTGTTGCTTATGGCGGTCTCTGTGAGCTTCTCAGTGACATTCAGCCATCCAGGTATCCCGCCTGCAGTAGGCGGAATGTGGCAATGGAACGCTGGCTGCGCGTGTCATAATAGGCTCTGAGCCTTTATATACCTGCGCACAGCAGCAGCCACCTTCAGTCTGCTGCTGGACAGCCAGCAGCAGCAGCAGCAGCAGGAGAGGTAATTAATCAGCAACCCTCCTGCTAAGGGTAGACAGCTGCTCGTTCCACCCCCCCCCCCCGCCTTAATTTGTTCTCCTCCCTTCCAACGGTGTTGAGGCGGGTGGGAACAGCCGGGGGTTGAGGGTACTGTGCTAAAAGAGGTGGAGTTATGCAGATCTAAAACGCGTGGATTGCAGCAGCAGCAAGCCGAAAAGTGCAGGCATGTGAGGGATCTAGAGGTTGACAGCATGTCTTCTTAACGGGAGTCCAGGTGGCCATCTCCACAAATGGACTTTTCAGAATCCTTGGGTGGCACCGTAGTCGTAAACCAATTCTGGTTATCGCTTCTCGGCCTTTTGGCTAAGATCAAGTGTAGTATCTGTTCTTATCAGTTTAATATCTGATACGTCCCCTATCTGGGGACCATATATTAAATGGATTTTTAGAACAGGGAGATGGAAAAAGAGCTTGCTCTGTCCACTCCACGCATTGACCTGGTATTGCAGTATCTCCAGGACCGGTGCACCCCTTCTTTAATGCAGTTTCTAAAATCAGAAAGAATTGAATTCAATGCTTTTTGTTCATTTTGCTTGTTTGTCGGATTTTGGGATGGACTCTTTGGCTTTGCTTTTCTTCTCCTCATTGGATTTTTCATGTTAAAAGTTGCAGAAGCCAGATGACAAGCTCATTTTGGTTCAACTTCAGCAACTGTGCATTGCATTGCCATGTAATGTAATGTAATGCAATGCTATCTATCTAGCTCTCCCTCTATACTTCCTTTTGGATAAACAGACATATTAGGCAAGCATTTTGGAGCTTTCACCTAAATAACTACAGGTGGTGAGATAAGCTGCACAATATAATTGACCTTTCAGTATATTGTTGCACACACACCATCTATTTAGCAAATGCCCTTGTTATCAACAGCAGCCTTTTAAACTCACCTGAGCTAACAGGTATGTGAGCTGGTTACTCTGCTGCGCTTAAAATTTCTTTTTTGGTTTGCTACAATGCCTTTTCTGAAACGTTGTCTCCCTCTGCTGGAACACTGACTTCTTTCATTTAATGCCTGCAGACTATAAAAGAGAAACCAACCCAAAAAGTTTGGTTGATTAGTCTGTGGCATTCTTTTAAACTGTTGCTTATGGCGGTCTCTGTGAGCTTCTCAGTGACATTCAGCCATCCAGGTATCCCGCCTGCAGTAGACGGAATGTGGCAATGGAACGCTGGCTGCGCGTGTCATAATAGGCTCTGAGCCTTTATATACCTGCGCACAGCAGCAGCCACCTTCAGTCTGCTGCTGGACAGCCAGCAGCAGCAGCAGCAGGAGAGGTAATTAATCAGCAACCCTCCTGCTAAGGGTAGACAGCTGCTCGTTCCACCCCCCCCCCCGCCTTAATTGGTTCTCCTCCCTTCCAACGGTGTTGAGGCGGGTGGGAACAGCCGGGGGTTGAGGGTACTGTGCTAAAAGAGGTGGAGTTATGCAGATCTAAAACGCGTGGATTGCAGCAGCAGCAAGCCGAAAAGTGCAGGCATGTGAGGGATCTAGAGGTTGACAGCATGTCTTCTTAACGGGAGTCCAGGTGGCCATCTCCACAAATGGACTTTTCAGAATCCTTGGGTGGCACCGTAGTCGGAAACCAATTCTGGTTATCGCTTCTCGGCCTTTTGGCTAAGATCAAGTGTAGTATCTGTTCTTATCAGTTTAATATCTGATACGTCCCCTATCTGGGGACCATATATTAAATGGATTTTTAGAACAGGGAGATGGAAAAAGAGCTTGCTCTGTCCACTCCACGCATTGACCTGGTATTGCAGTATCTCCAGGACCGGTGCACCCCTTCTTTAATGCAGTTTCTAAAATCAGAAAGAATTGAATTCAATGCTTTTTGTTCATTTTGCTTGTTTGTCGGATTTTGGGATGGACTCTTTGGCTTTGCTTTTCTTCTCCTCATTGGATTTTTCATGTTAAAAGTTGCAGAAGCCAGATGACAAGCTCATTTTGGTTCAACTTCAGCAACTGTGCATTGCATTGCCATGTAATGTAATGTAATGCAATGCTATCTATCTAGCTCTCCCTCTATACTTCCTTTTGGATAAACAGACATATTAGGCAAGCATTTTGGAGCTTTCACCTAAATAACTACAGGTGGTGAGATAAGCTGCACAATATAATTGACCTTTCAGTATATTGTTGCACACACACCATCTATTTAGCAAATGCCCTTGTTATCAACAGCAGCCTTTTAAACTCACCTGAGCTAACAGGTATGTGAGCTGGTTACTCTGCTGCGCTTAAAATTTCTTTTTTGGTTTGCTACAATGCCTTTTCTGAAACGTTGTCTCCCTCTGCTGGAACACTGACTTCTTTCATTTAATGCCTGCAGACTATAAAAGAGAAACCAACCCAAAAAGTTTGGTTGATTAGTCTGTGGCATTCTTTTAAACTGTTGCTTATGGCGGTCTCTGTGAGCTTCTCAGTGACATTCAGCCATCCAGGTATCCCGCCTGCAGTAGACGGAATGTGGCAATGGAACGCTGGCTGCGCGTGTCATAATAGGCTCTGAGCCTTTATATACCTGCGCACAGCAGCAGCCACCTTCAGTCTGCTGCTGGACAGCCAGCAGCAGCAGCAGCAGCAGGAGAGGTAATTAATCAGCAACCCTCCTGCTAAGGGTAGACAGCTGCTCGTTCCACCCCCCCCCCCGCCTTAATTTGTTCTCCTCCCTTCCAACGGTGTTGAGGCGGGTGGGAACAGCCGGGGGTTGAGGGTACTGTGCTAAAAGAGGTGGAGTTATGCAGATCTAAAACGCGTGGATTGCAGCAGCAGCAAGCCGAAAAGTGCAGGCATGTGAGGGATCTAGAGGTTGACAGCATGTCTTCTTAACGGGAGTCCAGGTGGCCATCTCCACAAATGGACTTTTCAGAATCCTTGGGTGGCACCGTAGTCGGAAACCAATTCTGGTTATCGCTTCTCGGCCTTTTGGCTAAGATCAAGTGTAGTATCTGTTCTTATCAGTTTAATATCTGATACGTCCCCTATCTGGGGACCATATATTAAATGGATTTTTAGAACAGGGAGATGGAAAAAGAGCTTGCTCTGTCCACTCCACGCATTGACCTGGTATTGCAGTATCTCCAGGACCGGTGCACCCCTTCTTTAATGCAGTTTCTAAAATCAGAAAGAATTGAATTCAATGCTTTTTGTTCATTTTGCTTGTTTGTCGGATTTTGGGATGGACTCTTTGGCTTTGCTTTTCTTCTCCTCATTGGATTTTTCATGTTAAAAGTTGCAGAAGCCAGATGACAAGCTCATTTTGGTTCAACTTCAGCAACTGTGCATTGCATTGCCATGTAATGTAATGTAATGCAATGCTATCTATCTAGCTCTCCCTCTATACTTCCTTTTGGATAAACAGACATATTAGGCAAGCATTTTGGAGCTTTCACCTAAATAACTACAGGTGGTGAGATAAGCTGCACAATATAATTGACCTTTCAGTATATTGTTGCACACACACCATCTATTTAGCAAATGCCCTTGTTATCAACAGCAGCCTTTTAAACTCACCTGAGCTAACAGGTATGTGAGCTGGTTACTCTGCTGCGCTTAAAATTTCTTTTTTGGTTTGCTACAATGCCTTTTCTGAAACGTTGTCTCCCTCTGCTGGAACACTGACTTCTTTCATTTAATGCCTGCAGACTATAAAAGAGAAACCAACCCAAAAAGTTTGGTTGATTAGTCTGTGGCATTCTTTTAAACTGTTGCTTATGGCGGTCTCTGTGAGCTTCTCAGTGACATTCAGCCATCCAGGTATCCCGCCTGCAGTAGACGGAATGTGGCAATGGAACGCTGGCTGCGCGTGTCATAATAGGCTCTGAGCCTTTATATACCTGCGCACAGCAGCAGCCACCTTCAGTCTGCTGCTGGACAGCCAGCAGCAGCAGCAGCAGGAGAGGTAATTAATCAGCAACCCTCCTGCTAAGGGTAGACAGCTGCTCGTTCCACCCCCCCCCCGCCTTAATTGGTTCTCCTCCCTTCCAACGGTGTTGAGGCGGGTGGGAACAGCCGGGGGTTGAGGGTACTGTGCTAAAAGAGGTGGAGTTATGCAGATCTAAAACGCGTGGATTGCAGCAGCAGCAAGCCGAAAAGTGCAGGCATGTGAGGGATCTAGAGGTTGACAGCATGTCTTCTTAACGGGAGTCCAGGTGGCCATCTCCACAAATGGACTTTTCAGAATCCTTGGGTGGCACCGTAGTCAGAAACCAATTCTGGTTATCGCTTCTCGGCCTTTTGGCTAAGATCAAGTGTAGTATCTGTTCTTATCAGTTTAATATCTGATACGTCCCCTATCTGGGGACCATATATTAAATGGATTTTTAGAACAGGGAGATGGAAAAAGAGCTTGCTCTGTCCACTCCACGCATTGACCTGGTATTGCAGTATCTCCAGGACCGGTGCACCCCTTCTTTAATGCAGTTTCTAAAATCAGAAAGAATTGAATTCAATGCTTTTTGTTCATTTTGCTTGTTTGTCGGATTTTGGGATGGACTCTTTGGCTTTGCTTTTCTTCTCCTCATTGGATTTTTCATGTTAAAAGTTGCAGAAGCCAGATGACAAGCTCATTTTGGTTCAACTTCAGCAACTGTGCATTGCATTGCCATGTAATGTAATGTAATGCAATGCTATCTATCTAGCTCTCCCTCTATACTTCCTTTTGGATAAACAGACATATTAGGCAAGCATTTTGGAGCTTTCACCTAAATAACTACAGGTGGTGAGATAAGCTGCACAATATAATTGACCTTTCAGTATATTGTTGCACACACACCATCTATTTAGCAAATGCCCTTGTTATCAACAGCAGCCTTTTAAACTCACCTGAGCTAACAGGTATGTGAGCTGGTTACTCTGCTGCGCTTAAAATTTCTTTTTTGGTTTGCTACAATGCCTTTTCTGAAACGTTGTCTCCCTCTGCTGGAACACTGACTTCTTTCATTTAATGCCTGCAGACTATAAAAGAGAAACCAACCCAAAAAGTTTGGTTGATTAGTCTGTGGCATTCTTTTAAACTGTTGCTTATGGCGGTCTCTGTGAGCTTCTCAGTGACATTCAGCCATCCAGGTATCCCGCCTGCAGTAGACGGAATGTGGCAATGGAACGCTGGCTGCGCGTGTCATAATAGGCTCTGAGCCTTTATATACCTGCGCACAGCAGCAGCCACCTTCAGTCTGCTGCTGGACAGCCAGCAGCAGCAGCAGCAGGAGAGGTAATTAATCAACAACCCTCCTGCTAAGGGTAGACAGCTGCTCGTTCCACCCCCCCCCCGCCTTAATTGGTTCTCCTCCCTTCCAACGGTGTTGAGGCGGGTGGGAACAGCCGGGGGTTGAGGGTACTGTGCTAAAAGAGGTGGAGTTATGCAGATCTAAAACGCGTGGATTGCAGCAGCAGCAAGCCGAAAAGTGCAGGCATGTGACTGATCTAGAGGTTGACAGCATGTCTTCTTAACGGGAGTCCAGGTGGCCATCTCCACAAATGGACTTTTCAGAATCCTTGGGTGGCACCGTAGTCGGAAACCAATTCTGGTTATCGCTTCTCGGCCTTTTGGCTAAGATCAAGTGTAGTATCTGTTCTTATCAGTTTAATATCTGATACGTCCCCTATCTGGGGACCATATATTAAATGGATTTTTAGAACAGGGAGATGGAAAAAGAGCTTGCTCTGTCCACTCCACGCATTGACCTGGTATTGCAGTATCTCCAGGACCGGTGCACCCCTTCTTTAATGCAGTTTCTAAAATCAGAAAGAATTGAATTCAATGCTTTTTGTTCATTTTGCTTGTTTGTCGGATTTTGGGATGGACTCTTTGGCTTTGCTTTTCTTCTCCTCATTGGATTTTTCATGTTAAAAGTTGCAGAAGCCAGATGACAAGCTCATTTTGGTTCAACTTCAGCAACTGTGCATTGCATTGCCATGTAATGTAATGTAATGCAATGCTATCTATCTAGCTCTCCCTCTATACTTCCTTTTGGATAAACAGACATATTAGGCAAGCATTTTGGAGCTTTCACCTAAATAACTACAGGTGGTGAGATAAGCTGCACAATATAATTGACCTTTCAGTATATTGTTGCACACACACCATCTATTTAGCAAATGCCCTTGTTATCAACAGCAGCCTTTTAAACTCACCTGAGCTAACAGGTATGTGAGCTGGTTACTCTGCTGCGCTTAAAATTTCTTTTTTGGTTTGCTACAATGCCTTTTCTGAAACGTTGTCTCCCTCTGCTGGAACACTGACTTCTTTCATTTAATGCCTGCAGACTATAAAAGAGAAACCAACCCAAAAAGTTTGGTTGATTAGTCTGTGGCATTCTTTTAAACTGTTGCTTATGGCGGTCTCTGTGAGCTTCTCAGTGACATTCAGCCATCCAGGTATCCCGCCTGCAGTAGACGGAATGTGGCAATGGAACGCTGGCTGCGCGTGTCATAATAGGCTCTGAGCCTTTATATACCTGCGCACAGCAGCAGCCACCTTCAGTCTGCTGCTGGACAGCCAGCAGCAGCAGCAGCAGGAGAGGTAATTAATCAGCAACCCTCCTGCTAAGGGTAGACAGCTGCTCGTTCCACCCCCCCCCCCGCCTTAATTGGTTCTCCTCCCTTCCAACGGTGTTGAGGCGGGTGGGAACAGCCGGGGGTTGAGGGTACTGTGCTAAAAGAGGTGGAGTTATGCAGATCTAAAACGCGTGGATTGCAGCAGCAGCAAGCCGAAAAGTGCAGGCATGTGAGGGATCTAGAGGTTGACAGCATGTCTTCTTAACGGGAGTCCAGGTGGCCATCTCCACAAATGGACTTTTCAGAATCCTTGGGTGGCACCGTAGTCGGAAACCAATTCTGGTTATCGCTTCTCGGCCTTTTGGCTCAGATCAAGTGTCTGGACATCAGGTTCCTTGAGTGCTAGCCCTCGGCCTTCCAGCATCGCCACTCCGGTGGCTTAAGCTGGATGCTGCTATAGGGGGAGAGTGAGGAGGAAACGGGAAGGCGATTTCCGTGGCTGACTATGGGAGTCAAGCTGAAATTTGCTGGGACCGGGGACCACCGGGTCAAGAATGGATTTCGCATTGAGATTTCCGAGGAGAAGAAGGGACATTTTTCCATGTCCTACCTGGTGAATGCCATCTTCTATGAAGCATTGAAGATTAAGAAGTCGGACATTCTTTGCCTGCAGGAATTTAGAAGTCATGGAAGGTATGTGCTTGTTCTTTCTACTATGGCTGCTTGCCAAAATCTTTATAGAACCTTGAAAGGCCATACTGAGAACTCCCTCCTAGATGGACTCACTTTTACTGTCCTCTATTCAAATGGGGATGTTCCTGTTGTTGTGTTTATGCACAATCCCTTTATCCCCCAGGAGGACATTACTGTATTCTTGAGGAGGCATTGTACTTATGTGCATTTTTCCCACAAGATCTCGAATGAAGAAGGCTTGTGGACTGGCAAATACAAGTACTTTGTTCGTTTTGCTACAGACCCCGAGGGGCCAGGGGGCATACATTATCCTCCTATGAGTTTCTCTATTGGGAGAGACACTGGTTTCTTGTACTTTCCTGATGCTCCTTTTTTCTGCAGAAGATGTAACAAGTATGGTCATGTCCAGGAGTCCTGCAGGTATCCTCCAACCTGCAGGAGGTGTAACACGTCTGGTCATATGGCGAAAGACTGCAAGAACCAGGTAAAGTGTGATGCTTGTGGTGAGGAGGGGCATGTTCTTAGGCAGTGTCAAGCTAGAACCACTCCTAAGTCTTTTGCTCAAGTGGTCGCGGAGGGGCCTGCTGTTCCTTCGACTTCTACTAGGGTTCCACAAGGTCCCCTTCCGGATGTCGGGGAGGCAACTGCTCCCCAAGAGGAAGAGGATGGCACTCAGATGGACGACATATTTGAAGATGCCCAGCTTCAGCCTCCTGCGTCAGGAGGCTTTGACATGGTGATTCCAGAGGTGATGTCACCTTTCCCTCCCCAGTTTGGTGTCCGTGGTGAGGGGGAAATGGACTTGTCCAATTCTCCTGTCATATCTTGGTGCAATACTGCTTCAGAGGAGATCGGGGGCGGTGGCCAAGGGGACTTGTCTGCTGTCCGTTTCTCTGATGAGGAGGATCCTGATGTGGTCAAGAAGAAGCCAAGGACTGAGTGTTCATCCATTGCTGCCGTGTGTGATAGCCCGGTGGACTCTCGTGCTTACCCATCAGATGTATTTTCTCCTGACATTGTTACATTTGGCATTCAGCCAGATGGTAATAGCTTTGCTTTGCTTGATGAAGGTTGAGTTGATGTTTTCTTTCTTTTTTTTTCAGGTTATGTGTGATCCCCTTTAGTTATGCCGCATCATTCTGGATGGGACATTGTGTCCCTTAATGTTAGGCAAATTAGATCTGTTACCCGAAGAACAACAGTTCTGGATTATCTAAAGGGTTTGAGTGCAGATGTCTATTGTCTACAAGAGTGTGGGATTACTGAATCTCCAGGGGATAAGGACTGGCCTTATGGCCAGTATGTTTGGTCGGGGTCCAGCTTTAACAAAAATGATGGTGTGGGGATTTTAGTTGGTAATAAGAATATTACTATTGATAGTTACACGGTTGTGGAGGTGGGTCGCTGCATTATTGTTTTTTTGAGTTATAGGGGGTGGAAGGTTAGAATGATTAATTTATATTGTCCTACTAAAAAAGAGGAGCGGCTTGCTCTTCTTGAGAAATTGAGTTTTTTTCTCCCTGGAAAAATTCCTACAGTTTTTGTTGGTGACTGTAATTGTGTCACAGAAGGTAATGTGGACATTACAGGAAAAAAGTTATCTCAACTTATTTCTGATTTTTCTTTCTTAGACGCTGCAATACTTGAGTATGGCATTCCACCACCGCCTACATATTATGCTGACCGTGGTAATATTTCATCGAGGATAGATAGGATGTTATTTTCCAAAAATATGGTTTGTTCAAGTTATGTTCAACATAAGGTACCTTTTTCTGATCATGAGTGTTTGCGTGGAGTTTTTAGTGCGAATGGGGACATGGTGTTTGGGGGTGGGGTTTGGAAATTGAATACGAGGTTGTTGGAGGATGAGGAGGTGATGAGTGAGTTGGAGAAAAGGTATGCAAGTTGGAGGTGGCGTAAGCGTGATTTTGGTAGTGTGCTTGAATGGTGGGATTGGGTGAAATTACAGTTAAAAACTTTCTTTAAAAAATGGGGCTACAAAAAAGCTGCCAGATATCGTAATAGATTTAATGACTTAAGTAGACGGATTGATTGGTTGCGTGGGTGTGTTAGGAAAGGAATGGATATGTCTGATCAGCTTGAGGTTGCTAAGAATGAGTTAAAATGTCTTCTGGATGAAAAAGGTAAAGAGATTATTTACCGTACCAAGTTAGAGCATTTGGAAAAGAATGAAAAGTGCACCAGGTACTTTTTTAAAAAAATGAATGGAAGGAAGTTGGATTTGAGTGAAGTGGTAGGTGAAGATGGATCTAGTGTGGTTGGGAAGAATGTGTTGAATGAGGTGAATGGCTTCTATAGTAAGTTGTACGATGAGAAATGGATTGATCCTGGACTTGTGTCGCATGTATTGAGTGGTATGGAGAAGAGACTTGGTTCGGATGAATGTGATGCTTTGTGTGCGGATGTTATTTTGGATGAGGTGAGGAATGTTGTTATGAGTGCTAAAAAGAATAAGACGCCTGGGAAGGATGGGTTGCCTGTGGAGCTGTATGTGAAAGCTTGGGAGTTTTTGGGTAAGGACTTGACTGAGGTTTGTAGGTATATGTGGATGAATGGTGTTTTGTGTGACAGTATGAAAGAGGGTATAGTGGTTCTTGTGTTTAAGAAGGGTGAGAAAAAGCGTTTGGAGAACTGGAGACCCATATCATTGCTTAACGCTGATTATAAGGTCTACAGTAAATTGTTAGCAAATCGTATGCGTGAGGTGATTGGTAGGGTTGTGGAGGATGACCAAGTGTGTGCCGTGCCTGGTCGGAGTATAAGTGATAATTTGTTATTGTTAAGGGATATGCTTGGGGATTGTAAGACTAGAAAGCAGAAGTGTATGGTGTTAGCAATTGATTTTGAAAAGGCTTTTGATAGAGTTTCGCATGTGTTTCTGTTTAAAGTATTGGAGAGGATGGGTTTCCCTAGGGTTTTTCTGAATGGAGTTAAGTCTTTATATGATTATGTGTCAAGTGAGTTTTTAGTGAATGGATGGTTGTCTGACAAAGTGATGATTAGGTCTGGTGTAAGACAGGGGTGCCCTATGTCCCCTGTCTTGTTTGTATGTGTGATTGAGCCTTTGCTGTGTTTAGTGAGACGTGAGAAAATGATGAGAGGATTGTTAGTGCCTGGGAGTGGGGGTAAGCATGTGAAGGTGTTAGGTTACATGGATGATGTTGTGATGGTGAGTGAAAGTATGGCTTCAATGAATAGGGTGAGGTTGCTTTTGGATTTTTTCTGTGGTGCATCAGGTTTTAGAGTTAACTGGACTAAGTGTAGTTTCAAATGCTTTGGAGATGACAGTATTCGTATGGAAGGTGTTAAGTATGAGGAGAGTGCAATTAAGATTTTAGGGGTATTTTTCAATGATGATCTGAAAGGAAATGAGAGTTGGGACGAGTGTGGTATGCGTGTTGAGCGAAAATTGAATTTTTGGAGAATGAGAGATCTTTCTTTGCGGGGCAAAGTTCTAGTTATCAAAGCAGTGATCTTACCCATTCTGCTTTTTGTGGCCATAATTTTTCCATCCCCTTTTAGGAAAGTGAAGAGAGTTGAGAAAATGATTTTTTCTTTTTTCTGGTGCAGCAAGATGGAGAAGCTGAAGAGGGAAAGCCTTTATAAGGCCTGCCAGCATGGTGGTTTGGGATTTCCTAATGTTGAGTTTTTTTTAGGGCTCCATTATATTAAGACGATTGTGGTATTGTTGGGTAAAGGTAATAAGGGTGCATGTATGGCAAGTTATTCTGCAGGATGGATGTTGTATGGGTTAGGTTGGAGAAAGAGGGATGCGAGAGTGCCTGTGTCTTTTAAGTGTCCGGTGAGGTATGAGGTGATTGAGAAGTTTGTCAAGAAGTATGATTTGCTGAGTGTGCCGGCGGATGAGTTTAGAATGACTAAGAGGGTGTATAGGAAATTGTGTGCAAATGAGGTCGAGTCTAATATTGTTGGTTTGAGAGGGAATGAGGTTGCGGATGCTTGGAGAAAGTTGGGTATGTATGGGATGTCCAACAAACAGAAGGATGTAGTGTGGATGGCGTTTCACAATATTCTTCCAGTGAGAGACGTTCAAAAGAAGAGAGGTTTGATTAGGTCGGATGTTTGTCCAAGAGATGGATGTAATGGTTGTGAGACGGTTATGCATCTGATGTGGAATTGTGATTTTGCGCAAGACGTGTGGAAATGTGTAGGGGGGTTGTGTAGGAGTTTGGCAGGAGTGACTTTTGTGGATTGGCGTGTGGTTATGTTTGGTATTGGTGCAAGTGGACGTGTAAAGGAGAGAGTTTTGTGGTTAATTATGGCTTGTGTGTTAGAAAGTTTGTGGGATGTGAGGAATCTTTGTGTATTTAAAAGGAAATCAATTACAGTAAATGAATGTATTAGGATTATTCTTTCTAGGCTATTTTTGACTTACAAGATGGATAGTAGTAGCGGTGGTGGAACAGATGCCGAGGGAATATGGAAATTTAAAAAGTCGAGGCATATTGTAAAATTTCAGTGATCTTTTGGTTTATATTAATAAGATGTTCTTCTTTCTGTAATATTAGGTTGCTTTATGCTTAATAAATATGGCCATGATGATGAGAAGTTTTTTTGCAACAGTTTTGGTATATCCTACTGATTTGCTATAAAACTAACCTGAATGGTTTTAAAAAAAAAAAAAATATGTTCTTATCAGTTTAATATCTGATACGTCCCCTATCTGGGGACCATATATTAAATGGATTTTTAGAACAGGGAGATGGAAAAAGAGCTTGCTCTGTCCACTCCACGCATTGACCTGGTATTGCAGTATCTCCAGGACCGGTGCACCCCTTCTTTAATGCAGTTTCTAAAATCAGAAAGAATTGAATTCAATGCTTTTTGTTCATTTTGCTTGTTTGTCGGATTTTGGGATGGACTCTTTGGCTTTGCTTTTCTTCTCCTCATTGGATTTTTCATGTTAAAAGTTGCAGAAGCCAGATGACAAGCTCATTTTGGTTCAACTTCAGCAACTGTGCATTGCATTGCCATGTAATGTAATGTAATGCAATGCTATCTATCTAGCTCTCCCTCTATACTTCCTTTTGGATAAACAGACATATTAGGCAAGCATTTTGGAGCTTTCACCTAAATAACTACAGGTGGTGAGATAAGCTGCACAATATAATTGACCTTTCAGTATATTGTTGCACACACACCATCTATTTAGCAAATGCCCTT
Organism: Phyllobates terribilis; assembly: GCF_046119375.1. Lineage (NCBI taxonomy): Eukaryota > Metazoa > Chordata > Amphibia > Anura > Dendrobatidae > Phyllobates > Phyllobates terribilis. The sequence continues at coordinate 3,702,951 of NW_027362834.1, read as the reverse complement.
GTTATCAACAGCAGCCTTTTAAACTCACCTGAGCTAACAGGTATGTGAGCTGGTTACTCTGCTGCGCTTAAAATTTCTTTTTTGGTTTGCTACAATGCCTTTTCTGAAACGTTGTCTCCCTCTGCTGGAACACTGACTTCTTTCATTTAATGCCTGCAGACTATAAAAGAGAAACCAACCCAAAAAGTTTGGTTGATTAGTCTGTGGCATTCTTTTAAACTGTTGCTTATGGCGGTCTCTGTGAGCTTCTCAGTGACATTCAGCCATCCAGGTATCCCGCCTGCAGTAGACGGAATGTGGCAATGGAACGCTGGCTGCGCGTGTCATAATAGGCTCTGAGCCTTTATATACCTGCGCACAGCAGCAGCCACCTTCAGTCTGCTGCTGGACAGCCAGCAGCAGCAGCAGCAGGAGAGGTAATTAATCAGCAACCCTCCTGCTAAGGGTAGACAGCTGCTCGTTCAACCCCCCCCCGCCTTAATTGGTTCTCCTCCCTTCCAACGGTGTTGAGGCGGGTGGGAACAGCCGGGGGTTGAGGGTACTGTGCTAAAAGAGGTGGAGTTATGCAGATCTAAAACGCGTGGATTGCAGCAGCAGCAAGCCGAAAAGTGCAGGCATGTGAGGGATCTAGAGGTTGACAGCATGTCTTCTTAACGGGAGTCCAGGTGGCCATCTCCACAAATGGACTTTTCAGAATCCTTGGGTGGCACCGTAGTCGGAAACCAATTCTGGTTATCGCTTCTCGGCCTTTTGGCTAAGATCAAGTGTAGTATCTGTTCTTATCAGTTTAATATCTGATACGTCCCCTATCTGGGGACCATATATTAAATGGATTTTTAGAACAGGGAGATGGAAAAAGAGCTTGCTCTGTCCACTCCACGCATTGACCTGGTATTGCAGTATCTCCAGGACCGGTGCACCCCTTCTTTAATGCAGTTTCTAAAATCAGAAAGAATTGAATTCAATGCTTTTTGTTCATTTTGCTTGTTTGTCGGATTTTGGGATGGACTCTTTGGCTTTGCTTTTCTTCTCCTCATTGGATTTTTCATGTTAAAAGTTGCAGAAGCCAGATGACAAGCTCATTTTGGTTCAACTTCAGCAACTGTGCATTGCATTGCCATGTAATGTAATGCAATGCTATCTATCTAGCTCTCCCTCTATACTTCCTTTTGGATAAACAGACATATTAGGCAAGCATTTTGGAGCTTTCACCTAAATAACTACAGGTGGTGAGATAAGCTGCACAATATAATTGACCTTTCAGTATATTGTTGCACACACACCATCTATTTAGCAAATGCCCTTGTTATCAACAGCAGCCTTTTAAACTCACCTGAGCTAACAGGTATGTGAGCTGGTTACTCTGCTGCGCTTAAAATTTCTTTTTTGGTTTGCTACAATGCCTTTTCTGAAACGTTGTCTCCCTCTGCTGGAACACTGACTTCTTTCATTTAATGCCTGCAGACTATAAAAGAGAAACCAACCCAAAAAGTTTGGTTGATTAGTCTGTGGCATTCTTTTAAACTGTTGCTTATGGCGGTCTCTGTGAGCTTCTCAGTGACATTCAGCCATCCAGGTATCCCGCCTGCAGTAGACGGAATGTGGCAATGGAACGCTGGCTGCGCGTGTCATAATAGGCTCTGAGCCTTTATATACCTGCGCACAGCAGCAGCCACCTTCAGTCTGCTGCTGGACAGCCAGCAGCAGCAGCAGCAGGAGAGGTAATTAATCAGCAACCCTCCTGCTAAGGGTAGACAGCTGCTCGTTCCACCCCCCCCCCCCCGCCTTAATTGGTTCTCCTCCCTTCCAACGGTGTTGAGGCGGGTGGGAACAGCCGGGGGTTGAGGGTACTGTGCTAAAAGAGGTGGAGTTATGCAGATCTAAAACGCGTGGATTGCAGCAGCAGCAAGCCGAAAAGTGCAGGCATGTGAGGGATCTAGAGGTTGACAGCATGTCTTCTTAACGGGAGTCCAGGTGGCCATCTCCACAAATGGACTTTTCAGAATCCTTGGGTGGCACCGTAGTCGGAAACCAATTCTGGTTATCGCTTCTCGGCCTTTTGGCTAAGATCAAGTGTAGTATCTGTTCTTATCAGTTTAATATCTGATACGTCCCCTATCTGGGGACCATATATTAAATGGATTTTTAGAACAGGGAGATGGAAAAAGAGCTTGCTCTGTCCACTCCACGCATTGACCTGGTATTGCAGTATCTCCAGGACCGGTGCACCCCTTCTTTAATGCAGTTTCTAAAATCAGAAAGAATTGAATTCAATGCTTTTTGTTCATTTTGATTGTTTGTCGGATTTTGGGATGGACTCTTTGGCTTTGCTTTTCTTCTCCTCATTGGATTTTTCATGTTAAAAGTTGCAGAAGCCAGATGACAAGCTCATTTTGGTTCAACTTCAGCAACTGTGCATTGCATTGCCATGTAATGTAATGTAATGCAATGCTATCTATCTAGCTCTCCCTCTATACTTCCTTTTGGATAAACAGACATATTAGGCAAGCATTTTGGAGCTTTCACCTAAATAACTACAGGTGGTGAGATAAGCTGCACAATATAATTGACCTTTCAGTATATTGATGCACACACACCATCTATTTAGCAAATGCCCTTGTTATCAACAGCAGCCTTTTAAACTCACCTGAGCTAACAGGTATGTGAGCTGGTTACTCTGCTGCGCTTAAAATTTCTTTTTTGGTTTGCTACAATGCCTTTTCTGAAACGTTGTCTCCCTCTGCTGGAACACTGACTTCTTTCATTTAATGCCTGCAGACTAAAAAAGAGAAACCAAACCAAAAAGTTTGGTTGATTAGTCTGTGGCATTCTTTTAAACTGTTGCTTATGGCGGTCTCTGTGAGCTTCTCAGTGACATTCAGCCATCCAGGTATCCCGCCTGCAGTAGACGGAATGTGGCAATGGAACGCTGGCTGCGCGTGTCATAATAGGCTCTGAGCCTTTATATACCTGCGCACAGCAGCAGCCACCTTCAGTCTGCTGCTGGACAGCCAGCAGCAGCAGCAGCAGGAGAGGTAATTAATCAGCAACCCTCCTGCTAAGGGTAGACAGCTGCTCGTTCCACCCCCCCCCCCCGCCTTAATTGGTTCTCCTCCCTTCCAACGGTGTTGAGGCGGGTGGGAACAGCCGGGGGTTGAGGGTACTGTGCTAAAAGAGGTGGAGTTATGCAGATCTAAAACGCGTGGATTGCAGCAGCAGCAAGCCGAAAAGTGCAGGCATGTGAGGGATCTAGAGGTTGACAGCATGTCTTCTTAACGGGAGTCCAGGTGGCCATCTCCACAAATGGACTTTTCAGAATCCTTGGGTGGCACCGTAGTCGGAAACCAATTCTGGTTATCGCTTCTCGGCCTTTTGGCTAAGATCAAGTGTAGTATCTGTTCTTATCAGTTTAATATCTGATACGTCCCCTATCTGGGGACCATATATTAAATGGATTTTTAGAACAGGGAGATGGAAAAAGAGCTTGCTCTGTCCACTCCACGCATTGACCTGGTATTGCAGTATCTCCAGGACTGGTGCACCCCTTCTTTAATGCAGTTTCTAAAATCAGAAAGAATTGAATTCAATGCTTTTTGTTCATTTTGCTTGTTTGTCGGATTTTGGGATGGACTCTTTGGCTTTGCTTTTCTTCTCCTCATTGGATTTTTCATGTTAAAAGTTGCAGAAGCCAGATGACAAGCTCATTTTGGTTCAACTTCAGCAACTGTGCATTGCATTGCCATGTAATGTAATGCAATGCTATCTATCTAGCTCTCCCTCTATACTTCCTTTTGGATAAACAGACATATTAGGCAAGCATTTTGGAGCTTTGACCTAAATAACTACAGGTGGTGAGATAAGCTGCACAATATAATTGACCTTTCAGTATATTGTTGCACACACACCATCTATTTAGCAAATGCCCTTGTTATCAACAGCAGCCTTTTAAACTCACCTGAGCTAACAGGTATGTGAGCTGGTTACTCTGCTGCGCTTAAAATTTCTTTTTTGGTTTGCTACAATGCCTTTTCTGAAACGTTGTCTCCCTCTGCTGGAACACTGACTTCTTTCATTTAATGCCTGCAGACTATAAAAGAGAAACCAACCCAAAAAGTTTGGTTGATTAGTCTGTGGCATTCTTTTAAACTGTTGCTTATGGCGGTCTCTGTGAGCTTCTCAGTGACATTCAGCCATCCAGGTATCCCGCCTGCAGTAGACGGAATGTGGCAATGGAACGCTGGCTGCGCGTGTCATAATAGGCTCTGAGCCTTTATATACCTGCGCACAGCAGCAGCCACCTTCAGTCTGCTGCTGGACAGCCAGCAGCAGCAGCAGCAGGAGAGGTAATTAATCAGCAACCCTCCTGCTAAGGGTAGACAGCTGCTCGTTCCACCCCCCCCCCCGCCTTAATTGGTTCTCCTCCCTTCCAACGGTGTTGAGGCGGGTGGGAACAGCCGGGGGTTGAGGGTACTGTGCTAAAAGAGGTGGAGTTATGCAGATCTAAAACGCGTGGATTGCAGCAGCAGCAAGCCGAAAAGTGCAGGCATGTGAGGGATCTAGAGGTTGACAGCATGTCTTCTTAACGGGAGTCCAGGTGGCCATCTCCACAAATGGACTTTTCAGAATCCTTGGGTGGCACCGTAGTCGGAAACCAATTCTGGTTATCGCTTCTCGGCCTTTTGGCTAAGATCAAGTGTAGTATCTGTTCTTATCAGTTTAATATCTGATACGTCCCCTATCTGGGGACCATATATTAAATGGATTTTTAGAACAGGGAGATGGAAAAAGAGCTTGCTCTGTCCACTCCACGCATTGACCTGGTATTGCAGTATCTCCAGGACTGGTGCACCCCTTCTTTAATGCAGTTTCTAAAATCAGAAAGAATTGAATTCAATGCTTTTTGTTCATTTTGCTTGTTTGTCGGATTTTGGGATGGACTCTTTGGCTTTGCTTTTCTTCTCCTCATTGGATTTTTCATGTTAAAAGTTGCAGAAGCCAGATGACAAGCTCATTTTGGTTCAACTTCAGCAACTGTGCATTGCATTGCCATGTAATGTAATGCAATGCTATCTATCTAGCTCTCCCTCTATACTTCCTTTTGGATAAACAGACATATTAGGCAAGCATTTTGGAGCTTTCACCTAAATAACTACAGGTGGTGAGATAAGCTGCACAATATAATTGACCTTTCAGTATATTGTTGCACACACACCATCTATTTAGCAAATGCCCTTGTTATCAACAGCAGCCTTTTAAACTCACCTGAGCTAACAGGTATGTGAGCTGGTTACTCTGCTGCGCTTAAAATTTCTTTTTTGGTTTGCTACAATGCCTTTTCTGAAACGTTGTCTCCCTCTGCTGGAACACTGACTTCTTTCATTTAATGCCTGCAGACTATAAAAGAGAAACCAACCCAAAAAGTTTGGTTGATTAGTCTGTGGCATTCTTTTAAACTGTTGCTTATGGCGGTCTCTGTGAGCTTCTCAGTGACATTCAGCCATCCAGGTATCCCGCCTGCAGTAGACGGAATGTGGCAATGGAACGCTGGCTGCGCGTGTCATAATAGGCTCTGAGCCTTTATATACCTGCGCACAGCAGCAGCCACCTTCAGTCTGCTGCTGGACAGCCAGCAGCAGCAGCAGCAGGAGAGGTAATTAATCAGCAACCCTCCTGCTAAGGGTAGACAGCTGCTCGTTCCACCCCCCCCCCCCGCCTTAATTGGTTCTCCTCCCTTCCAACGGTGTTGAGGCGGGTGGGAACAGCCGGGGGTTGAGGGTACTGTGCTAAAAGAGGTGGAGTTATGCAGATCTAAAACGCGTGGATTGCAGCAGCAGCAAGCCGAAAAGTGCAGGCATGTGAGGGATCTAGAGGTTGACAGCATGTCTTCTTAACGGGAGTCCAGGTGGCCATCTCCACAAATGGACTTTTCAGAATCCTTGGGTGGCACCGTAGTCGGAAACCAATTCTGGTTATCGCTTCTCGGCCTTTTGGCTAAGATCAAGTGTAGTATCTGTTCTTATCAGTTTAATATCTGATACGTCCCCTATCTGGGGACCATATATTAAATGGATTTTTAGAACAGGGAGATGGAAAAAGAGCTTGCTCTGTCCACTCCACGCATTGACCTGGTATTGCAGTATCTCCAGGACCGGTGCACCCCTTCTTTAATGCAGTTTCTAAAATCAGAAAGAATTGAATTCAATGCTTTTTGTTCATTTTGCTTGTTTGTCGGATTTTGGGATGGACTCTTTGGCTTTGCTTTTCTTCTCCTCATTGGATTTTTCATGTTAAAAGTTGCAGAAGCCAGATGACAAGCTCATTTTGGTTCAACTTCAGCAACTGTGCATTGCATTGCCATGTAATGTAATGTAATGCAATGCTATCTATCTAGCTCTCCCTCTATACTTCCTTTTGGATAAACAGACATATTAGGCAAGCATTTTGGAGCTTTCACCTAAATAACTACAGGTGGTGAGATAAGCTGCACAATATAATTGACCTTTCAGTATATTGTTGCACACACACCATCTATTTAGCAAATGCCCTTGTTATCAACAGCAGCCTTTTAAACTCACCTGAGCTAACAGGTATGTGAGCTGGTTACTCTGCTGCGCTTAAAATTTCTTTTTTGGTTTGCTACAATGCCTTTTCTGAAACGTTGTCTCCCTCTGCTGGAACACTGACTTCTTTCATTTAATGCCTGCAGACTATAAAAGAGAAACCAACCCAAAAAGTTTGGTTGATTAGTCTGTGGCATTCTTTTAAACTGTTGCTTATGGCGGTCTCTGTGAGCTTCTCAGTGACATTCAGCCATCCAGGTATCCCGCCTGCAGTAGACGGAATGTGGCAATGGAACGCTGGCTGCGCGTGTCATAATAGGCTCTGAGCCTTTATATACCTGCGCACAGCAGCAGCCACCTTCAGTCTGCTGCTGGACAGCCAGCAGCAGCAGCAGCAGGAGAGGTAATTAATCAGCAACCCTCCTGCTAAGGGTAGACAGCTGCTCGTTCCACCCCCCCCCGCCTTAATTGGTTCTCCTCCCTTCCAACGGTGTTGAGGCGGGTGGGAACAGCCGGGGGTTGAGGGTACTGTGCTAAAAGAGGTGGGGTTATGCAGATCTAAAACGCGTGGATTGCAGCAGCAGCAAGCCGAAAAGTGCAGGCATGTGAGGGATCTAGAGGTTGACAGCATGTCTTCTTAACGGGAGTCCAGGTGGCCATCTCCACAAATGGACTTTTCAGAATCCTTGGGTGGCACCGTAGTCGGAAACCAATTCTGGTTATCGCTTCTCGGCCTTTTGGCTAAGATCAAGTGTAGTATCTGTTCTTATCAGTTTAATATCTGATACGTCCCCTATCTGGGGACCATATATTAAATGGATTTTTAGAACAGGGAGATGGAAAAAGAGCTTGCTCTGTCCACTCCACGCATTGACCTGGTATTGCAGTATCTCCAGGACCGGTGCACCCCTTCTTTAATGCAGTTTCTAAAATCAGAAAGAATTGAATTCAATGCTTTTTGTTCATTTTGCTTGTTTGTCGGATTTTGGGATGGACTCTTTGGCTTTGCTTTTCTTCTCCTCATTGGATTTTTCATGTTAAAAGTTGCAGAAGCCAGATGACAAGCTCATTTTGGTTCAACTTCAGCAACTGTGCATTGCATTGCCATGTAATGTAATGTAATGCAATGCTATCTATCTAGCTCTCCCTCTATACTTCCTTTTGGATAAACAGACATATTAGGCAAGCATTTTGGAGCTTTCACCTAAATAACTACAGGTGGTGAGATAAGCTGCACAATATAATTGACCTTTCAGTATATTGTTGCACACACACCATCTATTTAGCAAATGCCCTTGTTATCAACAGCAGCCTTTTAAACTCACCTGAGCTAACAGGTATGTGAGCTGGTTACTCTGCTGCGCTTAAAATTTCTTTTTTGGTTTGCTACAATGCCTTTTCTGAAACGTTGTCTCCCTCTGCTGGAACACTGACTTCTTTCATTTAATGCCTGCAGACTATAAAAGAGAAACCAACCCAAAAAGTTTGGTTGATTAGTCTGTGGCATTCTTTTAAACTGTTGCTTATGGCGGTCTCTGTGAGCTTCTCAGTGACATTCAGCCATCCAGGTATCCCGCCTGCAGTAGACGGAATGTGGCAATGGAACGCTGGCTGCGCGTGTCATAATAGGCTCTGAGCCTTTATATACCTGCGCACAGCAGCAGCCACCTTCAGTCTGCTGCTGGACAGCCAGCAGCAGCAGCAGCAGGAGAGGTAATTAATCAGCAACCCTCCTGCTAAGGGTAGACAGCTGCTCGTTCCACCCCCCCCCCCGCCTTAATTGGTTCTCCTCCCTTCCAACGGTGTTGAGGCGGGTGGGAACAGCCGGGGGTTGAGGGTACTGTGCTAAAAGAGGTGGAGTTATGCAGATCTAAAACGCGTGGATTGCAGCAGCAGCAAGCCAAAAAGTGCAGGCATGTGAGGGATCTAGAGGTTGACAGCATGTCTTCTTAACGGGAGTCCAGGTGGCCATCTCCACAAATGGACTTTTCAGAATCCTTGGGTGGCACCGTAGTCGGAAACCAATTCTGGTTATCGCTTCTCGGCCTTTTGGCTAAGATCAAGTGTAGTATCTGTTCTTATCAGTTTAATATCTGATACGTCCCCTATCTGGGGACCATATATTAAATGGATTTTTAGAACAGGGAGATGGAAAAAGAGCTTGCTCTGTCCACTCCACGCATTGACCTGGTATTTCAGTATCTCCAGGACCGGTGCACCCCTTCTTTAATGCAGTTTCTAAAATCAGAAAGAATTGAATTCAATGCTTTTTGTTCATTTTGCTTGTTTGTCGGATTTTGGGATGGACTCTTTGGCTTTGCTTTTCTTCTCCTCATTGGATTTTTCATGTTAAAAGTTGCAGAAGCCAGATGACAAGCTCATTTTGGTTCAACTTCAGCAACTGTGCATTGCATTGCCATGTAATGTAATGTAATGCAATGCTATCTATCTAGCTCTCCCTCTATACTTCCTTTTGGATAAACAGACATATTAGGCAAGCATTTTGGAGCTTTCACCTAAATAACTACAGGTGGTGAGATAAGCTGCACAATATAATTGACCTTTCAGTATATTGTTGCACACACACCATCTATTTAGCAAATGCCCTTGTTATCAACAGCAGCCTTTTAAACTCACCTGAGCTAACAGGTATGTGAGCTGGTTACTCTGCTGCGCTTAAAATTTCTTTTTTGGTTTGCTACAATGCCTTTTCTGAAACGTTGTCTCCCTCTGCTGGAACACTGACTTCTTTCATTTAATGCCTGCAGACTATAAAAGAGAAACCAACCCAAAAAGTTTGGTTGATTAGTCTGTGGCATTCTTTTAAACTGTTGCTTATGGCGGTCTCTGTGAGCTTCTCAGTGACATTCAGCCATCCAGGTATCCCGCCTGCAGTAGACGGAATGTGGCAATGGAACGCTGGCTGCGCGTGTCATAATAGGCTCTGAGCCTTTATATACCTGCGCACAGCAGCAGCCACCTTCAGTCTGCTGCTGGACAGCCAGCAGCAGCAGCAGCAGGAGAGGTAATTAATCAGCAACCCTCCTGCTAAGGGTAGACAGCTGCTCGTTCCACCCCCCCCCGCCTTAATTGGTTCTCCTCCCTTCCAACGGTGTTGAGGCGGGTGGGAACAGCCGGGGGTTGAGGGTACTGTGCTAAAAGAGGTGGAGTTATGCAGATCTAAAACGCGTGGATTGCAGCAGCAGCAAGCCGAAAAGTGCAGGCATGTGAGGGATCTAGAGGTTGACAGCATGTCTTCTTAACGGGAGTCCAGGTGGCCATCTCCACAAATGGACTTTTCAGAATCCTTGGGTGGCACCGTAGTCGGAAACCAATTCTGGTTATCGCTTCTCGGCCTTTTGGCTAAGATCAAGTGTAGTATCTGTTCTTATCAGTTTAATATCTGATACGTCCCCTATCTGGGGACCATATATTAAATGGATTTTTAGAACAGGGAGATGGAAAAAGAGCTTGCTCTGTCCACTCCACGCATTGACCTGGTATTGCAGTATCTCCAGGACCGGTGCACCCCTTCTTTAATGCAGTTTCTAAAATCAGAAAGAATTGAATTCAATGCTTTTTGTTCATTTTGCTTGTTTGTCGGATTTTGGGATGGACTCTTTGGCTTTGCTTTTCTTCTCCTCATTGGATTTTTCATGTTAAAAGTTGCAGAAGCCAGATGACAAGCTCATTTTGGTTCAACTTCAGCAACTGTGCATTGCATTGCCATGTAATGTAATGTAATGCAATGCTATCTATCTAGCTCTCCCTCTATACTTCCTTTTGGATAAACAGACATATTAGGCAAGCATTTTGGAGCTTTCACCTAAATAACTACAGGTGGTGAGATAAGCTGCACAATATAATTGACCTTTCAGTATATTGTTGCACACACACCATCTATTTAGCAAATGCCCTTGTTATCAACAGCAGCCTTTTAAACTCACCTGAGCTAACAGGTATGTGAGCTGGTTACTCTGCTGCGCTTAAAATTTCTTTTTTGGTTTGCTACAATGCCTTTTCTGAAACGTTGTCTCCCTCTGCTGGAACACTGACTTCTTTCATTTAATGCCTGCAGACTATAAAAGAGAAACCAACCCAAAAAGTTTGGTTGATTAGTCTGTGGCATTCTTTTAAACTGTTGCTTATGGCGGTCTCTGTGAGCTTCTCAGTGACATTCAGCCATCCAGGTATCCCGCCTGCAGTAGACGGAATGTGGCAATGGAACGCTGGCTGCGCGTGTCATAATAGGCTCTGAGCCTTTATATACCTGCGCACAGCAGCAGCCACCTTCAGTCTGCTGCTGGACAGCCAGCAGCAGCAGCAGCAGGAGAGGTAATTAATCAGCAACCCTCCTGCTAAGGGTAGACAGCTGCTCGTTCCACCCCCCCCCCCGCCTTAATTGGTTCTCCTCCCTTCCAACGGTGTTGAGGCGGGTGGGAACAGCCGGGGGTTGAGGGTACTGTGCTAAAAGAGGTGGAGTTATGCAGATCTAAAACGCGTGGATTGCAGCAGCAGCAAGCCGAAAAGTGCAGGCATGTGAGGGATCTAGAGGTTGACAGCATGTCTTCTTAACGGGAGTCCAGGTGGCCATCTCCACAAATGGACTTTTCAGAATCCTTCGGTGGCACCGTAGTCGGAAACCAATTCTGGTTATCGCTTCTCGGCCTTTTGGCTAAGATCAAGTGTAGTATCTGTTCTTATCAGTTTAATATCTGATACGTCCCCTATCTGGGGACCATATATTAAATGGATTTTTAGAACAGGGAGATGGAAAAAGAGCTTGCTCTGTGCATTCCACGCATTGACCTGGTATTGCAGTATCTCCAGGACCGGTGCACCCCTTCTTTAATGCAGTTTCTAAAATCAGAAAGAATTGAATTCAATGCTTTTTGTTCATTTTGCTTGTTTGTCGGATTTTGGGATGGACTCTTTGGCTTTGCTTTTCTTCTCCTCATTGGATTTTTCATGTTAAAAGTTGCAGAAGCCAGATGACAAGCTCATTTTGGTTCAACTTCAGCAACTGTGCATTGCATTGCCATGTAATGTAATGTAATGCAATGCTATCTATCTAGCTCTCCCTCTATACTTCCTTTTGGATAAACAGACATATTAGGCAAGCGTTTTGGAGCTTTCACCTAAATAACTACAGGTGGTGAGATAAGCTGCACAATATAATTGACCTTTCAGTATATTGTTGCACACACACCATCTATTTAGCAAATGCCCTTGTTATCAACAGCAGCCTTTTAAACTCACCTGAGCTAACAGGTATGTGAGCTGGTTACTCTGCTGCGCTTAAAATTTCTTTTTTGGTTTGCTACAATGCCTTTTCTGAAACGTTGTCTCCCTCTGCTGGAACACTGACTTCTTTCATTTAATGCCTGCAGACTATAAAAGAGAAACCAACCCAAAAAGTTTGGTTGATTAGTCTGTGGCATTCTTTTAAACTGTTGCTTATGGCGGTCTCTGTGAGCTTCTCAGTGACATTCAGCCATCCAGGTATCCCGCCTGCAGTAGACGGAATGTGGCAATGGAACGCTGGCTGCGCGTGTCATAATAGGCTCTGAGCCTTTATATACCTGCGCACAGCAGCAGCCACCTTCAGTCTGCTGCTGGACAGCCAGCAGCAGCAGCAGCAGGAGAGGTAATTAATCAGCAACCCTCCTGCTAAGGGTAGACAGCTGCTCGTTCCACCCCCCCCCCCGCCTTAATTGGTTCTCCTCCCTTCCAACGGTGTTGAGGCGGGTGGGAACAGCCGGGGGTTGAGGGTACTGTGCTAAAAGAGGTGGAGTTATGCAGATCTAAAACGCGTGGATTGCAGCAGCAGCAAGCCGAAAAGTGCAGGCATGTGAGGGATCTAGAGGTTGACAGCATGTCTTCTTAACGGGAGTCCAGGTGGCCATCTCCACAAATGGACTTTTCAGAATCCTTGGGTGGCACCGTAGTCGGAAACCAATTCTGGTTATCGCTTCTCGGCCTTTTGGCTAAGATCAAGTGTAGTATCTGTTCTTTTAAGAACACAAGAGCTACGATCTACACTTGACGAGAGCGATCGAACTCGGAAGGAGAAGAGCTTCGGAGCGCAGCTGACATCGGAGAAGGAAGGCGGATATCGGTGGGAGGAAGAAGCTCTAAAGAATCCAGAAGAAGACGAAGACTCGGAGAAGAATCGGGCTGTCCTGTGGAATCTTTGAGTAAGAAAATCATCGAGACAAAGACCTTTCGGGGAATTTGTCCAGAACACGACGGGAGAAGAATCTGCATAGCTCCACCCATTTCGGGAAGAGCTCCAGATCCAGCTCCAAGAAGTAACTGCAGGAGGAAAGCCATGGCAAGCGCTGCGAGGAAGGCCGAAAAGAAGAGCCTGGAGCAGGGGACAGCCAGGAGGGCCCAGCCAGGAGCCGATTCTGACCCCAAGGACTCTGCCTCCACGACTGGCCAGCAGAAGGGACCCCAGAAGCCCCGCCACGAAGCTCCAGCCCTGGAGCCATGGATGCGGCAGACGGTGGCCCTGAAGCTGAAGGAAGTGGATGGGAGGGTGCCGGACATGTCCTCGGACGTGTTCTGCCAGAAGATGCTGCTGGATCGAGGCTTCTCCAGGTCGGACACCCTCAGCATCCAGACCTTCTTGACGGGGATCTTCTTCGTCACCTTCGCCACTGTGAACACCTGCAGGAGGTTCTGGGAAATGGTAAGCGCAAAAGGATCGGATAATTCTTTCTCTGCCTTTACAGGTAGCTGCCCTATCCAGAGGGACGAAAGGAGGATCACGGTCTCCATGCGCAACCCGCACACCCCAGGCCAAGACATCTGTACCTTCCTGAGACGCTTCTGTTTGGTTGTGAAGGAACCCTCTCACATCCTGAATGGACTCGGCTTCTGGACAGGTAAGTGGTCGGTGACTGTTAGACTTCACAGGGACCTGGCGTACTCAGACGGACTTCGGCACCTGCCCCCGACATTCTCCCTGGGCAACTCCTACGGCCTCATCTATTACCCGGACATGCCGCGGAACTGCAGGAGATGCGGCAAGAACGGCCACGAGATGAAGGACTGCAAGGAGGATGCCTGCAGGATTTGTCGAGTGACGGGACACAGCTCGAAGGACTGCCCGAAGAAGACGTCCTGCAACCTGTGTGGGCTGGCGGCTCATCTGTACAAGGATTGCCCCAAGCGTGAGAGATCCTGGGCATCGGTGGTTGCGACGACCCCAGCTCCGGAGGACAAGGCCCCGACGACCAGGCCTGTGAAGGTCAAGGACGCGACGACCAAGGCCCCAGCGGCCAAGGCCGAGACGACCAAGGCCAAAGCGGTCAAGGAGTCGGTGGCCAAAGTCCCAGCGACGGTCCCAGCAGCTCCGAAGCAGAAGAAAAAGTCAAAGGAGGGTAAGAGTTCTGTCACCCCTCTCTCGATCCCTCCCCCTGCCACCCCCGTCCAATCCCCCCCCACCCCGGCCACCCCTGCTGAGGATTCCACTTCCTCTTCCTCCTTCCCCTACTCCTCAGCAGGTGTCCTTTCCCCTGCCCCGGCAGCCACTCTCCCTCCTCAGACCATGGTAGTGGTGGAATTAACCTTTCCTCCACCTGCCGCTATCTATTCCGAGGAGGATTTTCCCCTTCTTGTCTCCCCAGTTCCAACCCGGGGAAAGAGGAAGGTGGAGGACAGCCCTGCTACTGAATCCTCCAAAAAGAAGATTCTGGATTTCGTAGGCGAAAAGGAGGATACCCTCCCTGAGCCAGAAGAGATGGAGCACATGGTTGAGACCCTGGTGGCCGAGCCAGAAGAGGAGGAACTGGTGGTCGCCGAGATCGAGGCCGCGCTGCTTGACCAGATGGAGGAAGAGGGCCTGCTGGTGATCCCGTCACCAGCAGTCAACACCGACGAGGGACCACCCGACCGGAGTGGTAACTAAGGTGTATTGCCTGCGCTAACTTTTTCTTTTTTCCCTACATGATGGCTAATATTAACTTATTTTCCATTAATGTCAGGAGCATCAAGGACAAGTTCAGACGTCAGACTATTTATGCCTTCCTTACTTCCCAGTTGTGTGATGTTTATATGTTGCAGGAATGTTCCCTTCCCTCCTCTAGGTCCTTCAAACATCTGGCCAGGGAGTGGTCCCACGGTCAATCCTACTGGTCCGGTGGGGGTGACTGCAAGTCTGCAGGGGTCGCAATTCTGATCAGGGGGGGCGCATTCACGCTTGAGTCCGTCCAGGAGCTCATCTGCGGCAGGGCTCTTGTTGTAGATGGCAACTGGGCGGGAGAACCTGTCAGGTTCATCAACGTGTATGCGTCCCCACTGAAGAATGAGCGTTTGGAGCTTTTCCAGACCCTGCGGCTTCAGCTTGCCACCACCAGGACCTTAGTGATGGCCGGGGATTTCAACTGCCCCATCGAGGAGGATGGTCGTAGTTCTGGCACATCTGCCAAGTTGGACATCACGTCCAAGCTGCTCATCGAGATGGTAACCGAGGCCTCTCTTCAGGACGTGGTGGGCTCCATGGGGAGAGGCTCCACGAACTATTCGTGGAGCCGACCGGATGGCTCACTCCGCTCCAGGATTGACTTTGTGTTCACCTCTCGGGCAGTCAGGCAGAGTAGGCACTCGATGGTCCCCTGCTTCTTCTCCGACCACAGAGCCATTCACTTACAAGGTGTCCTCGGCGACGGTTTTCCGTCCGGCCCCGGCTCCTGGAAGCTGAATTGTGCTCTGCTGGCTCAGGATGAAGTCGTGGAGGAGCTGAGAGCAGCCTACGCAATGTGGCAGTCCTACAAGGGTAGCTTCCAAACAGTCTCTGATTGGTGGGAATATGTTAAACTTGAGTTTCGCTGTTTCTTTCAGGCCAAGGGTCGACAACAGGCGTGTGAGAAGAGGAGGGACTTCAGAGGGCTGCAGCGCGAGCTGCGGTCGCTGCAGGACCTTCTTCACTGTGGCTGGGACGTGAGGGAGGAGCTGGAGGAGACCAAGAAGAGCCTGAAAAGGCACTTTGAGGAGGAGTCCAAGCGAATCGTCTTCCGTTCCAAAGTGGAGAATCTGGAGAAGGGTGAGAAATGTAACTCATTCTTTTTCAGGAAACTTCATGCCGGTCACACGCCCCTGAACGAGCTGCGAGACGAGAGCGGAAACATGCGACGTGGGAAGGAGGACGTGATGAGGGTCGTCAGCGACTTCTACAGCGAACTCTACTCCCACAAGACTACCGACCCCGACGCTGCTGATAACTTCCTGTCAGGTATCACTAACCATCTTGATCCTGCAGGCACGGCAGCCTTGGACAAACCTCTGATGGTGGGCGAATTGCTCTCTGCCGCTAAATCCTTTAGGACCGGCAGGACCCCGGGCAGTGATGGTCTTCCAGCGGAGCTCTATGTAGCGCTGGGAGACCTCATCTGTCCGGACCTGTTGGACCTGTACGAGGAGATGGTGGTGGAGGGTAGAATGCCTCCATCTTTGAGGGAAGGAATGGTCACGATCCTGTACAAGCGGAAGGGAGAGAGTTGCGACCTGAGGAATTGGCGTCCCATCACTCTGCTCAATGTGGACTACAAGATCCTGGCCAAGACGATGGCGACACGACTTAAGACGGTCATCGGACGGATCATCCACCCGGACCAGACCTGCGGCATCCCTGGACGTCGCATCGCAGACAGCCTCGCTCTCGTGCGGGACACGGTCGAGTACATCAAGGTCCGCCGCGCACATGCGGCCCTGGTCTCCTTGGATCAGGAGAAGGCCTTCGACCGGGTTTCCCACGAGTTCATGGGCCGAGCTCTGCACCGGTTAGGTTTGGGTAACATGTTTTGTTCGTATGTCCGTTTGATGTATTTTGATATCCACAGCTCGGTGTTGGTGAAAGGCTGGAAGACTGACCCCTTCCCTGTCCTCTCTGGGGTCAGACAAGGCTGCCCTCTATCACCTCTTCTTTTTGTTTGTGTTATAGAACTCTTCGCAGAGGCTATCCGGCAGAATGGAGAGATCAGAGGGATCACCGCACCGGGTCCGGGACGACACGAGGTCAAGTGCTCGCTCTACATGGACGACGTCACCGTCTTCTGCGCTGATCGTGGTTCAGTCGACGCCCTCGTCCAGACGTGTGAGAGGTTCGGCCGGGCTTCAGGGGCCAAAGTCAACTGCAGGAAGTCGGAAGCCATGCTCTTCGGGGATTGGCAGCCGGCCTCCTCCGCCCCCTTCCCCTTCAACATTCAACCGGATTTCCTCAAGGTGCTGGGAGTCTGGTTCGGGAAGGAAGGAGCGGCCCTCAAGTCCTGGCAAGAACGCTTGGCCAAGGTGAAGCAACGAATCGGACTCTGGAGCCTCAGACACCTCACTTGTGAGGGTAAGGCACTCGTCCTGCGTAATGAGGTCCTGCCCGTCTTGCAGTACACGGCGCAGGCCTGGCCCCCACACGTCACTGTGTGCAGGGCCATTACCAGGACAGTGTTTCACTTTGTCTGGGGATCCAAGATGGACAGAGTCAGGCGGGCCGTCATGTACAAGGAGCCTCGCAAGGGTGGGAAGGGCGTTCCAGATATCCCCACCCTCCTGCGATCCTCTTTTGTGTGTGATTGTGTCCGCCGGACTTTGCAAGTCAAGAATGGCTCCGCGGGCAGGTCCATGTCTCGCTTCTTCCTGCTTCCTCTTTGGAGGCGACTCGGCTGGGACAAGTGGGACAGCTCCTTCCCCTACAACTGGACGACGCCATGGTTCTATGGAGACGTCGTTCGATTTGTGGGGGAACATCAACTGGAGGGACTCAAGCCCGACTTGTGGAAGCCCAAAACTATCCACAAGCTCATCAGAGCCAAGGATGACGTGGAGAACATCACAGGACTTCACCAGGACACGCTGGAGACTGTGTGGACAAATGTGTCGTCTGACAGGCTGACCAACGGGCACAAGGACTTGTCGTGGATGGCGATTCAGGGCGGACTGCCCGTCCGGTCATTCATGCATGCCCGGAACCTGTGCAAGACCCGGTACTGCCCAAGGTGCCCCTTCGTGGAGGAAACATCTTTGCACACTTTTTGGGACTGCGGATTTGCACAGCGCCTGTTGACTGCCCTTGAGGACGACCTGAGGAACTCTGTCCCCAGGGCGAGCCTATCGCACCATTCTGTGCTTTACGGACTCTTCCCTGGGGTTCATACCGTCGGAGCCATCCAGGAGGCTTGGCGCCTTATGAACTGCTTCAAGGATGCCGTTTGGGTCGCCAGGAACCGGCTCATCTTGAGGAGGGAGAGGATGTCCATCCAGGACTGCCGCAGGCTGATCCACAGCCTGCTCAGAGACTATTCCATCGTGGACGGTCCGGAGGACGAGGATGAGGACTAAACCCCTCCTCCCCCTCTCCCCTTATGTGTCTTGTCTTTTAATAAAGCTTCGGGCCTGTGATTTTCCCCTCCCCATCCCCTTTTTCCCAATCCCCATCCCTTATCACGGTTCGTCGTACTGTATTGATTGACATGCTTTTTCTTTCATATTGAGTGTTTTGTGTAGCATAGGGGTGTGATGTGTCTAGTTAGTGCGTCGTATCCTCATGCTATGTAAATGTGATGTAGAATTCTGTGTGTACTGGGCTGCGGCACTGTACACTGTCTGTTAACTTATTTTTTGTGCTAATAAAAGATATATTCAATCAAAAAAATCTGTTCTTATCAGTTTAATATCTGATACGTCCCCTATCTGGGGACCATATATTAAATGGATTTTTAGAACAGGGAGATGGAAAAAGAGCTTGCTCTGTCCACTCCACGCATTGACCTGGTATTGCAGTATCTCCAGGACCGGTGCACCCCTTCTTTAATGCAGTTTCTAAAATCAGAAAGAATTGAATTCAATGCTTTTTGTTCATTTTGCTTGTTTGTCGGATTTTGGGATGGACTCTTTGGCTTTGCTTTTCTTCTCCTCATTGGATTTTTCATGTTAAAAGTTGCAGAAGCCAGATGACAAGCTCATTTTGGTTCAACTTCAGCAACTGTGCATTGCATTGCCATGTAATGTAATGTAATGCAATGCTATCTATCTAGCTCTCCCTCTATACTTCCTTTTGGATAAACAGACATATTAGGCAAGCATTTTGGAGCTTTCACCTAAATAACTACAGGTGGTGAGATAAGCTGCACAATATAATTGACCTTTCAGTATATTGTTGCACACACACCATCTATTTAGCAAATGCCCTTGTTATCAACAGCAGCCTTTTAAACTCACCTGAGCTAACAGGTATGTGAGCTGGTTACTCTGCTGCGCTTAAAATTTCTTTTTTGGTTTGCTACAATGCCTTTTCTGAAACGTTGTCTCCCTCTGCTGGAACACTGACTTCTTTCATTTAATGCCTGCAGACTATAAAAGAGAAACCAACCCAAAAAGTTTGGTTGATTAGTCTGTGGCATTCTTTTAAACTGTTGCTTATGGCGGTCTCTGTGAGCTTCTCAGTGACATTCAGCCATCCAGGTATCCCGCCTGCAGTAGACGGAATGTGGCAATGGAACGCTGGCTGCGCGTGTCATAATAGGCTCTGAGCCTTTATATACCTGCGCACAGCAGCAGCCACCTTCAGTCTGCTGCTGGACAGCCAGCAGCAGCAGCAGCAGGAGAGGTAATTAATCAGCAACCCTCCTGCTAAGGGTAGACAGCTGCTCGTTCCACCCCCCCCCCGCCTTAATTGGTTCTCCTCCCTTCCAACGGTGTTGAGGCGGGTGGGAACAGCCGGGGGTTGAGGGTACTGTGCTAAAAGAGGTGGAGTTATGCAGATCTAAAACGCGTGGATTGCAGCAGCAGCAAGCCGAAAAGTGCAGGCATGTGAGGGATCTAGAGGTTGACAGCATGTCTTCTTAACGGGAGTCCAGGTGGCCATCTCCACAAATGGACTTTTCAGAATCCTTGGGTGGCACCGTAGTCGGAAACCAATTCTGGTTATCGCTTCTCGGCCTTTTGGCTAAGATCAAGTGTAGTATCTGTTCTTATCAGTTTAATATCTGATACGTCCCCTATCTGGGGACCATATATTAAATGGATTTTTAGAACAGGGAGATGGAAAAAGAGCTTGCTCTGTCCACTCCACGCATTGACCTGGTATTGCAGTATCTCCAGGACCGGTGCACCCCTTCTTTAATGCAGTTTCTAAAATCAGAAAGAATTGAATTCAATGCTTTTTGTTCATTTTGCTTGTTTGTCGGATTTTGGGATGGACTCTTTGGCTTTGCTTTTCTTCTCCTCATTGGATTTTTCATGTTAAAAGTTGCAGAAGCCAGATGACAAGCTCATTTTGGTTCAACTTCAGCAACTGTGCATTGCATTGCCATGTAATGTAATGTAATGCAATGCTATCTATCTAGCTCTCCCTCTATACTTCCTTTCGGATAAACAGACATATTAGGCAAGCGTTTTGGAGCTTTCACCTAAATAACTACAGGTGGTGAGATAAGCTGCACAATATAATTGACCTTTCAGTATATTATTGCACACACACCATCTATTTAGCAAATGCCCTTGTTATCAACAGCAGCCTTTTAAACTCACCTGAGCTAACAGGTATGTGAGCTGGTTACTCTGCTGCGCTTAAAATTTCTTTTTTGGTTTGCTACAATGCCTTTTCTGAAACGTTGTCTCCCTCTGCTGGAACACTGACTTCTTTCATTTAATGCCTGCAGACTATAAAAGAGAAACCAACCCAAAAAGTTTGGTTGATTAGTCTGTGGCATTCTTTTAAACTGTTGCTTATGGCGGTCTCTGTGAGCTTCTCAGTGACATTCAGCCATCCAGGTATCCCGCCTGCAGTAGACGGAATGTGGCAATGGAACGCTGGCTGCGCGTGTCATAATAGGCTCTGAGCCTTTATATACCTGCGCACAGCAGCAGCCACCTTCAGTCTGCTGCTGGACAGCCAGCAGCAGCAGCAGCAGGAGAGGTAATTAATCAGCAACCCTCCTGCTAAGGGTAGACAGCTGCTCGTTCCACCCCCCCCCCCCCGCCTTAATTGGTTCTCCTCCCTTCCAACGGTGTTGAGGCGGGTGGGAACAGCCGGGGGTTGAGGGTACTGTGCTAAAAGAGGTGGAGTTATGCAGATCTAAAACGCGTGGATTGCAGCAGCAGCAAGCCGAAAAGTGCAGGCATGTGAGGGATCTAGAGGTTGACAGCATGTCTTCTTAACGGGAGTCCAGGTGGCCATCTCCACAAATGGACTTTTCAGAATCCTTGGGTGGCACCGTAGTCGGAAACCAATTCTGGTTATCGCTTCTCGGCCTTTTGGCTAAGATCAAGTGTAGTATCTGTTCTTATCAGTTTAATATCTGATACGTCCCCTATCTGGGGACCATATATTAAATGGATTTTTAGAACAGGGAGATGGAAAAAGAGCTTGCTCTGTGCATTCCACGCATTGACCTGGTATTGCAGTATCTCCAGGACCGGTGCACCCCTTCTTTAATGCAGTTTCTAAAATCAGAAAGAATTGAATTCAATGCTTTTTGTTCATTTTGCTTGTTTGTCGGATTTTGGGATGGACTCTTTGGCTTTGCTTTTCTTCTCCTCATTGGATTTTTCATGTTAAAAGTTGCAGAAGCCAGATGACAAGCTCATTTTGGTTCAACTTCAGCAACTGTGCATTGCATTGCCATGTAATGTAATGTAATGCAATGCTATCTATCTAGCTCTCCCTCTATACTTCCTTTTGGATAAACAGACATATTAGGCAAGCGTTTTGGAGCTTTCACCTAAATAACTACAGGTGGTGAGATAAGCTGCACAATATAATTGACCTTTCAGTATATTGTTGCACACACACCATCTATTTAGCAAATGCCCTTGTTATCAACAGCAGCCTTTTAAACTCACCTGAGCTAACAGGTATGTGAGCTGGTTACTCTGCTGCGCTTAAAATTTCTTTTTTGGTTTGCTACAATGCCTTTTCTGAAACGTTGTCTCCCTCTGCTGGAACACTGACTTCTTTCATTTAATGCCTGCAGACTATAAAAGAGAAACCAACCCAAAAAGTTTGGTTGATTAGTCTGTGGCATTCTTTTAAACTGTTGCTTATGGCGGTCTCTGTGAGCTTCTCAGTGACATTCAGCCATCCAGGTATCCCGCCTGCAGTAGACGGAATGTGGCAATGGAACGCTGGCTGCGCGTGTCATAATAGGCTCTGAGCCTTTATATACCTGCGCACAGCAGCAGCCACCTTCAGTCTGCTGCTGGACAGCCAGCAGCAGCAGCAGCAGGAGAGGTAATTAATCAGCAACCCTCCTGCTAAGGGTAGACAGCTGCTCGTTCCACCCGCCCCCCGCCTTAATTGGTTCTCCTCCCTTCCAACGGTGTTGAGGCGGGTGGGAACAGCCGGGGGTTGAGGGTACTGTGCTAAAAGAGGTGGAGTTATGCAGATCTAAAACGCGTGGATTGCAGCAGCAGCAAGCCGAAAAGTGCAGGCATGTGAGGGATCTAGAGGTTGACAGCATGTCTTCTTAACGGGAGTCCAGGTGGCCATCTCCACAAATGGACTTTTCAGAATCCTTGGGTGGCACCGTAGTCGGAAACCAATTCTGGTTATCGCTTCTCGGCCTTTTGGCTAAGATCAAGTGTAGTATCTGTTCTTTTAAGAACACAAGAGCTACGATCTACACTTGACGAGAGCGATCGAACTCGGAAGGAGAAGAGCTTCGGAGCGCAGCTGACATCGGAGAAGGAAGGCGGATATCGGTGGGAGGAAGAAGCTCTAAAGAATCCAGAAGAAGACGAAGACTCGGAGAAGAATCGGGCTGTCCTGTGGAATCTTTGAGTAAGAAAATCATCGAGACAAAGACCTTTCGGGGAATTTGTCCAGAACACGACGGGAGAAGAATCTGCATAGCTCCACCCATTTCGGGAAGAGCTCCAGATCCAGCTCCAAGAAGTAACTGCAGGAGGAAAGCCATGGCAAGCGCTGCGAGGAAGGCCGAAAAGAAGAGCCTGGAGCAGGGGACAGCCAGGAGGGCCCAGCCAGGAGCCGATTCTGACCCCAAGGACTCTGCCTCCACGACTGGCCAGCAGAAGGGACCCCAGAAGCCCCGCCACGAAGCTCCAGCCCTGGAGCCATGGATGCGGCAGACGGTGGCCCTGAAGCTGAAGGAAGTGGATGGGAGGGTGCCGGACATGTCCTCGGACGTGTTCTGCCAGAAGATGCTGCTGGATCGAGGCTTCTCCAGGTCGGACACCCTCAGCATCCAGACCTTCTTGACGGGGATCTTCTTCGTCACCTTCGCCACTGTGAACACCTGCAGGAGGTTCTGGGAAATGGTAAGCGCAAAAGGATCGGATAATTCTTTCTCTGCCTTTACAGGTAGCTGCCCTATCCAGAGGGACGAAAGGAGGATCACGGTCTCCATGCGCAACCCGCACACCCCAGGCCAAGACATCTGTACCTTCCTGAGACGCTTCTGTTTGGTTGTGAAGGAACCCTCTCACATCCTGAATGGACTCGGCTTCTGGACAGGTAAGTGGTCGGTGACTGTTAGACTTCACAGGGACCTGGCGTACTCAGACGGACTTCGGCACCTGCCCCCGACATTCTCCCTGGGCAACTCCTACGGCCTCATCTATTACCCGGACATGCCGCGGAACTGCAGGAGATGCGGCAAGAACGGCCACGAGATGAAGGACTGCAAGGAGGATGCCTGCAGGATTTGTCGAGTGACGGGACACAGCTCGAAGGACTGCCCGAAGAAGACGTCCTGCAACCTGTGTGGGCTGGCGGCTCATCTGTACAAGGATTGCCCCAAGCGTGAGAGATCCTGGGCATCGGTGGTTGCGACGACCCCAGCTCCGGAGGACAAGGCCCCGACGACCAGGCCTGTGAAGGTCAAGGACGCGACGACCAAGGCCCCAGCGGCCAAGGCCGAGACGACCAAGGCCAAAGCGGTCAAGGAGTCGGTGGCCAAAGCCCCAGCGACGGTCCCAGCAGCTCCGAAGCAGAAGAAAAAGTCAAAGGAGGGTAAGAGTTCTGTCACCCCTCTCTCGATCCCTCCCCCTGCCACCCCCGTCCAATCCCCCCCCACCCCGGCCACCCCTGCTGAGGATTCCACTTCCTCTTCCTCCTTCCCCTACTCCTCAGCAGGTGTCCTTTCCCCTGCCCCGGCAGCCACTCTCCCTCCTCAGACCATGGTAGTGGTGGAATTAACCTTTCCTCCACCTGCCGCTATCTATTCCGAGGAGGATTTTCCCCTTCTTGTCTCCCCAGTTCCAACCCGGGGAAAGAGGAAGGTGGAGGACAGCCCTGCTACTGAATCCTCCAAAAAGAAGATTCTGGATTTCGTAGGCGAAAAGGAGGATACCCTCCCTGAGCCAGAAGAGATGGAGCACATGGTTGAGACCCTGGTGGCCGAGCCAGAAGAGGAGGAACTGGTGGTCGCCGAGATCGAGGCCGCGCTGCTTGACCAGATGGAGGAAGAGGGCCTGCTGGTGATCCCGTCACCAGCAGTCAACACCGACGAGGGACCACCCGACCGGAGTGGTAACTAAGGTGTATTGCCTGCGCTAACTTTTTCTTTTTTCCCTACATGATGGCTAATATTAACTTATTTTCCATTAATGTCAGGAGCATCAAGGACAAGTTCAGACGTCAGACTATTTATGCCTTCCTTACTTCCCAGTTGTGTGATGTTTATATGTTGCAGGAATGTTCCCTTCCCTCCTCTAGGTCCTTCAAACATCTGGCCAGGGAGTGGTCCCACGGTCCATCCTACTGGTCCGGTGGGGGTGACTGCAAGTCTGCAGGGGTCGCAATTCTGATCAGGGGGGGCGCATTCACGCTTGAGTCCGTCCAGGAGCTCATCTGCGGCAGGGCTCTTGTTGTAGATGGCAACTGGGCGGGAGAACCTGTCAGGTTCATCAACGTGTATGCGTCCCCACTGAAGAATGAGCGTTTGGAGCTTTTCCAGACCCTGCGGCTTCAGCTTGCCACCACCAGGACCTTAGTGATGGCCGGGGATTTCAACTGCCCCATCGAGGAGGATGGTCGTAGTTCTGGCACATCTGCCAAGTTGGACATCACGTCCAAGCTGCTCATCGAGATGGTAACCGAGGCCTCTCTTCAGGACGTGGTGGGCTCCATGGGGAGAGGCTCCACGAACTATTCGTGGAGCCGACCGGATGGCTCACTCCGCTCCAGGATTGACTTTGTGTTCACCTCTCGGGCAGTCAGGCAGAGTAGGCACTCGATGGTCCCCTGCTTCTTCTCCGACCACAGAGCCATTCACTTACAAGGTGTCCTCGGCGACGGTTTTCCGTCCGGCCCCGGCTCCTGGAAGCTGAATTGTGCTCTGCTGGCTCAGGATGAAGTCGTGGAGGAGCTGAGAGCAGCCTACGCAATGTGGCAGTCCTACAAGGGTAGCTTCCAAACAGTCTCTGATTGGTGGGAATATGTTAAACTTGAGTTTCGCTGTTTCTTTCAGGCCAAGGGTCGACAACAGGCGTGTGAGAAGAGGAGGGACTTCAGAGGGCTGCAGCGCGAGCTGCGGTCGCTGCAGGACCTTCTTCACTGTGGCTGGGACGTGAGGGAGGAGCTGGAGGAGACCAAGAAGAGCCTGAAAAGGCACTTTGAGGAGGAGTCCAAGCGAATCGTCTTCCGTTCCAAAGTGGAGAATCTGGAGAAGGGTGAGAAATGTAACTCATTCTTTTTCAGGAAACTTCATGCCGGTCATACGCCCCTGAACGAGCTGCGAGACGAGAGCGGAAACATGCGACGTGGGAAGGAGGACGTGATGAGGGTCGTCAGCGACTTCTACAGCGAACTCTACTCCCACAAGACTACCGACCCCGACGCTGCTGATAACTTCCTGTCAGGTATCACTAACCATCTTGATCCTGCAGGCACGGCAGCCTTGGACAAACCTCTGATGGTGGGCGAATTGCTCTCTGCCGCTAAATCCTTTAGGACCGGCAGGACCCCGGGCAGTGATGGTCTTCCAGCGGAGCTCTATGTAGCGCTGGGAGACCTCATCTGTCCGGACCTGTTGGACCTGTACGAGGAGATGGTGGTGGAGGGTAGAATGCCTCCATCTTTGAGGGAAGGAATGGTCACGATCCTGTACAAGCGGAAGGGAGAGAGTTGCGACCTGAGGAATTGGCGTCCCATCACTCTGCTCAACGTGGACTACAAGATCCTGGCCAAGACGATGGCGACACGACTTAAGACGGTCATCGGACGGATCATCCACCCGGACCAGACCTGCGGCATCCCTGGACGTCGCATCGCAGACAGCCTCGCTCTCGTGCGGGACACGGTCGAGTACATCAAGGTCCGCCGCGCACATGCGGCCCTGGTCTCCTTGGATCAGGAGAAGGCCTTCGACCGGGTTTCCCACGAGTTCATGGGCCGAGCTCTGCACCGGTTAGGTTTGGGTAACATGTTTTGTTCGTATGTCCGTTTGATGTATTTTGATATCCACAGCTCGGTGTTGGTGAAAGGCTGGAAGACTGACCCCTTCCCTGTCCTCTCTGGGGTCAGACAAGGCTGCCCTCTATCACCTCTTCTTTTTGTTTGTGTTATAGAACTCTTCGCAGAGGCTATCCGGCAGAATGGAGAGATCAGAGGGATCACCGCACCGGGTCCGGGACGACACGAGGTCAAGTGCTCGCTCTACATGGACGACGTCACCGTCTTCTGCGCTGATCGTGGTTCAGTCGACGCCCTCGTCCAGACGTGTGAGAGGTTCGGCCGGGCTTCAGGGGCCAAAGTCAACTGCAGGAAGTCGGAAGCCATGCTCTTCGGGGATTGGCAGCCGGCCTCCTCCGCCCCCTTCCCCTTCAACATTCAACCGGATTTCCTCAAGGTGCTGGGAGTCTGGTTCGGGAAGGAAGGAGCGGCCCTCAAGTCCTGGCAAGAACGCTTGGCCAAGGTGAAGCAACGGATCGGACTCTGGAGCCTCAGACACCTCACTTGTGAGGGTAAGGCACTCGTCCTGCGTAATGAGGTCCTGCCCGTCTTGCAGTACACGGCGCAGGCCTGGCCCCCACACGTCACTGTGTGCAGGGCCATTACCAGGACAGTGTTTCACTTTGTCTGGGGATCCAAGATGGACAGAGTCAGGCGGGCCGTCATGTACAAGGAGCCTCGCAAGGGTGGGAAGGGCGTTCCAGATATCCCCACCCTCCTGCGATCCTCTTTTGTGTGTGATTGTGTCCGCCGGACTTTGCAAGTCAAGAATGGCTCCGCGGGCAGGTCCATGTCTCGCTTCTTCCTGCTTCCTCTTTGGAGGCGACTCGGCTGGGACAAGTGGGACAGCTCCTTCCCCTACAACTGGACGACGCCATGGTTCTACGGAGACGTCGTTCGATTTGTGGGGGAACATCAACTGGAGGGACTCAAGCCCGACTTGTGGAAGCCCAAAACTATCCACAAGCTCATCAGAGCCAAGGATGACGTGGAGAACATCACAGGACTTCACCAGGACACGCTGGAGACTGTGTGGACAAATGTGTCGTCTGACAGGCTGACCAACGGGCACGAGGACTTGTCGTGGATGGCGATTCAGGGCGGACTGCCCGTCCGGTCATTCATGCATGCCCGGAACCTGTGCAAGACCCGGTACTGCCCAAGGTGCCCCTTCGTGGAGGAAACATCTTTGCACACTTTTTGGGACTGCGGATTTGCACAGCGCCTGTTGACTGCCCTTGAGGACGACCTGAGGAACTCTGTCCCCAGGGCGAGCCTATCGCACCATTCTGTGCTTTACGGACTCTTCCCTGGGGTTCATACCGTCGGAGCCATCCAGGAGGCTTGGCGCCTTATGAACTGCTTCAAGGATGCCGTTTGGGTCGCCAGGAACCGGCTCATCTTGAGGAGGGAGAGGATGTCCATCCAGGACTGCCGCAGGCTGATCCACAGCCTGCTCAGAGACTATTCCATCGTGGACGGTCCGGAGGACGAGGATGAGGACTAAACCCCTCCTCCCCCTCTCCCCTTATGTGTCTTGTCTTTTAATAAAGCTTCGGGCCTGTGATTTTCCCCTCCCCATCCCCTTTTTCCCAATCCCCATCCCTTATCACGGTTCGTCGTACTGTATTGATTGACATGCTTTTTCTTTCATATTGAGTGTTTTGTGTAGCATAGGGGTGTGATGTGTCTAGTTAGTGCGTCGTATCCTCATGCTATGTAAATGTGATGTAGAATTCTGTGTGTACTGGGCTGCGGCACTGTACACTGTCTGTTAACTTATTTTTTGTGCTAATAAAAGATATATTCAATCAAAAAAATCTGTTCTTATCAGTTTAATATCTGATACGTCCCCTTTCTGGGGACCATATATTAAATGGATTTTTAGAACAGGGAGATGGAAAAAGAGCTTGCTCTGTCCACTCCACGCATTGACCTGGTATTGCAGTATCTCCAGGACCGGTGCACCCCTTCTTTAATGCAGTTTCTAAAATCAGAAAGAATTGAATTCAATGCTTTTTGTTCATTTTGCTTGTTTGTCGGATTTTGGGATGGACTCTTTGGCTTTGCTTTTCTTCTCCTCATTGGATTTTTCATGTTAAAAGTTGCAGAAGCCAGATGACAAGCTCATTTTGGTTCAACTTCAGCAACTCTGCATTGCATTGCCATGTAATGTAATGTAATGCAATGCTATCTATCTAGCTCTCCCTCTATACTTCCTTTTGGATAAACAGACATATTAGGCAAGCATTTTGGAGCTTTCACCTAAATAACTACAGGTGGTGAGATAAGCTGCACAATATAATTGACCTTTCAGTATATTGTTGCACACACACCATCTATTTAGCAAATGCCCTTGTTATCAACAGCAGCCTTTTAAACTCACCTGAGCTAACAGGTATGTGAGCTGGTTACTCTGCTGCGCTTAAAATTTCTTTTTTGGTTTGCTACAATGCCTTTTCTGAAACGTTGTCTCCCTCTGCTGGAACACTGACTTCTTTCATTTAATGCCTGCAGACTATAAAAGAGAAACCAACCCAAAAAGTTTGGTTGATTAGTCTGTGGCATTCTTTTAAACTGTTGCTTATGGTGGTCTCTGTGAGCTTCTCAGTGACATTCAGCCATCCAGGTATCCCGCCTGCAGTAGACGGAATGTGGCAATGGAACGCTGGCTGCGCGTGTCATAATAGGCTCTGAGCCTTTATATACCTGCGCACAGCAGCAGCCACCTTCAGTCTGCTGCTGGACAGCCAGCAGCAGCAGCAGCAGGAGAGGTAATTAATCAGCAACCCTCCTGCTAAGGGTAGACAGCTGCTCGTTCCACCCCCCCCCGCCCTAATTGGTTCTCCTCCCTTCCAACGGTGTTGAGGCGGGTGGGAACAGCCGGGGGTTGAGGGTACTGTGCTAAAAGAGGTGGAGTTATGCAGATCTAAAACGCGTGGATTGCAGCAGCAGCAAGCCGAAAAGTGCAGGCATGTGAGGGATCTAGAGGTTGACAGCATGTCTTCTTAACGGGAGTCCAGGTGGCCATCTCCACAAATGGACTTTTCAGAATCCTTGGGTGGCACCGTAGTCGGAAACCAATTCTGGTTATCGCTTCTCGGCCTTTTGGCTAAGATCAAGTGTAGTATCGGTTCTTATCAGTTTAATATCTGATACGTCCCCTATCTGGGGACCATATATTAAATGGATTTTTAGAACAGGGAGATGGAAAAAGAGCTTGCTCTGTCCACTCCACGCATTGACCTGGTATTGCAGTATCTCCAGGACCGATGCACCCCTTCTTTAATGCAGTTTCTAAAATCAGAAAGAATTGAATTCAATGCTTTTTGTTCATTTTGCTTGTTTGTCGGATTTTGGGATGGACTCTTTGGCTTTGCTTTTCTTCTCCTCATTGGATTTTTCATGTTAAAAGTTGCAGAAGCCAGATGACAAGCTCATTTTGGTTCAACTTCAGCAACTGTGCATTGCATTGCCATGTAATGTAATGTAATGCAATGCTATCTATCTAGCTCTCCCTCTATACTTCCTTTTGGATAAACAGACATATTAGGCAAGCATTTTGGAGCTTTCACCTAAATAACTACAGGTGGTGAGATAAGCTGCACAATATAATTGACCTTTCAGTATATTGTTGCACACACACCATCTATTTAGCAAATGCCCTTGTTATCAACAGCAGCCTTTTAAACTCACCTGAGCTAACAGGTATGTGAGCTGGTTACTCTGCTGCGCTTAAAATTTCTTTTTTGGTTTGCTACAATGCCTTTTCTGAAACGTTGTCTCCCTCTGCTGGAACACTGACTTCTTTCATTTAATGCCTGCAGACTATAAAAGAGAAACCAACCCAAAAAGTTTGGTTGATTAGTCTGTGGCATTCTTTTAAACTGTTGCTTATGGCGGTCTCTGTGAGCTTCTCAGTGACATTTAGCCATCCAGGTATCCCGCCTGCAGTAGACGGAATGTGGCAATGGAACGCTGGCTGCGCGTGTCATAATAGGCTCTGAGCCTTTATATACCTGCGCACAGCAGCAGCCACCTTCAGTCTGCTGCTGGACAGCCAGCAGCAGCAGCAGCAGGAGAGGTAATTAATCAGCAACCCTCCTGCTAAGGGTAGACAGCTGCTCGTTCCACCCCCCCCCCAGCCTTAATTGGTTCTCCTCCCTTCCAACGGTGTTGAGGCGGGTGGGAACAGCCGGGGGTTGAGGGTACTGTGCTAAAAGAGGTGGAGTTATGCAGATCTAAAACGCGTGGATTGCAGCAGCAGCAAGCCGAAAAGTGCAGGCATGTGAGGGATCTAGAGGTTGACAGCATGTCTTCTTAACGGGAGTCCAGGTGGCCATCTCCACAAATGGACTTTTCAGAATCCTTGGGTGGCACCGTAGTCGGAAACCAATTCTGGTTATCGCTTCTCGGCCTTTTGGCTAAGATCAAGTGTAGTATCTGTTCTTATCAGTTTAATATCTGATACGTCCCCTATCTGGGGACCATATATTAAATGGATTTTTAGAACAGGGAGATGGAAAAAGAGCTTGCTCTGTCCACTCCACGCATTGACCTGGTATTGCAGTATCTCCAGGACCGGTGCACCCCTTCTTTAATGCAGTTTCTAAAATCAGAAAGAATTGAATTCAATGCTTTTTGTTCATTTTGCTTGTTTGTCGGATTTTGGGATGGACTCTTTGGCTTTGCTTTTCTTCTCCTCATTGGATTTTTCATGTTAAAAGTTGCAGAAGCCAGATGACAAGCTCATTTTGGTTCAACTTCAGCAACTGTGCATTGCATTGCCATGTAATGTAATGTAATGCAATGCTATCTATCTAGCTCTCCCTCTATACTTCCTTTTGGATAAACAGACATATTAGGCAAGCATTTTGGAGCTTTCACCTAAATAACTACAGGTGGTGAGATAAGCTGCACAATATAATTGACCTTTCAGTATATTGTTGCACACACACCATCTATTTAGCAAATGCCCTTGTTATCAACAGCAGCCTTTTAAACTCACCTGAGCTAACAGGTATGTGCGCTGGTTACTCTGCTGCGCTTAAAATTTCTTTTTTGGTTTGCTACAATGCCTTTTCTGAAACGTTGTCTCCCTCTGCTGGAACACTGACTTCTTTCATTTAATGCCTGCAGACTATAAAAGAGAAACCAACCCAAAAAGTTTGGTTGATTAGTCTGTGGCATTCTTTTAAACTGTTGCTTATGGCGGTCTCTGTGAGCTTCTCAGTGACATTCAGCCATCCAGGTATCCCGCCTGCAGTAGACGGAATGTGGCAATGGAACGCTGGCTGCGCGTGTCATAATAGGCTCTGAGCCTTTATATACCTGCGCACAGCAGCAGCCACGTTCAGTCTGCTGCTGGACAGCCAGCAGCAGCAGCAGCAGGAGAGGTAATTAATCAGCAACCCTCCTGCTAAGGGTAGACAGCTGCTCGTTCCACCCCCCCCCCGCCTTAATTGGTTCTCCTCCCTTCCAACGGTGTTGAGGCGGGTGGGAACAGCCGGGGGTTGAGGGTACTGTGCTAAAAGAGGTGGAGTTATGCAGATCTAAAACGCGTGGATTGCAGCAGCAGCAAGCCGAAAAGTGCAGGCATGTGAGGGATCTAGAGGTTGACAGCATGTCTTCTTAACGGGAGTCCAGGTGGCCATCTCCACAAATGGACTTTTCAGAATCCTTGGGTGGCACCGTAGTCGGAAACCAATTCTGGTTATCGCTTCTCGGCCTTTTGGCTAAGATCAAGTGTAGTATCTGTTCTTATCAGTTTAATATCTGATACGTCCCCTATCTGGGGACCATATATTAAATGGATTTTTAGAACAGGGAGATGGAAAAAGAGCTTGCTCTGTCCACTCCACGCATTGACCTGGTATTGCAGTATCTCCAGGACCGGTGCACCCCTTCTTTAATGCAGTTTCTAAAATCAGAAAGAATTGAATTCAATGCTTTTTGTTCATTTTGCTTGTTTGTCGGATTTTGGGATGGACTCTTTGGCTTTGCTTTTCTTCTCCTCATTGGATTTTTCATGTTAAAAGTTGCAGAAGCCAGATGACAAGCTCATTTTGGTTCAACTTCAGCAACTGTGCATTGCATTGCCATGTAATGTAATGTAATGCAATGCTATCTATCTAGCTCTCCCTCTATACTTCCTTTTGGATAAACAGACATATTAGGCAAGCATTTTGGAGCTTTCACCTAAATAACTACAGGTGGTGAGATAAGCTGCACAATATAATTGACCTTTCAGTATATTGTTGCACACACACCATCTATTTAGCAAATGCCCTTGTTATCAACAGCAGCCTTTTAAACTCACCTGAGCTAACAGGTATGTGAGCTGGTTACTCTGCTGCGCTTAAAATTTCTTTTTTGGTTTGCTACAATGCCTTTTCTGAAACGTTGTCTCCCTCTGCTGGAACACTGACTTCTTTCATTTAATGCCTGCAGACTATAAAAGAGAAACCAACCCAAAAAGTTTGGTTGATTAGTCTGTGGCATTCTTTTAAACTGTTGCTTATGGCGGTCTCTGTGAGCTTCTCAGTGACATTCAGCCATCCAGGTATCCCGCCTGCAGTAGACGGAATGTGGCAATGGAACGCTGGCTGCGCGTGTCATAATAGGCTCTGAGCCTTTATATACCTGCGCACAGCAGCAGCCACCTTCAGTCTGCTGCTGGACAGCCAGCAGCAGCAGCAGCAGGAGAGGTAATTAATCAGCAACCCTCCTGCTAAGGGTAGACAGCTGCTCGTTCCACCCCCCCCCCCGCCTTAATTGGTTCTCCTCCCTTCCAACGGTGTTGAGGCGGGTGGGAACAGCCGGGGGTTGAGGGTACTGTGCTAAAAGAGGTGGAGTTATGCAGATCTAAAACGCGTGGATTGCAGCAGCAGCAAGCCGAAAAGTGCAGGCATGTGAGGGATCTAGAGGTTGACAGCATGTCTTCTTAACGGGAGTCCAGGTGGCCATCTCCACAAATGGACTTTTCAGAATCCTTGGGTGGCACCGTAGTCGGAAACCAATTCTGGTTATCGCTTCTCGGCCTTTTGGCTAAGATCAAGTGTAGTATCTGTTCTTATCAGTTTAATATCTGATACGTCCCCTATCTGGGGACCATATATTAAATGGATTTTTAGAACAGGGAGATGGAAAAAGAGCTTGCTCTGTCCACTCCACGCATTTACCTGGTATTTCAGTATCTCCAGGACCGGTGCACCCCTTCTTTAATGCAGTTTCTAAAATCAGAAAGAATTGAATTCAATGCTTTTTGTTCATTTTGCTTGTTTGTCGGATTTTGGGATGGACTCTTTGGCTTTGCTTTTCTTCTCCTCATTGGATTTTTCATGTTAAAAGTTGCAGAAGCCAGATGACAAGCTCATTTTGGTTCAACTTCAGCAACTGTGCATTGCATTGCCATGTAATGTAATGTAATGCAATGCTATCTATCTAGCTCTCCCTCTATACTTCCTTTTGGATAAACAGACATATTAGGCAAGCATTTTGGAGCTTTCACCTAAATAACTACAGGTGGTGAGATAAGCTGCACAATATAATTGACCTTTCAGTATATTGTTGCACACACACCATCTATTTAGCAAATGCCCTTGTTATCAACAGCAGCCTTTTAAACTCACCTGAGCTAACAGGTATGTGAGCTGGTTACTCTGCTGCGCTTAAAATTTCTTTTTTGGTTTGCTACAATGCCTTTTCTGAAACGTTGTCTCCCTCTGCTGGAACACTGACTTCTTTCATTTAATGCCTGCAGACTATGAAAGAGAAACCAACCCAAAAAGTTTGGTTGATTAGTCTGTGGCATTCTTTTAAACTGTTGCTTATGGCGGTCTCTGTGAGCTTCTCAGTGACATTCAGCCATCCAGGTATCCCGCCTGCAGTAGACGGAATGTGGCAATGGAACGCTGGCTGCGCGTGTCATAATAGGCTCTGAGCCTTTATATACCTGCGCACAGCAGCAGCCACCTTCAGTCTGCTGCTGGACAGCCAGCAGCAGCAGCAGCAGGAGAGGTAATTAATCAGCAACCCTCCTGCTAAGGGTAGACAGCTGCTCGTTCCACCCCCCCCCCGCCTTAATTGGTTCTCCTCCCTTCCAACGGTGTTGAGGCGGGTGGGAACAGCCGGGGGTTGAGGGTACTGTGCTAAAAGAGGTGGAGTTATGCAGATCTAAAACGCGTGGATTGCAGCAGCAGCAAGCCGAAAAGTGCAGGCATGTGAGGGATCTAGAGGTTGACAGCATGTCTTCTTAACGGGAGTCCAGGTGGCCATCTCCACAAATGGACTTTTCAGAATCCTTGGGTGGCACCGTAGTCGGAAACCAATTCTGGTTATCGCTTCTCGGCCTTTTGGCTAAGATCAAGTGTAGTATCTGTTCTTATCAGTTTAATATCTGATACGTCCCCTATCTGGGGACCATATATTAAATGGATTTTTAGAACAGGGAGATGGAAAAAGAGCTTGCTCTGTCCACTCCACGCATTGACCTGGTATTGCAGTATCTCCAGGACCGGTGCACCCCTTCTTTAATGCAGTTTCTAAAATCAGAAAGAATTGAATTCAATGCTTTTTGTTCATTTTGCTTGTTTGTCGGATTTTGGGATGGACTCTTTGGCTTTGCTTTTCTTCTCCTCATTGGATTTTTCATGTTAAAAGTTGCAGAAGCCAGATGACAAGCTCATTTTGGTTCAACTTCAGCAACTGTGCATTGCATTGCCATGTAATGTAATGTAATGCAATGCTATCTATCTAGCTCTCCCTCTAAACTTCCTTTTGGATAAACAGACATATTAGGCAAGCATTTTGGAGCTTTCACCTAAATAACTACAGGTGGTGAGATAAGCTGCACAATATAATTGACCTTTCAGTATATTGTTGCACACACACCATCTATTTAGCAAATGCCCTTGTTATCAACAGCAGCCTTTTAAACTCACCTGAGCTAACAGGTATGTGAGCTGGTTACTCTGCTGCGCTTAAAATTTCTTTTTTGGTTTGCTACAATGCCTTTTCTGAAACGTTGTCTCCCTCTGCTGGAACACTGACTTCTTTCATTTAATGCCTGCAGACTATAAAAGAGAAACCAACCCAAAAAGTTTGGTTGATTAGTCTGTGGCATTCTTTTAAACTGTTGCTTATGGCGGTCTCTGTGAGCTTCTCAGTGACATTCAGCCATCCAGGTATCCCGCCTGCAGTAGACGGAATGTGGCAATGGAACGCTGGCTGCGCGTGTCATAATAGGCTCTGAGCCTTTATATACCTGCGCACAGCAGCAGCCACCTTCAGTCTGCTGCTGGACAGCCAGCAGCAGCAGCAGCAGGAGAGGTAATTAATCAGCAACCCTCCTGCTAAGGGTAGACAGCTGCTCGTTCCACCCCCCCCCCGCCTTAATTGGTTCTCCTCCCTTCCAACGGTGTTGAGGCGGGTGGGAACAGCCGGGGGTTGAGGGTACTGTGCTAAAAGAGGTGGAGTTATGCAGATCTAAAACGCGTGGATTGCAGCAGCAGCAAGCCGAAAAGTGCAGGCATGTGAGGGATCTAGAGGTTGACAGCATGTCTTCTTAACGGGAGTCCAGGTGGCCATCTCCACAAATGGACTTTTCAGAATCCTTGGGTGGCACCGTAGTCGGAAACCAATTCTGGTTATCGCTTCTCGGCCGTTTGGCTAAGATCAAGTGTAGTATCTGTTCTTATCAGTTTAATATCTGATACGTCCCCTATCTGGGGACCATATATTAAATGGATTTTTAGAACAGGGAGATGGAAAAAGAGCTTGCTCTGTCCACTCCACGCATTGACCTGGTATTGCAGTATCTCCAGGACCGGTGCACCCCTTCTTTAATGCAGTTTCTAAAATCAGAAAGAATTGAATTCAATGCTTTTTGTTCATTTTGCTTGTTTGTCGGATTTTGGGATGGACTCTTTGGCTTTGCTTTTCTTCTCCTCATTGGATTTTTCATGTTAAAAGTTGCAGAAGCCAGATGACAAGCTCATTTTGGTTCAACTTCAGCAACTGTGCATTGCATTGCCATGTAATGTAATGTAATGCAATGCAATCTATCTAGCTCTCCCTCTAAACTTCCTTTTGGATAAACAGACATATTAGGCAAGCATTTTGGAGCTTTCACCTAAATAACTACAGGTGGTGAGATAAGCTGCACAATATAATTGACCTTTCAGTATATTGTTGCACACACACCATCTATTTAGCAAATGCCCTTGTTATCAACAGCAGCCTTTTAAACTCACCTGAGCTAACAGGTATGTGAGCTGGTTACTCTGCTGCGCTTAAAATTTCTTTTTTGGTTTGCTACAATGCCTTTTCTGAAACGTTGTCTCCCTCTGCTGGAACACTGACTTCTTTCATTTAATGCCTGCAGACTATAAAAGAGAAACCAACCCAAAAAGTTTGGTTGATTAGTCTGTGGCATTCTTTTAAACTGTTGCTTATGGCGGTCTCTGTGAGCTTCTCAGTGACATTCAGCCATCCAGGTATCCCGCCTGCAGTAGACGGAATGTGGCAATGGAACGCTGGCTGCGCGTGTCATAATAGGCTCTGAGCCTTTATATACCTGCGCACAGCAGCAGCCACCTTCAGTCTGCTGCTGGACAGCCAGCAGCAGCAGCAGCAGGAGAGGTAATTAATCAGCAACCCTCCTGCTAAGGGTAGACAGCTGCTCGTTCCACCCCCCCCCGCCTTAATTGGTTCTCCTCCCTTCCAACGGTGTTGAGGCGGGTGGGAACAGCCGGGGGTTGAGGGTACTGTGCTAAAAGAGGTGGAGTTATGCAGATCTAAAACGCGTGGATTGCAGCAGCAGCAAGCCGAAAAGTGCAGGCATGTGAGGGATCTAGAGGTTGACAGCATGTCTTCTTAACGGGAGTCCAGGTGGCCATCTCCACAAATGGACTTTTCAGAATCCTTGGGTGGCACCGTAGTCGGAAACCAATTCTGGTTATCGCTTCTCGGCCTTTTGGCTAAGATCAAGTGTAGTATCTGTTCTTATCAGTTTAATATCTGATACGTCCCCTATCTGGGGACCATATATTAAATGGATTTTTAGAACAGGGAGATGGAAAAAGAGCTTGCTCTGTCCACTCCACGCATTGACCTGGTATTGCAGTATCTCCAGGACCGGTGCACCCCTTCTTTAATGCAGTTTCTAAAATCAGAAAGAATTGAATTCAATGCTTTTTGTTCATTTTGCTTGTTTGTCGGATTTTGGGATGGACTCTTTGGCTTTGCTTTTCTTCTCCTCATTGGATTTTTCATGTTAAAAGTTGCAGAAGCCAGATGACAAGCTCATTTTGGTTCAACTTCAGCAACTGTGCATTGCATTGCCATGTAATGTAATGTAATGCAATGCTATCTATCTAGCTCTCCCTCTATACTTCCTTTTGGATAAACAGACATATTAGGCAAGCATTTTGGAGCTTTCACCTAAATAACTACAGGTGGTGAGATAAGCTGCACAATATAATTGACCTTTCAGTATATTGTTGCACACACACCATCTATTTAGCAAATGCCCTTGTTATCAACAGCAGCCTTTTAAACTCACCTGAGCTAACAGGTATGTGAGCTGGTTACTCTGCTGCGCTTAAAATTTCTTTTTTGGTTTGCTACAATGCCTTTTCTGAAACGTTGTCTCCCTCTGCTGGAACACTGACTTCTTTCATTTAATGCCTGCAGACTATAAAAGAGAAACCAACCCAAAAAGTTTGGTTGATTAGTCTGTGGCATTCTTTTAAACTGTTGCTTATGGCGGTCTCTGTGAGCTTCTCAGTGACATTCAGCCATCCAGGTATCCCGCCTGCAGTAGACGGAATGTGGCAATGGAACGCTGGCTGCGCGTGTCATAATAGGCTCTGAGCCTTTATATACCTGCGCACAGCAGCAGCCACCTTCAGTCTGCTGCTGGACAGCCAGCAGCAGCAGCAGCAGGAGAGGTAATTAATCAGCAACCCTCCTGCTAAGGGTAGACAG
Organism: Phyllobates terribilis; assembly: GCF_046119375.1. Classification (NCBI taxonomy): domain Eukaryota; kingdom Metazoa; phylum Chordata; class Amphibia; order Anura; family Dendrobatidae; genus Phyllobates; species Phyllobates terribilis. The sequence goes on along the minus strand of NW_027362834.1, from coordinate 3,664,992 downwards.
CTGCTCGTTACACCCCCCCCCCCCCCCGCCTTAATTGGTTCTCCTCCCTTCCAACGGTGTTGAGGCGGGTGGGAACAGCCGGGGGTTGAGGGTACTGTGCTAAAAGAGGTGGAGTTATGCAGATCTAAAACGCGTGGATTGCAGCAGCAGCAAGCCGAAAAGTGCAGGCATGTGAGGGATCTAGAGGTTGACAGCATGTCTTCTTAACGGGAGTCCAGGTGGCCATCTCCACAAATGGACTTTTCAGAATCCTTGGGTGGCACCGTAGTCGGAAACCAATTCTGGTTATCGCTTCTCGGCCTTTTGGCTAAGATCAAGTGTAGTATCTGTTCTTATCAGTTTAATATCTGATACGTCCCCTATCTGGGGACCATATATTAAATGGATTTTTAGAACAGGGAGATGGAAAAAGAGCTTGCTCTGTCCACTCCACGCATTGACCTGGTATTGCAGTATCTCCAGGACCGGTGCACCCCTTCTTTAATGCAGTTTCTAAAATCAGAAAGAATTGAATTCAATGCTTTTTGTTCATTTTGCTTGTTTGTCGGATTTTGGGATGGACTCTTTGGCTTTGCTTTTCTTCTCCTCATTGGATTTTTCATGTTAAAAGTTGCAGAAGCCAGATGACAAGCTCATTTTGGTTCAACTTCAGCAACTGTGCATTGCATTGCCATGTAATGTAATGTAATGCAATGCTATCTATCTAGCTCTCCCTCTATACTTCCTTTTGGATAAACAGACATATTAGGCAAGCATTTTGGAGCTTTCACCTAAATAACTACAGGTGGTGAGATAAGCTGCACAATATAATTGACCTTTCAGTATATTGTTGCACACACACCATCTATTTAGCAAATGCCCTTGTTATCAACAGCAGCCTTTTAAACTCACCTGAGCTAACAGGTATGTGAGCTGGTTACTCTGCTGCGCTTAAAATTTCTTTTTTGGTTTGCTACAATGCCTTTTCTGAAACGTTGTCTCCCTCTGCTGGAACACTGACTTCTTTCATTTAATGCCTGCAGACTATAAAAGAGAAACCAACCCAAAAAGTTTGGTTGATTAGTCTGTGGCATTCTTTTAAACTGTTGCTTATGGCGGTCTCTGTGAGCTTCTCAGTGACATTCAGCCATCCAGGTATCCCGCCTGCAGTAGACGGAATGTGGCAATGGAACGCTGGCTGCGCGTGTCATAATAGGCTCTGAGCCTTTATATACCTGCGCACAGCAGCAGCCACCTTCAGTCTGCTGCTGGACAGCCAGCAGCAGCAGCAGCAGGAGAGGTAATTAATCAGCAACCCTCCTGCTAAGGGTAGACAGCTGCTCGTTCCACCCCCCCCCCGCCTTAATTGGTTCTCCTCCCTTCCAACGGTGTTGAGGCGGGTGGGAACAGCCGGGGGTTGAGGGTACTGTGCTAAAAGAGGTGGAGTTATGCAGATCTAAAACGCGTGGATTGCAGCAGCAGCAAGCCGAAAAGTGCAGGCATGTGAGGGATCTAGAGGTTGACAGCATGTCTTCTTAACGGGAGTCCAGGTGGCCATCTCCACAAATGGACTTTTCAGAATCCTTGGGTGGCACCGTAGTCGGAAACCAATTCTGGTTATCGCTTCTCGGCCTTTTGGCTAAGATCAAGTGTAGTATCTGTTCTTATCAGTTTAATATCTGATACGTCCCCTATCTGGGGACCATATATTAAATGGATTTTTAGAACAGGGAGATGGAAAAAGAGCTTGCTCTGTCCACTCCACGCATTGACCTGGTATTGCAGTATCTCCAGGACCGGTGCACCCCTTCTTTAATGCAGTTTCTAAAATCAGAAAGAATTGAATTCAATGCTTTTTGTTCATTTTGCTTGTTTGTCGGATTTTGGGATGGACTCCTTGGCTTTGCTTTTCTTCTCCTCATTGGATTTTTCATGTTAAAAGTTGCAGAAGCCAGATGACAAGCTCATTTTGGTTCAACTTCAGCAACTCTACATTGCATTGCCATGTAATGTAATGTAATGCAATGCTATCTATCTAGCTCTCCCTCTATACTTCCTTTTGGATAAACAGACATATTAGGCAAGCATTTTGGAGCTTTCACCTAAATAACTACAGGTGGTGAGATAAGCTGCACAATATAATTGACCTTTCAGTATATTGTTGCACACACACCATCTATTTAGCAAATGCCCTTGTTATCAACAGCAGCCTTTTAAACTCACCTGAGCTAACAGGTATGTGAGCTGGTTACTCTGCTGCGCTTAAAATTTCTTTTTTGGTTTGCTACAATGCCTTTTCTGAAACGTTGTCTCCCTCTGCTGGAACACTGACTTCTTTCATTTAATGCCTGCAGACTATAAAAGAGAAACCAACCCAAAAAGTTTGGTTGATTAGTCTGTGGCATTCTTTTAAACTGTTGCTTATGGCGGTCTCTGTGAGCTTCTCAGTGACATTCAGCCATCCAGGTATCCCGCCTGCAGTAGACGGAATGTGGCAATGGAACGCTGGCTGCGCGTGTCATAATAGGCTCTGAGCCTTTATATACCTGCGCACAGCAGCAGCCACCTTCAGTCTGCTGCTGGACAGCCAGCAGCAGCAGCAGCAGCAGGAGAGGTAATTAATCAGCAACCCTCCTGCTAAGGGTAGACAGCTGCTCGTTCCACCCCCCCCCCCCGCCTTAATTGGTTCTCCTCCCTTCCAACGGTGTTGAGGCGGGTGGGAACAGCCGGGGGTTGAGGGTACTGTGCTAAAAGAGGTGGAGTTATGCAGATCTAAAACGCGTGGATTGCAGCAGCAGCAAGCCGAAAAGTGCAGGCATGTGAGGGATCTAGAGGTTGACAGCATGTCTTCTTAACGGGAGTCCAGGTGGCCATCTCCACAAATGGACTTTTCAGAATCCTTGGGTGGCACCGTAGTCGGAAACCAATTCTGGTTATCGCTTCTCGGCCTTTTGGCTAAGATCAAGTGTAGTATCTGTTCTTATCAGTTTAATATCTGATACGTCCCCTATCTGGGGACCATATATTAAATGGATTTTTAGAACAGGGAGATGGAAAAAGAGCTTGCTCTGTCCACTCCACGCATTGACCTGGTATTGCAGTATCTCCAGGACCGGTGCACCCCTTCTTTAATGCAGTTTCTAAAATCAGAAAGAATTGAATTCAATGCTTTTTGTTCATTTTGCTTGTTTGTCGGATTTTGGGATGGACTCTTTGGCTTTGCTTTTCTTCTCCTCATTGGATTTTTCATGTTAAAAGTTGCAGAAGCCAGATGACAAGCTCATTTTGGTTCAACTTCAGCAACTGTGCATTGCATTGCCATGTAATGTAATGTAATGCAATGCTATCTATCTAGCTCTCCCTCTATACTTCCTTTTGGATAAACAGACATATTAGGCAAGCATTTTGGAGCTTTCACCTAAATAACTACAGGTGGTGAGATAAGCTGCACAATATAATTGACCTTTCAGTATATTGTTGCACACACACCATCTATTTAGCAAATGCCCTTGTTATCAACAGCAGCCTTTTAAACTCACCTGAGCTAACAGGTATGTGAGCTGGTTACTCTGCTGCGCTTAAAATTTCTTTTTTGGTTTGCTACAATGCCTTTTCTGAAACGTTGTCTCCCTCTGCTGGAACACTGACTTCTTTCATTTAATGCCTGCAGACTATAAAAGAGAAACCAACCCAAAAAGTTTGGTTGATTAGTCTGTGGCATTCTTTTAAACTGTTGCTTATGGCGGTCTCTGTGAGCTTCTCAGTGACATTCAGCCATCCAGGTATCCCGCCTGCAGTAGACGGAATGTGGCAATGGAACGCTGGCTGCGCGTGTCATAATAGGCTCTGAGCCTTTATATACCTGCGCACAGCAGCAGCCACCTTCAGTCTGCTGCTGGACAGCCAGCAGCAGCAGCAGCAGGAGAGGTAATTAATCAGCAACCCTCCTGCTAAGGGTAGACAGCTGCTCGTTCCACCCCCCCCCCGCCTTAATTGGTTCTCCTCCCTTCCAACGGTGTTGAGGCGGGTGGGAACAGCCGGGGGTTGAGGGTACTGTGCTAAAAGAGGTGGAGTTATGCAGATCTAAAACGCGTGGATTGCAGCAGCAGCAAGCCGAAAAGTGCAGGCATGTGAGGGATCTAGAGGTTGACAGCATGTCTTCTTAACGGGAGTCCAGGTGGCCATCTCCACAAATGGACTTTTCAGAATCCTTGGGTGGCACCGTAGTCGGAAACCAATTCTGGTTATCGCTTCTCGGCCTTTTGGCTAAGATCAAGTGTAGTATCTGTTCTTATCAGTTTAATATCTGATACGTCCCCTATCTGGGGACCATATATTAAATGGATTTTTAGAACAGGGAGATGGAAAAAGAGCTTGCTCTGTCCACTCCACGCATTGACCTGGTATTGCAGTATCTCCAGGACCGGTGCACCCCTTCTTTAATGCAGTTTCTAAAATCAGAAAGAATTGAATTCAATGCTTTTTGTTCATTTTGCTTGTTTGTCGGATTTTGGGATGGACTCTTTGGCTTTGCTTTTCTTCTCCTCATTGGATTTTTCATGTTAAAAGTTGCAGAAGCCAGATGACAAGCTCATTTTGGTTCAACTTCAGCAACTGTGCATTGCATTGCCATGTAATGTAATGTAATGCAATGCTATCTATCTAGCTCTCCCTCTATACTTCCTTTTGGATAAACAGACATATTAGGCAAGCATTTTGGAGCTTTCACCTAAATAACTACAGGTGGTGAGATAAGCTGCACAATATAATTGACCTTTCAGTATAATGTTGCACACACACCATCTATTTAGCAAATGCCCTTGTTATCAACAGCAGCCTTTTAAACTCACCTGAGCTAACAGGTATGTGAGCTGGTTACTCTGCTGCGCTTAAAATTTCTTTTTTGGTTTGCTACAATGCCTTTTCTGAAACGTTGTCTCCCTCTGCTGGAACACTGACTTCTTTCATTTAATGCCTGCAGACTATAAAAGAGAAACCAACCCAAAAAGTTTGGTTGATTAGTCTGTGGCATTCTTTTAAACTGTTGCTTATGGCGGTCTCTGTGAGCTTTTCAGTGATATTCAGCCATCCAGGTATCCCGCCTGCAGTAGACGGAATGTGGCAATGGAACGCTGGCTGCGCGTGTCATAATAGGCTCTGAGCCTTTATATACCTGCGCACAGCAGCAGCCACCTTCAGTCTGCTGCTGGACAGCCAGCAGCAGCAGCAGCAGGAGAGGTAATTAATCAGCAACCCTCTTGCTAAGGGTAGACAGCTGCTCGTTCCACCCCCCCCCGCCTTAATTGGTTCTCCTCCCTTCCAACGGTGTTGAGGCGGGTGGGAACAGCCGGGGGTTGAGGGTACTGTGCTAAAAGAGGTGGAGTTATGCAGATCTAAAACGCGTGGATTGCAGCAGCAGCAAGCCGAAAAGTGCAGGCATGTGAGGGATCTAGAGGTTGACAGCATGTCTTCTTAACGGGAGTCCAGGTGGCCATCTCCACAAATGGACTTTTCAGAATCCTTGGGTGGCACCGTAGTCGGAAACCAATTCTGGTTATCGCTTCTCGGCCTTTTGGCTAAGATCAAGTGTAGTATCTGTTCTTATCAGTTTAATATCTGATACGTCCCCTATCTGGGGACCATATATTAAATGGATTTTTAGAACAGGGAGATGGAAAAAGAGCTTGCTCTGTCCACTCCACGCATTGACCTGGTATTGCAGTATCTCCAGGACCGGTGCACCCCTTCTTTAATGCAGTTTCTAAAATCAGAAAGAATTGAATTCAATGCTTTTTGTTCATTTTGCTTGTTTGTCGGATTTTGGGATGGACTCTTTGGCTTTGCTTTTCTTCTCCTCATTGGATTTTTCATGTTAAAAGTTGCAGAAGCCAGATGACAAGCTCATTTTGGTTCAACTTCAGCAACTGTGCATTGCATTGCCATGTAATGTAATGTAATGCAATGCTATCTATCTAGCTCTCCCTCTATACTTCCTTTTGGATAAACAGACATATTAGGCAAGCATTTTGGAGCTTTCACCTAAATAACTACAGGTGGTGAGATAAGCTGCACAATATAATTGACCTTTCAGTATATTGTTGCACACACACCATCTATTTAGCAAATGCCCTTGCTATCAACAGCAGCCTTTTAAACTCACCTGAGCTAACAGGTATGTGAGCTGGTTACTCTGCTGCGCTTAAAATTTCTTTTTTGGTTTGCTACAATGCCTTTTCTGAAACGTTGTCTCCCTCTGCTGGAACACTGACTTCTTTCATTTAATGCCTGCAGACTATAAAAGAGAAACCAACCCAAAAAGTTTGGTTGATTAGTCTGTGGCATTCTTTTAAACTGTTGCTTATGGCGGTCTCTGTGAGCTTCTCAGTGACATTCAGCCATCCAGGTATCCCGCCTGCAGTAGACGGAATGTGGCAATGGAACGCTGGCTGCGCGTGTCATAATAGGCTCTGAGCCTTTATATATCTGCGCACAGCAGCAGCCACCTTCAGTCTGCTGCTGGACAGCCAGCAGCAGCAGCAGCAGGAGAGGTACTTAATCAGCAACCCTCCTGCTAAGGGTAGACAGCTGCTCGTTCCACCCCCCCCCCCCGCCTTAATTGGTTCTCCTCCCTTCCAACGGTGTTGAGGCGGGTGGGAACAGCCGGGGGTTGAGGGTACTGTGCTAAAAGAGGTGGAGTTATGCAGATCTAAAACGCGTGGATTGCAGCAGCAGCAAGCCGAAAAGTGCAGGCATGTGAGGGATCTAGAGGTTGACAGCATGTCTTCTTAACGGGAGTCCAGGTGGCCATCTCCACAAATGGACTTTTTAGAATCCTTGGGTGGCACCGTAGTCGGAAACCAATTCTGGTTATCGCTTCTCGGCCTTTTGGCTAAGATCAAGTGTAGTATCTGTTCTTATCAGTTTAATATCTGATACGTCCCCTATCTGGGGACCATATATTAAATGGATTTTTAGAACAGGGAGATGGAAAAAGAGCTTGCTCTGTCCACTCCACGCATTGACCTGGTATTGCAGTATCTCCAGGACCGGTGCACCCCTTCTTTAATGCAGTTTCTAAAATCAGAAAGAATTGAATTCAATGCTTTTTGTTCATTTTGCTTGTTTGTCGGATTTTGGGATGGACTCTTTGGCTTTGCTTTTCTTCTCCTCATTGGATTTTTCATGTTAAAAGTTGCAGAAGCCAGATGACAAGCTCATTTTGGTTCAACTTCAGCAACTGTGCATTGCATTGCCATGTAATGTAATGTAATGCAATGCTATCTATCTAGCTCTCCCTCTATACTTCCTTTTGGATAAACAGACATATTAGGCAAGCATTTTGGAGCTTTCACCTAAATAACTACAGGTGGTGAGATAAGCTGCACAATATAATTGACCTTTCAGTATATTGTTGCACACACACCATCTATTTAGCAAATGCCCTTGTTATCAACAGCAGCCTTTTAAACTCACCTGAGCTAACAGGTATGTGAGCTGGTTACTCTGCTGCGCTTAAAATTTCTTTTTTGGTTTGCTACAATGCCTTTTCTGAAACGTTGTCTCCCTCTGCTGGAACACTGACTTCTTTCATTTAATGCCTGCAGACTATAAAAGAGAAACCAACCCAAAAAGTTTGGTTGATTAGTCTGTGGCATTCTTTTAAACTGTTGCTTATGGCGTTCTCTGTGAGCTTCTCAGTGACATTCAGCCATCCAGGTATCCCGCCTGCAGTAGACGGAATGTGGCAATGGAACGCTGGCTGCGCGTGTCATAATAGGCTCTGAGCCTTTATATACCTGCGCACAGCAGCAGCCACCTTCAGTCTGCTGCTGGACAGCCAGCAGCAGCAGCAGCAGGAGAGGTAATTAATCAGCAACCCTCCTGCTAAGGGTAGACAGCTGCTCGTTCCACCCCCCCCCCCGCCTTAATTGGTTCTCCTCCCTTCCAACGGTGTTGAGGCGGGTGGGAACAGCCGGGGGTTGAGGGTACTGTGCTAAAAGAGGTGGAGTTATGCAGATCTAAAACGCGTGGATTGCAGCAGCAGCAAGCCGAAAAGTGCAGGCATGTGAGGGATCTAGAGGTTGACAGCATGTCTTCTTAACGGGAGTCCAGGTGGCCATCTCCACAAATGGACTTTTCAGAATCCTTGGGTGGCACCGTAGTCGGAAACCAATTCTGGTTATCGCTTCTCGGCCTTTTGGCTAAGATCAAGTGTAGTATCTGTTCTTATCAGTTTAATATCTGATACGTCCCCTATCTGGGGACCATATATTAAATGGATTTTTAGAACAGGGAGATGGAAAAAGAGCTTGCTCTGTCCACTCCACGCATTGACCTGGTATTGCAGTATCTCCAGGACCGGTGCACCCCTTCTTTAATGCAGTTTCTAAAATCAGAAAGAATTGAATTCAATGCTTTTTGTTCATTTTGCTTGTTTGTCGGATTTTGGGATGGACTCTTTGGCTTTGCTTTTCTTCTCCTCATTGGATTTTTCATGTTAAAAGTTGCAGAAGCCAGATGACAAGCTCATTTTGGTTCAACTTCAGCAACTGTGCATTGCATTGCCATGTAATGTAATGTAATGCAATGCTATCTATCTAGCTCTCCCTCTATACTTCCTTTTGGATAAACAGACATATTAGGCAAGCATTTTGGAGCTTTCACCTAAATAACTACAGGTGGTGAGATAAGCTGCACAATATAATTGACCTTTCAGTATATTGTTGCACACACACCATCTATTTAGCAAATGCCCTTGTTATCAACAGCAGCCTTTTAAACTCACCTGAGCTAACAGGTATGTGAGCTGGTTACTCTGCTGCGCTTAAAATTTCTTTTTTGGTTTGCTACAATGCCTTTTCTGAAACGTTGTCTCCCTCTGCTGGAACACTGACTTCTTTCATTTAATGCCTGCAGACTATAAAAGAGAAACCAACCCAAAAAGTTTGGTTGATTAGTCTGTGGCATTCTTTTAAACTGTTGCTTATGGCGGTCTCTGTGAGCTTCTCAGTGACATTCAGCCATCCAGGTATCCCGCCTGCAGTAGACGGAATGTGGCAATGGAACGCTGGCTGCGCGTGTCATAATAGGCTCTGAGCCTTTATATACCTGCGCACAGCAGCAGCCACCTTCAGTCTGCTGCTGGACAGCCAGCAGCAGCAGCAGCAGGAGAGGTAATTAATCAGCAACCCTCCTGCTAAGGGTAGACAGCTGCTCGTTCCACCCCCCCCCCTGCCTTAATTGGTTCTCCTCCCTTCCAACGGTGTTGAGGCGGGTGGGAACAGCCGGGGGTTGAGGGTACTGTGCTAAAAGAGGTGGAGTTATGCAGATCTAAAACGCGTGGATTGCAGCAGCAGCAAGCCGAAAAGTGCAGGCATGTGAGGGATCTAGAGGTTGACAGCATGTCTTCTTAACGGGAGTCCAGGTGGCCATCTCCACAAATGGATTTTTCAGAATCCTTGGGTGGCACCGTAGTCGGAAACCAATTCTGGTTATCGCTTCTCGGCCTTTTGGCTAAGATCAAGTGTAGTATCTGTTCTTATCAGTTTAATATCTGATACGTCCCCTATCTGGGGACCATATATTAAATGGATTTTTAGAACAGGGAGATGGAAAAAGAGCTTGCTCTGTCCACTCCACGCATTGACCTGGTATTGCAGTATCTCCAGGACCGGTGCACCCCTTCTTTAATGCAGTTTCTAAAATCAGAAAGAATTGAATTCAATGCTTTTTGTTCATTTTGCTTGTTTGTCGGATTTTGGGATGGACTCTTTGGCTTTGCTTTTCTTCTCCTCATTGGATTTTTCATGTTAAAAGTTGCAGAAGCCAGATGACAAGCTCATTTTGGTTCAACTTCAGCAACTGTGCATTGCATTGCCATGTAATGTAATGTAATGCAATGCTATCTATCTAGCTCTCCCTCTATACTTCCTTTTGGATAAACAGACATATTAGGCAAGCATTTTGGAGCTTTCACCTAAATAACTACAGGTGGTGAGATAAGCTGCACAATATAATTGACCTTTCAGTATATTGTTGCACACACACCATCTATTTAGCAAATGCCCTTGTTATCAACAGCAGCCTTTTAAACTCACCTGAGCTAACAGGTATGTGAGCTGGTTACTCTGCTGCGCTTAAAATTTCTTTTTTGGTTTGCTACAATGCCTTTTCTGAAACGTTGTCTCCCTCTGCTGGAACACTGACTTCTTTCATTTAATGCCTGCAGACTATAAAAGAGAAACCAACCCAAAAAGTTTGGTTGATTAGTCTGTGGCATTCTTTTAAACTGTTGCTTATGGCGTTCTCTGTGAGCTTCTCAGTGACATTCAGCCATCCAGGTATCCCGCCTGCAGTAGACGGAATGTGGCAATGGAACGCTGGCTGCGCGTGTCATAATAGGCTCTGAGCCTTTATATACCTGCGCACAGCAGCAGCCACCTTCAGTCTGCTGCTGGACAGCCAGCAGCAGCAGCAGCAGGAGAGGTAATTAATCAGCAACCCTCCTGCTAAGGGTAGACAGCTGCTCGTTCCACCCCCCCCCCCGCCTTAATTGGTTCTCCTCCCTTCCAACGGTGTTGAGGCGGGTGGGAACAGCCGGGGGTTGAGGGTACTGTGCTAAAAGAGGTGGAGTTATGCAGATCTAAAACGCGTGGATTGCAGCAGCAGCAAGCCGAAAAGTGCAGGCATGTGAGGGATCTAGAGGTTGACAGCATGTCTTCTTAACGGGAGTCCAGGTGGCCATCTCCACAAATGGACTTTTCAGAATCCTTGGGTGGCACCGTAGTCGGAAACCAATTCTGGTTATCGCTTCTCGGCCTTTTGGCTAAGATCAAGTGTAGTATCTGTTCTTATCAGTTTAATATCTGATACGTCCCCTATCTGGGGACCATATATTAAATGGATTTTTAGAACAGGGAGATGGAAAAAGAGCTTGCTCTGTCCACTCCACGCATTGACCTGGTATTGCAGTATCTCCAGGACCGGTGCACCCCTTCTTTAATGCAGTTTCTAAAATCAGAAAGAATTGAATTCAATGCTTTTTGTTCATTTTGCTTGTTTGTCGGATTTTGGGATGGACTCTTTGGCTTTGCTTTTCTTCTCCTCATTGGATTTTTCATGTTAAAAGTTGCAGAAGCCAGATGACAAGCTCATTTTGGTTCAACTTCAGCAACTGTGCATTGCATTGCCATGTAATGTAATGTAATGCAATGCTATCTATCTAGCTCTCCCTCTATACTTCCTTTTGGATAAACAGACATATTAGGCAAGCATTTTGGAGCTTTCACCTAAATAACTACAGGTGGTGAGATAAGCTGCACAATATAATTGACCTTTCAGTATATTGTTGCACACACACCATCTATTTAGCAAATGCCCTTGTTATCAACAGCAGCCTTTTAAACTCCCCTGAGCTAACAGGTATGTGAGCTGGTTACTCTGCTGCGCTTAAAATTTCTTTTTTGGTTTGCTACAATGCCTTTTCTGAAACGTTGTCTCCCTCTGCTGGAACACTGACTTCTTTCATTTAATGCCTGCAGACTATAAAAGAGAAACCAACCCAAAAAGTTTGGTTGATTAGTCTGTGGCATTCTTTTAAACTGTTGCTTATGGCGGTCTCTGTGAGCTTCTCAGTGACATTCAGCCATCCAGGTATCCCGCCTGCAGTAGACGGAATGTGGCAATGGAACGCTGGCTGCGCGTGTCATAATAGGCTCTGAGCCTTTATATACCTGCGCACAGCAGCAGCCACCTTCAGTCTGCTGCTGGACAGCCAGCAGCAGCAGCAGCAGGAGAGGTAATTAATCAGCAACCCTCCTGCTAAGGGTAGACAGCTGCTCGTTCCACCCCCCCCCCTGCCTTAATTGGTTCTCCTCCCTTCCAACGGTGTTGAGGCGGGTGGGAACAGCCGGGGGTTGAGGGTACTGTGCTAAAAGAGGTGGAGTTATGCAGATCTAAAACGCGTGGATTGCAGCAGCAGCAAGCCGAAAAGTGCAGGCATGTGAGGGATCTAGAGGTTGACAGCATGTCTTCTTAACGGGAGTCCAGGTGGCCATCTCCACAAATGGACTTTTCAGAATCCTTGGGTGGCACCGTAGTCGGAAACCAATTCTGGTTATCGCTTCTCGGCCTTTTGGCTAAGATCAAGTGTAGTATCTGTTCTTATCAGTTTAATATCTGATACGTCCCCTATCTGGGGACCATATATTAAATGGATTTTTAGAACAGGGAGATGGAAAAAGAGCTTGCTCTGTCCACTCCACGCATTGACCTGGTATTGCAGTATCTCCAGGACCGGTGCACCCCTTCTTTAATGCAGTTTCTAAAATCAGAAAGAATTGAATTCAATGCTTTTTGTTCATTTTGCTTGTTTGTCGGATTTTGGGATGGACTCTTTGGCTTTGCTTTTCTTCTCCTCATTGGATTTTTCATGTTAAAAGTTGCAGAAGCCAGATGACAAGCTCATTTTGGTTCAACTTCAGCAACTGTGCATTGCATTGCCATGTAATGTAATGTAATGCAATGCTATCTATCTAGCTCTCCCTCTATACTTCCTTTTGGATAAACAGACATATTAGGCAAGCATTTTGGAGCTTTCACCTAAATAACTACAGGTGGTGAGATAAGCTGCACAATATAATTGACCTTTCAGTATATTGTTGCACACACACCATCTATTTAGCAAATGCCCTTGTTATCAACAGCAGCCTTTTAAACTCACCTGAGCTAACAGGTATGTGAGCTGGTTACTCTGCTGCGCTTAAAATTTCTTTTTTGGTTTGCTACAATGCCTTTTCTGAAACGTTGTCTCCCTCTGCTGGAACACTGACTTCTTTCATTTAATGCCTGCAGACTATAAAAGAGAAACCAACCCAAAAAGTTTGGTTGATTAGTCTGTGGCATTCTTTTAAACTGTTGCTTATGGCGGTCTCTGTGAGCTTCTCAGTGACATTCAGCCATCCAGGTATCCCGCCTGCAGTAGACGGAATGTGGCAATGGAACGCTGGCTGCGCGTGTCATAATAGGCTCTGAGCCTTTATATACCTGCGCACAGCAGCAGCCACCTTCAGTCTGCTGCTGGACAGCCAGCAGCAGCAGCAGCAGGAGAGGTAATTAATCAGCAACCCTCCTGCTAAGGGTAGACAGCTGCTCGTTCCACCCACCCCCCCGCCTTAATTGGTTCTCCTCCCTTCCAACGGTGTTGAGGCGGGTGGGAACAGCCGGGGGTTGAGGGTACTGTGCTAAAAGAGGTGGAGTTATGCAGATCTAAAACGCGTGGATTGCAGCAGCAGCAAGCCGAAAAGTGCAGGCATGTGAGGGATCTAGAGGTTGACAGCATGTCTTCTTAACGGGAGTCCAGGTGGCCATCTCCACAAATGGATTTTTCAGAATCCTTGGGTGGCACCGTAGTCGGAAACCAATTCTGGTTATCGCTTCTCGGCCTTTTGGCTAAGATCAAGTGTAGTATCTGTTCTTATCAGTTTAATATCTGATACGTCCCCTATCTGGGGACCATATATTAAATGGATTTTTAGAACAGGGAGATGGAAAAAGAGCTTGCTCTGTCCACTCCACGCATTGACCTGGTATTGCAGTATCTCCAGGACCGGTGCACCCCTTCTTTAATGCAGTTTCTAAAATCAGAAAGAATTGAATTCAATGCTTTTTGTTCATTTTGCTTGTTTGTCGGATTTTGGGATGGACTCTTTGGCTTTGCTTTTCTTCTCCTCATTGGATTTTTCATGTTAAAAGTTGCAGAAGCCAGATGACAAGCTCATTTTGGTTCAACTTCAGCAACTGTGCATTGCATTGCCATGTAATGTAATGTAATGCAATGCTATCTATCTAGCTCTCCCTCTATACTTCCTTTTGGATAAACAGACATATTAGGCAAGCATTTTGGAGCTTTCACCTAAATAACTACAGGTGGTGAGATAAGCTGCACAATATAATTGACCTTTCAGTATATTGTTGCACACACACCATCTATTTAGCAAATGCCCTTGTTATCAACAGCAGCCTTTTAAACTCACCTGAGCTAACAGGTATGTGAGCTGGTTACTCTGCTGCGCTTAAAATTTCTTTTTTGGTTTGCTACAATGCCTTTTCTGAAACGTTGTCTCCCTCTGCTGGAACACTGACTTCTTTCATTTAATGCCTGCAGACTATAAAAGAGAAACCAACCCAAAAAGTTTGGTTGATTAGCCTGTGGCATTCTTTTAAACTGTTGCTTATGGCGGTCTCTGTGAGCTTCTCAGTGACATTCAGCCATCCAGGTATCCCGCCTGCAGTAGACGGAATGTGGCAATGGAACGCTGGCTGCGCGTGTCATAATAGGCTCTGAGCCTTTATATACCTGCGCACAGCAGCAGCCACCTTCAGTCTGCTGCTGGACAGCCAGCAGCAGCAACAGCAGGAGAGGTAATTAATCAGCAACCCTCCTGCTAAGGGTAGACAGCTGCTCGTTCCACCCCCCCCCCCCGCCTTAATTGGTTCTCCTCCCTTCCAACGGTGTTGAGGCGGGTGGGAACAGCCGGGGGTTGAGGGTACTGTGCTAAAAGAGGTGGAGTTATGCAGATCTAAAACGCGTGGATTGCAGCAGCAGCAAGCCGAAAAGTGCAGGCATGTGAGGGATCTAGAGGTTGACAGCATGTCTTCTTAACGGGAGTCCAGGTGGCCATCTCCACAAATGGACTTTTCAGAATCCTTGGGTGGCACCGTAGTCGGAAACCAATTCTGGTTATCGCTTCTCGGCCTTTTGGCTAAGATCAAGTGTAGCATCTGTTCTTATCAGTTTAATATCTGATACGTCCCCTATCTGGGGACCATATATTAAATGGATTTTTAGAACAGGGAGATGGAAAAAGAGCTTGCTCTGTCCACTCCACGCATTGACCTGGTATTGCAGTATCTCCAGGACCGGTGCACCCCTTCTTTAATGCAGTTTCTAAAATCAGAAAGAATTGAATTCAATGCTTTTTGTTCATTTTGCTTGTTTGTCGGATTTTGGGATGGACTCTTTGGCTTTGCTTTTCTTCTCCTCATTGGATTTTTCATGTTAAAAGTTGCAGAAGCCAGATGACAAGCTCATTTTGGTTCAACTTCAGCAACTGTGCATTGCATTGCCATGTAATGTAATGTAATGCAATGCTATCTATCTAGCTCTCCCTCTATACTTCCTTTTGGATAAACAGACATATTAGGCAAGCATTTTGGAGCTTTCACCTAAATAACTACAGGTGGTGAGATAAGCTGCACAATATAATTGACCTTTCAGTATATTGTTGCACACACACCATCTATTTAGCAAATGCCCTTGTTATCAACAGCAGCCTTTTAAACTCACCTGAGCTAACAGGTATGTGAGCTGGTTACTCTGCTGCGCTTAAAATTTCTTTTTTGGTTTGCTACAATGCCTTTTCTGAAACGTTGTCTCCCTCTGCTGGAACACTGACTTCTTTCATTTAGTGCCTGCAGACTATAAAAGAGAAACCAACCCAAAAAGTTTGGTTGATTAGTCTGTGGCATTCTTTTAAACTGTTGCTTATGGCTGTCTCTGTGAGCTTCTCAGTGACATTCAGCCATCCAGGTATCCCGCCTGCAGTAGACGGAATGTGGCAATGGAACGCTGGCTGCGCGTGTCATAATAGGCTCTGAGCCTTTATATACCTGCGCACAGCAGCAGCCACCTTCAGTCTGCTGCTGGACAGCCAGCAGCAGCAGCAGCAGGAGAGGTAATTAATCAGCAACCCTCCTGCTAAGGGTAGACAGCTGCTCGTTCCACCCCCCCCCCGCCTTAATTGGTTCTCCTCCCTTCCAACGGTGTTGAGGCGGGTGGGAACAGCCGGGGGTTGAGGGTACTGTGCTAAAAGAGGTGGAGTTATGCAGATCTAAAACGCGTGGATTGCAGCAGCAGCAAGTCGAAAAGTGCAGGCATGTGAGGGATCTAGAGGTTGACAGCATGTCTTCTTAACGGGAGTCCAGGTGGCCATCTCCACAAATGGACTTTTCAGAATCCTTGGGTGGCACCGTAGTCGGAAACCAATTCTGGTTATCGCTTCTCGGCCTTTTGGCTAAGATCAAGTGTAGTATCTGTTCTTATCAGTTTAATATCTGATACGTCCCCTATCTGGGGACCATATATTAAATGGATTTTTAGAACAGGGAGATGGAAAAAGAGCTTGCTCTGTCCACTCCACGCATTGACCTGGTATTGCAGTATCTCCAGGACCGGTGCACCCCTTCTTTAATGCAGTTTCTAAAATCAGAAAGAATTGAATTCAATGCTTTTTGTTCATTTTGCTTGTTTGTCGGATTTTGGGATGGACTCTTTGGCTTTGCTTTTCTTCTCCTCATTGGATTTTTCATGTTAAAAGTTGCAGAAGCCAGATGACAAGCTCATTTTGGTTCAACTTCAGCAACTGTGCATTGCATTGCCATGTAATGTAATGTAATGCAATGCTATCTATCTAGCTCTCCCTCTATACTTCCTTTTGGATAAACAGACATATTAGGCAAGCATTTTGGAGCTTTCACCTAAATAACTACAGGTGGTGAGATAAGCTGCACAATATAATTGACCTTTCAGTATATTGTTGCACACACACCATCTATTTAGCAAATGCCCTTGTTATCAACAGCAGCCTTTTAAACTCACCTGAGCTAACAGGTATGTGAGCTGGTTACTCTGCTGCGCTTAAAATTTCTTTTTTGGTTTGCTACAATGCCTTTTCTGAAACGTTGTCTCCCTCTGCTGGAACACTGACTTCTTTCATTTAATGCCTGCAGACTATAAAAGAGAAACCAACCCAAAAAGTTTGGTTGATTAGTCTGTGGCATTCTTTTAAACTGTTGCTTATGGCGGTCTCTGTGAGCTTCTCAGTGACATTCAGCCATCCAGGTATCCCGCCTGCAGTAGACGGAATGTGGCAATGGAACGCTGGCTGCGCGTGTCATAATAGGCTCTGAGCCTTTATATACCTGCGCACAGCAGCAGCCACCTTCAGTCTGCTGCTGGACAGCCAGCAGCAGCAGCAGCAGGAGAGGTAACTAATCAGCAACCCTCCTGCTAAGGGTAGACAGCTGCTCGTTCCACCCCCCCCCCCGCCTTAATTGGTTCTCCTCCCTTCCAATGGTGTTGAGGCGGGTGGGAACAGCCGGGGGTTGAGGGTACTGTGCTAAAAGAGGTGGAGTTATGCAGATCTAAAACGCGTGGATTGCAGCAGCAGCAAGCCGAAAAGTGCAGGCATGTGAGGGATCTAGAGGTTGACAGCATGTCTTCTTAACGGGAGTCCAGGTGGCCATCTCCACAAATGGACTTTTCAGAATCCTTGGGTGGCACCGTAGTCGGAAACCAATTCTGGTTATCGCTTCTCGGCCTTTTGGCTAAGATCAAGTGTAGTATCTGTTCTTATCAGTTTAATATCTGATACGTCCCCTATCTGGGGACCATATATTAAATGGATTTTTAGAACAGGGAGATGGAAAAAGAGCTTGCTCTGTCCACTCCACGCATTGACCTGGTATTGCAGTATCTCCAGGACCGGTGCACCCCTTCTTTAATGCAGTTTCTAAAATCAGAAAGAATTGAATTCAATGCTTTTTGTTCATTTTGCTTGTTTGTCGGATTTTGGGATGGACTCTTTGGCTTTGCTTTTCTTCTCCTCATTGGATTTTTCATGTTAAAAGTTGCAGAAGCCAGATGACAAGCTCATTTTGGTTCAACTTCAGCAACTGTGCATTGCATTACCATGTAATGTAATGTAATGCAATGCTATCTATCTAGCTCTCCCTCTATACTTCCTTTTGGATAAACAGACATATTAGGCAAGCATTTTGGAGCTTTCACCTAAATAACTACAGGTGGTGAGATAAGCTGCACAATATAATTGACCTTTCAGTATATTGTTGCACACACACCATCTATTTAGTAAATGCCCTTGTTATCAACAGCAGCCTTTTAAACTCACCTGAGCTAACAGGTATGTGAGCTGGTTACTCTGCTGCGCTTAAAATTTCTTTTTTGGTTTGCTACAATGCTTTTTCTGAAACGTTGTCTCCCTCTGCTGGAA
Source organism: Phyllobates terribilis (assembly GCF_046119375.1). Classification (NCBI taxonomy): domain Eukaryota; kingdom Metazoa; phylum Chordata; class Amphibia; order Anura; family Dendrobatidae; genus Phyllobates; species Phyllobates terribilis. Next base: position 3,646,942 of record NW_027362834.1, on the reverse strand, counting down.
CACTGACTTCTTTCATTTAATGCCTGCAGACTATAAAAGAGAAACCAACCCAAAAAGTTTGGTTGATTAGTCTGTGGCATTCTTTTAAACTGTTGCTTATGGCGGTCTCTGTGAGCTTCTCAGTGACATTCAGCCATCCAGGTATCCCGCCTGCAGTAGACGGAATGTGGCAATGGAACGCTGGCTGCGCGTGTCATAATAGGCTCTGAGCCTTTATATACCTGCGCACAGCAGCAGCCACCTTCAGTCTGCTGCTGGACAGCCAGCAGCAGCAGCAGCAGCAGGAGAGGTAATTAATCAGCAACCCTCCTGCTAAGGGTAGACAGCTGCTCGTTCCACCCCCCCCCCCGCCTTAATTGGTTCTCCTCCCTTCCAACGGTGTTGAGGCGGGTGGGAACAGCCGGGGGTTGAGGGTACTGTGCTAAAAGAGGTGGAGTTATGCAGATCTAAAACGCGTGGATTGCAGCAGCAGCAAGCCGAAAAGTGCAGGCATGTGAGGGATCTAGAGGTTGACAGCATGTCTTCTTAACGGGAGTCCAGGTGGCCATCTCCACAAATGGACTTTTCAGAATCCTTGGGTGGCACCGTAGTCGGAAACCAATTCTGGTTATCGCTTCTCGGCCTTTTGGCTAAGATCAAGTGTAGTATCTGTTCTTATCAGTTTAATATCTGATACGTCCCCTATCTGGGGACCATATATTAAATGGATTTTTAGAACAGGGAGATGGAAAAAGAGCTTGCTCTGTCCACTCCACGCATTGACCTGGTATTGCAGTATCTCCAGGACCGGTGCACCCCTTCTTTAATGCAGTTTCTAAAATCAGAAAGAATTGAATTCAATGCTTTTTGTTCATTTTGCTTGTTTGTCGGATTTTGGGATGGACTCTTTGGCTTTGCTTTTCTTCTCCTCATTGGATTTTTCATGTTAAAAGTTGCAGAAGCCAGATGACAAGCTCATTTTGGTTCAACTTCAGCAACTGTGCATTGCATTGCCATGTAATGTAATGTAATGCAATGCTATCTATCTAGCTCTCCCTCTATACTTCCTTTTGGATAAACAGACATATTAGGCAAGCATTTTGGAGCTTTCACCTAAATAACTACAGGTGGTGAGATAAGCTGCACAATATAATTGACCTTTCAGTATATTGTTGCACACACACCATCTATTTAGCAAATGCCCTTGTTATCAACAGCAGCCTTTTAAACTCACCTGAGCTAACAGGTATGTGAGCCGGTTACTCTGCTGCGCTTAAAATTTCTTTTTTGGTTTGCTACAATGCCTTTTCTGAAACGTTGTCTCCCTCTGCTGGAACACTGACTTCTTTCATTTAATGCCTGCAGACTATAAAAGAGAAACCAACCCAAAAAGTTTGGTTGATTAGTCTGTGGCATTCTTTTAAACTGTTGCTTATGGCGGTCTCTGTGAGCTTCTCAGTGACATTCAGCCATCCAGGTATCCCGCCTGCAGTAGACGGAATGTGGCAATGGAACGCTGGCTGCGCGTGTCATAATAGGCTCTGAGCCTTTATATACCTGCGCACAGCAGCAGCCACCTTCAGTCTGCTGCTGGAAAGCCAGCAGCAGCAGCAGCAGGAGAGGTAATTAATCAGCAACCCTCCTGCTAAGGGTAGACAGCTGCTCGTTCCACCCCCCCCCCCGCCTTAATTGGTTCTCCTCCCTTCCAACGGTGTTGAGGCGGGTGGGAACAGCCAGGGGTTGAGGGTACTGTGCTAAAAGAGGTGGAGTTATGCAGATCTAAAACGCGTGGATTGCAGCAGCAGCAAGCCGAAAAGTGCAGGCATGTGAGGGATCTAGAGGTTGACAGCATGTCTTCTTAACGGGAGTCCAGGTGGCCATCTCCACAAATGGACTTTTCAGAATCCTTGGGTGGCACCGTAGTCGGAAACCAATTCTGGTTATCGCTTCTCGGCCTTTTGGCTAAGATCAAGTGTAGTATCTGTTCTTATCAGTTTAATATCTGATACGTCCCCTATCTGGGGACCATATATTAAATGGATTTTTAGAACAGGGAGATGGAAAAAGAGCTTGCTCTGTCCACTCCACGCATTGACCTGGTATTGCAGTATCTCCAGGACCGGTGCACCCCTTCTTTAATGCAGTTTCTAAAATCAGAAAGAATTGAATTCAATGCTTTTTGTTCATTTTGCTTGTTTGTCGGATTTTGGGATGGACTCTTTGGCTTTGCTTTTCTTCTCCTCATTGGATTTTTCATGTTAAAAGTTGCAGAAGCCAGATGACAAGCTCATTTTGGTTCAACTTCAGCAACTGTGCATTGCATTGCCATGTAATGTAATGTAATGCAATGCTATCTATCTAGCTCTCCCTCTATACTTCCTTTTGGATAAACAGACATATTAGGCAAGCATTTTGGAGCTTTCACCTAAATAACTACAGGTGGTGAGATAAGCTGCACAATATAATTGACCTTTCAGTATATTGTTGCACACACACCATCTATTTAGCAAATGCCCTTGTTATCAACAGCAGCCTTTTAAACTCACCTGAGCTAACAGGTATGTGAGCTGGTTACTCTGCTGCGCTTAAAATTTCTTTTTTGGTTTGCTACAATGCCTTTTCTGAAACGTTGTCTCCCTCTGCTGGAACACTGACTTCTTTCATTTAATGCCTGCAGACTATAAAAGAGAAACCAACCCAAAAAGTTTGGTTGATTAGTCTGTGGCATTCTTTTAAACTGTTGCTTATGGCGGTCTCTGTGAGCTTCTCAGTGACATTCAGCCATCCAGGTATCCCGCCTGCAGTAGACGGAATGTGGCAATGGAACGCTGGCTGCGCGTGTCATAATAGGCTCTGAGCCTTTATATACCTGCGCACAGCAGCAGCCACCTTCAGTCTGCTGCTGGACAGCCAGCAGCAGCAGCAGCAGGAGAGGTAATTAATCAGCAACCCTCCTGCTAAGGGTAGACAGCTGCTCGTTCCACCCCCCCCCCCGCCTTAATTGGTTCTCCTCCCTTCCAACGGTGTTGAGGCGGGTGGGAACAGCCGGGGGTTGAGGGTACTGTGCTAAAAGAGGTGGAGTTATGCAGATCTAAAACGCGTGGATTGCCGCAGCAGCAAGCCGAAAAGTGCAGGCATGTGAGGGATCTAGAGGTTGACAGCATGTCTTCTTAACGGGAGTCCAGGTGGCCATCTCCACAAATGGACTTTTCAGAATCCTTGGGTGGCACCGTAGTCGGAAACCAATTCTGGTTATCGCTTCTCGGCCTTTTGGCTAAGATCAAGTGTAGTATCTGTTCTTATCAGTTTAATATCTGATACGTCCCCTATCTGGGGACCATATATTAAATGGATTTTTAGAACAGGGAGATGGAAAAAGAGCTTGCTCTGTCCACTCCACGCATTGACCTGGTATTGCAGTATCTCCAGGACCGGTGCACCCCTTCTTTAATGCAGTTTCTAAAATCAGAAAGAATTGAATTCAATGCTTTTTGTTCATTTTGCTTGTTTGTCGGATTTTGGGATGGACTCTTTGGCTTTGCTTTTCTTCTCCTCATTGGATTTTTCATGTTAAAAGTTGCAGAAGCCAGATGACAAGCTCATTTTGGTTCAACTTCAGCAACTGTGCATTGCATTGCCATGTAATGTAATGTAATGCAATGCTATCTATCTAGCTCTCCCTCTATACTTCCTTTTGGATAAACAGACATATTAGGCAAGCATTTTGGAGCTTTCACCTAAATAACTACAGGTGGTGAGATAAGCTGCACAATATAATTGACCTTTCAGTATATTGTTGCACACACACCATCTATTTAGCAAATGCCCTTGTTATCAACAGCAGCCTTTTAAACTCACCTGAGCTAACAGGTATGTGAGCCGGTTACTCTGCTGCGCTTAAAATTTCTTTTTTGGTTTGCTACAATGCCTTTTCTGAAACGTTGTCTCCCTCTGCTGGAACACTGACTTCTTTCATTTAATGCCTGCAGACTATAAAAGAGAAACCAACCCAAAAAGTTTGGTTGATTAGTCTGTGGCATTCTTTTAAACTGTTGCTTATGGCGGTCTCTGTGAGCTTCTCAGTGACATTCAGCCATCCAGGTATCCCGCCTGCAGTAGACGGAATGTGGCAATGGAACGCTGGCTGCACGTGTCATAATAGGCTCTGAGCCTTTATATACCTGCGCACAGCAGCAGCCACCTTCAGTCTGCTGCTGGACAGCCAGCAGCAGCAGCAGCAGGAGAGGTAATTAATCAGCAACCCTCCTGCTAAGGGTAGACAGCTGCTCGTTCCACCCCCCCCCCCGCCTTAATTGGTTCTCCTCCCTTCCAACGGTGTTGAGGCGGGTGGGAACAGCCGGGGGTTGAGGGTACTGTGCTAAAAGAGGTGGAGTTATGCAGATCTAAAACGCGTGGATTGCAGCAGCAGCAAGCCGAAAAGTGCAGGCATGTGAGGGATCTAGAGGTTGACAGCATGTCTTCTTAACGGGAGTCCAGGTGGCCATCTCCACAAATGGACTTTTCAGAATCCTTGGGTGGCACCGTAGTCGGAAACCAATTCTGGTTATCGCTTCTCGGCCTTTTGGCTAAGATCAAGTGTAGTATCTGCTCTTATCAGTTTAATATCTGATACGTCCCCTATCTGGGGACCATATATTAAATGGATTTTTAGAACAGGGAGATGGAAAAAGAGCTTGCTCTGTCCACTCCACGCATTGACCTGGTATTGCAGTATCTCCAGGACCGGTGCACCCCTTCTTTAATGCAGTTTCTAAAATCAGAAAGAATTGAATTCAATGCTTTTTGTTCATTTTGCTTGTTTGTCGGATTTTGGGATGGACTCTTTGGCTTTGCTTTTCTTCTCCTCATTGGATTTTTCATGTTAAAAGTTGCAGAAGCCAGATGACAAGCTCATTTTGGTTCAACTTCAGCAACTGTGCATTGCATTGCCATGTAATGTAATGTAATGCAATGCTATCTATCTAGCTCTCCCTCTATACTTCCTTTTGGATAAACAGACATATTAGGCAAGCATTTTGGAGCTTTCACCTAAATAACTACAGGTGGTGAGATAAGCTGCACAATATAATTGACCTTTCAGTATATTGTTGCACACACACCATCTATTTAGCAAATGCCCTTGTTATCAACAGCAGCCTTTTAAACTCACCTGAGCTAACAGGTATGTGAGCTGGTTACTCTGCTGCGCTTAAAATTTCTTTTTTGGTTTGCTACAATGCCTTTTCTGAAACGTTGTCTCCCTCTGCTGGAAAACTGACTTCTTTCATTTAATGCCTGCAGACTATAAAAGAGAAACCAACCCAAAAAGTTTGGTTGATTAGTCTGTGGCATTCTTTTAAACTGTTGCTTATGGCGGTCTCTGTGAGCTTCTCAGTGACATTCAGCCATCCAGGTATCCCGCCTGCAGTAGACGGAATGTGGCAATGGAACGCTGGCTGCGCGTGTCATAATAGGCTCTGAGCCTTTATATACCTGCGCACAGCAGCAGCCACCTTCAGTCTGCTGCTGGACAGCCAGCAGCAGCAGCAGCAGGAGAGGTAATTAATCAGCAACCCTCCTGCTAAGGGTAGACAGCTGCTCGTTCCACCCCCCCCCCCCCGCCTTAATTGGTTCTCCTCCCTTCCAACGGTGTTGAGGCGGGTGGGAACAGCCGGGGGTTGAGGGTACTGTGCTAAAAGAGGTGGAGTTATGCAGATCTAAAACGCGTGGATTGCAGCAGCAGCAAGCCGAAAAGTGCAGGCATGTGAGGGATCTAGAGGTTGACAGCATGTCTTCTTAACGGGAGTCCAGGTGGCCATCTCCACAAATGGACTTTTCAGAATCCTTGGGTGGCACCGTAGTCGGAAACCAATTCTGGTTATCGCTTCTCGGCCTTTTGGCTAAGATCAAGTGTAGTATCTGTTCTTATCAGTTTAATATCTGATACGTCCCCTATCTGGGGACCATATATTAAATGGATTTTTAGAACAGGGAGATGGAAAAAGAGCTTGCTCTGTCCACTCCACGCATTGACCTGGTATTGCAGTATCTCCAGGACCGGTGCACCCCTTCTTTAATGCAGTTTCTAAAATCAGAAAGAATTGAATTCAATGCTTTTTGTTCATTTTGCTTGTTTGTCGGATTTTGGGATGGACTCTTTGGCTTTGCTTTTCTTCTCCTCATTGGATTTTTCATGTTAAAAGTTGCAGAAGCCAGATGACAAGCTCATTTTGGTTCAACTTCAGCAACTGTGCATTGCATTGCCATGTAATGTAATGTAATGCAATGCTATCTATCTAGCTCTCCCTCTATACTTCCTTTTGGATAAACAGACATATTAGGCAAGCATTTTGGAGCTTTCACCTAAATAACTACAGGTGGTGAGATAAGCTGCACAATATAATTGACCTTTCAGTATATTGTTGCACACACACCATCTATTTAGCAAATGCCCTTGTTAACAACAGCAGCCTTTTAAACTCACCTGAGCTAACAGGTATGTGAGCTGGTTACTCTGCTGCGCTTAAAATTTCTTTTTTGGTTTGCTACAATGCCTTTTCTGAAACGTTGTCTCCCTCTGCTGGAACACTGACTTCTTTCATTTAATGCCTGCAGACTATAAAAGAGAAACCAACCCAAAAAGTTTGGTTGATTAGTCTGTGGCATTCTTTTAAACTGTTGCTTATGGCGGTCTCTGTGAGCTTCTCAGTGACATTCAGCCATCCAGGTATCCCGCCTGCAGTAGACGGAATGTGGCAATGGAACGCTGGCTGCGCGTGTCATAATAGGCTCTGAGCCTTTATATACCTGCGCACAGCAGCAGCCACCTTCAGTCTGCTGCTGGACAGCCAGCAGCAGCAGCAGCAGGAGAGGTAATTAATCAGCAACCCTCCTGCTAAGGGTAGACAGCTGCTCGTTCCACCCCCCCCCCCCCCCCGCCTTAATTGGTCCTCCTCCCTTCCAACGGTGTTGAGGCGGGTGGGAACAGCCGGGGGTTGAGGGTACTGTGCTAAAAGAGGTGGAGTTATGCAGATCTAAAACGCATGGATTGCAGCAGCAGCAAGCCGAAAAGTGCAGGCATGTGAGGGATCTAGAGGTTGACAGCATGTCTTCTTAACGGGAGTCCAGGTGGCCATCTCCACAAATGGACTTTTCAGAATCCTTGGGTGGCACCGTAGTCGGAAACCAATTCTGGTTATCGCTTCTCGGCCTTTTGGCTAAGATCAAGTGTAGTATCTGTTCTTATCAGTTTAATATCTGATACGTCCCCTATCTGGGGACCATATATTAAATGGATTTTTAGAACAGGGAGATGGAAAAAGAGCTTGCTCTGTCCACTCCACGCATTGACCTGGTATTGCAGTATCTCCAGGACCGGTGCACCCCTTCTTTAATGCAGTTTCTAAAATCAGAAAGAATTGAATTCAATGCTTTTTGTTCATTTTGCTTGTTTGTCGGATTTTGGGATGGACTCTTTGGCTTTGCTTTTCTTCTCCTCATTGGATTTTTCATGTTAAAAGTTGCAGAAGCCAGATGACAAGCTCATTTTGGTTCAACTTCAGCAACTGTGCATTGCATTGCCATGTAATGTAATGTAATGCAATGCTATCTATCTAGCTCTCCCTCTATACTTCCTTTTGGATAAACAGACATATTAGGCAAGCATTTTGGAGCTTTCACCTAAATAACTACAGGTGGTGAGATAAGCTGCACAATATAATTGACCTTTCAGTATATTGTTGCACACACACCATCTATTTAGCAAATGCCCTTGTTATCAACAGCAGCCTTTTAAACTCACCTGAGCTAACAGGTATGTGAGCTGGTTACTCTGCTGCGCTTAAAATTTCTTTTTTGGTTTGCTACAATGCCTTTTCTGAAACGTTGTCTCCCTCTGCTGGAACACTGACTTCTTTCATTTAATGCCTGCAGACTATAAAAGAGAAACCAACCCAAAAAGTTTGGTTGATTAGTCTGTGGCATTCTTTTAAACTGTTGCTTATGGCGGTCTCTGTGAGCTTCTCAGTGACATTCAGCCATCCAGGTATCCCGCCTGCAGTAGACGGAATGTGGCAATGGAACGCTGGCTGCGCATGTCATAATAGGCTCTGAGCCTTTATATACCTGCGCACAGCAGCAGCCACCTTCAGTCTGCTGCTGGACAGCCAGCAGCAGCAGCAGCAGGAGAGGTAATTAATCAGCAACCCTCCTGCTAAGGGTAGACAGCTGCTCGTTCCACCCCCCCCCCCCCCCGCCTTAATTGGTTCTCCTCCCTTCCAACGGTGTTGAGGCGGGTGGGAACAGCCGGGGGTTGAGGGTACTGTGCTAAAAGAGGTGGAGTTATGCAGATCTAAAACGCGTGGATTGCAGCAGCAGCAAGCCGAAAAGTGCAGGCATGTGAGGGATCTAGAGGTTGACAGCATGTCTTCTTAACGGGAGTCCAGGTGGCCATCTCCACAAATGGACTTTTCAGAATCCTTGGGTGGCACCGTAGTCGGAAACCAATTCTGGTTATCGCTTCTCGGCCTTTTGGCTAAGATCAAGTGTAGTATCTGTTCTTATCAGTTTAATATCTGATACGTCCCCTATCTGGGGACCATATATTAAATGGATTTTTAGAACAGGGAGATGGAAAAAGAGCTTGCTCTGTCCACTCCACGCATTGACCTGGTATTGCAGTATCTCCAGGACCGGTGCACCCCTTCTTTAATGCAGTTTCTAAAATCAGAAAGAATTGAATTCAATGCTTTTTGTTCATTTTGCTTGTTTGTCGGATTTTGGGATGGACTCTTTGGCTTTGCTTTTCTTCTCCTCATTGGATTTTTCATGTTAAAAGTTGCAGAAGCCAGATGACAAGCTCATTTTGGTTCAACTTCAGCAACTGTGCATTGCATTGCCATGTAATGTAATGTAATGCAATGCTATCTATCTAGCTCTCCCTCTATACTTCCTTTTGGATAAACAGACATATTAGGCAAGCATTTTGGAGCTTTCACCTAAATAATTACAGGTGGTGAGATAAGCTGCACAATATAATTGACCTTTCAGTATATTGTTGCACACACACCATCTATTTAGCAAATGCCCTTGTTAACAACAGCAGCCTTTTAAACTCACCTGAGCTAACAGGTATGTGAGCTGGTTACTCTGCTGCGCTTAAAATTTCTTTTTTGGTTTGCTACAATGCCTTTTCTGAAACGTTGTCTCCCTCTGCTGGAACACTGACTTCTTTCATTTAATGCCTGCAGACTATAAAAGAGAAACCAACCCAAAAAGTTTGGTTGATTAGTCTGTGGCATTCTTTTAAACTGTTGCTTATGGCGGTCTCTGTGAGCTTCTCAGTGACATTCAGCCATCCAGGTATCCCGCCTGCAGTAGACGGAATGTGGCAATGGAACGCTGGCTGCGCGTGTCATAATAGGCTCTGAGCCTTTATATACCTGCGCACAGCAGCAGCCACCTTCAGTCTGCTGCTGGACAGCCAGCAGCAGCAGCAGCAGGAGAGGTAATTAATCAGCAACCCTCCTGCTAAGGGTAGACAGCTGCTCGTTCCACCCCCCCCCCCCCCCGCCTTAATTGGTCCTCCTCCCTTCCAACGGTGTTGAGGCGGGTGGGAACAGCCGGGGGTTGAGGGTACTGTGCTAAAAGAGGTGGAGTTATGCAGATCTAAAACGCATGGATTGCAGCAGCAGCAAGCCGAAAAGTGCAGGCATGTGAGGGATCTAGAGGTTGACAGCATGTCTTCTTAACGGGAGTCCAGGTGGCCATCTCCACAAATGGACTTTTCAGAATCCTTGGGTGGCACCGTAGTCGGAAACCAATTCTGGTTATCGCTTCTCGGCCTTTTGGCTAAGATCAAGTGTAGTATCTGTTCTTATCAGTTTAATATCTGATACGTCCCCTATCTGGGGACCATATATTAAATGGATTTTTAGAACAGGGAGATGGAAAAAGAGCTTGCTCTGTCCACTCCACGCATTGACCTGGTATTGCAGTATCTCCAGGACCGGTGCACCCCTTCTTTAATGCAGTTTCTAAAATCAGAAAGAATTGAATTCAATGCTTTTTGTTCATTTTGCTTGTTTGTCGGATTTTGGGATGGACTGTTTGGCTTTGCTTTTCTTCTCCTCATTGGATTTTTCATGTTAAAAGTTCCAGAAGCCAGATGACAAGCTCATTTTGGTTCAACTTCAGCAACTGTGCATTGCATTGCCATGTAATGTAATGTAATGCAATGCTATCTATCTAGCTCTCCCTCTATACTTCCTTTTGGATAAACAGACATATTAGGCAAGCATTTTGGAGCTTTCACCTAAATAACTACAGGTGGTGAGATAAGCTGCACAATATAATTGACCTTTCAGTATATTGTTGCACACACACCATCTATTTAGCAAATGCCCTTGTTATCAACAGCAGCCTTTTAAACTCACCTGAGCTAACAGGTATGTGAGCTGGTTACTCTGCTGCGCTTAAAATTTCTTTTTTGGTTTGCTACAATGCCTTTTCTGAAACGTTGTCTCCCTCTGCTGGAACACTGACTTCTTTCATTTAATGCCTGCAGACTATAAAAGAGAAACCAACCCAAAAAGTTTGGTTGATTAGTCTGTGGCATTCTTTTAAACTGTTGCTTATGGCGGTCTCTGTGAGCTTCTCAGTGACATTCAGCCATCCAGGTATCCCGCCTGCAGTAGACGGAATGTGGCAATGGAACGCTGGCTGCGCGTGTCATAATAGGCTCTGAGCCTTTATATACCTGCGCACAGCAGCAGCCACCTTCAGTCTGCTGCTGGACAGCCAGCAGCAGCAGCAGCAGGAGAGGTAATTAATCAGCAACCCTCCTGCTAAGGGTAGACAGCTGCTCGTTCCACCCCCCCCCGCCTTAATTGGTTCTCCTCCCTTCCAACGGTGTTGAGGCGGGTGGGAACAGCCGGGGGTTGAGGGTACTGTGCTAAAAGAGGTGGAGTTATGCAGATCTAAAACGCGTGGATTGCAGCAGCAGCAAGCCGAAAAGTGCAGGCATGTGAGGGATCTAGAGGTTGACAGCATGTCTTCTTAACGGGAGTCCAGGTGGCCATCTCCACAAATGGACTTTTCAGAATCCTTGGGTGGCACCGTAGTCGGAAACCAATTCTGGTTATCGCTTCTCGGCCTTTTGGCTAAGATCAAGTGTAGTATCTGTTCTTATCAGTTTAATATCTGATACGTCCCCTATCTGGGGACCATATATTAAATGGATTTTTAGAACAGGGAGATGGAAAAAGAGCTTGCTCTGTCCACTCCACGCATTGACCTGGTATGGCAGTATCTCCAGGACCGGTGCACCCCTTCTTTAATGCAGTTTCTAAAATCAGAAAGAATTGAATTCAATGCTTTTTGTTCATTTTGCTTGTTTGTCGGATTTTGGGATGGACTCTTTGGCTTTGCTTTTCTTCTCCTCATTGGATTTTTCATGTTAAAAGTTGCAGAAGCCAGATGACAAGCTCATTTTGGTTCAACTTCAGCAACTGTGCATTGCATTGCCATGTAATGTAATGTAATGCAATGCTATCTATCTAGCTCTCCCTCTATACTTCCTTTTGGATAAACAGACATATTAGGCAAGCATTTTGGAGCTTTCACCTAAATAACTACAGGTGGTGAGATAAGCTGCACAATATAATTGACCTTTCAGTATATTGTTGCACACACACCATCTATTTAGCAAATGCCCTTGTTATCAACAGCAGCCTTTTAAACTCACCTGAGCTAACAGGTATGTGAGCTGGTTACTCTGCTGCGCTTAAAATTTCTTTTTTGGTTTGCTACAATGCCTTTTCTGAAACGTTGTCTCCCTCTGCTGGAACACTGACTTCTTTCACTTAATACCTGCAGACTATAAAAGAGAAACCAACCCAAAAAGTTTGGTTGATTAGTCTGTGGCATTCTTTTAAACTGTTGCTTATGGCGGTCTCTGTGAGCTTCTCAGTGACATTCAGCCATCCAGGTATCCCGCCTGCAGTAGACGGAATGTGGCAATGGAAGGCTGGCTGCGCGTGTCATAATAGGCTCTGAGCCTTTATATACCTGCGCACAGCAGCAGCCACCTTCAGTCTGCTGCTGGACAGCCAGCAGCAGCAGCAGCAGGAGAGGTAATTAATCAGCAACCCTCCTGCTAAGGGTAGACAGCTGCTCGTTCCACCCCCCCCCGCCTTAATTGGTTCTCCTCCCTTCCAACGGTGTTGAGGCGGGTGGGAACAGCCGGGGGTTGAGGGTACTGTGCTAAAAGAGTGGAGTTATGCAGATCTAAAACGCGTGGATTGCAGCAGCAGCAAGCCGAAAAGTGCAGGCATGTGAGGGATCCAGAGGTTGACAGCATGTCTTCTTAACGGGAGTCCAGGTGGCCATCTCCACAAATGGACTTTTCAGAATCCTTGGGTGGCACCGTAGTCGGAAACCAATTCTGGTTATCGCTTCTCGGCCTTTTGGCTAAGATCAAGTGTAGTATCTGTTCTTATCAGTTTAATATCTGATACGTCCCCTATCTGGGGACCATATATTAAATGGATTTTTAGAACAGGGAGATGGAAAAAGAGCTTGCTCTGTCCACTCCACGCATTGACCTGGTATTGCAGTATCTCCAGGACCGGTGCACCCCTTCTTTAATGCAGTTTCTAAAATCAGAAAGAATTGAATTCAATGCTTTTTGTTCATTTTGCTTGTTTGTCGGATTTTGGGATGGACTCTTTGGCTTTGCTTTTCTTCTCCTCATTGGATTTTTCATGTTAAAAGTTGCAGAAGCCAGATGACAAGCTCATTTTGGTTCAACTTCAGCAACTGTGCATTGCATTGCCATGTAATGTAATGTAATGCAATGCTATCTATCTAGCTCTCCCTCTATACTTCCTTTTGGATAAACAGACATATTAGGCAAGCATTTTGGAGCTTTCACCTAAATAACTACAGGTGGTGAGATAAGCTGCACAATATAATTGACCTTTCAGTATATTGTTGCACACACACCATCTATTTAGCAAATGCCCTTGTTATCAACAGCAGCCTTTTAAACTCACCTGAGCTAACAGGTATGTGAGCTGGTTACTCTGCTGCGCTTAAAATTTCTTTTTTGGTTTGCTACAATGCCTTTTCTGAAACGTTGTCTCCCTCTGCTGGAACACTGACTTCTTTCATTTAATGCCTGCAGACTATAAAAGAGAAACCAACCCAAAAAGTTTGGTTGATTAGTCTGTGGCATTCTTTTAAACTGTTGCTTATGGCGGTCTCTGTGAGCTTCTCAGTGACATTCAGCCATCCAGGTATCCCGCCTGCAGTAGACGGAATGTGGCAATGGAACGCTGGCTGCGCGTGTCATAATAGGCTCTGAGCCTTTATATACCTGCGCACAGCAGCAGCCACCTTCAGTCTGCTGCTGGACAGCCAGCAGCAGCAGCAGCAGGAGAGGTAATTAATCAGCAACCCTCCTGCTAAGGGTAGACAGCTGCTCGTTCCACCCCCCCCCCGCCTTAATTGGTTCTCCTCCCTTCCAACGGTGTTGAGGCGGGTGGGAACAGCCGGGGGTTGAGGGTACTGTGCTAAAAGAGGTGGAGTTATGCAGATCTAAAACGCGTGGATTGCAGCAGCAGCAAGCCGAAAAGTGCAGGCATGTGAGGGATCTAGAGGTTGACAGCATGTCTTCTTAACGGGAGTCCAGGTGGCCATCTCCACAAATGGACTTTTCAGAATCCTTGGGTGGCACCGTAGTCGGAAACCAATTCTGGTTATCGCTTCTCGGCCTTTTGGCTAAGATCAAGTGTAGTATCTGTTCTTATCAGTTTAATATCTGATACGTCCCCTATCTGGGGACCATATATTAAATGGATTTTTAGAACAGGGAGATGGAAAAAGAGCTTGCTCTGTCCACTCCACGCATTGACCTGGTATTGCAGTATCTCCAGGACCGGTGCACCCCTTCTTTAATGCAGTTTCTAAAATCAGAAAGAATTGAATTCAATGCTTTTTGTTCATTTTGCTTGTTTGTCGGATTTTGGGATGGACTCTTTGGCTTTGCTTTTCTTCTCCTCATTGGATTTTTCATGTTAAAAGTTGCAGAAGCCAGATGACAAGCTCATTTTGGTTCAACTTCAGCAACTGTGCATTGCATTGCCATGTAATGTAATGTAATGCAATGCTATCTATCTAGCTCTCCCTCTATACTTCCTTTTGGATAAACAGACATATTAGGCAAGCATTTTGGAGCTTTCACCTAAATAACTACAGGTGGTGAGATAAGCTGCACAATATAATTGACCTTTCAGTATATTGTTGCACACACACCATCTATTTAGCAAATGCCCTTGTTATCAACAGCAGCCTTTTAAACTCACCTGGGCTAACAGGTATGTGAGCTGGTTACTCTGCTGCGCTTAAAATTTCTTTTTTGGTTTGCTACAATGCCTTTTCTGAAACGTTGTCTCCCTCTGCTGGAACACTGACTTCTTTCATTTAATGCCTGCAGACTATAAAAGAGAAACCAACCCAAAAAGTTTGGTTGATTAGTCTGTGGCATTCTTTTAAACTGTTGCTTATGGCGGTCTCTGTGAGCTTCTCAGTGACATTCAGCCATCCAGGTATCCCGCCTGCAGTAGACGGAATGTGGCAATGGAACGCTGGCTGCGCGTGTCATAATAGGCTCTGAGCCTTTATATACCTGCGCACAGCAGCAGCCACCTTCAGTCTGCTGCTGGACAGCCAGCAGCAGCAGCAGCAGGAGAGGTAATTAATCAGCAACCCTCCTGCTAAGGGTAGACAGCTGCTCGTTCCACCCCCCCCCCCCCCCGCCTTAATTGGTTCTCCTCCCTTCCAACGGTGTTGAGGCGGGTGGGAACGGCCGGGGGTTGAGAGTACTGTGCTAAAAGAGGTGGAGTTATGCAGATCTAAAATGCGTGGATTGCAGCAGCAGCAAGCCGAAAAGTGCAGGCATGTGAGGGATCTAGAGGTTGACAGCATGTCTTCTTAACGGGAGTCCAGGTGGCCATCTCCACAAATGGACTTTTCAGAATCCTTGGGTGGCACCGTAGTCGGAAACCAATTCTGGTTATCGCTTCTCGGCCTTTTGGCTAAGATCAAGTGTAGTATCTGTTCTTATCAGTTTAATATCTGATACGTCCCCTATCTGGGGACCATATATTAAATGGATTTTTAGAACAGGGAGATGGAAAAAGAGCTTGCTCTGTCCACTCCACGCATTGACCTGGTATTGCAGTATCTCCAGGACCGGTGCACCCCTTCTTTAATGCAGTTTCTAAAATCAGAAAGAATTGAATTCAATGCTTTTTGTTCATTTTGCTTGTTTGTCGGATTTTGGGATGGACTCTTTGGCTTTGCTTTTCTTCTCCTCATTGGATTTTTCATGTTAAAAGTTGCAGAAGCCAGATGACAAGCTCATTTTGGTTCAACTTCAGCAACTGTGCATTGCATTGCCATGTAATGTAGTGTAATGCAATGCTATCTATCTAGCTCTCCCTCTATACTTCCTTTTGGATAAACAGACATATTAGGCAAGCATTTTGGAGCTTTCACCTAAATAACTACAGGTGGTGAGATAAGCTGCACAATATAATTGACCTTTCAGTATATTGTTGCACACACACCATCTATTTAGCAAATGCCCTTGTTATCAACAGCAGCCTTTTAAACTCACCTGAGCTAACAGGTATGTGAGCCGGTTACTCTGCTGCGCTTAAAATTTCTTTTTTGGTTTGCTACAATGCCTTTTCTGAAACGTTGTCTCCCTCTGCTGGAACACTGACTTCTTTCATTTAATGCCTGCAGACTATAAAAGAGAAACCAACCCAAAAAGTTTGGTTGATTAGTCTGTGGCATTCTTTTAAACTGTTGCTTATGGCGGTCTCTGTGAGCTTCTCAGTGACATTCAGCCATCCAGGTATCCCGCCTGCAGTAGACGGAATGTGGCAATGGAACGCTGGCTGCGCGTGTCATAATAGGCTCTGAGCCTTTATATACCTGCGCACAGCAGCAGCCACCTTCAGTCTGCTGCTGGACAGCCAGCAGCAGCAGCAGCAGGAGAGGTAATTAATCAGCAACCCTCCTGCTAAGGGTAGACAGCTGCTCGTTCCACCCCCCCCCCGCCTTAATTGGTTCTCCTCCCTTCCAACGGTGTTGAGGCGGGTGGGAACAGCCGGGGGTTGAGGGTACTGTGCTAAAAGAGGTGGAGTTATGCAGATCTAAAACGCGTGGATTGCAGCAGCAGCAAGCCGAAAAGTGCAGGCATGTGAGGGATCTAGAGGTTGACAGCATGTCTTCTTAACGGGAGTCCAGGTGGCCATCTCCACAAATGGACTTTTCAGAATCCTTGGGTGGCACCGTAGTCGGAAACCAATTCTGGTTATCGCTTCTCGGCCTTTTGGCTAAGATCAAGTGTAGTATCTGTTCTTATCAGTTTAATATCTGATACGTCCCCTATCTGGGGACCATATATTAAATGGATTTTTAGAACAGGGAGATGGAAAAAGAGCTTGCTCTGTCCACTCCACGCATTGACCTGGTATTGCAGTATCTCCAGGACCGGTGCACCCCTTCTTTAATGCAGTTTCTAAAATCAGAAAGAATTGAATTCAATGCTTTTTGTTCATTTTGCTTGTTTGTCGGATTTTGGGATGGACTCTTTGGCTTTGCTTTTCTTCTCCTCATTGGATTTTTCATGTTAAAAGTTGCAGAAGCCAGATGACAAGCTCATTTTGGTTCAACTTCAGCAACTGTGCATTGCATTGCCATGTAATGTAATGTAATGCAATGCTATCTATCTAGCTCTCCCTCTATACTTCCTTTTGGATAAACAGACATATTAGGCAAGCATTTTGGAGCTTTCACCTAAATAACTACAGGTGGTGAGATAAGCTGCACAATATAATTGACCTTTCAGTATATTGTTGCACACACACCATCTATTTAGCAAATGCCCTTGTTATCAACAGCAGCCTTTTAAACTCACCTGAGCTAACAGGTATGTGAGCTGGTTACTCTGCTGCGCTTAAAATTTCTTTTTTGGTTTGCTACAATGCCTTTTCTGAAACGTTGTCTCCCTCTGCTGGAACACTGACTTCTTTCATTTAATGCCTGCAGACTATAAAAGAGAAACCAACCCAAAAAGTTTGGTTGATTAGTCTGTGGCATTCTTTTAAACTGTTGCTTATGGCGGTCTCTGTGAGCTTCTCAGTGACATTCAGCCATCCAGGTATCCCGCCTGCAGTAGACGGAATGTGGCAATGGAACGCTGGCTGCGCGTGTCATAATAGGCTCTGAGCCTTTATATACCTGCGCACAGCAGCAGCCACCTTCAGTCTGCTGCTGGACAGCCAGCAGCAGCAGCAGCAGGAGAGGTAATTAATCAGCAACCCTCCTGCTAAGGGTAGACAGCTGCTCGTTCCACCCCCCCCCGCCTTAATTGGTTCTCCTCCCTTCCAACGGTGTTGAGGCGGGTGGGAACAGCCGGGGGTTGAGGGTACTGTGCTAAAAGAGGTGGAGTTATGCAGATCTAAAACGCGTGGATTGCAGCAGCAGCAAGCCGAAAAGTGCAGGCATGTGAGGGATCTAGAGGTTGACAGCATGTCTTCTTAACGGGAGTCCAGGTGGCCATCTCCACAAATGGACTTTTCAGAATCCTTGGGTGGCACCGTAGTCGGAAACCAATTCTGGTTATCGCTTCTCGGCCTTTTGGCTAAGATCAAGTGTAGTATCTGTTCTTATCAGTTTAATATCTGATACGTCCCCTATCTGGGGACCATATATTAAATGGATTTTTAGAACAGGGAGATGGAAAAAGAGCTTGCTCTGTCCACTCCACGCATTGACCTGGTATTGCAGTATCTCCAGGACCGGTGCACCCCTTCTTTAATGCAGTTTCTAAAATCAGAAAGAATTGAATTCAATGCTTTTTGTTCATTTTGCTTGTTTGTCGGATTTTGGGATGGACTCTTTGGCTTTGCTTTTCTTCTCCTCTTTGGATTTTTCATGTTAAAAGTTGCAGAAGCCAGATGACAAGCTCATTTTGGTTCAACTTCAGCAACTGTGCATTGCATTGCCATGTAATGTAATGTAATGCAATGATATCTATCTAGCTCTCCCTCTATACTTCCTTTTGGATAAACAGACATATTAGGCAAGCATTTTGGAGCTTTCACCTAAATAACTACAGGTGGTGAGATAAGCTGCACAATATAATTGACCTTTCAGTATATTGTTGCACACACACCATCTATTTAGCAAATGCCCTTGTTATCAACAGCAGCCTTTTAAACTCACCTGAGCTAACAGGTATGTGAGCTGGTTACTCTGCTGCGCTTAAAATTTCTTTTTTGGTTTGCTACAATGCCTTTTCTGAAACGTTGTCTCCCTCTGCTGGAACACTGACTTCTTTCATTTAATGCCTGCAGACTATAAAAGAGAAACCAACCCAAAAAGTTTGGTTGATTAGTCTGTGGCATTCTTTTAAACTGTTGCTTATGGCGGTCTCTGTGAGCTTCTCAGTGACATTCAGCCATCCAGGTATCCCGCCTACAGTAGACGGAATGTGGCAATGGAACGCTGGCTGCGCGTGTCATAATAGGCTCTGAGCCTTTATATACCTGCGCACAGCAGCAGCCACCTTCAGTCTGCTGCTGGACAGCCAGCAGCAGCAGCAGCAGGAGAGGTAATTAATCAGCAACCCTCCTGCTAAGGGTAGACAGCTGCTCGTTCCACCCCCCCCCCCGCCTTAATTGGTTCTCCTCCCTTCCAACGGTGTTGAGGCGGGTGGGAACAGCCGGGGGTTGAGGGTACTGTGCTAAAAGAGGTGGAGTTATGCAGATCTAAAACGCGTGGATTGCAGCAGCAGCAAGCCGAAAAGTGCAGGCATGTGAGGGATCTAGAGGTTGACAGCATGTCTTCTTAACGGGAGTCCAGGTGGCCATCTCCACAAATGGACTTTTCAGAATCCTTGGGTGGCACCGTAGTCGGAAACCAATTCTGGTTATCGCTTCTCGGCCTTTTGGCTAAGATCAAGTGTAGTATCTGTTCTTATCAGTTTAATATCTGATACGTCCCCTATCTGGGGACCATATATTAAATGGATTTTTAGAACAGGGAGATGGAAAAAGAGCTTGCTCTGTCCACTCCACGCATTGACCTGGTATTGCAGTATCTCCAGGACCGGTGCACCCCTTCTTTAATGCAGTTTCTAAAATCAGAAAGAATTGAATTCAATGATTTTTGTTCATTTTGCTTGTTTGTCGGATTTTGGGATGGACTCTTTGGCTTTGCTTTTCTTCTCCTCATTGGATTTTTCATGTTAAAAGTTGCAGAAGCCAGATGACAAGCTCATTTTGGTTCAACTTCAGCAACTGTGCATTGCATTGCCATGTAATGTAATGTAATGCAATGCTATCTATCTAGCTCTCCCTCTATACTTCCTTTTGGATAAACAGACATATTAGGCAAGCATTTTGGAGCTTTCACCTAAATAACTACAGGTGGTGAGATAAGCTGCACAATATAATTGACCTTTCAGTATATTGTTGCACACACACCATCTATTTAGCAAATGCCCTTGTTATCAACAGCAGCCTTTTAAACTCACCTGAGCTAACAGGTATGTGAGCTGGTTACTCTGCTGCGCTTAAAATTTCTTTTTTGGTTTGCTACAATGCCTTTTCTGAAACGTTGTCTCCCTCTGCTGGAACACTGACTTCTTTCATTTAATGCCTGCAGACTATAAAAGAGAAACCAACCCAAAAAGTTTGGTTGATTAGTCTGTGGCATTCTTTTAAACTGTTGCTTATGGCGGTCTCTGTGAGCTTCTCAGTGACATTCAGCCATCCAGGTATCCCGCCTGCAGTAGACGGAATGTGGCAATGGAACGCTGGCTGCGCGTGTCATAATAGGCTCTGAGCCTTTATATACCTGCGCACAGCAGCAGCCACCTTCAGTCTGCTGCTGGACAGCCAGCAGCAGCAGCAGCAGGAGAGGTAATTAATCAGCAACCCTCCTGCTAAGGGTAGACAGCTGCTCGTTCCACCCCCCCCCGCCTTAATTGGTTCTCCTCCCTTCCAACGGTGTTGAGGCGGGTGGGAACAGCCGGGGGTTGAGGGTACTGTGCTAAAAGAGGTGGAGTTATGCAGATCTAAAACGCGTGGATTGCAGCAGCAGCAAGCCGAAAAGTGCAGGCATGTGAGGGATCTAGAGGTTGACAGCATGTCTTCTTAACGGGAGTCCAGGTGGCCATCTCCACAAATGGACTTTTCAGAATCCTTGGGTGGCACCGTAGTCGGAAACCAATTCTGGTTATCGCTTCTCGGCCTTTTGGCTAAGTGTAGTATCTGTTCTTGTCAGTTTAATATCTGATACGTCCCCTATCTGGGGACCATATATTAAATGGATTTTTAGAACAGGGAGATGGAAAAAGAGCTTGCTCTGTCCACTCCACGCATTGACCTGGTATTGCAGTATCTCCAGGACCGGTGCACCCCTTCTTTAATGCAGTTTCTAAAATCAGAAAGAATTGAATTCAATGCTTTTTGTTCATTTTGCTTGTTTGTCGGATTTTGGGATGGACTCTTTGGCTTTGCTTTTCTTCTCCTCATTGGATTTTTCATGTTAAAAGTTGCAGAAGCCAGATGACAAGCTCATTTTGGTTCAACTTCAGCAACTGTGCATTGCATTGCCATGTAATGTAATGTAATGCAATGCTATCTATCTAGCTCTCCCTCTATACTTCCTTTTGGATAAACAGACATATTAGGCAAGCATTTTGGAGCTTTCACCTAAATAACTACAGGTGGTGAGATAAGCTGCACAATATAATTGACCTTTCAGTATATTGTTGCACACACACCATCTATTTAGCAAATGCCCTTGTTATCAACAGCAGCCTTTTAAACTCACCTGAGCTAACAGGTATGTGAGCTGGTTACTCTGCTGCGCTTAAAATTTCTTTTTTGGTTTGCTACAATGCCTTTTCTGAAACGTTGTCTCCCTCTGCTGGAACACTGACTTCTTTCATTTAATGCCTGCAGACTATAAAAGAGAAACCAACCCAAAAAGTTTGGTTGATTAGTCTGTGGCATTCTTTTAAACTGTTGCTTATGGCGGTCTCTGTGAGCTTCTCAGTGACATTCAGCCATCCAGGTATCCCGCCTGCAGTAGACGGAATGTGGCAATGGAACGCTGGCTGCGCGTGTCATAATAGGCTCTGAGCCTTTATATACCTGCGCACAGCAGCAGCCACCTTCAGTCTGCTGCTGGACAGCCAGCAGCAGCAGCAGCAGGAGAGGTAATTAATCAGCAACCCTCCTGCTAAGGGTAGACAGCTGCTCGTTCCACCCCCCCCCCCGCCTTAATTGGTTCTCCTCCCTTCCAACGGTGTTGAGGCGGGTGGGAACAGCCGGGGGTTGAGGGTACTGTGCTAAAAGAGGTGGAGTTATGCAGATCTAAAACGCGTGGATTGCAGCAGCAGCAAGCCGAAAAGTGCAGGCATGTGAGGGATCTAGAGGTTGACAGCATGTCTTCTTAACGGGAGTCCAGGTGGCCATCTCCACAAATGGACTTTTCAGAATCCTTGGGTGGCACCGTAGTCGGAAACCAATTCTGGTTATCGCTTCTCGGCCTTTTGGCTGCGATCGTATGACTGTACCTTGATTGGTGCGAGTCTCCTGGAGGAATCCGGACCCTTTTGTGGAGGATTTTCTGCTTTTTCCTGTGGTATTCCATACCGACAGAATCCAAGATGTCTTTTGTGAAGAACACCATCCGTTTGTCCGTGGATCCATCTGACCAGAACAAGAACAACGTGGTTTTCATTGTCCAAGACATCGTTGAAGGCAAAGCTGGAGCAAGACGTTCTGAGATCTTCAGTGTCAACGAATTTTCACGTCAAGGTAATTATGACGTTACCTTTATGGACCAGGATGTTTGCCTTAATGTCTTTGAATGGCTCCGTGGTCACTCTAGTGACCCCTGCTTGGAAGGAGTTAGATGGAAACCTTTGTTTGGTCTGCAAGAAAAGGAGGTGACTGTGACTGTCTATAACCCTTTTACAGACGCTGAGCTGCTGGAGTGCTTCCTCTCTCGCTACTGTGAATATGTGCGGAAGGGAGTGAAGCAAGTCAATTGTCTAGGAATCTTTAACTGTCAGTATAAATTCCGTGTGAAATTGAAAAGGGATCCTGACAGTGTGGGGGGCTTTAGACACCCTCCATCAAATTTTTCCGTTGCAGGCCATAGAGGTTTCCTCTTTTACCCAGGCCAGCCCATGTTTTGCCGTAGATGCTTTTCTTTCGGACATACCATGGTAACATGCCTTAAAGGGCAGTGTTGCCGAAATTGCAGAAAGGAGGGGCATATGGCCAACCAGTGTCCAGAGGCCAAGTCCTGTGATGTCTGTGGGAGTAGTGATCACATGTATAAGGACTGTCCTATGAGTGCACCTAGACGTTCTGATAAAGAACAGAAGGAGGAGGAGCTAGAGAGGAGGCAGATGGCAAGCGCACTGAAAGTGCTGGAAAGATTGGAGAGGGAGGAGAGAGAGGGAAGGAGGCGGGAAACTGGTAGAGCCTCTCCCTCTACGGCGCCAGAGGAGGTGTCCCTGAGACCATGTTCTTCTTCTGCTGAAGAAATGAGGAAGAAGCGGAGGGAAGAAAAGGAGTTCTGGAGGGAAGTGGCAAAGGTGGAGAAAAAGGCAGTGTCTGAGAGAATATCTAGGAAAGTGGTGGAGGCAGAGCTGCCTGAGATGATGACTTTTGGAGAGGCAATGGACGCAACAGGATGTGAAGTGCAAATCTCGGAACCCGACAGTCCTGAACACCCTTCGGGTCCTGAAAACATTGAAGATTTTTCTTCGGAGGATGATAGGGGTGCAAAGAAGAGTCGTAGGGAGGATGGTGGGGGCAGTGATGATGCAGATTTTAGTGAGCCTCAGAGGAAGATCAGAACTGCCAGAATGAGGAGTGTGGGTGGTGAAGCCAGCGGGTCGGAAACCAGCTGTTCTGTTCTGATGGCGGAGGAGGATAGTGGTGGTGCTGGATAGTGTCACCATATAATATTGTAAATGTTTTTTCTTTTTGTCCTCTTGTGAGCTTTGGTTTAGGCCAAAGGCTATTTCTTTGTGTAATTGGTGAAGGAGTAGAAGTATTATGGGATTTACCATAGTGTCCCAAAACGTAAGAGTGTTTAAAAGTAAAGTAAGAAGAGCTGCTATTTTTGAGTTTTTAGCTATGCAAAATGCATCTATTTTTTGTTTACAAGAATGTGGGGTAGTGGATGGTGTGAAAGGGGATGAATGGTCTTATGGAGCGTCTGTGTGGTCGGGGAGTGCATGTAATAAGAATGATGGTGTGGGTATTTTGGTTAAAGGAAGGGAGGTTGTTTTGAGTGATTATTTGGTTATTGAGGTGGGGAGATGTATCCTTGCTAATTTTGTATACAAGAATGTAAAGTTTTGTGTTATTAATGTTTATGCGCCAGTTGAAAAAAATGAGCGCAAAAATTTATTTGAAAAAATTAAGCTTTTTGTTCCAGGAAGAATACCTGTGGTAATTGTGGGTGATATGAACTGTGATGTGGGGAGAGTGAATGTGGATGTGTCTGGGAAAGCATTATTGGAGTTAGTGAATGATTTTGGGTTGTGTGATATGCAGCGCGTGTGTAACATGAATCCTTTGTTGAACACTTTCTTTTCTGAGAGTGGTAGGGTACAATCCAGATTGGATTATTGTTTTATTTCTAAAAATATGGTTTCTGTTAATTATAGGCAGGAAAACGTTCTTTTTTCAGATCATGTGTGTATGTTGTGTGAGTTGGATATAAAAGTTGATGGAGTGTTTGGGAGAGGATTGTGGAAGTTAAATGTTAAACTGTTAGAGAATGAAGATGTGAGAAAGGAGTATGAAAGGCGGTATGAAGAATGGTGTAAGCATAAAAATGAGTTTGGGAATGTTTGTGAGTGGTGGGACTGGGTGAAGAAACAAACAAAAATGTTCTTTAAAAATTTAGGATACAAGTATGCAGCAATTAAAAGAGAGAGTTTTGTTAAACTGAACGCGCGATTGAGCGTTTTGTATAAGTTAAGGGAAGGAGGAGTTGAGGTGGAGGAGGATATTTTAGAGGTAAAAAAGGAGATTAGTGAGTTTTTGTTGGAGAGAGGGAGAAGCATAGTGTTTAGGGCAAAGATTGATAAGATGGAGCAGGATGAGAAATGTTCTCGGTTTTTCTTTAAAAAAGTTTTTGGAAAGAAACAGAGTATGAGCGTGGTGTATGGAGCAGATGGAAGTGAGGTGAGTGGAGAGGATATGTGTGAAGAGGTGGCTAAGTTTTATGAGGATCTGTATGCAGTGAAACAGAGGGATGAATGTTTGGAGAATGATGTTTTGAGTGTGTTAGAGAGTAAGTTGAGTGAAGCAGAAAGAGAGAGAGTGATGGGTGAGGTGACTGGTGATGAGGTATGGAAGGTTATGTGTAGTATGGCTTTGAATAAGACGCCGGGGGAGGATGGCCTCCCAGTAGAATTTTATCGTGTGATGTGGGGTGTGATTGGTAAGGACTTTGTGGATGTATGTAAGTATATGTGGGGAAACATGGAGGTGGCTGAGAGTATGCGTGCAGGTATGGTTGTGTTAATTCCTAAGAAAGGGGATTTGAAAAGTCTGAGGAATTGGAGGCCAATAACGTTACTTAATTGTGATTATAAAATCTATGCAAAACTTATGGCTAATAGGATGCGTGATGTGATAGAGAGTGTGATTGGGGATGAGCAGTGTTGTGCGGTACCTGGGAGGCGGATTCATGAGTGTGTGTGTATGTTAAGAGATTGTCTATGGGATTGCATGGGTCGTAAGAAGAGTGTATTTTTGTTAAGTTTGGATTTTGAAAAGGCTTATGATAGGTTGTCGCATGGTTTTTTGTTCAGAGTGTTGTTAAAAATGGGTTTTCCGGCTGATTTTGTTGGGCGAGTGAGAAGTTTGTATGCGGGTGTTTATAGCTGTGTTTTAATGAATGGGTATGTGGGTAGGAAAGTGAATGTGTTTTCGGGTGTGCGACAGGGGTGTCCTTTGTCCCCTGTAGCATTTATTTGTGCAATTGAGCCATTGTTGTGTATGCTGAGGAAAGATAAGGTAATTCGTGGTGTGCAAGTGCCGGGAGGTGGAGGAAAAGAATGGAAGGTGAGTGGTTATATGGATGACGTGTGTGTATTATGTGATTCTGAATGTTCGGTGAGGCGGGTGAAGTTGTTAGTGTCTATTTTTTGTGGTGCATCTGCGTTTAAAGTGAATTGGGAAAAGAGTGAGTGTAAGGGTTTTGGAGGCGGAAGTTTAAGTAGGGATGTAGGTGTGAATGTAGTGAATGGACCTATTAAAGTTTTGGGTGTGAAGTTTTCAGAGAGTTTGGATGGGAAAGAAAGTTGGGATGATGCGAAAGGAAAAGTTGAGCAGAAGTTGAATTTTTGGAAATTGAGGAGTTTATCCTTTTTTGGGAAGATTTTAATTGTTAAGAGTGTGGTGTTGCCAATATTTTTATATATTGCGGTAGTATTTCCACCAGGATATATGTGTATGAGAAGCTTGAATAGAATTTTATTTGTTTTTTTGTGGAACTCGAAAATGGAGAGAGCTAGGAGAGAAATTTTGGTTAAAAGAGTGGAAAAAGGTGGTTTGGGTTTTCCAAATTTGGACGTGTTTTTTGGTGTGAATATCGTTGTGTTTGTTTTGAAAGTGATTAGGGCGGATGGAAAGTTTTCATCTATGTGTAGGTATTTATTTGGAGCGTATTTGTTTCGTTTAAAGTGGCAAGAAAGGGATTTGCGATGTCCGATTGCTTTTGAGGTGCCTGTATGGTATGTGTGGGTTTATAAGTTTTTGGTGAGGTATGAACTGTGTGATGCAGATGTGAGATTGCTGGAGAATAAGAAGGCTGTGTATAGGATGATTGAATGTAGAGAGGTAGAATGTGGAATAAATATGGTTAGGGGTGGTGATGTGCAGAAGGTTTGGAAGAAAGTGCGGATGAGTGGTATGACCAACAAACAGAGTGAAGTTGTGTGGCAGTCTTTACATGGAGTATTACCTGTGAGAGAGTTTCAGAGGAATAGAGGTTTGGTGAGGAGTGAAATGTGTCCAAGAAATGGCTGTGGTGGAAGGGAAAGTGTGTTGCATGTTTTTTGGAATTGCCAGTATGCTAGAGATGTGATTGGGAGAATGGGGCCTTTGTGTAAAGAATTGTGTGGTGTGAATTTGTTGTCCTTTGAGTTGTTTATGTTTGGTTTGGGAATATGTGATGGGACGAAGGAAAGAGTCTTGTGGTTGATGCTTGCATGTATAAAGGAAGTGTTATGGGATGTGAGGAATGTGTATGTGTTTAAAAGGAAGGAAATTGCTGTAAAGGATAGTGTGAAGGTGATTTTGGGGAAGATGTATGTGTGTTTCCTATGGGACAAAAAGAGGAGAGGGGAAGTGGATGCGGAGGGAATATGGAAAGTTAAAAAGTGGAGATATATTGTTAGTACCTCTTGATTTTTGTTATTGTTGTTTTGAAATATGAAATAAATATTTCCGATGATGATGGGGACAGCAAATTGCGTATTGGATTTGACGCAGCTGTTTTGATGGAATTTTCCTTTGTCTGGTTTCCATAGACTGTGGAATTTCCTCGTCTGAGGAGAAAAAAGAAAAAAAAAAAAAAAAAAAAAAATCTGTTCTTATCAGTTTAATATCTGATACGTCCCCTATCTGGGGACCATATATTAAATGGATTTTTAGAACAGGGAGATGGAAAAAGAGCTTGCTCTGTCCACTCCACGCATTGACCTGGTATTGCAGTATCTCCAGGACCGGTGCACCCCTTCTTTAATGCAGTTTCTAAAATCAGAAAGAATTGAATTCAATGTTTTTTGTTCATTTTGCTTGTTTGTCGGATTTGGGGATGGACTCTTTGGCTTTGCTTTTCTTCTCCTCATTGGATTTTTCATGTTCAAAGTTGCAGAAGCCAGATTACAAGCTCATTTTGGTTCAACTTCAGCAACTGTGCATTGCATTGCCATGTAATGTGATGCAATGCTATCTTTCTAGCTCTCCCTTTTTACTTCCTTTTGGATAAACAGACATATTAGGCAAGCATTTTGGAGCTTTCACCTAAATAACTACAGGTGGTGAGATAAGCTGCACAATATAATTGACCTTTCAGTATATTGTTGCACACACACCATCTATTTAGCAAATGCCCTTGTTATCAACAGCAGCCTTTTAAACTCACCTGAGCTAACAGGTATGTGCGCTGGTTACTCTGCTGCGCTTAAAATTTCTTTTTTGGTTTGCTACAATGCCTTTTCTGAAACGTTGTCTCCTTCTGCTGGAACACTGACTTCTTTCATTTAATGCCTGCAGACTATAAAAGAGAACCCAACCCAAAAAGTTTGGTTGATTAGTCTGTGGCATTCTGTTAAACTGTTGCTTATGGCGGTCTCTGTGAGCTTCTCAGCGACATTCAGCCAGCCAGGTATCCTGCCTGCAGTAGATGGAATGTGGCAATGGAACGCTGGCTGCGCGTGTCATAATAGGCTCTGAGCCTTTATATACCTGTGCACAGCAGCAGCCACCTTCAGTCTGCTGCTGGACAGCCAGCAGCAGCAGCAGCAGGAGAGGTATGTAATCAGGAGCCCTCCTGCTAAGGGTAGACAGCTGCTCGTTCCACCCCACCCCCCGCCTTAATTGGTTCTCCTCCCTTCCAACGGTGTTGAGGCGGGTGGGAACAGCAGGGGGTGAAGGTGCTGTGTTTAAAGAGGTGGAGTTATGCAGATCTAAAACGCGTGGATTGCAGCAGCAGCAAGCCGAAAAGTGCAGGCATGTGAGGGATCTAGAGGTTGACAACATGTCTTCTTAACGGGAGTCCAGGAGCTCATCTCCACAAATGGACTTTTCAGGATCCTTGGGTGGCTCCGTAGTTTGAAACCAATTCTGGTTATCGCTTCTCGGCCTTTTGGTTAAGATCAAGTGTAGTATCTGTTCTTATCAGTTTAATATCTGATACGTCCCCTATCTGGGGACCATATATTAAATGGATTTTTAGAACAGGGAGATGGAAAAAGAGCTTGCTCTGTCCACTCCACGCATTGACCTGGTATTGCAGTATCTCCAGGACCGGTGCACCCCTTCTTTAATGCAGTTTCTAAAATCAGAAAGAATTGAATTCAATGTTTTTTGTTCATTTTGCTTGTTTGTCGGATTTTGGGATGGACTCTTTGGCTTTGCTTTTCTTCTCCTCATTGGATTTTTCATGTTCAAAGTTGCAGAAGCCAGATTACAAGCTCATTTTGGTTCAACTTCAGCAACTGTGCATTGCATTGCCATGTAATGTGATGCAATGCTATCTTTCTAGCTCTCCCTTTTTACTTCCTTTTGGATAAACAGACATATTAGGCAAGCATTTTGGAGCTTTCACCTAAATAACTACAGGTGGTGAGATAAGCTGCACAATATAATTGACCTTTCAGTATATTGTTGCACACACACCATCTATTTAGCAAATGCCCTTGTTATCAACAGCAGCCTTTTAAACTCACCTGAGCTAACAGGTATGTGCGCTGGTTACTCTGCTGCGCTTAAAATTTCTTTTTTGGTTTGCTACAATGCCTTTTCTGAAACGTTGTCTCCTTCTGCTGGAACACTGACTTCTTTCATTTAATGCCTGCAGACTATAAAAGAGAACCCAACCCAAAAAGTTTGGTTGATTAGTCTGTGGCATTCTGTTAAACTGTTGCTTATGGCGGTCTCTGTGAGCTTCTCAGCGACATTCAGCCAGCCAGGTATCCTGCCTGCAGTAGATGGAATGTGGCAATGGAACGCTGGCTGCGCGTGTCATAATAGGCTCTGAGCCTTTATATACCTGTGCACAGCAGCAGCCACCTTCAGTCTGCTGCTGGACAGCCAGCAGCAGCAGCAGCAGGAGAGGTATGTAATCAGGAGCCCTCCTGCTAAGGGTAGACAGCTGCTCGTTCCACCCCACCCCCCGCCTTAATTGGTTCTCCTCCCTTCCAACGGTGTTGAGGCGGGTGGGAACAGCAGGGGGTGAAGGTGCTGTGTTTAAAGAGGTGGAGTTATGCAGATCTAAAACGCGTGGATTGCAGCAGCAGCAAGCCGAAAAGTGCAGGCATGTAAGGGATCTAGAGGTTGACAACATGTCTTCTTAACGGGAGTCCAGGAGCTCATCTCCACAAATGGACTTTTCAGGATCCTTGGGTGGCTCCGTAGTTTGAAACCAATTCTGGTTATCGCTTCTCGGCCTTTTGGCTCAGACCTAGTGTTTGGACAAGAGGTTCCTTGTGTACTAGCCCTCGGCCTTCCAGCATCGCCACTTCGGTGGCTTAAGCTGGATGCTGCTATAGGGGGAGAGTGAGGAGGAAACGAGAAGGCGATTCCTGAAGCGACCATGGGTGTCAAGCTTCGTTTTGCTGGGACCGGGGATCCCCGGGTCAAGAATGCTTTCCGTATCGACGTCTCTGAGGAGAAGAAGGACCATTTCTCGTTGTCATACCTGGTCAACGCCATTTTCTATGAAATCCTGAAGATCCAGAAGTCGGAGATCATCTGTTTGCAGGAGTTCAGAAGGGAGCATAGGTACGTCTTGGTGCTTTCTTCTATGGCGGCTTGCCAAAACCTTTTCAAAACTCTTCAAGTCCTTTCAGAGCACCCTCAGCTGGATGGACTTATCTTCACTGTACTCTACTCTAAGGGGGATATCCCGGTGGTAATATTCATGCACAACCCCTTTATCTCCCGGGATGATATCACTGCATTCCTGAGAAGACACTGCATTTTTGTGCAATTCTCCCATAAAATCTTAAATGGAGAAGGGCTGTGGACTGGGAAGTATAAATACTTTGTGAGGTTTGGGATAGACCCTCATGGTCCTGGAGGTATTCACTATCCTCCCCTGAACTTTACAATTGGAAGAGACTCTGGATATCTGTTTTTTCCCGAGGCGCCATTGTTCTGCAGGAGATGCAACATGTTCGGGCATATCCAGGATTTTTGCAAGCAATTGCCAAACTGTAGAAAGTGCAACAAGTACGGTCATCTGGCGAAGGATTGTTCCAACCCGGTGGTATGTGATGCCTGCGGGGAGGAAGGACATGTGATTCGGGATTGTAAGGCTAAAGTCAAGCCTAGGTCCTTCTCCGAAGTGACCAAAGGTAAGCCTACTGTCCCTGCTGTTACCCCACAGGTGACTACTGCAGAGATCAATGCTGAGACGGAGCCCCCTGAGGTTGAAGATCTGGTGGGTGAGGCCCAGAACCTGTTGGACCCTCCGGCCCCTGCTGGGCCAGGTATGGAGATCTCCGAGTTGGATGTGGACCTCCCTCATCAGTCCGAAATATGTGGTGAGGGTGACATGGATGTGTCTCTAGCTCGAACCCCTGCATTGTCCTGGGGTGCTACAGACGAAGAGGTGGCCAGGGATGGTGGCCAAGGAGACTTTACTTCTGGGAGGTCTTTTGATGATGATGATACTCCTGAACTGGCCAATAAAAAACCCAGACGAGAGTACTCACCTGCCAGCGGAGGGTGCGACAGTCCTGCAAGTGACCGCATTTACCCGCAGGATGTCTTCTCCCCTGATGCTCCTTACCTTGGCATCCCTGAGAGCATCAACACCTTTGGGGTGCTTTCCCAGTCTGATGATAATGGATGAGTATGGTGTGATCAACATTGAGTCATGTATTTCTTTTCATTAATTAATGTCTTGCCAATCTGGTTGGGATGTAGTGTCCCTAAATGTAAGGCAGATCAGATCTAAAATCAGAAGAACAACTGTTCTGGACTACCTGAAACATTTAGGTGCTGATGTTTTTTGCCTTCAGGAGTGTGGGATTCAGGATGCTCCTTGTGACAAAGACTGGCCTTACGGACAGCATATCTGGTCAAGGTCTAATCATAATAAAAATGATGGGGTGGGGATATTAGTTGGGAATAAAGAAATCTCTATTGATAGTTATATTGTGGTGGAGGTGGGCCGATGTTTAATTGCATTTTTGAGTTATAGAGGGTGGCGGGTCAGAATTATTAATTTATATTGCCCTACAGGGAAGGAAGAGCGGCTTGCTCTTCTTGAAAAATTAAGTTTTTTTCTTCCAGGGAAATCTCCCACTATTTTTGTTGGGGACGTTAATTGTGTCACAGAAGGAAAGTGTGACATAACAGGAAAGAAATTGTCCCATTTAATTTGTGATTTTTCCTTTTTAGATGCAGCAGTTGTTGTTCTTGGCATGCCACCACCGCCGACATACCATGCTGACCGTGGTGAGATTCATTCCAGAATTGATTTAATGTTATTTTCTAAAAATATGGTATGTTTGGATTTTTCTCAACAAAAGGTACCTTTTTCGGACCATGAATGTTTGAGAGGCGTGTTTTGTGCGAATGGTGACCAAGTGTATGGCGGTGGGGTATGGAAGTTGAATGCAAGGCTGTTAGAGGATGATGAGGTGATGAATGAGTTTAATGTAAAGTATGAAAGATGGAGAATGCGTAAGAAGGATTTTGTGTGTGTTCTTGACTGGTGGGACTGGGTGAAAGTGCAATTTAAAACTTTCTTCAAAAAGTGGGGCTATAGAAAAGCTGCCAGATATAGGAATAGGTTTAATGACCTTAATAGACGGATTGACTGGTTGAGAAAGTGTGTTGCAAGTGGTTTGGAGATGTCTGATCAACTTACTGAGGCTAAGAATGAATTGAAGCGTGTGTTGGATGAGAAAGGAAAGGAAATTATATATCGTACTAAAATTGAGCACCTGGAGAAAAATGAGAAGTGTACGAGGTTCTTTTTTAAAAAAATGAATGGTAGGAAGACTGATATGAATGAAGTTGTGAATGAAAGTGGAACCAACTGTATGGGTGAGGATGTGCTGAAAGAAGTGAATAGGTTTTATAGCAAGTTGTATGATGAGAAATGGATTGACTCTGGGCTTGTGTCATATGTTCTGAATGGTGAGGAGAAAAAACTTGATTCTGAGGAGCGTGATCTATTGTGTGAGGATGTAGTTCTGGATGAAGTGAAGAATGTGGTGTGGAGTGCTAAAAAGAGTAAGACTCCTGGGAAAGATGGTATACCTGTAGAGTTGTATGTGAAAGCATGGGAAGTTTTGGGAACAGATTTGACTGAGGTATGTAAGTATATGTGGGTGAATGGTAGGTTGTGTGAATCAATGAAAGAAGGAGTGGTTGTGCTTGTGTATAAAAAGGGTGAGAGGAAACGTTTGGAAAACTGGAGACCAATAACACTGCTGAATTCGGATTATAAGGTCTACAGTAAGTTACTGGCAAATCGTATGCGTGAAGTGATTGGTAGTGTTGTGGAGGAGGACCAAGTATGTGCAGTGCCTGGAAGAAGTATGAGTGATAACTTGTTATTGTTGAGAGATATGATTGGGGATTGCAAGGATAGAAAGCAGAAATGTATGACTTTAGCTATTGATTTTGAGAAGGCGTTTGACAGGGTTTCGCATGTGTTTTTGTTTAAAGTACTGGAAAGAATGGGGTTTCCTAGAGAATTTGTGAATTGTGTAAAATCATTGTATGATTGTGTGTCAAGTGAGTTCTTGGTTAATGGGTGGCTGTGTGACAAAGTGAAGATTAGGTCAGGAGTAAGGCAGGGGTGTCCTATGTCCCCCGTCTTATTTGTATGTGTAATAGAACCATTGTTATGTTTGATTAGACGGGATAAAATGATGAGAGGTTTGTTGGTGCCTGGTAGTGGTGGTAAGCATGTGAAAGTGTTAGGTTATATGGATGATGTTGTGGTTGTGAGTGAAAGTATGGCTTCTTTGAGTAGAATTAAATTGCTTTTGGATTTTTTTGTTGGTGCGTCTGGTTTTAGGGTAAATTGGAATAAATGTAGTTTTAAATGTTTTGGAGATAGTAGTATTCGTATGGATGGTGTAAAGTGTGAAGAGGGTGCAATCAAGATTTTGGGCGTATTATTTAATGATGACTTAAAAGGGAATGAAAGTTGGGAAGAGTGTGGTATGCGGGTTGAACGTAAATTGAATTTTTGGCGAATGAGAGAATTGACTCTGCGTGGTAAGGTGTTAATTATCAAAGCAGTGATTCTCCCTATCCTGCTTTATGTGGCGACTGTTTTTCCTTCTCCTTACAGGAAAATTAAGAGAATAGAGAAGTTGGTATTCACATTCCTGTGGTGTAGTAAGATGGAGAAGTTGAAGCGGGAGAGCCTTTTTAAGGCTTGTCAGCATGGTGGGCTGGCCTTTCCCAATATTGAAGTTTTTTTAGGCCTTAATTATATTAAGACTGTGGTTATTTTGCTGGGTAAAGGCAATAAAGGTGCTTTTATGGCTAATTATTCTGCTGGATGGATGTTGTATGGGTTATGCTGGAGGAAGAGAGATGCGAGTGTGCCTGTGGCCTTTAAGTGTCCTGTTTGGTATGAGGTGATTGAGAAATTTGTGAGAAAGCATGATTTGTTGAGTGTGGGAATGAATGATTTTAGAATGACCAAGAATGTGGTGAAAAGAATGAGTGCAAATGAGGTAGAGTGTAATATTGTTGGGCTGAGAGGGAATGAGGTTTCAGATGCATGGAAGAAGTTAGATACGTATGGGATGTCAAACAAACAGAAGGATGTGGTGTGGATGACTTTACATAATATTTTACCTGTGAGAGAAGTGCAGAAGAAAAGAGAGTTGATAAGAACAGATGTGTGTCCGAGAGTGGGATGTGGTGGTTGTGAGACTGTCAGGCATGTTATGTGGGATTGTGAGTACGCGTACAGTGTGTGGAAGTGTGTAGGTGGATTGTGTAAGGGTTTAGCAGGCGTGAATTTTGTGGATTGGCGTGTGGCGATGTTTGGAATTGGTGCGTGTAGTCGGTCTAAAGATAGAATTTTATGGTTGATAATGGCTTGTGTGATGGAGAGTTTGTGGGATGCAAGGAACCTTGGACTTTTCAAAAGGAAATCTTTATCAGTGAATGAATGTGTTAGACTTATTCTTTCAAGACTATACCTGATATATAAGTTGGACAGCAGAGGCGGTGGTGGCACAGATGCCGAAGGGATTTGGAAATTTAAAAAGTGGCATTACCTTATCAAATACCAGTGATTTTTTTCTTTGTGATTCCTTGAAGTTTCTGCATTTGTGTTATGTAAAGGATGTTCCCTTGTGATTATATTTCGTCTTATACTACTGCTAAATAAATAGAACCATGATGATGAGAAGTTTTAAGTAGCAAATTTTGGAGAAATTCATACTGTTTGCTAAAAAACTAAACTGAATGGTTTAAAAAAAAAAAAAAAAAAAAAAAAATCTGTTCTTATCAGTTTAATATCTGATACGTCCCCTATCTGGGGACCATATATTAAATGGATTTTTAGAACAGGGAGATGGAAAACGAGCTTGCTCTGTCCACTCCACGCATTGACCTGGTATTGCAGTATCTCCAGGACCGGTGCACCCCTTCTTTAATGCAGTTTCTAAAATCAGAAAGAATTGAATTCAATGTTTTTTGTTCATTTTGCTTGTTTGTCGGATTTGGGGATGGACTCTTTGGCTTTGCTTTTCTTCTCCTCATTGGATTTTTCATGTTCAAAGTTGCAGAAGCCAGATTACAAGCTCATTTTGGTTCAACTTCAGCAACTGTGCATTGCATTGCCATGTAATGTAATGTAATGCAATGCTATCTTTCTAGCTCTCCCTTTTTACTTCCTTTTGGATAAACAGACATATTAGGCAAGCATTTTGGAGCTTTCACCTAAATAACTACAGGTGGTGAGATAAGCTGCACAATATAATTGACCTTTCAGTATATTGTTGCACACACACCATCTATTTAGCAAATGCCCTTGTTATCAACAGCAGCCTTTTAAACTCACCTGAGCTAACAGGTATGTGCGCTGGTTACTCTGCTGCGCTTAAAATTTCTTTTTTGGTTTGCTACAATGCCTTTTCTGAAACGTTGTCTCCTTCTGCTGGAACACTGACTTCTTTCATTTAATGCCTGCAGACTATAAAAGAGAACCCAACCCAAAAAGTTTGGTTGATTAGTCTGTGGCATTCTGTTAAACTGTTGCTTATGGCGGTCTCTGTGAGCTTCTCAGCGACATTCAGCCAGCCAGGTATCCCGCCTGCAGTAGACGGAATGTGGCAATGGAACGCTGGCTGCGCGTGTCATAATAGGCTCTGAGCCTTTATATACCTGTGCACAGCAGCAGCCACCTTCAGTCTGCTGCTGGACAGCCAGCAGCAGCAGCAGCAGGAGAGGTATGTAATCAGGAGCCCTCCTGCTAAGGGTAGACAGCTGCTCGTTCCACCCCACCCCCCGCCTTAATTGGTTCTCCTCCCTTCCAACGGTGTTGAGGCGGGTGGGAACAGCAGGGGGTGAAGGTGCTGTGTTTAAAGAGGTGGAGTTATGCAGATCTAAAACGCGTGGATTGCAGCAGCAGCAAGCCGAAAAGTGCAGGCATGTAAGGGATCTAGAGGTTGACAACATGTCTTCTTAACGGGAGTCCAGGAGCTCATCTCCACAAATGGACTTTTCAGGATCCTTGGGTGGCTCCGTAGTTTGAAACCAATTCTGGTTATCGCTTCTCGGCCTTTTGGCTAAGATCAAGTGTAGTATCTGTTCTTATCAGTTTAATATCTGATACGTCCCCTATCTGGGGACCATATATTAAATGGATTTTTAGAACAGGGAGATGGAAAAAGAGCTTGCTCTGTCCACTCCACGCATTGACCTGGTATTGCAGTATCTCCAGGACCGGTGCACCCCTTCTTTAATGCAGTTTCTAAAATCAGAAAGAATTGAATTCAATGTTTTTTGTTCATTTTGCTTGTTTGTCGGACTTGGGGATGGACTCTTTGGCTTTGCTTTTCTTCTCCTCATTGGATTTTTCATGTTCAAAGTTGCAGAAGCCAGATTACAAGCTCATTTTGGTTCAACTTCAGCAACTGTGCATTGCATTGCCATGTAATGTGATGCAATGCTATCTTTCTAGCTCTCCCTTTTTACTTCCTTTTGGATAAACAGACATATTAGGCAAGCATTTTGGAGCTTTCACCTAAATAACTACAGGTGGTGAGATAAGCTGCACAATATAATTGACCTTTCAGTATATTGTTGCACACACACCATCTATTTAGCAAATGCCCTTGTTATCAACAGCAGCCTTTTAAACTCACCTGAGCTAACAGGTATGTGCGCTGGTTACTCTGCTGCGCTTAAAATTTCTTTTTTGGTTTGCTACAATGCCTTTTCTGAAACGTTGTCTCCTTCTGCTGGAACACTGACTTCTTTTATTTAATGCCTGCAGACTATAAAAGAGAACCCAACCCAAAAAGTTTGGTTGATTAGTCTGTGGCATTCTGTTAAACTGTTGCTTATGGCGGTCTCTGTGAGCTTCTCAGCGACATTCAGCCAGCCAGGTATCCTGCCTGCAGTAGATGGAATGTGGCAATGGAACGCTGGCTGCGCGTGTCATAATAGGCTCTGAGCCTTTATATACCTGTGCACAGCAGCAGCCACCTTCAGTCTGCTGCTGGACAGCCAGCAGCAGCAGCAGCAGGAGAGGTATGTAATCAGGAGCCCTCCTGCTAAGGGTAGACAGCTGCTCGTTCCACCCCACCCCCCGCCTTAATTGGTTCTCCTCCCTTCCAACGGTGTTGAGGCGGGTGGGAACAGCAGGGGGTGAAGGTGCTGTGTTTAAAGAGGTGGAGTTATGCAGATCTAAAACGCGTGGATTGCAGCAGCAGCAAGCCGAAAAGTGCAGGCATGTAAGGGATCTAGAGGTTGACAACATGTCTTCTTAACGGGAGTCCAGGAGCTCATCTCCACAAATGGACTTTTCAGGATCCTTGGGTGGCTCCGTAGTTTGAAACCAATTCTGGTTATCGCTTCTCGGCCTTTTGGCTAAGATCAAGTGTAGTATCTGTTCTTATCAGTTTAATATCTGATACGTCCCCTATCTGGGGACCATATATTAAATGGATTTTTAGAACAGGGAGATGGAAAAAGAGCTTGCTCTGTCCACTCCACGCATTGACCTGGTATTGCAGTATCTCCAGGACCGGTGCACCCCTTCTTTAATGCAGTTTCTAAAATCAGAAAGAATTGAATTCAATGTTTTTTGTTCATTTTGCTTGTTTGTCGGATTTGGGGATGGACTCTTTGGCTTTGCTTTTCTTCTCCTCATTGGATTTTTCATGTTCAAAGTTGCAGAAGCCAGATTACAAGCTCATTTTGGTTCAACTTCAGCAACTGTGCATTGCATTGCCATGTAATGTGATGCAATGCTATCTTTCTAGCTCTCCCTTTTTACTTCCTTTTGGATAAACAGACATATTAGGCAAGCATTTTGGAGCTTTCACCTAAATAACTACAGGTGGTGAGATAAGCTGCACAATATAATTGACCTTTCAGTATATTGTTGCACACACACCATCTATTTAGCAAATGCCCTTGTTATCAACAGCAGCCTTTTAAACTCACCTGAGCTAACAGGTATGTGCGCTGGTTACTCTGCTGCGCTTAAAATTTCTTTTTTGGTTTGCTACAATGCCTTTTCTGAAACGTTGTCTCCTTCTGCTGGAACACTGACTTCTTTCATTTAATGCCTGCAGACTATAAAAGAGAACCCAACCCAAAAAGTTTGGTTGATTAGTCTGTGGCATTCTGTTAAACTGTTGCTTATGGCGGTCTCTGTGAGCTTCTCAGCGACATTCAGCCAGCCAGGTATCCTGCCTGCAGTAGATGGAATGTGGCAATGGAACGCTGGCTGCGCGTGTCATAATAGGCTCTGAGCCTTTATATACCTGTGCACAGCAGCAGCCACCTTCAGTCTGCTGCTGGACAGCCAGCAGCAGCAGCAGCAGGAGAGGTATGTAATCAGGAGCCCTCCTGCTAAGGGTAGACAGCTGCTCGTTCCACCCCACCCCCCGCCTTAATTGGTTCTCCTCCCTTCCAACGGTGTTGAGGCGGGTGGGAACAGCAAGGGGTGAAGGTGCTGTGTTTAAAGAGGTGGAGTTATGCAGATCTAAAACGCGTGGATTGCAGCAGCAGCAAGCCGAAAAGTGCAGGCATGTAAGGGATCTAGAGGTTGACAACATGTCTTCTTAACGGGAGTCCAGGAGCTCATCTCCACAAATGGACTTTTCAGGATCCTTGGGTGGCTCCGTAGTTTGAAACCAATTCTGGTTATCGCTTCTCGGCCTTTTGGCTAAGATCAAGTGTAGTATCTGTTCTTATCAGTTTAATATCTGATACGTCCCCTATCTGGGGACCATATATTAAATGGATTTTTAGAACAGGGAGATGGAAAAAGAGCTTGCTCTGTCCACTCCACGCATTGACCTGGTATTGCAGTATCTCCAGGACCGGTGCACCCCTTCTTTAATGCAGTTTCTAAAATCAGAAAGCATTGAATTCAATGTTTTTTGTTCATTTTGCTTGTTTGTCGGATTTGGGGATGGACTCTTTGGCTTTGCTTTTCTTCTCCTCATTGGATTTTTCATGTTCAAAGTTGCAGAAGCCAGATTACAAGCTCATTTTGGTTCAACTTCAGCAACTGTGCATTGCATTGCCATGTAATGTGATGCAATGCTATCTTTCTAGCTCTCCCTTTTTACTTCCTTTTGGATAAACAGACATATTAGGCAAGCATTTTGGAGCTTTCACCTAAATAACTACAGGTGGTGAGATAAGCTGCACAATATAATTGACCTTTCAGTATATTGTTGCACACACACCATCTATTTAGCAAATGCCCTTGTTATCAACAGCAGCCTTTTAAACTCACCTGAGCTAACAGGTATGTGCGCTGGTTACTCTGCTGCGCTTAAAATTTCTTTTTTGGTTTGCTACAATGCCTTTTCTGAAACGTTGTCTCCTTCTGCTGGAACACTGACTTCTTTCATTTAATGCCTGCAGACTATAAAAGAGAACCCAACCCAAAAAGTTTGGTTGATTAGTCTGTGGCATTCTGTTAAACTGTTGCTTATGGCGGTCTCTGTGAGCTTCTCAGCGACATTCAGCCAGCCAGGTATCCTGCCTGCAGTAGATGGAATGTGGCAATGGAACGCTGGCTGCGCGTGTCATAATAGGCTCTGAGCCTTTATATACCTGTGCACAGCAGCAGCCACCTTCAGTCTGCTGCTGGACAGCCAGCAGCAGCAGCAGCAGGAGAGGTATGTAATCAGGAGCCCTCCTGCTAAGGGTAGACAGCTGCTCGTTCCACCCCACCCCCCGCCTTAATTGGTTCTCCTCCCTTCCAACGGTGTTGAGGCGGGTGGGAACAGCAGGGGGTGAAGGTGCTGTGTTTAAAGAGGTGGAGTTATGCAGATCTAAAACGCGTGGATTGCAGCAGCAGCAAGCCGAAAAGTGCAGGCATGTAAGGGATCTAGAGGTTGACAACATGTCTTCTTAACGGGAGTCCAGGAGCTCATCTCCACAAATGGACTTTTCAGGATCCTTGGGTGGCTCCGTAGTTTGAAACCAATTCTGGTTATCGCTTCTCGGCCTTTTGGCTAAGATCAAGTGTAGTATCTGTTCTTATCAGTTTAATATCTGATACGTCCCCTATCTGGGGACCATATATTAAATGGATTTTTAGAACAGGGAGATGGAAAAAGAGCTTGCTCTGTCCACTCCACGCATTGACCTGGTATTGCAGTATCTCCAGGACCGGTGCACCCCTTCTTTAATGCAGTTTCTAAAATCAGAAAGAATTGAATTCAATGTTTTTTGTTCATTTTGCTTGTTTGTCGGATTTGGGGATGGACTCTTTGGCTTTGCTTTTCTTCTCCTCATTGGATTTTTCATGTTCAAAGTTGCAGAAGCCAGATTACAAGCTCATTTTGGTTCAACTTCAGCAACTGTGCATTGCATTGCCATGTAATGTGATGCAATGCTATCTTTCTAGCTCTCCCTTTTTACTTCCTTTTGGATAAACAGACATATTAGGCAAGCATTTTGGAGCTTTCACCTAAATAACTACAGGTGGTGAGATAAGCTGCACAATATAATTGACCTTTCAGTATATTGTTGCACACACACCATCTATTTAGCAAATGCCCTTGTTATCAACAGCAGCCTTTTAAACTCACCTGAGCTAACAGGTATGTGCGCTGGTTACTCTGCTGCGCTTAAAATTTCTTTTTTGGTTTGCTACAATGCCTTTTCTGAAACGTTGTCTCCTTCTGCTGGAACACTGACTTCTTTCATTTAATGCCTGCAGACTATAAAAGAGAACCCAACCCAAAAAGTTTGGTTGATTAGTCTGTGGCATTCTGTTAAACTGTTGCTTATGGCGGTCTCTGTGAGCTTCTCAGCGACATTCAGCCAGCCAGGTATCCTGCCTGCAGTAGATGGAATGTGGCAATGGAACGCTGGCTGCGCGTGTCATAATAGGCTCTGAGCCTTTATATACCTGTGCACAGCAGCAGCCACCTTCAGTCTGCTGCTGGACAGCCAGCAGCAGCAGCAGCAGGAGAGGTATGTAATCAGGAGCCCTCCTGCTAAGGGTAGACAGCTGCTCGTTCCACCCCACCCCCCGCCTTAATTGGTTCTCCTCCCTTCCAACGGTGTTGAGGCGGGTGGGAACAGCAGGGGGTGAAGGTGCTGTGTTTAAAGAGGTGGAGTTATGCAGATCTAAAACGCGTGGATTGCAGCAGCAGCAAGCCGAAAAGTGCAGGCATGTAAGGGATCTAGAGGTTGACAACATGTCTTCTTAACGGGAGTCCAGGAGCTCATCTCCACAAATGGACTTTTCAGGATCCTTGGGTGGCTCCGTAGTTTGAAACCAATTCTGGTTATCGCTTCTCGGCCTTTTGGCTAAGATCAAGTGTAGTATCTGTTCTTATCAGTTTAATATCTGATACGTCCCCTATCTGGGGACCATATATTAAATGGATTTTTAGAACAGGGAGATGGAAAAAGAGCTTGCTCTGTCCACTCCACGCATTGACCTGGTATTGCAGTATCTCCAGGACCGGTGCACCCCTTCTTTAATGCAGTTTCTAAAATCAGAAAGAATTGAATTCAATGTTTTTTGTTCATTTTGCTTGTTTGTCGGATTTGGGGATGGACTCTTTGGCTTTGCTTTTCTTCTCCTCATTGGATTTTTCATGTTCAAAGTTGCAGAAGCCAGATTACAAGCTCATTTTGGTTCAACTTCAGCAACTGTGCATTGCATTGCCATGTAATGTGATGCAATGCTATCTTTCTAGCTCTCCCTTTTTACTTCCTTTTGGATAAACAGACATATTAGGCAAGCATTTTGGAGCTTTCACCTAAATAACTACAGGTGGTGAGATAAGCTGCACAATATAATTGACCTTTCAGTATATTGTTGCACACACACCATCTATTTAGCAAATGCCCTTGTTATCAACAGCAGCCTTTTAAACTCACCTGAGCTAACAGGTATGTGCGCTGGTTACTCTGCTGCGCTTAAAATTTCTTTTTTGGTTTGCTACAATGCCTTTTCTGAAACGTTGTCTCCTTCTGCTGGAACACTGACTTCTTTCATTTAATGCCTGCAGACTATAAAAGAGAACCCAACCCAAAAAGTTTGGTTGATTAGTCTGTGGCATTCTGTTAAACTGTTGCTTATGGCGGTCTCTGTGAGCTTCTCAGCGACATTCAGCCAGCCAGGTATCCTGCCTGCAGTAGATGGAATGTGGCAATGGAACGCTGGCTGCGCGTGTCATAATAGGCTCTGAGCCTTTATATACCTGTGCACAGCAGCAGCCACCTTCAGTCTGCTGCTGGACAGCCAGCAGCAGCAGCAGCAGGAGAGGTATGTAATCAGGAGCCCTCCTGCTAAGGGTAGACAGCTGCTCGTTCCACCCCACCCCCCGCCTTAATTGGTTCTCCTCCCTTCCAACGGTGTTGAGGCGGGTGGGAACAGCAGGGGGTGAAGGTGCTGTGTTTAAAGAGGTGGAGTTATGCAGATCTAAAACGCGTGGATTGCAGCAGCAGCAAGCCGAAAAGTGCAGGCATGTAAGGGATCTAGAGGTTGACAACATGTCTTCTTAACGGGAGTCCAGGAGCTCATCTCCACAAATGGACTTTTCAGGATCCTTGGGTGGCTCCGTAGTTTGAAACCAATTCTGGTTATCGCTTCTCGGCCTTTTGGCTAAGATCAAGTGTAGTATCTGTTCTTATCAGTTTAATATCTGATACGTCCCCTATCTGGGGACCATATATTAAATGGATTTTTAGAACAGGGAGATGGAAAAAGAGCTTGCTCTGTCCACTCCACGCATTGACCTGGTATTGCAGTATCTCCAGGACCGGTGCACCCCTTCTTTAATGCAGTTTCTAAAATCAGAAAGAATTGAATTCAATGTTTTTTGTTCATTTTGCTTGTTTGTCGGATTTGGGGATGGACTCTTTGGCTTTGCTTTTCTTCTCCTCATTGGATTTTTCATGTTCAAAGTTGCAGAAGCCAGATTACAAGCTCATTTTGGTTCAACTTCAGCAACTGTGCATTGCATTGCCATGTAATGTGATGCAATGCTATCTTTCTAGCTCTCCCTTTTTACTTCCTTTTGGATAAACAGACATATTAGGCAAGCATTTTGGAGCTTTCACCTAAATAACTACAGGTGGTGAGATAAGCTGCACAATATAATTGACCTTTCAGTATATTGTTGCACACACACCATCTATTTAGCAAATGCCCTTGTTATCAACAGCAGCCTTTTAAACTCACCTGAGCTAACAGGTATGTGCGCTGGTTACTCTGCTGCGCTTAAAATGTCTTTTTTGGTTTGCTACAATGCCTTTTCTGAAACGTTGTCTCCTTCTGCTGGAACACTGACTTCTTTCATTTAATGCCTGCAGACTATAAAAGAGAAACCAACCCAAAAAGTTTGGTTGATTAGTCTGTGGCATTCTGTTAAACTGTTGCTTATGGCGGTCTCTGTGAGCTTCTCAGCGACATTCAGCCAGCCAGGTATCCTGCCTGCAGTAGATGGAATGTGGCAATGGAACGCTGGCTGCGCGTGTCATAATAGGCTCTGAGCCTTTATATACCTGTGCACAGCAGCAGCCACCTTCAGTCTGCTGCTGGACAGCCAGCAGCAGCAGCAGCAGGAGAGGTATGTAATCAGGAGCCCTCCTGCTAAGGGTAGACAGCTGCTCGTTCCACCCCACCCCCCGCCTTAATTGGTTCTCCTCCCTTCCAACGGTGTTGAGGCAGGTGGGAACAGCAGGGGGTGAAGTTGCTGTGTTTAAAGAGGTGGAGTTATGCAGATCTAAAACGCGTGGATTGCAGCAGCAGCAAGCCGAAAAGTGCAGGCATGTAAGGGATCTAGAGGTTGACAACATGTCTTCTTAACGGGAGTCCAGGAGCTCATCTCCACAAATGGACTTTTCAGGATCCTTGGGTGGCTCCGTAGTTTGAAACCAATTCTGGTTATCGCTTCTCGGCCTTTTGGCTAAGATCAAGTGTAGTATCTGTTCTTATCAGTTTAATATCTGATACGTCCCCTATCTGGGGACCATATATTAAATGGATTTTTAGAACAGGGAGATGGAAAAAGAGCTTGCTCTGTCCACTCCACGCATTGACCTGGTATTGCAGTATCTCCAGGACCGGTGCACCCCTTCTTTAATGCAGTTTCTAAAATCAGAAAGAATTGAATTCAATGTTT
This sequence comes from Phyllobates terribilis, assembly GCF_046119375.1. NCBI lineage: Eukaryota > Metazoa > Chordata > Amphibia > Anura > Dendrobatidae > Phyllobates > Phyllobates terribilis. The sequence continues at coordinate 3,603,282 of NW_027362834.1, read as the reverse complement.
TTTGTTCATTTTGCTTGTTTGTCGGATTTTGGGATGGACTCTTTGGCTCTGCTTTTCTTCTCCTCATTGGATTTTTCATGTTCAAAGTTGCAGAAGCCAGATTACAAGCTCATTTTGGTTCAACTTCAGCAACTGTGCATTGCATTGCCATGTAATGTGATGCAATGCTATCTTTCTAGCTCTCCCTTTTTACTTCCTTTTGGATAAACAGACATATTAGGCAAGCATTTTGGAGCTTTCACCTAAATAACTACAGGTGGTGAGATAAGCTGCACAATATAATTGACCTTTCAGTATATTGTTGCACACACACCATCTATTTAGCAAATGCCCTTGTTATCAACAGCAGCCTTTTAAACTCACCTGAGCTAACAGGTATGTGCGCTGGTTACTCTGCTGCGCTTAAAATTTCTTTTTTGGTTTGCTACAATGCCTTTTCTGAAACGTTGTCTCCTTCTGCTGGAACACTGACTTCTTTCATTTAATGCCTGCAGACTATAAAAGAGAACCCAACCCAAAAAGTTTGGTTGATTAGTCTGTGGCATTCTGTTAAACTGTTGCTTATGGCGGTCTCTGTGAGCTTCTCAGCGACATTCAGCCAGCCAGGTATCCTGCCTGCAGTAGATGGAATGTGGCAATGGAACGCTGGCTGCGCGTGTCATAATAGGCTCTGAGCCTTTATATACCTGTGCACAGCAGCAGCCACCTTCAGTCTGCTGCTGGACAGCCAGCAGCAGCAGCAGCAGGAGAGGTATGTAATCAGGAGCCCTCCTGCTAAGGGTAGACAGCTGCTCGTTCCACCCCACCCCCCGCCTTAATTGGTTCTCCTCCCTTCCAACGGTGTTGAGGCGGGTGGGAACAGCAGGGGGTGAAGGTGCTGTGTTTAAAGAGGTGGAGTTATGCAGATCTAAAACGCGTGGATTGCAGCAGCAGCAAGCCGAAAAGTGCAGGCATGTAAGGGATCTAGAGGTTGACAACATGTCTTCTTAACGGGAGTCCAGGAGCTCATCTCCACAAATGGACTTTTCAGGATCCTTGGGTGGCTCCGTAGTTTGAAACCAATTCTGGTTATCGCTTCTCGGCCTTTTGGCTAAGATCAAGTGTAGTATCTTTCGAAAAGGCGGTTTTGGATGTTGGCCGCCCTAGTAGATTGATACATTATGCACACTGGGGTTTAGGCGCTTGTTAGTACGCCAGGTGGCTAATATAGTCATCTGGTGGAAAGCATGGCCCCCCAGGATCGACGCCATTGGGCCGGGGAAGATCGAAAGCCTGAAGTGTGAAGTGCCCCAGGAGTGGTGACCCTGGGGTGCCTTAACTCACTGGGATTGGGAACCCCACTTGAGTTTATGGCACATTTGCACAAGCACTTTAAATTTTCTTTCTTCGCACACACCCTTATTCCGGGCCTTCTGGCCTTAGGATGGGGAATTTTTCAATTCCCGGTCGAAGGTCCGGGCAGTATTATACTGTGAAACCTTCACTATTTATTTAATTTCTTTGTCACTGTGTGTCCACTTATTCACGTGTGTCACGTCCTACTAGGATTTTGTCGGGATGCGGTTCCCTTACGGGTTCCTCTCTTGGCAGGTCTAGGGGGGGAGTGTGTGGCCATCAGGTTCCGCTCCCCCCTGAACCCCCCTGGCTCTCCTCTTTCGGGAGGAGAGCGTTGTTGGCTCCCCTCTTCCGGGAGGGGAGCACAGTCTTTGGCTCCCAGTGCCTTGCTCGGGTGAGAACTCGGGCAGGTGCTGGGGGTAAGATTGGGTCGCCTCTGGCTCCGGCTGGAGGTGGCTATTTGTCCCTGTTCCTCGCTGTGGCCTTCTGGCTCGGAGGGACGGGGAATGGTTTGGGGGACCCTTCTCCTTTTGGAGAGGGTTTCAAGAAGACCAGCATCCTAGTGCACTTTTTTTGTGGCACTTGTCACTTTTTTAAGCGCACTCGGGTTTTGTACACGAATTCGGGCTTTCGAAAAAAAAAAAAAAAAAAAAAAAAAATCTGTTCTTATCAGTTTAATATCTGATACGTCCCCTATCTGGGGACCATATATTAAATGGATTTTTAGAACAGGGAGATGGAAAAAGAGCTTGCTCTGTCCACTCCACGCATTGACCTGGTATTGCAGTATCTCCAGGACCGGTGCACCCCTTCTTTAATGCAGTTTCTAAAATCAGAAAGAATTGAATTCAATGTTTTTTGTTCATTTTGCTTGTTTGTCGGATTTGGGGATGGACTCTTTGGCTTTGCTTTTCTTCTCCTCATTGGATTTTTCATGTTCAAAGTTGCAGAAGCCAGATTACAAGCTCATTTTGGTTCAACTTCAGCAACTGTGCATTGCATTGCCATGTAATGTGATGCAATGCTATCTTTCTAGCTCTCCCTTTTTACTTCCTTTTGGATAAACAGACATATTAGGCAAGCATTTTGGAGCTTTCACCTAAATAACTACAGGTGGTGAGATAAGCTGCACAATATAATTGACCTTTCAGTATATTGTTGCACACACACCATCTATTTAGCAAATCCCCTTGTTATCAACAGCAGCCTTTTAAACTCACCTGAGCTAACAGGTATGTGCGCTGGTTACTCTGCTGCGCTTAAAATTTCTTTTTTGGTTTGCTACAATGCCTTTTCTGAAACGTTGTCTCCTTCTGCTGGAACACTGACTTCTTTCATTTAATGCCTGCAGACTATAAAAGAGAACCCAACCCAAAAAGTTTGGTTGATTAGTCTGTGGCATTCTGTTAAACTGTTGCTTATGGCGGTCTCTGTGAGCTTCTCAGCGACATTCAACCAGCCAGGTATCCTGCCTGCAGTAGATGGAATGTGGCAATGGAACGCTGGCTGCGCGTGTCATAATAGGCTCTGAGCCTTTATATACCTGTGCACAGCAGCAGCCACCTTCAGTCTGCTGCTGGACAGCCAGCAGCAGCAGCAGCAGGAGAGGTATGTAATCAGGAGCCCTCCTGCTAAGGGTAGACAGCTGCTCGTTCCACCCCACCCCCCGCCTTAATTGGTTCTCCTCCCTTCCAACGGTGTTGAGGCGGGTGGGAACAGCAGGGGGTGAAGGTGCTGTGTTTAAAGAGGTGGAGTTATGCAGATCTAAAACGCGTGGATTGCAGCAGCAGCAAGCCGAAAAGTGCAGGCATGTAAGGGATCTAGAGGTTGACAACATGTCTTCTTAACGGGAGTCCAGGAGCTCATCTCCACAAATGGACTTTTCAGGATCCTTGGGTGGCTCCGTAGTTTGAAACCAATTCTGGTTATCGCTTCTCGGCCTTTTGG